>NC_089595.1:7840674-8520589 GCF_019320115.1 Miscanthus floridulus
TGATACCCCTAAATCTCCCCCCCCCCCTCGGTGTTATCTTTCAACCCAAGAATGTATTTTTGTCGCTGATAATTTCTAGACATCCGGGGAACAATATGGGTGTGTTCATGGAGCCTATGTTCGATGATTTGATCGATGCTTGGGAAAAGGGGATACTGACATACGACCGAGCTACAAAGAGAAACTTCACAATGTATGTGTGGTACCACTACTCCCTGCATGACTTCCTGGCGTATGGCCTATTCTACGGGTGGTGTGTTCACGGGAAGTTCCCATGCCCAATATGCAAGGTAGGTGTGAGGTTCACTTGGCTGAAGAGTGGTGGCAAGTTTTCTTCGTTCGACCAACATCGTCAGTTCCTCCCCATTGACCATCCATTCAGACGAGACATCAAGAACTTCATGAAAGGTGTTGAAGTCACGGATCCTGCACCTTAGATGATGACCGCTGCCGAGATCCGCGCTGAGATAGAGGCTCTCAAAGTTGATAAAGAGAAAGGTTATTTTGATGGATATGGTCAGTACCACATGTGGACTCATAAATCGGGCTTGACTAGGCTTCCCTATTTCAACAATCTTCTTCCACACAACATTGATTTAATGCACACAGAGAAGAATATCACCGAGGCGCTTTGGGGAACACTCATGGACACAGAAAAGTCAAAGGACAATGTTAAGGCAAGAGTGGACCTGGTAGCACTGTGCGATAGACCAAAGCAAGTGATGAAGACTCCCGCGCCTAACAAGAAATGGAAAAGGACTTTGGTCGATTTCATTTTGAAGAAGGACCAAAGGAGGGAAGTATGTCAGTGGGTTCAGTCGTTA
Source organism: Miscanthus floridulus (assembly GCF_019320115.1). NCBI lineage: Eukaryota > Viridiplantae > Streptophyta > Magnoliopsida > Poales > Poaceae > Miscanthus > Miscanthus floridulus. The sequence goes on from NC_089595.1 coordinate 7,841,499, forward strand.
ATGTTCCCTGATGGGTATGCGGCGAATCTGAGGAGGGGAGTGAACGTGTCCACTTGCCGAGTGTTAGGGATGAAGAGTCATGACTTCCACATATGGATTGAGCGGCTCCTTCTAGCGATGACCAGAGGTTTCGTCCCCGAGCATGTGTGGCGCGTCTTGGCAGAGTTGAGCTATTTCTTCCGCCAGCTTTGTGCCAAGGAGCTATCTTGGGCCGTGATTGATGACTTAGAGAAAGTGGCACCTGTGTTGCTCTGTAAGATGGAGAAGATCTTCCCACCCGGCTTCTTCCTCTCAATGCAGCATCTGATTTTGCACCTACCTCACAAGGCACGAATGGGGGGCCCATGCAAGCCCGTTGGTGCTATCCAATCGAGAGATGTCTAAAGGTTCTTCAGAAAAAGTGTAGAAATAAAGCTAGAATTGAGGCATCCATAGCAGAGGCATTCATTCTTGAGGAGGTGTCAAACTTCACAACATCATACTATAAGGATAGCCTTCCCAGCATGCACAATCCAATCCCTCGTTACAACACCAACGAGAGGTCATCAAATCTCAGCCTTTTCAAAGGTCAACTTGGCAGGGCAAGCGCTTCGAGCACCAAGACCTTGCGGAATGATGAGTGGCGCACTATCATGTTGTATGTGTTGTTGAACCTTGACGAAGTGAACCCTTATGTGCAGTAAGTTCTCAATGAGCTTGTTACATACGCCGTCACTATCGTCTATCTATCCAACCCCCTTGTCTCTTGCTTTTTCAGGGAATTTCTGAATACATATTGGACAGGAAATAGAGATCCTTCCCCTCAAGAACAAGATAGTCTTCTCAAAGATGGTGTGCCCGATTTCATTTCATGGTTCAAAAAGAAGGTACCATCCAATTTACATCATTTCATCTGTGACATCCCACTTTGCTCCTACGAGCGAGTAATGATCTATCCGCCCTCACCTTACAGGCACGCACGGATGCGGAAATGGATGAAGAGTTGAAACAGGTTGTCAAAGGCTTCCCCTATAGGGTCAAGTCATTCACCGTATATGATGTGAATGGCTATCGCTTCCACACAAGAAGCCACGAGCTTAGTCGGCCCAATCGAAAAACCACGAATACTAGAGTTCGTACGCCCGGCACCGATGACCACGACTACTACGGCATAGTCGAAGAAATATACGAGCTCAACTTTGAGCTTCACGGAGGTCATAAGCCAGTCGTATTCAAATGCCATTGGTTCGATCCCAATGTCACGAGAAGAGCCCCTGAGATTGGACAAGTTGAAATTCGACAAGATTCCCTCTATCAAGGAGACAATGTCTATATTGTGGCTCAACAGGCCACGCAAGTTTATTATCTTCCATGGGCGTGCCAAAAAGATCCCACTCTTGAGGGTTGGTACCTTGCGCAGTTGGTATCACCGCATGGCAAAGTGCCTGTCCCAAACAATGAGGATTACAACTTTGACCTAAACACATATACAGGGGAGTTCTATCAACCCGAGGGGCTAGATGGCACGTTTGACATAGATATGTTTTTGCTGATGGGCATGGAAGTAGACAATGACATTGATGAGGACGATGGAGATGAGGACGATGGAGAAGAGGTGCAAAATGCCAAAGACTTAGCACTGCTTGAGCGATTACGGTTTGGCATTGCCATTGATGACAATGATGGAGATGAGGCGGAAATGTTAGACAATATTGATAGTGATGACGACACTTATGATCCGGCCGCTGCCGATCCTGAAGATTATTTCTAATTCATGTAATACTATATTATTATTATTTTCTAGTTATGTTTCGTTCATTTTGCATCTCTATATTTGTCTATATTGTGCTAACTAGTTTACTCTTTGTATTTGCAGGCACTCAACAAAATGCCGGGCGGAAGGCGGACTCGGACCTGCAACTCGCTCTACGCGAGGACGACTCAGGAGGCGGAGGCAGAGGCGTCGGCGAGGAGCCATCCGGCCCACCGCCCCTGTGGCCGTCCGAGGAGGGCGGTGCAGTCGTCTGCCGTCCCCCCGCTCGAGGAGGACCGGACGACGACCACTGACGACGAGGACCAGCAGCTGGCCCCCTAGACAGGAGGGGTGACACTTCCTCTGGGGGGTGGCGAGGGGTGACACTTCCTCTAGGGGGGTGGCGGGGGGTTCCACTTCGAGCACCTCATCGGTACCATACTTGCGCGGGTCCTCACAGCTCCCGGCACGGCCGATCCCATTTCAGAGGAGGCCGCTGATTCGTCCCAAGGGCGACAAGTAAGTATCCGTTCATTTTGCATCTCTTCTTGTTCATATGCTGAAAACCGAACTGCGAACTAACAATTCTTCTTACTGACTCCTGTAGGAACTGGGAACTTATGTCCGGGGGCGATCATCGGCAGTGCAATGGGATCCTCGGCGGCCTGATCCGACTGCACTACCCTGGTTTGGTCACCCACGCCCAGGTTGAGTTGCCTCCCTAGACGTGGGACCACTTCAACTCCACCGTGGACGCCGTGTACGGCACCGTACAGGAGCGGATCAGGCGTGAGTTCTGGGTGAGTCTACATCACACAACATTGCTCAATACTATGAATTCATTAGACGTTCTTGAAATAATGAAAGGACACATGATGTCTGTATGCAGGACTTCTTCACGTTGGAGGAGGGGCATGACCCCGCCTGGGTGACGAAGGTGCAGGACAGGGCATGCAGGGGCCGAGTCATGGACCTGTACTACGAGGCGAGGCTGCAGTGCCACATCAACCACTCGTGCGACGTCCTTGGTCGGTACCTGGGGAAGAGCGAGGCCAGGACCATGACACTCACCAGGGAGCAGTACCTCGCAGTAAGTTATAAAACATTGTTACTGACTCATTCCATGAAGAATAGGTAGCCTTCATTTTATATTCTAACATTTCTAATACTTGATGGCATGTAGATGTGTCCTTCTTGGTGCGCCACCCACAGAGACTGTTGGGCGGCCATCGTGGACAAGTGGGTCTCCGATGAGTGGAGGGAGAGGCACGCCCTCCGTCGGGAGTGCCGCCTGCAGATGGGTGGGCCGACGCACCACCAAGGCAACCGGCCCCTCAGTTCGTACGCCCAGGCCTGGGTACACGCTACGCACTTATTTATTTATTTGTTCTAACGCTCAATTCTCATTACTTCTAATCGTCTTTGTGTTTTTCTCGCAGTCCCAGTCGTATGATGGCCAGGAATGCAACGAATTCATGGCGTACGCCATGGCACACAAGGGCAAGGCGATAGCCCCGAACACCGTCTACAACCCGGAGGACGGGCCCGAGGCGTACAGCAACACGAGCGTCCACAGCAAGCTCACCGACTATGCCTTGGTGGCCCGCAAGCGGCATGGGGAGGACTTCGACCCCGCCACCCAGCCCCTTGATACCGACCTCATGATGAGGCTCGAAGGAGGGAAGCAGCACGGCCGGTACTGGATGGCCTCCAACATGGTCGACTCGACCTCTGTGCCCAACCTCGCCCAGATCTGAGCATAGAGCACGAGCTCCTCCGTCCCCATTCGACCTCGGCAGGCGAGCACACTACAGCAGATGGCGGCACTCCAGGTTAGTTCTATTTCATTTGTCGTTCATTACTTTTACACATGTACCTTGCATTTGCATTGTTTAAACGTTGGTGATTGAATATTGTAGGCCACTGTGGAGAGGATGGAGGCCGAGAGGGAGGCCGACAGGGTCGAGAGGGAGAGGGAGAGGGCCCAGAGGGAGGCCGAGAGGGCTGAGTGGGAGGTCCTGAGGGCCCAGAGGGCGGCCGAGGCGCAGAGGATGCAGGACATGTTCTCATTCATGTCGAGCCTCGGCACCACTCTCCCGGGTGTGGTGGTGCCCCAGTCGCTACTCGCTCTAGTTGTGCCTCCTACTCCTCTGGCTCTAGGCACTCCGGTGAGTATATATATATGGTTGATCAAGTCCTTTAGCTTGTGTAGATACTAATGAATTCAATTCTCCTTTGTGCAGCAACAGTCATCGGGTTCGAACCCGACTCCTTCGCCTCAGCACACACACCCCGGCTGGACAGGTCCACCACCGCACGGAGGTGCCCCTTCAGGCTCCCATTGGGATCAGTGGCAGTAGGTGGTGCCCCTTCATGTTTCATTGACTTTTCTTGATCTAGGACTTGTGTTGGATGAAGACTTCTTAGATGTTATCATGGATTTGCACATTGGATGTGCGTGTGATGGATTATGCAAAAGGATGTGCTTGTGATGGATGTTGGATGTGCTTGTGATGTATTATGGATGTATGTGATGGATTATGTATGCATTTTGTGTGATGCTAAATGCCTGTGTGCTGTCTCATGTATTATATATGAGTTTTGCGTGTTTGCTTTCGAAGGAAAGCAACAAACAAAAAAAATAGCAAATTTCCCAGCTTTGCCGAGTGCCAACACTGGGCAAAGAAGTCTTTGCCGAGTGCCAGGGGTGTGGCACTCGGCAAAGTTGGAAAAAAATGCTGCAAAAACAGCCACTTCCCCAGTTTTGCCGAGTGCCACAGCCTGGCACTCGGCAAAGAGGTCAATTTTGCCGAGTGTCAGGTGGTACCACTCGGCAAAGACTATTTTTAAAAAGATTTTTTTTAAAAAAATGGTTTCTTTGCCGAGTGCTGAGCCCTGGCTCTCGGCGAAAATTTAAATTTTGCCGAGTGCCGGTCCCTAGGCACTCGGCAAAGCCGGCGTCAAATGTTGACGGTAGTTATTTTTTTGCCGAGTGCGGGCTTGGCACTCGACAAAGACTTTGCCGAGAGACCTTTGCCGAGTGCGGCACTCGGCAAAGCCTTTGCCGAGTGCTTGGCTGGCTTTGCCGAGTGCCTCCAGCACTCGGCAAAGAGGGCGTCTGCAGTGGTGATAGGTCGTTCTCACCTTCGCGATATTGAAGGATCGAGTACAGACTGGAACCAGAGCCAATTTCACCTTTATCCATGAGCGCAAGATCAATCTGACATTTTGCCACCAAAGATCAATATGTTCGTCAAAACAACCATGCTACTGCTGCTTGGTACCTGATAAATGTTTCTTCACAATGGAGGAGTGCAGGGCGAACTGCCTCAAGTGTGACCCACAATGCCCACTTGATTGTATTTGCTACGTGCATGCATGTACCGATCATGAGATATGGATAATAAAAGAATTGATACGCATTATATATTGTACTGGCTAAATGCCATGTCCAATCTGGTGTAGTTATTTGCAAGCAACATAATTAAAAAAATGCATTTGTTCCTAACGACGATAGATTTAAATTTGTTTTAAGGATATATGCCCCCTCCACATTACCATTGGATATGCATGGGCTGTCCCCGCTACATTTTGGCCTTTCAGGGTTGTTAGATGTGATTTTCAGAGACACGTATAGTCTGCCCGCCTCAAGGAGAGTGTCACCGTTAATCGTTGTTAACAGAGGCGGTCCTGGTTAGGGATGGAAATGGATGTATGGAAATCCGAATATGTATCCACTAAAACTTATAATATGGATATTCGTATCTGTATTTATTTCTAATGTGGATACTAAATGAATGTATCCGAATTCATTTTTCAGTATTTTTCTATATCCGATTCCAGATCCGTTTCGACAAAAATATGGAATATCTGACATTTACCCACATTTGAGAAGAACAAAGTATAGTGAATCTATTTAAAAGCTTTCTCTCCATGACTAGTGACTAATTATTTAATTTCAATATTACTAATGATGCATTGAAACTATTTAGTAATATATCTATAAGTAACTTTCAATATTACTTTAATAATATTAATGATACGTGAATTATTTTAATTATTTTTATAATTTAGTTTAAACCTAACATATATTTTTTTCAAATTATTTTAAAGTTATTTTTTTTAGCAACGTAACTCATTTTATATAATTTATAGTTTCATGAACAATATTATGTAAATAATGATTGATTAATATATATATTAAATATTTATTGATAACTATATTATTTTTTATGAAAAATTATTGTCTATGTCATATACCTACTTACTTTGTTCTCTACATTGTGTAAAAATTTTGCAAAAAAAATGATAAAGCAAAATGGCTAGTTGTTGCCTTCCTTTCTTATTTAAATTTCTTCACTTAACCTATCATTGTATTAGCTATTGTCCATTATAATTTAGTTCACTTCGATATTGATTATTAAGAGTGTACTTTGATTTTATTTCACTTTAGGTATCGACAAACTTAGTAATAAAATTATATTCATCTATTTTGAGTTTAACAATATGCCCTATGAGTTGAATTGATTAAATATCCGAATAAAAATCCGAATCCAAGACATTCATTTTGTATTCGTATTCAAAAATATCCGTACCCGTATTCGAATCCGAATTAAAATATGGTAAAAGGTGACATCCGGATCCAATCCCATACGAATCTGATCCGTTTTCATCCCCGCATGTGAAAACTATGTTTAGATGTGGGCGAGTTAGGACGCCTGCCTCTGGAAAATAAAAAAATTTAGAAAAACAAACAACAGCTTCTACTTCTGCCATCGTCGCTCCAACACTGCCCTTGGCCGCTGCCACAAGCTTCTGCTTCTTCCGACACCGCCACTTCTCAATGCCCCAAGTAGAGGCCGGATCCAGTGCCGCCCTTGGCCCCAAGGTCGGATGGTTCTCGGTGGAGCGCCCACCAGCATCGTTCGAGCCCTGCTCAGCGCTGGTTTTCGCACAGGGATTTATTCCCAGTTTTCTTTGCAGCCTCCAGCATGAAGGCTTTACAATGGTCAAGATGTCGTGCCCACCATGCTTCGAGTTTATTGATCTTCAAGTATCTCTCAGTCACATGTGCATCTTTAGTTATATGTGTAGATCTAGCTTGCGCATAGTGTGTGTGTGTTTGCTTGCGTGTGGTGTGAGTTGTGCTGAAGTTCACATACTACAACTTGTACTTGAAATATTGAGGCATTAAAAAAATTTCGGAAGGTTCTCTATTGAGGCATTAAAAAAAACTTCGGAAGGTTCTCCTCGGTGGTCGCCACTGCCGCTCTTCGACGCCCGCAGCCGCAACCAGATCTTTTTTAAGGTCAACTACGGGGGGATCAAACTGATTCCCACCTAAATTTCAATTCCACATATCCCGATAAGTCGGTGGGTGGAAGAGTGCAAAGCACCTAATACAAGGTTTGACCCTTAAAGGTAAAAGAAGTACATGAAAGAGGGAGAGAGATTACAATAACACTTAACAGAAACAACAACAACAACAATACAACAACAAGGGTAATCCTAGACGCAAGCCGAAAGACACCAACCGATCGTCAATTTGCGCCACCACTGAACAGCATACTCGCCGGTTTCGTTGTGGCCATTGTGCCCTGCACCACTCCTCGTAGCTACGCCGCTCCGCTGTCGTCCTCCATCTGAGGACCAACCAGTGGAATGGGGACTAAGAGTGGTGACGGACACGCAAGCTCAAGATCACCGGACATGGTGACCTCCCTTGAAACTGATGGCGACAGCTACAACACTTCCGGGCCCACGTACCACCATTCAACACCGTACACAGGGAGGAATCCTTGAAGGGGAATGGCGGCAGCGGTGGAAACACCACCCGGCATAAAATTTCGTGGCACCATCAAGGAGAGTGCCGACGGAGCAGAGGCGGACACTCGTTGAAAAATCGGCAAAGACCGACATAGGGCCAGTCTTACCCAAGAGAGGAGCAAGGAGCAAGAAGCAAGGAGACACACACCGAGAGACAAAAGGGATAGGAGGGGGGTGGTCAGGTGGGGAGGACCGGGAGAGCAAAAAGTGGCGTCGGGGACATAGATGGCTGCAGATAACGACGCCTTCAAGTGACATCCAGCCACCGTTGTGGGCCGAAGCAGGAGGCTTTCACCCAGAGATGCAGCCCTGTCAAGCAGGCAGCAGTAGCATAATCTTCAACGACCCAGATTCCATACCAGGTGCGCCATCGTCGCCGGACCGGAGCAAAACCGGATAAGGCTTTTGCCCAGATTCCATACCAACCCGGCACGTCGGACATGGATAGCCACCACCACCGGCTGCAACAGGCCACACTGCGACCAGGCTCCTGTGTTGACGAGGAAGTTCGCCGGTTGACGTCACGGAGGACGACGCGACGGGCTGGCCAGCACCTGAGCCTTAACGAGGAGCAGGAGATGGAGTCGACGACGCCCTGACGGGCGGGCTCAGCTCGTCGTCGCGGCTCGTCGGGGCGCCCAGGGCACTCGGGCAGAGCCTACCGCTGTCGCACAGCCGCCAACGGAGCCGGTGCGTGCTGCAGTGGCTGGCGGCCAGGGTGACGTCCAGGAACGCCGCCACCGCCTCCGCACCACCGTCCGCCACGCCCGGCGCTCGTCCCCGCGCCGCCGGCTCACCCGTCTCCTGGGCCGGAGAGACCCCGCGGCGCAAGGAATCTGGTCCCGCAGCGGCATCTCGGAGGCCACCTCCCGCAGACGGACGCCGCGAGCAACGCGAGGCACCCTACTCTCCTTATTGTGGCCTCCCGCTGACGGGCGCTGCGAGCAACGCGAGGCACCGTGCTGGCCGCTGGGCACAGCCGCGGCTGCCAGCTTGCCGCACGAAGGCCAGCGTGCAAGGCTCAGGCCACATCTGGCCGGGAGCAGGGGCCGCCCACAGCCGCAGAGGCGCGTGCGGGGCAGCGCGGGAGGTGCAGGCTACAGCTCGAAGCCGGACGTGCGCAAGGTCGCCAGTTCCGCGGCGGTTGGGAGGCTCCGTAGGGTGCCCCCGTCCGCGACCCCCTGCGGCTAGCCTGTCGCTGTATGCTCGCGCGCACAGGAGCGAGGCCGATGGATCCGGTCCCAGAGGCCTCGGATCTGGCGTTTCCTGCTCGTCACCGGCCACCTTTGTCGGTCAAGATTCAGAGCTCGATGGGGGAGATGAGGGGAGGAGAGGAAGGGGATGGAAAGATGGAAACTGCTGCGAGATCTTTCTGAGGGCTGCAGCGGCCCGCCGCCACCGCCAGCCGGAGAGCGGCGGCGGCGGCCGGGGAGTCGGCGTGGCCGGGGGTGCTCTGGCGGCGGTGGCTGGGTCGCCCCTGAGTCGCCTGTACGGACGACGCCCCGCAACCAGATCTAGGATCCAGTGCCGCAGAAGCCGGATGCAGTGCCGCCCTTGTCCCATTACCGGATCGAGGACGACCTTGACGTCATATTATTTGACCCGTTGTCTGGCTGATATCCATGGGTCTTGGAAGAGAAAAATACGATTCGTTAAAACTGAAAAAATACGATTTATAAGCCAAACGACAGCAGCCAACTCAACAAAAGAGAGAACAGCAGATAGCTGCTAGTTTCAAACAATCATAGTTACCTGCTCAACTGAGATGAAAAGTAAATCTAGTTAAGTGCGATGCATTCCGATCACACTAACGCACAAAATGGACATATAAGGACCACATAACCCACAAGAGCTCAGAACATTCGATGAATTTCATGACAAGTTACACATGTAATAAAACCTCACAAAACTCTTGCTAGCTTATTGGACAAGTTCGACTCTTACAATCCCGAGGGGGGCAAGGGCAACAAAGCTAAGCAGACTCCGACTTGGTGTACATCCTAACGGCAACAGCCAGGCCCAGGATTGCCAGGGGAACCAAAAACTGGAGGATCTTGATAACAAACTCGGGGGTCTTGTCCTGGTTGTAGTGCGGTTGCTTGGGGGGAACATACTTTGTCCTAGAAGGGATCGTCGGTGCATCGATTTCACCGACCAAGTACTCATCCATCATCGCACGGGCAGTGTTGCTGTGGCCGACATCCTCGAAATCATCAGTTGCATCCTTGCCTGTATCAGGTTCAAATGGATTGTATGTTACCGCATATCTCTCACAACCTTGGTCAGGCACTGGTTAGTGGTACTGCTGGTATGTAAAGACAAGAAGGCATACCAGTTGAAGACAACAGAACATCATCACCCCCTGGGTGGTCTTCCAAAAACTTCGTCACATCATATACCTATTCCACAGCAAAACACAGAGCTGGTGAGGTTCTTACAGAGAAAAGGATTAAATCAGATTCTACAAACATTAATGACATAGGTGGTGCAATGCCCACCAGCAAAAGGGGCAGGACCATAAAAACAAGTGATAAGAGATATCAACATTCATTGTGAAATAATGTTATGCGAATGAAAACTTCAGGTTTCCAAGGAAGGCGAAGCAGACATAACAAGTTTCATAAAGGTTAAGTAGCATGTCTTATCTGAAGATAAGAGAACCATCAATCTTGGAAAAAGGCAATAGGAAGTTAGGAACCATCTATATGTTATATATGATTGGTCAGCAACCCAGGTACTAAACTTAGACTATATCAGTCTTTAAAAAAATTCTACCCCATGGATTAAAATTCTACTCCATCGATTTACATGCTTATATCAATGTGAAGATAAAATAGTGCAGACTTGCTAGTTCAAGATGACGTGTAAGGAGCTTTCCCTAGCAGTACACAGTTGTGGCACTTGATGAACAGAATTCACAATTTAGAACGAGCTTCTGGAAGGGGGCAGAATATATCTAGAGCAAAGAGAATGACTTTAGAAAGTAACGTACTACAAGTCTGCGAACCCACTTATAGCAGAATAATGGACAATCCGAAGTTGATAACATTATCAGCTACTGAATTATTTTGGGGGCAAAACATATGGAAAGGTTTAAAAATACACATTTCTATCAAGGAATTGTTACTGATGTTTCAATTGCCTCTAGCAAACAAGATGAAGCGACACAAGATATAGTTAATACATTCAAGAGGAAAGATGATGTCTTTCGAAATTAATCCTACTGCAAGTCTACAAACCCACTAAGCAGAACCGTGGACATTTAATTTGATGTCAATAACATTACTGGCTACTGAATTGTCAGGGGGGCAGGCAAAACATCTGGTAATATGCATTTCTATCAAGGAGCTGTTACTGATGTTTCAATGGCCTCTAGCAACAAGATGGAGCGACACAGGGCATGGTGAAATATCTGTCGCAAAGAAACAAGCTTTAAATGTCCCAGACAGACAGACTCCCAGTGATGCCATGACGTGAAACGATTAGCTAATCACTGCTGACCGCACTATTGGCACTTTGCACAAAGGGATTTCCACGTTACAACGAGACATGATGAGGATAAAACAAGTACAAAGGCGCAGGCAATTGCCAAGTATACCAACTAAACGTGGATGTCTGCTTGCAGATACGAACCAAACACGCAGATTCGATTCGATTCGGTATGTGGGTGTGCAGGAGCTGAACTGTAAACACCCACAGAGCAGCGCGATTCATCAGCTGACAGAACTAGGGGGCTGTCTGACCCTGAATCGGCCGCCCCGAGAGCAGAGACTAGCGCTAGCGCGAGAGTCTACGCGGGAAACAAGCACCGGACCAACCAATTGCGATGGGCTCCGCCGGATCTGCAGGCTCGTCACCAGCATATCCAGAATCAAGAATCCATCTTGGACAAAACAAGCCTGCCTAGCACTAGAAAAATTGAGCAGGGCCCGCAGGCCGCCACTTGGCGTGAACAGGAGACGCAAAATATAATCTTTGGATCGGGATTCGGGGGATCCGATCAACTATGGGAGCCATGGCTGGCTGGGGAAGGAAGTGAAGAAGAGACATCGACCATCCATCCACCCTATAAGGGAAGGGGAAGGGAGAAGGGGAGAGGGAGATGTATACCTTGCCGCCGATGATGAGCCAGCAATCCTCCTTGGAGTTGTGCTTGGCGACGTCCTCGAGGGTGAAGACCTTTGACATGGCTGCTGCTGCGGCGGCGGCGGCGTTTGGCTGGATCGAGGTCGATGGCGAATCGAGCGAGGTGGTTGGTTGCGCGAGGTGGAGGAGACGGAGGGGGGGATTTCCTTATAAAACCGCGGCGGCAGGAGCAGGAACGCAATCGAGTCCACCTCCGCCAGCCACAAATCCGCCGATGCCTTCTCTTCTCTTCACTCCGATCCGACTACCCAATTTCGTCTGCTCCGACTCTCGCCACCTACCCCCCGCAACACACCAAACCCCCTCCCTCGCCGGACCCACCTGTCAGTGGCGGCCTGGCCTTGGGTTTTTCTGGCCTTGTTCGGCCGACCCATACCCAGCTTGCCCTTTTTTTTTTATTCGGAACGGTATTTTTTACACACAAATTCAGTTGTGAACAGTAACTTTCAACCGCTACAGTGTTGTTTTTGGTTCAGCCGAACGCAGCCTCTATTCCTATTTCTAATATATATATATATATATATATATATATATATATATATATATATATATATTCACATTGGGTTCATATATTTTGGTTCCTCTTCTTTCTACGATTTGGAGATCCAGCCAGGTTGTTTTGCTTTCATCCTCATCAATCAATCATTACAAATACAATTAGCTATAGTAGGTGGGACTGCTAAGAGAGTGTTATACCAGCGAGCAGAGTCCATGATAGTATGTCTAATTTCACTGGGATTCTACAAGTATTATTGTACTATAGCGGACATTAAAGATTGATAGTGCTTGATTGGAAGTAGCTGCATTGACATTCGCCATGGGATTAATGTACATGTACCATGATTTATATGCAAGGAGAGATGAGGTATACATGTCCAATATATCAACTAGTTCTGGTCTTTACAAATCTAACATGAAAAGGGGAAAAATCATGTTGAAGTTTAGTTTCATGTAGGTAATCTATATACCTATTTATTGTTAAAAGGAGATTTTTTTAGTTATTTCTCTACTTTTCTAAGCTTAAAAGTCATAACCGGTTTTACTAATTACTAGAAGTAGTAGTACATGGTAAAATAGAGAAAGAGTTAACCTTAGTTTACTTCCTGTCCGTGATCCCGTCAGCGATCCAAATTTATGACCTATGCAATTACAAGTTAGAATGGGGGTGTCCGACCACGATATATAGTTTGATTCCTAAACATATTAAAAAATAGGTGACGCAAAGTACACGTTGTATTTGCAGTGCACCTAAAAATGCTATAAGTATAAGACTGGATTCATGGCGAGTGGACGTATAGCAATATGCTTTGCCATTTTGTTATTTTTATTTGAAAATCTAGATTAAAAAATATATATCTCCATATCTGGATCCTCGTCCTAGCTTTCTCAGATCCAGTTCTTGAGTCGACACGAATGAATAAATACGATACAAGATAATGTGGCCGCCGCACTGCCATTTTATAAAGACGTGCGTTGTTCCTGGAATATGGTAAAAAAAAAACATCTCATAGAAAGTCATATATGCTATGTGCTCTTACTGTACATACCACCGTACGTACCAAACTAACAGCATGTTTAGTTTGGTGAATTTGGGAATTTGAGCTTATTAGATGATATGATATCGTTGGTAGTTGAGATAGCGATAGACTTGAGATAGAATTGTTGTACACGGTATGCCCCTAGTATCTAGGAGACGTTTGTTGTAATAAATGTAATCTCGTGTATACCATGGTGATATAAATACAAGAGCCGGGACCTAGGATTAGGCAACCCATTCCCATATCGTTTTATATGGTACCAGAGCCTTTCTCTCCTCACGGAGTAAGATCCAATCCACGAAATCCATGGTGGACTCCTCTGTCAATGCGCCGCTCGCCTTTGGCCTCCTTCCCGTCGTCTCTGAAAAGCTCACCCGTGGCAACTACAATATGTGGTATGCCACGGTGTCCTCGGCGTTGAAGGCTGCCCGGCTCGGTGGGTACATCCTCCCCACTGCCGCGCCGCCAGCCGCGTTCCTCGCTGTCGACGCTGCATCGACGGCTGATGACAAGAAGCTGGATCCCCAGCCAAATCCGGCCTATGAGAAGTGGGTCGCTGAAGATCAGATTGTGCTCAGCTACCTCTTCTCATCTCTGACCAAAGAGATCTTTGGCTAGGTCGCCAAGGCGACCACCGCGGCGGAACTTTGGGCCGCCATTTAGGAGCTTCACGCGTCGCAGTCATGGGCGCGTCTCATGACCACGCGCATGGCGCTCACCACCGCCAAGAAGGGTACGTCGTCCATCGCGGAGTTCTTCGTCAAGATGAAGGGTCTTGCTGACGACATGACATCGGCGGGACGCAAGCTGGAAGATGAGGAACTTGTGACCTTTATCCTCACGGGTTTGGGCGAGGACTTTGAGTCCATTGTCAGCGCCATCGCCTCCCGCGTCAAGCCGATTTCTGTCAATGAGCTCTATGCTCAACTCGTTGCTTTTGAGCAGCGCAAGCAGATCAACACCGATGGCGGTTCCCAGTCATCTATCAACGCGGTCACCAAGGGTGGCCATGGCGGGCACTCCTCCAGCCCAACCAACCTCGCGGCCGTGGTGATGGTGGCTGTGGGGGCTTTCGTCGCGGAGGCGGCGGCTGTGGCAATGGTGACCGCGGCAATGGGGGTGGCGGTGGCGGCGGTGGACGCAACTTCCTCTCGGACGTCTTCTGCCAGCTCTATGGCAAGGAGGGCCACACCGTGGTGCGCTGTTTCAAGTGCTTCGACGCCACATTCACTGGAGTTCCTCAGAAGAGCGCCTCATCTGCCACCACTTCACAGTACGGGGTGGACTCGAATTGGTATGTGGACTCTGGGGCCACAGACCATATAATTGGAGAGCTAGAGAAGTTGTCATCCTTCCGCGACAGGTACATGGGAGGAGAACAAGTGCACACGGCAAATGGGGCAGGTATGCGAATTGATCACATTGGTCACAGTATTTTGCATTCTCCAATTCGTGATGTTCATCTGAAAAATATTCTTCATGTCCCTAGTGCAAATAAAAGTCTCCTTTCAGTACATCGTCTTGTTAAAGACAATAACGCTTTCCTTGAACTTCATCCCAATCACTTTTCTCTTAAGGAGCAGGAGACGAAGAAAACACTCCTCGAAGGGCAATGTAAGGGTGGCCTTTATCCAGTGAAGCCGCAGAAATCCACACCATCCACTCCATCAAATAAACAAGTTCTCGGTGCCTTCAAGCCGTCTACTTCTGTGTGGCATGGTCGACTTGGTCATGCCTCCACTCCGATCGTCTAGAAAATTCTTAGTCGAAATAAGTTGTCTTTTTCAAGTAGTCCAAATAAAGGTGTGGTTTGTGATGCGTGTCAGATGGGCAAGGCTCATCAGTTACCCTATCCTAAGTCAAACAGTGTTTCTTCCAAACCTTTTGAGCTTGTGTTTAGTGATGTGTGGGGGCCAGCTCCTACTTCTGTTGGCCGGCACTCCTATTATGTGAGTTTCATTGATGATTTTAGCAAGTTTACGTGGATCTATTTGTTGCACTATAAATCTGAAGTTTTTCAATGTTTTTGTGACTTCCAAAGCATGGTTGAGCGTCAATATAATCATAAAATCCTAGCTGTCCAATCTGATTGGGGAGGAGAATATCAATCTCTCAATTCTTTCTTTAAACGTCTAGGAATTGCTCACCATGTGTCATGCCCACATGCGCACCAACAAAATGGGTCTGCGGAACGTAAACATCGTCATATCGTTGAAGTTGGCTTGTGCCTTCTTGCACACGCCTCCATGCCGCTCAAATATTGGGACGAAGCCTTCTTGACGGCTGTCTTTCTTATAAACCATCTTCCATCCAAAGTCATAGCCAATGCCACACCACAAGAGCGTCTTCTCGGTTCACCACCAGATTACTCTTTTCTCCGAACCTTTGGCTGTGCGGTTTGGCCAAATTTGAGACCCTACAATGCAAAGAAAGTCCAATTTAGATCTAAACGCTGTGTGTTCCTTGGTTACAGCAATTTACATAAGGGCTTCAAATGTCTTGATCCCTCCACCGGGCGTATCTATGTGTCATGAGATGTAGTTTTTGATGAAACACTTTATCCTTTTGCTCAACTACATCCTAACGCCAGAGCGCGTCTCCGTTCTGAATTTGGCCTCCTACCAGAAATTCTCCAAAATCCTTCGTCCGAGTTTGGGAATGCAAAAATCGGTGATCAAAACATGATTGATTCTAACCCTGCTAATGCTGTACCAAGCTCTGCCTCTGTTGTGGATGAAACAGGTGAAAATCCGATGGAAAATCGTGAAGAAACGGCGCGTCCAGGGGGTTATTTTGTGTTGCCCTCGGCAGCACCACGTCAGGACAACGGCGGCACGGGTCCCGGAGGTGATCAGCCTGCCACGCCTGATCCTCGTACTGACTCGGCAGCGGGATCAGCCTCGAGTGCTGGGCTGTCGCCTCCACCGCACGGGGGCGCATCTGCCCCTGGATCTTCTACACCATCAGCATCGGCACAGCTTTCTTCGCCTGCGTCGTCCTCTGACACAGCGGATCCGAGCCTGGGGGGGCTGTCTCCTCCGGCAGCGATTCTGCCTTCTCCGGATTTGGATGCGGGAGGTGCGTCTGTGCCTTCTCCTGTGTTTAACGCTGCATCACCTACTCCTTCACCGCCACCACCGCATCAACATGGCACTCGACTTTAGCATGGCATCGTTCAGCCTCGAGTTCGCACAGATGGGACTGTTCCATGGGGCTTGCATAGTTCTGTTGAACCCGAGGAGCCAAGCACCGTGAAGTCTGCTCTCACGGATCCTCGTTGGGTGGCAGCCATGGATAAGGAACATGATGCTTTGCTGGAGAATAAAACATGGCACCTTGTTCCACCGCCTAAAGACAAAAATGTTATCGGTGGCAAATGGGTTTATAAGGTTAAGAGGAAAGCTGATGGCAGTGTGGATCGCTACAAAGCTCGGTTGGTTGCCAAAGGATACCGGCAGCGCTATGGTGTTGATTATGAAGATACGTTCAGTCTAGTTGTGAAGGCCGCCACTGTTCGTTTGATTCTCTCGGTGGCAGTCTCCAAGGGGTGGTCGTTGCGGTAGCTTGATGTGCAAAACGCCTTTCTTCATGGTGTTCTTGAGGAAGAAGTTTTTATGCGGCAACCTCCAGGATACGAGGACAAGCAGCATCCACATTTTGTTTGCAAGCTGGACAAGGCATTATACGGTCTTAAACAGGTGCCTCGTGCATGGTATGCTCGTTTATGTGGCAAACTAGTTCAGCTCGGCTTCACTCCTTCCAAAGGTGACACCTCCTTGTTTTATTATAGCAAGGGTTCTGTTACTATTTTTGTGCTGGTTTACGTCGATGATATTATCGTTGCTAGTTCATCATCAGCAGCGACTAAGGCCTTGCTTGCTGATCTTGAGAAAGAGTTTGCTCTCAAGGACTTGGGTGATCTCCATTATTTTCTTGGAATTGAAGTAAAGCAGGGTGAAGATGTTTTGGTTCTGTCACAGCAGCGCTATGCTGCTGATGTTGTACACCGAGCTAATATGGGGAGCTATCGGCCTGTGGACACACCTATTTCTACATCGAAAAAACTCAGCATCACCGATGGATCAAGTCTTAGTGAGGAAGATGCTACACGGTACCGTAGCGTCGTTGGCGCACTCCAGTACCTTACACTCACCAGGCCTGATCTTTATTTTGCCGTCAACAAAGTGTGTCAATTTCTACACTCTCCAACAACAGCACATTGGAGTGCAGTGAAGAGAATTCTGCGCTATGTCAAAGGCACTTTAAGTTTGGGTTTGAAGATCAGAAAGTCCAGCTCGTCTCTTGTCAGTGCTTTCTCTGATGCAGATTGGGCTGGGTGTGTTGATGATAGGCGTTCGACTGGTGGCTTTGTAGTTTTCTTTGGCCCCAATCTCATCTCTTGGAGTGCTCGGAAGCAGCCGACTGTGTCATGTTCTAGCACTGAGGTGGAGTACAAAGCACTTGCCAATGCAACCGCTGAAATGATGTGGATTCAGCGGTTGTTAACTGAGCTTGGCGTCTCTCATGTTCCTGTTGCTCGGTTGTGGTGTGACAACCTCGGAGCTAAGTACCTATCGGCCAATCCGGTCTTCCACGCCAGAACAAAACATATTGAAATCGATTTTCATTTTGTTCGTGAGCGGGTAGCACAGAAGCTCTTGGATATACGGTTCATAAGCACAGGTGATCAGCTCGCAGATGGATTCATGAAGCCAATCACAGCGTCAAAGTTGAAAGAATTTAGATTCAATCTCAACTTTGTTAGTGGCTGAGATTGGGGGAGGATATTAGATGATATGATATCGTTGGTAGTTGAGATAGCGATAGACTTGAGATAGAATTGTTGTACACGGTATGTCCCTAGTATCTAGGAGACGTTTGTTGTAACAAATGTAATCTCGTGTATACCATGGTGATATAAATACAAGAGCCGGGACCCAGGATTGGGCAACCCATTCCCATATCGTTTTATAGGGCTACTGTAGCATTTTCGTTTTTATTTGACAATTAGTGTTCAATCATGGACTAATTAGGCTCAAAACGTTCGTCTCGTAATTTCCAACCAAAATGTGCAATTAGTTTTTTTCGTCTACATTTAATGCTCTATACACGTATCGCAAGATTCGATGTGATGGATACTATAGCACTTTTTGAGAATTTAGGGTCATAACTAAACACGTGCTAAAGCTAAAAGAGAGAGCCGGTGTTATGTTCCATGCATGCATCTCTAGTGTGTGAAGAAGCTTCTAGAGCGAGGACCGGTTGTAGATGCACGGTGGTTGGGCAACAAGCAACATGTACGTTGGAGTAGTACATTTTGGCGGCGATTGACTTGCCGACGAAACAGAAGAAGCTGCTAGTGCTAGTAGCAATCGGTTGGCTGGTGGCTGCCATGCGCCCCCGGATTTGTGTGCTTCTTTATTCTTGCTCACGGTCGACCAACTAACATTTTGCAGTGCACGGCTGCCACAATTGACCTCCATTCCATTGGTAGTTAGAGTTGACAACTTCAGCTATCTTTACACAATTGCACACATGTTTTTTTACACATGATCGAGCTTTATTCCCCTCACTTTATTTCTACGTCGCAAATTATAACAAACCGAAGCCTACTCTTTCCGTCAAAAAAAAAAGTTACAAATCTACTAGCGTTTCCTTGAGCTACTCTATCTCAAATTTGTCTATATAAACAAATACTAAAATGTATTTATTCATGATAATGAATAAATATCATTAGATTTATGGTAGAATATTCATAGCTAACCTATCTAATTTGGAGACATAAAAATGATACTATTTTCTCTATAAACATAGTTAAACTCAAGAAAGATTTGTCTTAGTTCAACCCTAAAATTCCACTTTTTTATGATAGAGGGAGTATATCACTACTATAGTCAGGCCATCTCTGCCGCTTTCTAATGAGCCGGCATATATTGATGACCCTTCGTTGTTGAGTCATTAGCTGAGAATTCAAAAAATGTTGGGATCCTAATGATCCGGTAGCAACATGTGTACAGTACAAAACCCTCCTTCCTCCACCTCCCCCTGCTCCCTCTCATCTCGAGCACACTCACCAAGGAGGCGTCTTTCCCTACCTCTCCCTCCATTGTTATGGTCATTTTCACCAAAATGCTCAAGGGATATCATGGATTTTGAAGGATGGGTTTGATCTTCTTGCTTTAAGGTTAGTAACAAGCATCCAATCCTTTGAATTTGTAGTTTTGTTCAATTGTTTTGATGGCTAGATTCATTGATTCCATGCTACTTATTTCTCCATTTTAGAGAGCAATTTTCAATTAGATTTTGAGGAAGGCATTCAAATTGTGCTACTGATAAAGTTCATATGCTAAATGCTCTATTTTAGGTAGGCATCGAAATTCAGCAGGTTGTGGCCACCTCTCGCGTGCCCGCGGTCTACCGTGGAGCCGGCCAGGTAGAGAAACGTTGGTTGTGGGGGCGTGGGGGCGTTATTGAGGGTACAACCCCGGATACCCACGACGCAAGATATGGGCCGCACCATTAGGGACTGTCCATCCCACCAGATGACAGCTTGCGGAGCACGGCACTGCTCGGCGCACACCGCAAGACATCAAGGCGGTATCTGGAAGATGGCGCAAGATCTCTTAGGATATGCCATATATTATATTCCTGGTAAAGATCATCTCATACCAATTAGACTAAGATCTAACCGACCTGTAACCCTACCCTGGGCTATATAAGGCGGGTAGGGGATCCCCTCAAAACACATTCAATCATATCACATAGCCAATACAAACCAACAGAACATGAGACTAGGGTATTACATTGAACTGACAGTCTAAACCTGTCTAATCTTGTGTCTCTCTTGCCATCTAGTTCTTGTTCACGCGGATCTCTTCGTACAATCTATCATTGTGGGTATACCCCTCGATGGACTGCCGATGATATTCTATCAACAGCGGCGTGACCCCCTCGTCGAAGCATTCGTTGAAGCTTTATAAATACTCCGTGTGTCCAAAAAGAATGCAACTATTGCGTGACATTTAAAGTGGTTCACATTTGACTAAATTTTTAGACTAAATTTTTAGTGAGTAGTATTCACATTTATAACTCTAAATCAATTTATTATAAAAATATATTTCATAATTAATCTAAAGATATTTATTTGATATCTTAAATATCAATATTGTTTATTTACAATTGTTCAAACGAGATACTAAGGCTCCATTCGCTGGTCTGAAACTTGGCTGAAACTGGCTGAAAAATATTGTTCCAGCTGAATTGTTGTGAGAGAAAAACGCTATTTCGGCTAGAAAAAAAGCCGAACAAACATGTTGTTGTGCTAAAATTGTATTTTTTTTTAAGTGAGGCTGGTGGAAGTGCACGTTACCTGGTAGCAGTTGTACTCCCTCTGGTAAGCCATCATTTCAACCTTGGGGTTTGGATCACCATCAGTGCGCCGATCGACCGTAGAGCTAGCTCTTGGACTCTACCTACTGGCTGGATCAGAGTTAGACGTCACGATTGATGTCGGCGCCCTTCAGCCCCGCTGCGGATGAGGCTCTGGTCGACACCAGACGACAGGCCCCTCCCTCACTTGGGAGCGGCTCAAACTCGGGGGGTGTTTAGTTGCCCCAATTTTCAGAATTTGACACTATGTAAAAAAAAGATTTTTCGTTATATTAAATTTACGGTACATGCATAGAGTACTAAATGTTGATGAAATCAAAAACTAATTGCACAGTTTGGTTGTACTTTACGAGATGAACGTTTTGAGTCTAATTAGTCAACGTTTGTGGACAAGTAGTACCAAGTACAAATGAAATGCTACAGTAGCTACTGTGTCTACAGTAACTCTGACGCCGCCGATTCCGCGCTGAACTAAACGAGGGCTCGCTCACACCACTACGCATGCATATATAATATAAATCAGCTCTATTTTCCATGTCCTGGCCAACGGGGGTGGGGGGTTGAGGGGGCCTTGGTCAGTTGGCCCCCCTATGGTACTTGCATGACCCCTTTTAATTAGCCTTTTTTTATAACCTGGCCCCATCGTGCTTCTGCTTTGGCTTCCCCACTAAGCCACCAACATTACTAGTTACTCGTACTAGTATTTGTTGGGTTCGAGGTCAATATGTATCCTCAATTGTTGGTCTTGTTTAGAAGAATTCTTATAATATTCCTGTTGGTCAAATCAATTATATGGCGCTTTTATCTTTCCATGGCATTGGTGTGCAATTTTAACCATGATTTTATGGAAATGTAATTATAGGCCATGTTTGTTTCTATTTAAGCAGAATCACACCAAAAAAAAGTTTGTTTTTGCTTCTAACCATCGTTTTGAAACTTTGAACTAGCAAAATTGATAATCGGAAAAATCCCCATTGTACAACGATTATAAGCGAGCCTGTCTATAAGTAGAAATAAATAGGGCCGTGGTATATGTATCAACTACTCACTCCTTTCCAAATTATAAGTCGCTTTGACTTTTTTAGTACATCTATTTTGCTATGAATCTAGATATAATAATATTTCTAAATACATAGCAAAATAGATGAACCAAAAAAGTCAAAGCGACTTATAATTTGGAACGGAGGGAGTATCAAATATAAGTGTGTGATTATGAAAGCGATGTTCAAGATGAGAAGACAAATCTACTCATGTTGTTTTTATACTTCTACACCAAAAAAATGAGTTATTAACTACCAAAATTTGAAAGTATGACCCAATTTTGTTATACATATTTTCTCACATATACTTTCTCACCAAAAAAACATATTATGGTAAAGGGCGTACCCAGTGCAGAGAGCTCCCGCTCTGTGCGGGCTCTGGGGAAGGGTGTCAGTGGCAAGCCTTACCATCGCCTGTGCAATGCGAGGAGACCGCGACTCAAATCCGGAACCTTCCGATCACAAGCGGTAAGACTCTACCGCTTGCACCAGGCCCGCCCTTAAAAAAAACATATTATGGTAATTCAAAAAATTTAAAATGTAGTACATATATAGTGCACTCATATATAAACTCACATGCAAAAATTGAGATGTAAACTCAAACTAAAAAATCATACGAAAACAATAAATTTTATATGTATTTACGCTGCAAGACAAAAGCCACTTTATTCCATCCTTCATTTCAACGCACCAAATGAAGGTGAAACACAAACAAACATAGCTCGCGCTTGAGTGCACGTTTGTCGATCTTCCTCGATCGGTCCACGTCCGATCGAGAAATTACGTAATATAAAAAAAACATTCAGGAAAAGAGGAAACGATCGAAATCGAAACAGTCAGATGAGAGGGAATTGAAGGGAAATATCCGAGCCATCATCCATCATGCAGGCATGGCATGCATTGCCATGTCGTCATCGATCCATCAGTAGATCACTACTGGTCCTTGGTTGGGTAGGACGCCATCTTGTTGATGCCGCAGAGACCCTCCGGCTTGCCGGTGCCCTTCTTCATCCGGATGTACCCCTTCTCCCCCCAGTGGCTGCCCCACGAGTTCTTCACGATGATGTAGTCCTGCCCCTTGCTGCTACCGTACCCCACCGCCGCCACGCCATGGTCCAGCTCCGCCCCGCACGGGCCATCGAACACGCCCTGCATTCATGGATCATGGATCATCCATGGATCGAGTTGCAGCATTTGCAACAATGGCGGATTAGATGGATAATGGAGCAATGGTTACGTACCCCGCTGTAGAACTGGAAGTGCCTGCCGGACGCCTCGATGGCGACGCTGACGGGCTGGTGCGCGAGCGCCTTGACTAACGCAGTAACGCCCCCTCGTCGTTGGCCGGCACGTCCTCGTAGCCGGAGATGGTGACGACCTGCTCGCCGTCGCGTGCCTTATCGTCGCAGTCGCCTTCCTCCATGATGTACGGGTACGCCTCCTCGGTGCGGAGGCCGCCGCTGGAGGCGATGTACGAGAAGGCGTAGTCCATGACGCCGCCGTTGCAGCCGTTGTTGCCGTCGGTGCTGCAGTCCACCAGCTCCTGCTCGGACAGCGACGTGAGGTTGCCCGTCACGATCTAGTTGATCCCTTCCACCGCCGCCACCGTCGAGAAGGCCCAGCAGCTGCCGCACTGCCCCTGGTTCTTCACCTCCGTCACCGCGCCCTTCTTCCGCCAGTCCACCGACGTGGGATGGGCACCTCGTCGTCGGCCACGCCGCCGTACGTACCTGAAACGACCACCGCTGCTCGTCGTCGACGGTGGCGTCAGACGGAGGCCCAGGTAGGTGGCCCTGAACTCGTCGTGCGTGAGGTCGGCGAAGGCGTTGAGGCCGAGCCAGTAGCTGGTGACCTTGTTGGCCTCGTCGATGTGGTGCAGGTTGTCCTTGAACACCTCGAAGCGGCGCCTTGCGATACTTGGCCACCCACTCCTCGAACAGCTTGATGAGGCGGTCGTGGTGAGCCAGGTCCTCCGGCGAGTACCCCACGATGGAGAAGAAGCTGTCGCTGTCGCTGTCCATCTGGTGGGGGCGCGCCTCCGCCGCCTGCAGCCACGCGCTGCCGCCGCACAGCAGGAGGACGGCAGCAACCGGATGAGCAGAAGACGAAGCCATGGCGTAGGAAGCAGAAGAGAGGCTGCTAGCTGTTTGCATAGCCATTATTCTATAACAGTCGTCCTAATAAACTCCTACGACATGCTTGGGTAAGAAGCGATCGAATCGAATAATTAAGATATAGCAGTATCATCATGCATCCTGGAAATTGGATTTGACAGCAGCGATCTTGCTCTGCCGCCGCGTCGGCCTCAAGTTACTGCAGTTACGCTTGCTCAACTCTGCGATCTCGCGCCTGGTCATGGCCGCCGCGTGAGGCAGCACGTACATGTGTGTGTCGTCGTCGTCGAGCCTCTCCATGATGAACCTCTCGGATTCAGGCATGGATTCGTTCAGCATGACGATGAACTCCGCCAGCGGCGCATCACTGGATGTACGGGAAATAAGAACAGAGGGTGGACTGGATCAGACAATGCAATGCAAGAGTGTGGATTAGTTACCAGGATATGAAGAGGCCCCTGGTCGCGTTAACCATGTTTTGTGGATGAAGATGGAGTGTCGGATTGATCGGACCTCCCTCGCTCTGTGTTTTGTTTCGGCGCGTTGGGGTGTCCAATCTATCTATCTATCTATCTACCAGTGCTACAGTATTTTATTTATTTATATGCTGGACTGGGCTGGGTATTCCAATTCCAATTCCAACAACGTAACGTAACGTAACGAAACGAATCCGAGGAGAGGAGGAAACGATTTTGTTGCTGCTTTCCTCTTTGTCTCTCCACTTTACCGCCATTGCTGCTATGCGGCCCAGTCTCCGGGCCCAATTCCGAATGCGCAGTTTCTTTCTAGTTAGAAGATCCATTCATAAATAAAGGGACGCAATTTCTGCTGGAAAACAAATATAGTACTAGACTACTAAATTACACCAGCAGTCTCTGGACTATATTAGTTATTAAGTATTCTTATTTAGTTGAGTAAATTATATATATACACCTAAGTTCCTAAAATATTTATAAGTATATTAATTGTAGGCCATGGTAGTAACGTCACACAACGCTTTAGCTTACGTGTGAAACCCATACGTGGGTACCACGCTCATGGTTATAAAAACGGTCACTAAACTTCTACGTAATTTTTATTGAGGTTCTCAAACTATATAATAACCGATCTCGATCCTTATTAATAATCTATATTAAAGTATTCTATTCTAGGTCCAAAGCAACAATCTAGTGCTGGAAGGACGTGCTTTGCTGTATCGGTCGCCACGTTGCAGCAACAAAGAGGGTCCGTATCACGTCCAGGTGCATCGGGCCGTTATAATCGTCATAATGGGCACATACTAGCTACTTGCTTCGTTCCGATTACAACTCAAATCAGTTTTGTTTTAGTTTTTTTTAGAAAGACACTCAAAGAGTGACTCATATCTGATATATATTAAAGGAAAAAAAGCTAGTACAGATGATGGATAACTTGACACAAAACGACCTCTAAAAAATAAGAGTACATCGAAGGCCAAAACGGTAATCTTCTTCCTTTGATCATCGCTAGAGATTGAAAAATGCACTGAAATGGCAGCAAAGAAAAGGGATACCTGCAAACACCCTCGCCATACAAGGCTTCGAAGACCGCAAAATACACTCATCGCTGCCAACGAGATCTAGTATCCACTGAAAGAACATCGTTTGGAGAAACTCTAAGAAACGCAAGCTTACAATCATTCACCATCGGAACAGAGTGTTGGAGATACCAGACCTTGCAATAGAACATACAAAGAAAGAGGTCGAAATCACCATATCGAAAGCCAACAAATTGTTTCCCTTGATAAACACACCAACTACCAAGATCTGAAGAGAACCGATAGATGCATTGGCGGATCCACGGGGGGGACCCCCCCGTGAGGGTGATTTTGGCTTGTTATTACTGTAGAAAAAACGTGATTTCACCATTAATTTTCGACATTTGTTATAAATCTCTATTGATTAGGCCCCCCTGAGGTGCTCATCTTGGCTCCGCCACTGGATAGATGTAACAGAGCGAACTCTCACTCCGACGCTTGTTTCGGCGTCGACGAGATAAGGAGAGACCTACCATCGTTGCCACCACCCCGTTGATGACGCTAGAGACCGAACCCTAGATGAATAAAGACCAACAAAAACTAAATCCACGAAGAGGTTAGGTCCCCGCTCCTCTAGTCACCGGTGAGATCGCCGTAGAGAGAGGGAGAGGGAAGGGGACTGAAGCGGTGGAGGGGAAGAAGGGCGGCGTCGGCTGGTTCGCTTGAGCACTCTGTAGACTTTATTTTTACTATATACTAATAAGCTTGCAAAATCGTGAGATCCTAAATCGGTTTTGTTTTAAGTTAAACTTCTATGACTTTGACTAAGTTTTTGAAAACAAAATATGTTAACATCTGCATATTCAATGAATGCACAACCAAGACCGTATTTTTAAGAAAAACTTAATAGCACAAAAGAAAAGGACATGGATTCATTATCTACCAAAAAGAAAAAGAAACATTGGTTTATTTATTATCTCCAGCCGTACACGATGGATACAACCATTTGTTCATTGATTTGCACCGTAATCTAGGCCTTGGCGGCGTCATCCGAGGGAGGGACTCGGTCGCGGCCACGGCCGGCGCCGGCGCCGGCCCCATGTCCAGCCTCCAGCTCCTCCGCCCTGGCCGCCCAGCTCCGGGTGAGGAGGAAGCCGAGCGCGTGGCCAGCCACGGCGGCGAGGAGCACGCCGCCGTTGTACGACATGACGGCCAGCATCAGGAGGTAGGCCGCGCCCATCCGCGCCGCGTGGACCGCCGTCAGCAGCAGCGCTGGGACGACGGCGCCGCGGCGGCGCCAGCGGTGGGCGACGTGGGCGGACACCGCGTGGAGCGCCTCGGCGAGCGCGGCGAGGGCGAGCACGAAGAGGAGGGAGAGCAGGTACGACCCGAGGCCCCGCGCACCGGGCCAGCCCGGGAACAGCACCACCGCGCGGTCGCCCCAGAACAGGGACGACGACATCGCCTGCATGGAAGCCGCTGCCGCCGACGCCGCCGGGGCGTGGCCGTCGTCGTGGAGTGGCGGTGTCGTCGTCGGCCGCGCCATCTCCATCGCGATCGATTATCGGTCCCTTCTTCTCTGCACTGCTGGATCTTTGAGTTGGGTGGGGTGGCTAGCTAAGCGATGGATGGCGCTTGTCACTCTCAGTCTCAGTCTTGAGCTCAGCAGGGAGCTAGCTAGGGTGGGAGGCTTCTCTCTGAAAGCTTCTTCCTCGGCTCGCTCTGCTCTTCTGCCGGCCGGTTTTATATTTTTGGATATGATTGGGATTGGTTCATCACTAAGGTAGAGAGAGTCAACGTACGCGGTACGCGAAAGCCGCGGGCGCCATGGCCATTGGTAGACACCACCAACTCTGCCCACGGCGTCTCTGGGGGTGGGGGGCTCCATTATTTACGCTACGCGGAGCTGAGTACGTAGCTGACACTGAAACAAAGCTTAATTTCTTTGGACCAAAGACCTTGTCAGTTGTCACCTTGACCCACTACGACTAGCTTTTTATTATTATTTGAAAGCTTAAACATAGTGATAGTAGTAGTAGTACTGCTGCTGGGATTACCGGCCAGGTCAACAGACCAGACCAGCAGAAACCACCTCCTCCTCTATACCCCTCAGAACAAAACACTGACTACCAAACAACACAGATGCCGTTCCCTCCCAAACTGTCTCTCTCACCCAGCTCCAAAGTTTTTTCCCCCCTTCTCTTTTTCCCTTTCAGAACGGTGAAAAAGAAGAATGTTTTGATCTGTGTACATATATTGTTTTTACTATATATTTACACAGCGTATATCAATTGCGTAATAAAAACTGTTTCTGAAAAAACTACAACGTTGGGAATGAGTATAGGAAACACACACGTTTGGTTGGAGGTAACTGAAAGGACGCAACGAGAGTTTGGAGATAGAAGTTTAAAAACCTTTTATTTATTTTGTGGGAGTGAGAGTGGAAGGAGAATGAAAGTTTAGAGGGCCAACTCTAACCAATCAGCGAGTGAGCGAGCACCCCCAACGCATCTGGCTTGCGAGCGACCGCCCTAGCAACGTGCCCGCGCCGCCAGCCACTTCCCACACGCATTCCATGTACAACACCCGATCTACTTTTGAAACATACAGATGCAACAATTGCAACATACAAAAGAAGACAGATGAAACACTTGAAATATGCGTATGAAAAACTTGCAAAACACCTGAAAAACACTTGAACCATCGCAAACATATGCAACATCTAGATGAAACACTTGCAACAGACGTATGAAACACTTGAAATACGCTTGCAACATGTATGTATATGCAACATCCAAAATCTACTTTTGCAACATCCAAATGAAAACACTTGCAACATATGTCTGATATGGATGAAACATTTGGAACATACATGCATAGTGATTGCAACATGTGCAACATCCCGATCTACTTTTGCAACACCGATACGAAAACACTTGCAACATTACCTGAAACATTTGGAACACATGAAACATATGTTTGCAACATGTGCTTTCAACGCAACTTCTCCTTGCTGCTTGGGAATGGAGGCTCGTCAGCGTGTGGAGTTCACCGGCGCGGAGCTCGCCGTTCCGGTGGAGAAGGCCGCGATGGGTCTAGGAGGAGGGTTGCACAACCTCCCGTGAGCAGCTACACTTCCCCTGCGATAGGGGGTGTGCAGTGCCCTCGGCGAGCGGCACCAGTGGTGGAGGCGACAGTAGCGGTCGGTCGGGTGCGGCCTCGCACAGCGAGGCACCCCTGTGCTAGAGAAGGTCGCGGCGTGTGGGTGAGGTGCCCGCGGCGAGGCGCCTCAGCATTGGAGAAGGCTGTGGCGAACAGCAACCGTGCTGGAGAAGGCGAGCGGCGGGCGAGCGATGGAGAACGCCACGCCACGATGGCCGTGCGGGTTGGGAAATATCGCTATCTTTTTTTTGGAGAAACCATGAAGGAAGGTACAGGGAAGCAGTCCTGTTGGGCTGGTCAAGCGCGGCGTCCGTCCCTGCACCGCAGCATTTCCGTTTCCCCCAAAGAGGGGTGGGAATTGTACTTTCAGCAGAAGATGAAACATGCATGTTGCCTTCCGCTGGCCCATCATTGCCGCTATTCGGCCCAACTGTGAATGCAGTTTCTTTCTTAAGAAAAAATCAGGAGGTCGCAGTTTCCTCTGTCGTCCCAAATTCTGAATGTAGTTTCTCTCTTATAAGAAAATCAATCATGGATGCAGTTTGTACTATGCCTAGAAAATAATACCTATCTTACTGTATACCACAACACGATGCACAACCATGGGCGGATCCATATTCATGGTCGTGGGTGCGGCCGCACCCACAAGAAATTAGAAAAACAGTGATCATGTTCAATTTTTCACTATACACGCACCCATACGATAAAAAAGCTATGCACCCACGAGGCAAATGCACCTCCCTTAAATTTGCTCTAGCTCTGCCACTGTACACAACACGATGCTAGGGTGCATGTCAAGGACAATGTGATGCCGTTTCTCGTCACCGTTCAGTAGATTGTTATCTCAGTAAAGTTGCAGTGCTTTCTCCCTTGGGGCTCAGCTCACAACAGAAATACATGCAAGACGTACCCTCCTGGAAGCCTCAAGGGCAACAAATTGTCTTGTTTTTGTTTGATTGAAAGGAGAAAAGGCAACAAATTGTAGCTTCAATTTATCAGCACCGTCCCAAAGCCTAAAGTAAGAAAAGGTTCGATCCGGATACAGAAAGCAACTGCAATATGGCATTTTCTGACAGTACCCAACACGACTAGATATTATTCTATCGCAGCTCCACAGAAAATGGTATGGCATGCATCTTTGGAGGAAGAGGCAACGAAGCCAACTGCGAGGTAGAATGGGATCCTTCACTGCGGCTTCTCGTAGCTGTTCTGATCCCTGAACTCTCCTATCTTGCTCCTGATCATGTGGGCCACATGAGGCTGCACAAACATGTTGGTAGGATCAAGCATATGCAGGATGAACCTCTCCGATGGCGGCATCGAGGCGTTCAGGTTAACGATGAACTGCGCCATAGGTATATCACTGTAGGGCAGAAAACAGAGGAATGGCAATCATGTATCAACAACTGTAAAGGGAGGAAGGAAGACATAAAAGCCACGGGTTTTCAGCTGTAGCTGGAGCTTACCAGGAGATGAACAGCCCCTTGATTGCGTTAACCATCTTGTGTGTGCTCTGGGCAAGAAAACTACCTGATTGGGGGAACAACAACAGTGTCAGTTGGAGAAGCAAGCAGCACAAGGACTACAAACTTTCACACAAAGCAGACTATGGACAAACTGGTAATGCAGTGATTGTGGATCCAGCTGCAAACGTAGTACTAAGGAACGAAGATTGATTTAAGGACCAAAGGGCCAACAAAATGCTCCCCGTACTGGGGGCGGATTATGAGGCATCATGATCACAGGAGGACTAAACTAAACTAACCGGCCATGAGCTCACGATTCCTGCAACTACCATGATACAACTACAAGTTGCAAGGATGGCATTTTGGTATTTACAGAATACCGGAATCATATGTACCTACCTACGAGCAGTAAAATTTCTGTTTTGCCTTGTTGACCACAAAATTAGCAGAGTGTGTGCCTTTTGTAGTTGTCTTTTCCTCCCTGAGCAGAAGTGCAGAATGCCAGTTTGCTACATTTTCTACCTCTGACAACATGAGCAGCAGTAGAAAAATCCGTTTTTTTAATTGCTGGGTAAGCGACAAAAAAGTCGGCAAAATTCTTTTGGGCACATAATTTCAGCAAGGATCTTGTAATTCTGAGCACGAATTACACCGAACATCTGCAGGACACACTGGAATTCCATCCAGTAGCACATACTTGGGAAACAATAAACATAATCTCTCTCTATAGCAGCAAGTAGGCCAATCATCAACCGAGGTCAGTTGAATCGGAGGAGGAAGTGGCCCTTGGGGAGCTCCATGATCCATCCCTATTCCCATCTCTCTTGCTGTCACCATGTCGATTGAGAACGAGGGGGGAAAACAAAAACAAAGAAGTTCAGATCAGGTACGACCTCACCGTTGCTTGGGCGTCGACGACGCTCGTCGTGGTCCCGCGTCCACCGCAGCCGCAGGTTTCAGGTCTCTCGCTTCGGATCGGATCCTCCACCGAGTCTGGGCCGCTGGAGGCTGAAGGCTCCTCGCTCGCCGGCGGCTTCGCCGCTCCTCTGTCTATCGGGCTCGCCTTCCTAGTTTCTTTCTCCGGCGCTCTCCCTCTTTGAGGCAGGGAAAGTACAGAGATGTTGGGTCTGTGGGCTTCCTTGTCCGACCACGAAGCCCATATTCGCAGCCCACGGGCCGGCCTATTTTTGCAATTTGACAGCGCAAAAAAAAATGAAAATTATTAGTTAAGGGGAAATATTACAAACGCCGTGCTGTTTGTCAAAAAAAACGTGCTAAAAAGAGATCATTTTGTCCATTTTCTTTTTAATTAGAACAGTAATAACCTTGCCTTCAACTGAACGGTACGTGTTTTTTTTAACATCAAACTGAACCGTGTCGGGTGGCTCATGTGATCCTGTCAATTGGATTGGTTGGATAAGGTTGTGCATGGTGCACGAAGACCCCATATTTTCTGTGAATTACATTAGTTCCTAGGACTGCAAAATAGAAATGACGTCAATTGTGTGTTAAATAAGTTAAACCATAAATTTTTGGACATGGAAAAAACAATCTAGTTTTCAAGTTCAGCACGAAGGGGTAAGCATATATACCTTCTACAAATGCAAGGTAACCATACTCATAAAATATAGGCACCAAACACATTCTCAGCAGCTTGCATCCACTCGTACAGGCTGAGATTCAACCTACCAAACACAGACTCAGCTTAGCTTGCATCCACAGCTGCTGCAGCCAACCAAACACTGTTCTTTTCAGAAATACGGTTCCACTCAGTCAAGATATACAACTCCTCCGTCGATAACTGAATAGCCAGTAGCAGCCAATGAGGAGCTTGTTGATATTGTGTTGGCTACCAGCAGCGAAACTCAATGAGTCTCTGAGTAGTGCCTTCTCCTCTCATATATATGTCTCCACTTCGAGCACCACCTCCTCCTCGGCAGTGCCAGAGTTAAAGGATGAGGGCCCCCCTCCCTCTAAAACCCATATTGGCCCATTCCCTTGTTTCGGCTGATTTATTGTGAGGGAAAAACACAGTTCCGGCTAAAAAAACAAGCTGAAAAGTACGGATTATAAGACAAACGAATAGGGCCATTTTCTATTCACTGGTGCAGCAAGGGTTTTTGCTCCCGGTTGGGAAACCCCTTTAGTCCCGGTTTCCCAACCGGGAGCACCAATCCGGGACTAAAGGTACCCTCTTTTAGTCCCGGCTTGGCGCCCGGGACTAAAGGGGGACCTTTAGTTCCGGTTGGAAACACCAACCGGGACTAAAGGGGGGTCTCCAGGGTTGGCGTTCAACGCCACGCGGCAGGACTTTTAGTCCCGGTTGGTGTTACCAACCGGGACTAAAGGTCTCTCTTTTTTTTTCTGGTTTCTATTTTTGGTTTCTTTTTTCATTTAATGATTAGTTAGTTTTGATATTAAAATATATTTTCGAATACGCTGCTAATAGTAATACATAATAGTAATATATATGTGTACTTCGCACGCGTAAGTTTTCGTTCGAACTTTGTACATAAATAACAAACGAATATACGCGTCCTTACTTTGTACACCATACTCTATATATATTACAAATGTTTGATATATAAATTGTTTAGGTCCTTAGGAATTTACTCCTCCAGATTTGGATTCCACGTTTCGTTCGGGTCATTGTAGAACTCGCCGTTGGGGTTGGTGACCTGGTCATTGAGAAATCCTGCTATAGTCTCTCGAATTGCTTTAAGTTGGTCAAGTCGTATGACTCTTTTCCTCAACCATTCAGTCTTCAATAAAAGTTAATGGAAAAAGTATTAATATATATATATATATATATATATATATATATATATATATATATATATATATATATATATATATATATATATAGAACTACTATCCTGTAGCTGGCTACAAAATAACTTATTCTGTAGCCACTTTGAGTTACGATAATTACTATGTTAATTTATGAGATTATAGTAACTCTTTACTAAGTGGTTTACTACAACGTTATGGTAAATATCCCCGTGTGTTATAGTAACCCAACTATAGTAAATATATATTGACATTATCGTAAATTAGTATATAAAATTATGGTAAATGGAGATGGCTACAGAATAACTTATTCTGTAGCTGGCTACTGAATAGCCTCTCCCTATATATATATATATATATATGTATGTATGTGTATTGCTCATGTAATTACTTATACAAATGAGAGCAATAAAGAAATTGTAAATATACGATCGAAATAATATGAAGGAAAAAGTATTTATATACGTACTTTGAGACGCTCTTCAGGAGTTCTCTTTGAGTACGCCATGATGAACTCGCAAACATAGTATCCGCAGTAGTTGTTACCCTGCTCCTGCCTTAGAACCCACTTTTACGAAAAAAAATCAATTAGGGTGAATTGAAATCATCATATGGTGTTAATTGAATATAAATGTGTAGTTATAGTACTTACTTTGTGTGCGATTACATCCAGTGGCTCTTTGCAATATTTCATTTTTTGTTCCTCAATTAACCTTTTTCAAACCTTGCTCCCAATAAAATAAAAAATAATTTAACCTTTAATAATTGTTGAGAGATCGGCGCCATTATATATATATATATGTTGTTATAGAGAAACTAAATTAATTACCCTTGTATAGTATCTATCATGTCTTGATACTCCGTTTGTGATTTTCTCAACGAGTCTAAGATTTTCAATTTACTATTGGCCATATCGATGACCATCAATATCCAGTGATTGCTGCATAAACATATATATATATATATATATATATATGTGTGTGAGAGAGGTAACTAGCTAGTAAGGAAATATTGATGTCCCATATATATGATCGACATTAATTACTTATAATAACACTCACTTGAAGCTGTAGGGGAAGAGTATCTCCTTCTTGTCGCGTTGGTTCACTAAGAAATTCATGAGATTTCTCTCAGGTTCTGGCTTATAATCCTTCGGGGGGTTAGGGTGTTTGAATACGACATACGGATCAACGAACCCAACATCATTATCCTTTCTCTTTCTAAGTTCTGTCATCTCATATCTGCATACATGAAAATAGTGAATATATATTGTGAATATATAATAAAGAAATTGTGAATATAGTAGAAAATAATCACACTTACAGACAATAGCAGCTAACGAGACTTTTGTCGAGAGAGTCCAGGTGGCATAGTTGGTGTAATTCTGGAAGCTCGACATAGATAATGTCATTGCCACGGAAGTAATGGTGGTTTCTAATTCTGACAGAAATATAGATTTGTCCCGCAGCAGACGCCGACATGTACCACTCGTTTAGCAGGTACATTTGCGTACCCAGTTCATCTAATTTCTCTGGGTTGTATAGACTCTGGCCTGCTACAAACTTCTTGTAAGGATCCACTTCCAGAGCAGATGGTTCTTCAGCGAGCACTTGGGCAAGGTTCAAACCAGTGTCGTGATAAAATTGAAGCAACGACTCATAGCCGCCTACCTCCTCCATTAAGTTTAAGTTTGAACCATATTCGTTAGGAACAACAAGGGGGGGATTGATTGTTGCGATTGTTGTCCGAGTTGTGCAACACCTTTCCCTACTGTCTTCTTTTTTTGCGCCGCCTCATATGACTTGGTGAGAGAGCGGTCATAGTCCGATATCGGTTGTTTCGCGGCGCTATTAAGAGAATCCCGTTTTTTGTTCCACCTTCTTTCTTAGCTGATCCGGAGGTAGGTAGAAGTATGATTTCTCCGGGTTGTCCCTCGCTCATTGTGCCTGTTTTACACCTTCAAAGAAATCATGCACATCTTTTTGTACTGCATCCTTTAATTCCTGATCACTTTTCTCATAAGATAGTTTTTGGGGAACTGGATGAGTACTTGCTTTCTGCTTCTTTGCCGACGGGCGGGGCAACGGCTTCGTTTGCGGGGCGGACCTCTTAGGGGCTGGCTTCCTTGGAGGCGGGGGAGGCGTTGGAGACTGCCTTGGAGGCAGTGCAGACTTTGGAGGCGGCGGAGGCGTTGGAGACCTCGGCGGAGGAGTTGTGGACTTCCTTGGAGGTGGCGGAGGAGTTGGAGATGGTGGGGATGCAGCAGTGCCTTCGAAGGCGTCATCATTGCCCTGAGCACTATGATGGTCGGGAGAAGCAACAACTGGACTTAGGTTGGCGGAGGCCCTGCTTTGTGAGTACAAAAATAATGAGATATAAGTAAATGCTTATTATTAGTCATGCCCATAGAAAATTATCAAAAAAATGTTTTGTTAACTTTTGTCCGCACCTAATGTCTGCTGGCGGTGGAGCAGACGCCCCAGGGATAATGATGTAGCGCTTGCACCATAGTATATATGCCTTCTCTGCTTCTCCTAGAGTCTTCTCTCCATCACCTCCAGGAATGTCAAGAACTAGATCCTCATAACCTTTGCTCACTTGGTCCACTGCAACCCTAGCATATCTAGGTTGTATTAGTGCCCCATGGATTCTTGGTGTCTTGGTAGGGTCTGGAGGAGTAAAAACACTGACAGCGACCTTGATTGTGTCATTCCCCCTTGGAACATGTAGCTCAATTGATGTCATTGGAATAGTGACATCATCCACGGGGAAGCGCAGCGCTGCGTCATCTTGCTTTGGCAGCTCAGTGGAAGCGCAGCTGCTTTTCAACTGACCAGGGGGGCTAATATTAACATTCATTCCTGGCTCTGATGCCTGCCTCTGAGCACTCATTGCTATTGCACTTGCTTTCTGATTTCTTCCTGCATTCTTGCTTCCATTGCTTTTTCTCGCTCCTTTGCATCAAGCACCATTTCCTCCAACGCTGCCACCCGCGCTGCTTGCTCCTCCGTGCTTCTCTGGCGGCTTCGGTAGGTTTCCCTATCATCAGGAAAACCATGAACCCATGGAGTGTTGCGTCCTAAGCCTCTGGTTCGGCCAGTGTGTTCAGTAGTCCCGATGGCATACGTCAGCTCATCCTTCTCTCTATTGGGCTTGAACGCACCAATCTCTTTGGCTTCTATAGCAAAAGCCAATCGGCATGCTGCTATTTCGAGTTTGGCCCATACACTGCTCGACCGGTCTGTGGGTCGAGTCTTCCCCCATGACCGAAAAACCAATTCTTCGAGCGTAGGGGCCACTTGGCTGATTCTGGTTCGATCCCCTTAGCAATAATGTCCGCTTCCATTTTTTGCCACTTCAAAATGGCAGTATCGTAGCCACCTGATCCCATGTCATGGTGGTATACCTTTTTTCGGGCATTCTCTTGGTTCCTTCTTACCCGTGCCTCACCCTCTTCTGATGTCTTGTATTGTACGAAAGCATTCCAATAGGCCCTCTGTTTCGAGATCGGGCCCTTAGCAGTAACCCAATTCGGCGTTTCGTTCTTCTTGATGTATGTGTTGTATAGGTATTTCTTCCAAGTCTGGAATTGTGTGGCCATCTTCTTCATAGCCCATGATCGAACTAGCTCCTTCAATTCATCATCGTTGATATCATCATAATCATCCGCTTGCAACGTGAAATGGGCAAGGATATCATTCCAGAGCAAATTCTTGTCAACATCAGGGACAAAACTAACATCGGGCTCGTTGATCTTTTTCTTCCATTCACGGATACTGATCGGAAGTCTGTCCCTTACAAGGTACCCACAGTGTTCCACGAATTTCCTTTTATGTGGACCAAGTGGTTCGCCTGTCTCGATCTTGAATTCCGATATTATGTACCGGCCCTCCAGTGGTTTCTTCGGTCCTCGAACATTTTTGCTCTTCGCCGTTGTGGTCACCGATCTAGAGGGCTACATATAAAAAATAATAAATAAATATCTTTTGTACACAGAAATATATACAATATTCCACATATAATATATATTTAGTATATATACCTCGCCTGTATTTTCTTGCAAAACATTTTCTTGCTCATTTTCAAGAGCTAGATATTGACTTCCGTCATCAACATCCTGCGCATCACCTCCAGCAATAATATTCATCATTTCTTCATCCATGTTGTCTCCCGGGGCAGCCATATCTAACAAATTTAACAAAATCTAAGTCACATATATAAACAAGTCATATATATAAACAATTCATATATGTAAACAAGTCATATATGTACAATTCGCCCTAGCGAGAACGACAATTCGCCCTAGCGAGAACGACGATTTGCCGTAGCTAGAACGACAATTCGCCCTAGCGAGAACGACAATTCGCCCTAGCGAGAACGACGATTCGCCGTAGCTAGAACGACAATTCGCCCTAGCGAGAAGGAAAAATCGCCCTAGCGAGAACGACGAATTCGCCCTAGCGAGAACGACGATTCGCCCTAGGGCGAATTCGCCCTTCTCGCTAGGGCGAATCGTCGTTCTCGCTAGGGCGAATTCGCCCTTCTCGCTAGGGCAAATCGTCGTTCTCGCTAGGGCGAATCGTCGTTCTCGCTAGGACGAATCGCGGCGTACGTTGCTACGCATATACAACACAACGGGGCGGCGTTGCTCCGCATATACAACAACGGGGCGGCGTTGCTCCGCAGTTACAACATACACTGCATACACACAAGTCATATACCATACACACAATGCAAGTCATATACCGTGTGCTCAGCGGTGAGCTTCGGTGGGCGTCGGGGCGGTGATGGCCGGCGTCGAGGGTCGGCATAGGGTCGGCAGCATAGTGGCAGTGGGGGCGGCGTAGGGTCGGCGGTGTAGGGTTGGCGTAGGGCCATCGATCTGGGGCGACGTGTCGGTGTGGCGTGCGGCCGTCGATCCGGGGCGGCGTGTCGGTGTGGCATAGGGTCGGGGCGCCGGTGGGCCGAACCGGTGGGGGTCGAGGGCCGGCGCGAGGTGGAGGAGGGGCACCGATGGGCGCGAGGTCGAGGAGGGGCGCCGGGGCGCCGATGGCCGAGCGGTGGGGGTCGGGGGCCGGCGTCGGGGCGCCGGTGGGCCGAGCCGGTGAGGGTCGGGGGCCAGCGCGAGGTCGAGGAGGGGCGCCGGTGTCGTCGAGGTGGGCCGCGTCGGCGAGGTGGCATGCGGGCGAGGTGCGGCGTCGGCGGCGGTAGACTTAGGGCAGTGGGGAGGAGGAAGAAGAGGGGCCGGGCTGGCGCTTATATAGGTGGAGAACCTTTAGTCCCGGGCTCAACCACCAACCGGGACTAAAGGTCCTTTAGTCCCGGGCGTTCACAGGGCCCGGGACTAAAGGTCCCTAAGGGGCCAGGGCGGGAGCAGAGGAAAATACCTTTAGTCCCGGGCGCCGCCACCAGTCGGGACTAAAGGTGTTTTGGCGGGCAACAAACATGCAGTTTCACTGCCCACCAATTCATTAGGATTTTATTTTGCTTTATTAAATACAATTGATAAAATGTTTGTTAAATGCACAGAAAATTAAATACAAGGCATAAAAATGTTTTAAAAAAATATAGATTCTATTTTGCTTTATTGTACATAGCAAAATTCTGTGACCTAAAGTTTTAATTTTTTTTAACAAGTTTTAAAACATAATATTGTGTTTAAATTACTATTTCGATAATGCAAAAATATAATGTTTAATTAAATTCAGAAAAACTCTTGTGTTTTGACTGGAAATTTGTTTTCACATCATTTGAACGTGACATTATCCCACCATCAAACATAAATTTGTTTTCACATCATTTCAACGCGACATAATCCCAACATCAAACATAAATTTGTTTTCACATCGTTTCAACGTGACATAACCCCACATTCAAACATAAATTCACAATTATTATATAATATCTCAAATACACACTATTGAACATCAATATATATATATCAAGCGGGCACAGTAGTGAACTTCTTCTTGACGTATGTCCCTTGGTTATGATCGCGCCGTAACTATGAAGTGTCCTCATCGTTTAGCTGGATGCTAGGGTCTTTGTTCACTGTGAAGGGTGAAATTCGGTCATCCTTTTCATAATCTTCTAACATGTCTGACTTGTCTTCGATTCCGACATTGTTTCTTTTTTCTGAAAGAACTATGTGACGCTTTGGCTCATCATTGATTGGGTGGTTGTCGTTTTTCCCTCTCTTCGGTTTTGTAGACATATCCTTGACATAGAACACCTGAGTCACATCCTTCGCAAGGACAAACGGTTCGCCTTTGTACCCAATATTGTTGAGGTCCACTATTGTCATTCCATACTGGTTGTCGACTACTACGCCGCCTCCAGTCGTCTTTACCCACTAGCACTTGAACAAAGGTACCTTAAAATGAGATGCATAGTCCAGTTCCCATATCTCCTCTATGTGGCCATAATATGTTTGCTTGTTCCCACTAGGGTTGGTGGCATCTATGCAGACACCACTGTTCTGGTTGGTGCTCCTTTTATCTTGTGCTACTGTGTAAAATGTATTCCCATTTATCTCGTACCCTTTGTATGTGAGGATATGCCACGATGGCTGCCTAGCCAACAAATACAACTCCTCATCAATACTCTCATCACCCTGACATTCTTTTCGCATCCAGTCGCTGAAAGTTTCCATGTGCTGACGCGTAATCCATGCTTCAGACTTCCCTGAGAACTCAGATCGGAGGAGGTTCTTGTGTGTCTTGATATACGGATCTACCAAGGCAGAGTTCTGTAGAACTGTGTAGTGTGCTTTATTGAAATAATCATCACCCTTACCAATATATGTTTTCTTCCCTAGTGTCCCCTTTCCACTTAGTCTCCCCTCGTGTTGCGATTCAGGAACACCAATCGGGTTAATATCGGGAATGAAGTCAACACAGAACTCAATGACCTCCTCTGTTCCGTAGCCCTTGACGATGCTTCCTTCTGGCTGAGCACGGTTATAAACATATTTTTTCAGGACTCCCATAAACCTCTCAAAGGGGAACATGTTGTGTAGGAACACAGGACCGAGAATAGTAATCTCCTTGACCAGATGAACTAGGAGGTGTGTCATGATATCAAAGAAGGAAGGAGGGAACACCAACTCAAAGCTGACAAGACATTGAACCACATCATTCTGTAGTTTCGCTAGATCCGTTGGATCGATTGCCTTTTGAGAAATTGCATTGAGGAATGCACATAGCTTCACGGTGGCTAGACGTACATTTGGCGGTAGAATTCCTCTTAATGCAACTGAAAGCAATTGAGTCATGAGCACGTGGCAGTCATGGGACTTTAAGTGTCCAAATTTCTTCTCTGGCACATTTATTATACCCTTTATATTCGAGGAGAATCCAGACGGTACCTTAATGCTATCTAGGCATTCAAACAAGCTGTCCTTCTCTTCTTTGCTAAGAGTGTAGCTGGCAGGACTTAAGTACTGGCGTCCATCATCTGTCTTCTCTGGATGCAGGTTGTCTCGTTCTTTCAAACACCGTAGGTCCTGTCGTGCTTCAATTGTGTCCTTAGGCTTCCCATACATGCCCATGAAGCCTAACAGGTTCACACAAAGATTCTTCATTAGGTGCATCACGTCGATCGCGCTGCGGACCTCTAGGACTTGCCAATAGGGTAGCTCCCAAAATATGGACTTCTTCTTCCACATGGGTGCATGACCGTTGGCGTCCTTCGAAACAGGTTGGCTGCCAGGTCCCTTTCCAAATACTACTTTCACATCATTGACCATATCGAGGATGTCCTCACCAGTTCGGTTGCGAGGCTTGGTCTGGTGGTCTGCCTTACCTTTAAAATGCTTGCCTTTCTTTCTTATGGGGTGATTTGCAGGAAGAAATCATCGATGCCCAAGGTACATGACCTTGCGACACTTTTTCAAGAATATACCTTTCATGTCACCGAAACAGTGCGTGCATGCATTATATCCCTTGTTTGATTGTCCTGAAAGATTACTTAGAGCTGGCCAATCATTGATTGTTACGAACAACAATGCTCGCAGGTCAAAGTGCTCCTGCTTGTGCTCATCCCACACGCGTACACCTGGCTTGTTCCACAAAAGTAGAAGTTCTTCAACTAGTGGCCTCAGGTACACATCGATGTCGTTGCCAGGTTGCTTTGGGCCTTGGATGAGCACCGACATCATAATAAACTTACGCTTCATGCATAACCAGGGAGGAAGGTTGTAGACACATAGAGTAACAGGCCAAGTGCTGTGACTACTGCTCTGCTCCCCAAAAGGATTCATACCATCCATACTTAAAGCAAACCTTAAGTTTCTTGCGTCACTTGCAAACTCGGGGAATTCTCTATCAATTGCTCTCCACTGGGACCCATCAGCAGGGTGTCTCAACATATTGTCTACCTTATGGTCTTCTTTGTGCCATCGCAACAACTTTGCATGGTCTCTGTTTCTAAAAAGTCATTTCAAGCATGGTATTATAGGAGCATACCACATAACCTTGGCAGGGATTTTCTTCTTGGGATGTTCGCCCTCAACATCACCAGGGTCATCTCGCCTGATCTTATACCACGACACGTGACATACAGGGCATGCATCCAACTTCTCGTACTCCGTGCCACGGTAGAGGATGTAGTCATTAGGGCATGCATGTATCTTCTGGATTTCTAATCCTAAAGGGCAGACTACCTGTTTTGCTTCGTACGTAGTGCTGGGCAATTCGTTATCCTTCGGAAGCATCTTCTTTTGGATTTTTAGCAACTCCGTGAATCCCTTGTCAGATACACCATTCTTTGCCTTCCATTGCAGCAATTTCAATGTGGTACCTAACTTTTTCTGCCCCGCATCACAAGTTGGGTATAGCAATTTCTTATGATCCTCTAGCATGCGGTCGAACTTGATCTTCTCCTTTTCACTTTCGCATTCTCTTTGTGCGTCACGAATGGCCTGACCAAGATCGTCAGCGGGCTCCTCCTCTGCCCCCGCCTCTTCTTCAGCGGGTTTCTCCTTTGCCCCCACCTCTTCTTCAGCTTCCCCCATTGCAGTATCATTGAAGGCACCATATTCAGCAAAAATGTCATCATCGCCCCATTGTTCTTCTTCACCTTCTTCCATTAAAACTCCGGTTTCTCCGTGCTTCGTCCAACAAATATAGTTTGCCATGAAACCCGACTTGAACAAGTGTGAATGAAGAGTCTTTGAGTTAGCATATTCCATCGTATTCTTACATACGGCACATGGGCAGCACATGAAACCATCGCGTTTGTTTGCCTCGGCCGCACGTAACAAAGAATGCACGCCGTCCATGAACTCTTGTGAGCGACGATCAGCATTGTACATCCAATGCTGACTCATCTGCATTACATGGCATAAATACCGTATTAAAACCTAGAACATAAATAGTTAACTATACAACATGCATACCACCACAAAAGCTATAAATTTAAGAAAGCCTCGCTATAATGTAGACAATCCCAACTACCACTATAAACACTAAAGCTAAAATGCACTTCAGCAGAACAAGGATTTCGTGACCAATCTCAACTAAAACAAACAGATCTCCCGTTTGTTCAACATCTTTGGGCTTCTTTGACTGGATCACTGCATCATTAGCCACCATATCTGCCTGTTGTGCAAGATATTTTTGCACGAGTTCAACATATTCTTCCTCCCAGTAGAAGCCTGAACATCCAGTGCCATCCCACTGAAATTAAAACATAAATTAGAACTTTAATCACAACCATCATGAAAATAGGTATAAACTAACCATAGTCATTAAATACGATAAAATAACTCACATTGCGATCCGGACACTTGTAGAAAATGCGACCCTTGTTCGGACACTCCTTCACTCGGTACTCCATCACAATCTTCGTCTCATCACAACACTTGCCGCATGCAATGAGTGGGAGGCCCGGCCTAAGTCGCTTTGGGAACCCATGAGAGGCCGAGGACCCAGAAGCAGTTGCCATCTACTCTCTATACTCATTTTTTAATACACTATAAATTTCTCATTTTATAATCAAATAAAATTAAAAAAAACTCTAAAATTCTCTATATCTCTAAACAATGAAGTGTGCTATGCATGCTACAAATGAACGGTGAATACTAGTTTTTAATAGCTACTTTAACCTTCCTTAATGTAAATATGCAAACTTTAAGTGATTTTGAGCTCAAATTGCTTACAAATGAAAAAAACTACAATAAAGAACCATATATATATATATAATTATATATAGTGAACAAAATGAGATAAGACAATGGTGAAACATGAGAGTTTGAAGTTGGTAACCTTTAGAACCGAAGAATCGACGGAGGAATCGAAGAAATCGACGGAGAATCGAAGAAGAATGGATGGAAGAGCGAGAACACTGAGCTCTCGGGCGGGCTCGGGGAGGAAGAAGCCGGCCGGTATATATAGGAGTGGACCTTTAATCCCGGTTGGTGGATCCGACCGGGACTAAAGGTATGTTTTCAGCCACGGGCCACGCCACCAGCCGGGACAAGAGCTTTACTCCCGGTTGGATCCACCAACCGGGAGTAAAGGTCGACCTTTAGTCCCGGTTGGTGTATCCAACCGGGACTAAAGGTCTCCTGCCACAACGACCTGGCGCAGGAGCCGTTGGGCAGGGACCTTTAGTCCCGGTTGGATCCACCAACCGGGACTAAAGGTCTCTCTAGTCCCGGGCGCAAAAAATGCCGGGACTAGAGCCTGATTTGACCCTTGGATCAAAGGTCTGTTCTCTACTAGTGATTGATTTTTTTTAATTTGACTATGTTTTTAAAAAAAAAATATATAGATGGTTCCCTAAAAGTAATAATCGCATTTCCGGTTTCCCCACTACTCCTAGGTCCTAGCAGACTACTCCAGCTAAAGTGGAATCTCCTTCTTCAAGGGGCAAAAAGGTAATCTCACCTTAAATTTTAAGAAATGGTCGTCAATGATAAAAAATGGAGGAACAATATTAACCTTTTGAATGTTGTTCATCCTTCTTAACTTCAATAATGACTCATGCTGCTGCATTTGGAGTAATCTACCTCCGTCCAAAGGGCCTAGATTGTTCTAAACAAAATTTATGTAAAATAATATCAATATTTATATGTTAATAAATAAGTATCATTAAATAAATCGTCATATAGTCGCAAAAAAATCGTCATATAGAAAAATTTAGGTTTTATTCTGATCTCTTCGTAAGTTATGCACTCATCAAAGTTTAAAGATGAAACAAGTCCCTAACAAATAAAAACAAGCTCTTAATAAGCTTGCAAGAAGTAATAACAATCTATGCAGTAATCCTATTTGAAAACAGCCACACATGTTTGGAGAAGATCTACATTACTGCTGTCACCAGGACACTGACTTGCCCACTTTAATGTGGGTTGGTCATGGTTTTTTTTGTAAGATGGATCAGAAACAGATCAATAAGTAGCCTTGAAAACAGCCAGTAAATAAGGTGATAGTATCTTTTTGTCAAAAACCAAGTCATTTTGGCTCAACCACGTAGACTAGATGATTGTGTTTGCTCCCACACAAACTTGAGAGCACAAGTACTATTCTATGATGTAGAACTAATTTATTAATGTTGTCAATAAATGTTAAATTAGTTAAACATAAAGGCCCCGTTCGGCTTGCTGAAACTTGGTTGAATTAGCTGAAAAATACTGTTCTGGTTGAATTGTTGTGAGAGAAAAACAATGTTCCAGCTGAAAAAATAAGCTGAATAGTATGGATTATAAGGTAAGCCAACGGGGCCAAAACAGTTTGACTTCAATACACTACTACAAAAATTTTTTGTAGCAACAGCTTAATTTTTTTTGTAGGGGCGGCTGGGGATGGAGTCACCCCTATAGTGACGTGTTCGAAACCAGCCGCCCCTACAAATGGCACAGTAGGGGCGGCTGGTGATACGAGCCGCCCCTACAAATGGGTCGATTTGTAGGGGCGGCTCACTCACCAGCCGCCCCCGGTGTTGAGATTTATAGGGGCGGCTCAATAACCAGCCGCCCCTACAAATGCCGCACGTAAGCAATCAAATAACCTAACAAATAAATATTCGGCTTCAGTCGTTCCAGAGGCTTCTTCTCACCCCTTCGTTCTCTTCTTCGCTTTCTCCCTCCCTCGCT
Organism: Miscanthus floridulus; assembly: GCF_019320115.1. Taxonomy (NCBI): domain Eukaryota; kingdom Viridiplantae; phylum Streptophyta; class Magnoliopsida; order Poales; family Poaceae; genus Miscanthus; species Miscanthus floridulus. The sequence goes on from NC_089595.1 coordinate 7,886,294, forward strand.
CTCCCGACGCCGACAGGGCGATGGCCGCTGGCACGCGCGGCTCGGCAGCTGCGGCCGCCCCCTCCTCTTCCTCCTCCCCCCTCGCGTCATCCCGGCCGGCCCCCACCGCTGGATCCCTGTGCGAGGCGCTGGTGGCGCGACGTCGCCCCCCGGTCGTTGCGCTCAGGAGCGCCGACCACCGTCGTCGCCCCCCCCCCTGCGAGGTCGCCTCTTACGTACGCCGCGGCCTTCTCTCTAGCCCCTGAGCTGGCACATCAACCTAGGTGGATGGCCCCCGGTGCGGCCATGCCGTCCTAGGGTTTGGCCTCCCATTGGCGCGTACGCCACATCGCCGCTGCGGTGCCAAGTTCTTCGTCGTGCCCTTCACCGGCATCAAGCACCCAGGTATGCCGGCCCCTTCGTTTCCCTTCCTGCTGCGCGAAACCGTGCACCCAAACCCTGACTAAGTTGGCTATCTGCTTCGTTTCCCTTCCTGCTGCGGGAAACCCTAGATCTGGTTCATCTTCCCTAGATCAGGTTTGATTGAATCGGGTTTTCTTCTAGCGATCCGTAGCGATCTTTGCACCTGCATTTCTATAGGCAAGATTCGTAGCATCCTGGAGTACCAATTTGTTTGCGGAAATCAGGGCCATCTTCTACATTGCATATAATGATATGTTGCAGCCTCGCATATGTGTGTAGACCGCAACACGTTTCAATAGGTCGGTGAAAACCCAGGTCTTTTCACCTGCATTTCTATAGGCAAGATAAAACCCAGGTATATGTACTACATTCTAATACTGAATCAGACAATGCCGAATGTAGTATGTTCTAGGTAAATTTCCATTTTGCACTAAGGCTGCCCAAATACCTTCTGATTCTGTTTTGCTTTCAATAATTGTATCTCAGTATGCTTGTTATAAGTACCAACAAAAAAATGGTACAGGTCAATGGCTGATTTGCTTCTGATGCATGTAATCAATTGGTATAAATGATTATATATTGTTTTGATGTCTATCAACAGCACTGCAGAGATTTATATTACACATTGGCAAGCAGCATTTGCTTGCAGTTTAAGAAGACAAGCAACATGGACCTTATTAAGTAAATAGTCCTCTTATTTGCTAAATGCTCGTAGTCCTACTTCATTGTAGTTGTGCATTGAGTTTGGTTGATACTTGTATGCTCTTGGCAACATTGAAATCATGTGCCATCTCTTATGAATTTTTGGCCTTTTGGGGTGGTCTTCTCAGTATTTCTTCAATTATTTTGCCGGAACCCTAGCCAATTGATTGGGAGTACTACAGAAAAGGAATTGGATCAAAAGTTGTCGATATGTACAAAGAGGCCTACGAAAGTAAGTAGTAATTTTCCTCTTCATCTTACTCATGTTTCTGTAAACTGTTGCGCTATTAAATTGCAAGCAATCTAGTTATATTATTTTTGGGATTTACAACTTGCTATCTTTGTTTAACTTGGAATATTGATTAGAACACCAGATGCAACTTCCTTTTTCTTTGTATGGAGAGAAAGATCTATAGTAGTATTGTGTAAATAAATGGTGCTTCAAATGTGCTACTAATAATAGGCTGCATCCATGGCGCATTGCAACATATAATCCATAACTATTTAGTTTGTCTGTTCGTTCATAATTTCATATGGTATTATAACTCTTACCAACATGCTCATGAAATGCCAGGTTCTACAGCAAAGCATATAATGAACCGTTCTCAGGTGTAACTACTAAGCAGGAGCCTCAATCATCGACTAATACTCCTGACTATATTTTGGGTGGCGTCTCTTCTTAATGCTTCGTTCGAGATCACCAGAATTGTTCAAGGACCTGGTGTCCTGGTCTCCTAGACCAATGGATCAGTTGTTGTATTGGCCAGTTTGCTTATTTCGTCTTCCTTTTGTTTCATTATGGATTTTTGAACTATGACTCCTTTAGTGCTGTGAGCTGCTACTTGTATTTTCAATTGATCACAAAACTGCTTACTTCAATGCATGCCATACTTTTGATTTACGTGCCAGCTAAATTTAGGAGCTTCACGAATGAAGGCCGTTCTCACTTAAGTAATTGTTCCTTCTGAATCTATTTATTCATTCAGCATATGTCACATAGTTATGTTTTTTTTTGCTTTCTTGAATTCAGTCAAATAAACTGAGAAAGGCGTGGATCTTATTGCTTCGTTATGTCATAATTATCGTACCTCTGAAGAACGTTTGAAAGAAATGATGGACAAGTCTCACAAGGCAATAGAAGACGTTTTCAGTACGAAAGCACTAAGTTCATATGATCCCATACATCTGGATCTACTGCACAAGCAGGTCGCTCATATGATCCCATACATCTAGATCTCCATACATAAAGCTTTCTTAGAAAATTTTATGATTATCGGTGCTATTTTTGATATGGTATTCTTATAATATGTGAGATTTTAGTACATTACGAAATGTAGTTTCAGTCTCTAGGTAGCAGGTGTAAACTGCCACGATAGTACATTATTGGATGATGTTGTTAGATGAAGCCACTGTGAAGCTGGATTTGGAGGCGGCCAATGGCCACAGAGTCGATGAGGAGCTTCCGAGAGAGGTACTGAGTACCGACCAGTGTTCTGATGTGTTTGTTACTAGCTGTGTAAAATTGTATTTGAGTTTAGTCCTTACTGGAGGCAAGTAGTGCCGAAAATTGAATCAGACAATCTATATACTCGTACCGATTGTTGTCCAATCCAATAGGTTTTAGGTGCTCAATTCAGATTTGTGATGATTTTACACATGCTATACATCACCTGCACTAGAATGCAGTAGGTTCAAAGAAATGTGTAATGTGTGATTTAGGATTAGCTGCTTGGTGACTATATCTGGACTAAAGTTATGACCCATGTTTCACTCTTGATCACTGACCATTTTTCTTATATTATGAGCTCCACCCAGAAGGTACTTTTGCTAATAAAAAAATGATAATGTTTTATGATTTTTTCTGAAACTGGAATTAGATTCTGCTACAATTAAATTGACATTGTGACTTGTGATGTGTAAATTAGTAGAAGTGTATGCACTGTAAGTTTTTATTTTATTGTGGATATGCATATATAAACTGATCAAAACACTATTTTTAGTAAACCCATCGTCTTAAGACTGAATGTAGGGTCTACACCGGAGATGATTGCCTCACCATTCCAAACATATGAATGTAGGGCATGCTCCACTAGAGATGATTCCGCTGGAGACTGAATGTAAGACTGAATGTGGCGTGTTTCTTTGCAGAGCAAGCAAGAACGGGAAGCGATGAAGCTCATGGAGAGCACAGACGAAGCTCATGGCGTGTTTAGTCACCCTAATTCTTTTTAGTTTTCTGATTTATGTTTGTATACATACTTGTAACGTTCACTTAGGTAGAAATCTCAGGACCAACACCTTGTGCTCTTGTGCTTGTGGTCAGATTTGAATTATATATGTTCTGGTCGAATTTGAATTGTAAATTTGATTTTTTACGGAAAAATATAATGTAGGGGCGGTTCTAGACTGAACCGCGTCTACAAACATGTATTATAGGGGTGGCTGGTACTACAGCCGCCCCTACAAATCTATTTTGTAGCGGCGACTGATGTTACCAGCCGCCCCTACAAATCGATTTGTAGGTGCGGCTGATAATACCAGCCGCCTCTACAAATCGATTTGTAAGGACGGTCTGGAAACCGCCCATATAAATGCATGATTTGTAGAGACAGTATGGTAGGGGCGGCTGGCCAAACCACCCCAACAAATCACCTGGAGCCGCCCCTACAAAAGATTTATGTAGTAGTGATAAAGCGAGAATGTAATTATTTATAGGATGTAATTATTGCATGCAAGCTTTAATTTTGATTGGAAAGACATTTAATGAGCAAAAAGACCCACGAAATCGAGCACTTTATTAGCGTTTTTTTTATAGAAAGCACTTTATTAGCGTTGAAAGCTTGGGAAAAGGTCCGGCAGGGCGACGTGTAGCAAATGGCCCATCTTGTTTTGTAAGGCGGCTGCTGGGCCAAAGGCATCCAATGCAAAGGAAAAGCATCAACACAATATTATACCTTTTCATTACATTACCAAAACTATATTCCTATGCCCCATAATATATTAGTCTATACTCATCATCATATATATGTCAATGGAAAACATCTTACTTTCTTTTCGTTAACATTTACTTCTTTACACATATATGGATTGTTATATGGATGGAGCCACCGTAGTTCTTTTCGATCTTATATATCTCATGAGAATCTTCATATATATATATATATATATATATATATATATCACTGACCAATGGCAGCATGATGCACACGGTCCAACACATACATATATATAATTTTGAATAATAGTATACAAGCTACAATAAATACAAGACTAAATACTTGTAGATATATATAATGTATTTTGATATGACATATGCACAGGTTAGCTGTATGCTGAGTTGCTGCTCAGATATACATTTGCATAGACTGAAGTGCCGTGATGAGCTGGAGAGCAACATGCATGCGTGTAAATTAATAAATTGCCATTGCCTATATACGCAATATATATATATATATATATATATATATATATATATATATATATATATATATATATATATATATATATATATATATATATATATATATAGGGAGAGGCTATTCAGTAGCCGGCTACAAAATAAGTTATTCTGTAGCCACCTCCATTTACTATAATTTTATATATTAATTTACCATAATATAAATACATATTTACGATAGTTGGGTTACTATAACACATGGGGATATTTACCATAACGTTATATTAAACCACTTAGTAAGGAGTTACTATAATCTCGTAAAATAACATAGTAATTATCGTAACTCAAAGTGGCTACAGAATAAGTTATTCTGTAGCCAGCTACAGAATAGTAGTTCTATATATATACTACTATCCTGTAGCTGGCTACAGAATAACTTATTCTGTAGCCACTTTGAGTTACGATAATTACTATGTTATTTTACGAGATTATAGTAACTCCTTACTAAGTGGTTTAATATAACGTTATGGTAAATATCCCCATGTGTTATAGTAACCCAACTATCGTAAATATGTATTTATATTATGGTAAATTAGTATATAAAATTATAGTAAATGGAGGTGGCTACAGAATAACTTATTTTGTAGCCGGCTACTGAATAGCCTCTCCCTAGGGAGAGGCTATTCAGTAGCCGGCTACAGAATAAGTTATTCTGTAGCCACCTCCATTTACCATAATTTTATATACTAATTTACAATAATGTCAATATATATTTACTATAGTTGAGTTACTATAACACACGGGGATATTTACCATAACGTTATAGTAAACCACTTAGTAAGAAGTTACTATAATCTCATAAATTAACATAGTAATTATCGTAACTCAAGATGGCTACAGAATAAGTTATTTTGTAGCCAGCTACAGAGTAGTAGTTCTATATATATATGCATGCCATTGCAATATAGGGTAGTAGTAAGAACTAAGAAATACTGCTAGGGTTTTATTTCCTTTGCATGCATGCCTAGTCAAACTATATACTCCCTCCATTACAAATTACAAATCATTCTAACTTTCTTGGAGAGTCAAAGCATCTCAAGTTTGATCAACATTGTAGACAAAATTACAAAAAATTATCAAATACGTATACTATGAAAGTATTAATGAAGAATCTAGTGATACTTAGTTGTGGTATCATAAACGCTAATATTTTATTATATAAATTCAATATAACTTATTATTAATTTTCCATTGCTCATCTTCGCTTATATCATTATCTTCTATATTATTTATCTTATCCTTGCTATGTTCTAATTCTTTTTGGACTTCCCTTACCCTATTATCTATTTGTTTTGACACAAAGTCATTTTTCTTTATTGGAATGCTAAATTTCTTAGCATTTAATTCTCTATCTTTCTTGATATTTTCAAGTCTACATATTTCTCGTCTAAAGTAGAGTTCCCTTTCTCTTATAGCAGTCCATTTGCATATCATGGAGGTTTTATATTCATCATGAATTTTGTTTAGCTTTTTCTTATAATGATTTATTTCATTATCTATATCTAATTTTTCCATAAATTCACATATGCTATGTCTTCTGTTTTCTTCCAGTTTTACCTCTGAACTGGATGCTTCTAAATCATCTAAACTTTGTTCTTTATAATCTACAAACCTAATACTAGTCAACCCTCTATTATTTTCATAGTTTATGTAATCTTTAGGTTGTTTTAAAATTTTTGGTTCTATTAATGAGCTTATATTCCATTCTTCTCCTGCTCTTTCTTCAGAACTTATTTTAAGAGGACTCATAAATTTTATTCCTTTAGATTGCATACTTTCTACAACATTGTTCACATTTACCTTATATCTGGTTCCACTTCTATTGGTTAACCTTCCTATAAATTCTATGCTTACTAGTAGATTCGTTCCTTTAAATTCTTCATATCCTTTAGTTTGAAATCCGAATGCCATCTTATCTATAAATTCTTTAACTGGCATTATTAAGTCTGGAGCTATATATGTTATCAACATATTTTCATTCATATCTCCTTCTAAAAATCCTAATGCTGCTTTATTTATTGAGTCCCATCTTTTATCTAATAAAGTTATTAGAACCTTGGTTCCTAATTTTTTCCTTGTCATTCCTTTAATTCCAATGATATACATTCCCTGGTGTATATATTTATACCCTGAATATTTTAAAGCATTCTCAAATTGTTTACTAACAATTCTTAGCAGAACTGGTTCTGCCAATACACTTAATTCTACTTCTCTAGATATTCTATATAATCCATTTTTATTTTCAAACCAACCCATTTGATATATTTGTTGAGGCCTTATTTTTTTTTAAAGTATCTTTCTGATATCTTTCAAGATCTCTTTCTAAGTCTATCACTTCTTCTAAGGTTTCAATATCCTCACAACCTCCTTTTAGTTTATCTTTAAAACTTAGAGGTCTTATGTCTTTATTTACTAGCTGGAGTGAATATATATATATATATATATATATATATATATATATATATATATATATATATATATATATATATATATATATATATATATATATATATATATATATATATATATATATATAACTACTATCATGTAGCTGGCTACAAAATAACTTATTCTGTAGCCACTCTGAGTTACGATAATTACTATGTTAATTTATGAGATTATAGTAACTTCTTACTGAGTGGTTTACTATAACGTTATGGTTAATATCCTCATGTGTTATAGTAACCCAACTATCGTAAATATGTATTGGCATTATCGTAAATTAATATATAAAATTATCGTAAATGGAGGTGGCTACAGAATAACTTATTTTGTAGCTGGCTACTGAATATACTCTCCATATATATATATATATATATATATATATATATATATATATATATATGCATGCCATTGCAATATAGGGTAGTAGTAAGAACTAAGAAATACTGCTAGGGTTTTATTTCCTTTGCATGCATGCCTAGTCAAACTATATACTCCCTCCATTACAAATTACAAATCATTCTAATTTTCTTGGAGAGTCAAAGCATCTCAAGTTTGATCAACATTGTAGACAAAATTACAAAAAATTATCAAATACGTATACTATGAAAGTATTAATGAAGAATCTAGTGATACTTAGTTGTGGTATCATAAACGCTAATATTTTATTATATAAATTCAATAAAACTTAAGATGTTTTAACTCTTTAAAAAAGTTAAAAGACTTGTAATTTGGGATGGAGGGAGTATACTCGTCTCGTAGGCATAAGAGGACAAGGTTATCCATCCATTTGATTCGATTTGCAACAACCAGATTGGCGGTGCATGCACATGGCCAAATGGTAGTGGTTGCTGGAATCCACCATGCACAGTTGCACACTACACAAGCAGCAGGGAGAAGCAAGGGACCCCTGTCCGCTGATCCCGGGCACAAACCATGCCATGCATATATGGAGGAGTATAAACTAAAAAAAGACAGCTTCACACATCCCCATGCTAGCTAAGCTACTTCATCCTGAGTGAGCGGCATCAAATTAGACTTGCAGGAAACCCGTATCTTGGATCACAAACCAAACATACCTAAAATATATGCATGCAGTGTATTTCTTCGATGCTAGCTAGCTTATTCTTAGTTTTTATTAATCCTCCACCTTCTTCTGCTGCTGTACTAATATATACATGATGATGTTATTGTGCTAGCTTGCATTGATCCCTTAATTAGCTTTCTGTTGCACAGGTTAACAACTTGTTTCACTATATCCTATACAAAATCGTTGTGGAAAAAAAATATCCTATACAAAATGTTTTTCTTCATAAAGGGATCGTCGAGTAACGAGCTATAGTAATATATTTATCCTTATATGTGGAAGTCAAGTCAAACAGAGCTGTAGATATTTGCAGGGTCTAAACTCTAAACAATACTGCTGTGTGTACAACTAACGCTAGTTTTGACCGAGCAACTGTCGAGTCTGAACTCTGAACTCTGAAACAGATAGATCGAGCTTCCAGCAGAAAACTAAAGGGTCAAAGAAATTCAGGAACCCACGCACTGGTCTGTCAGAAAACTGCATAGGTTAGAACAAACAAAGTGCTTTGTTTAGGAAGATTTGTCATAACGACAGAGGTATCAGCTTTGACCAGGGCAATGCAATGGGGATGCATGCGACTTGACCTTTCTATATGTGTTGTTTTCTTAATTTCAGTTGGAAATTCAGGGCCCAACGAGAAACAAAACCTTGTTTAATGAATTACTATTCTTATTAGGGAACATTGTTGTCATTTTATTCTTATTTAATTTGTTCCAAGCTAGCTAGCTACAGCCTTTTATGGGTGTAGCTTTAGCTGCATTGCGTGTGTCTACCACATTGTTCACAGACATAGATTTTAACTTAAACAAAATTGTTTTATTTGCGTGTACGGTCCGAGGGAAAAAAATGAAAATTTAAATTTCATTTTTCCGTCCATACAGCCAGAGGACACTTTGTTGAATAAAATCCAAATTTGGTTAGGTTTTGATTTGCATTATGTCAATTAGGATCATCCTCATTAAACAAAACCTTTCTATTGTCAAAATAATATGAATCGATACCATTGCACAAATTCCAATTGGTATCAATCACAAGTAGTACATAGTTAATCCTTTTGCTCAATATAATGAATAAAAAGATGTAACAATGATTGTCACCCAGCTATCAAACAGATGCATGCAAAGCTGGTACGTACAAGGGAACAAAATGGATGCACATTGTTTATTTTCCCACATCTTCTTCCTTCACTGATTTTCCATGATGGAATCTTACAGCCTTTTGGCATCTCACCAACACACTCGATTATATAGACGATACGATACACACAGATAAACAAATGGAAATACAGCCTTGCAAATTTCTCATGACAGGCACGCTGGCATCATTTAAAAAGATTGGGAAAATTTTCTCTCTTCCACAGAATATATGCAGATACATTGTCCATTCTCGGTTAAGAGAATAGGGTAAGTAGGTGCGCAAGAAGAAAAATCATGTTAGGCCCTACTCCTATTTGATAGAGCTCAAGCCAGTTGCGATCCCTCCGTGGTTACAAAATAATAAGACAATTTTTTCGTTCACCTGAGTCTGACTCCTCCATGCCAAACATTCCAAATCTAGCCCTTGTTTAGTTACCCCAAAATTCAAACTTTGGCACTATGCAAAAAGAAGATTCTCCGTCACATCAAACTTACGGTACATGCATGGAGTACTAAATGTTGACAAAATCAAAAACTAATTGCACAGTTTTGTTGTACTTTGCGAGACGAATCTTTTGAGCCTAATTAGTCAATATTTGAACAATAATTCATAAATACAAACAAAATGCTACAGTGGGGAATCTTTTACTGTGCAAAGTTTGCACCTCCAAAGTTGGTGCAACTAAACGCGCCCCTAATGAAAACTGTTCACTTATGTCCCAGTGGGTGAGGGGTCACAATGTGAGTTCTTTTCACATCATGCATCACATATGATGCCCTGACTTGTTAGGTTAATAATGTGAACTACTGGTACATGATATGATAAACCTAAAACTAATCAAGTGTATGTGGGGGCAAGAGGAGATTAGGGTGGTGGATCCAACCTGTCATCTTTTGCGGTGGCAATATATTTGTATATTTTTCTTGGATCAGTGAGCTAGCTAGTCCACAACTGCTGCTGCTTCTTCTGTCTGGCTGCAGGCAGCACACCATCGGCATGTTCGTTTGGCTGGGCTTGTTCGTTGCTGGATCGTAAAGAAATACTGTTAGCTTGTTTGGTGTGATAGAAAAATACTGTTCCGGCTGAATTTCCAGCCGAACAGGCTGCATAGCACTGGAACCCACTCCCTGTCGTCTCATCCTCCCATGTGCCTCCCACCCAGCACATTGCACTGCAGTCTTGCAGACCACCTGCCTCCTCTCCCTCTCTCTCTCTCTCTCATATCATTTCCCTAACCAGAAGTTAGTTACTTATTACAAGTTACAGTGCATATGTATCCTTCTTGATTAACATGCAGCATGCATGACCATATATACACTAATACACATGACTGAACAAGTATATGCATTGTTCTCTACATTACTACATATGTATACAGATGTAGCATAGGTAAAGTCAATATCCAGTTTACAAGAGGTAAGTCGGTAACTGCTCTTCTCTTACTGCTGGTGTTATTCCTGGTGAGAAAAAACAGAGGAGCATCTGCACAAAGGGAGGGAGAGATCAAGGCTGTGATCTTGATGACCTCTCATATTGCTGAACACATTTGCAAATTGCAATGTAACAGGGTTGTGGCAATGGCCTCTTTATTTTGATTGAAGAATTATATATCCAATTAATAGTTATATATATATCTTTCCAAAATTACAAAAGGAAAAGGAAAAAAAATTCTTACTCATCATTAATTTGAGTTCACAGGAATGCATTTTGCATTGGCTGACAGTCACAGAGCAGTGAAGTCTCATCGATCGATCAACAACATGCATGGCGGCGGCAGCAGCAGCAGCAGCAGCAGAGAGCAGACAGCAATGTCACCGCAGCTAGCAGCTTAGTCCAGCTTCCACGCGTAGAGGTACAAGCAGAAGCCGGTGGTGGCTGCCACCGTGCCTTCGAGCATCCCCGCGGCCATCCCCGCCGGCGCCGACGCGCTGGACAGCACGATGGGGCGGAAGATGAAGAGCGCCGGCCTGGTGCCGGCGCTGAAGAGCCAGTCGTGCACGTCCCAGAAGACCTCCACCTTGGCCCGGCTGAAGGTGAGCGACTGGTTGCCCCGGAACTTCCACTGCAGGTGCTTCACCTGCACCGCCTCCTCGCCGTCGATGGCGATGGTCATCTCGACGTCGGCGTCGCCGCCCTCGCCGCCGCCGCCGCACTCTATGGCGATGTCGTGCACGTCGCCCTGGTCGTGGAACCGCGCCTTGGCCGCGAACCGCCGCCTGCCGAACACGTGCTCCCGCCGCGCCACGGGGACGGCCTCGGCCTCCGCGGCCGCGCACGGCGCCGCGCGACGGAGCGCGTCGCGCCGCATGTCGCCCTGCACCAGCACCACCTCGCCGGCCGCCTCCAGCGCCACGAAGTATCCGCACCGGGGCTCGGGCACCCCGGCGCCGAACCGCGCCCGCCGGAGGTCCCACAGCACGCGCACGGGCGCCGGGGCCGTCGACGCGCCGCCGCAGAGCTCCACGCGCCGCGAACCGGCCCGGCGCCAAAACTGCCACGGCCGCAGCTCCACCCTGCACTCCGCGGACGCGCCGTCGGCCCCGGAGATGGCCACGGCGAACGCGTGCGACAGGAGGTCGCGGGACCACGACACGGTCACCACCCGCGAGTGGCCCGCGATCTTGGCGCGGTACACGGACGCCGTGACGGCCTTGCCTGGCTTGTGGCCGCCGTTGCCCACGACGTCGTCGACGGCCGCGAGGTCGCAGGGCGAGGGCGCCGCGGGCTGGTCGCCGCCGCTCCGGTGCGTGTAGGACGACACGTGGTGGTCCATCATGGCTACACTGCTACAGCCGCGACAGCGTCATGTAGGAGAGAGAGAGAGAGAGAGAGAGAGAGAGAGAGAGAGAGAGAGAGAGAGAGAGAGAGAGAGGTGGACGAAGAAAAGGAAAGAAAGAGAGAGAGAGAGGAAGGCGCAGGGGAGGAACAAGAGATGCTTATATAGTGAAGACCATCTAGCCGCTTGCAGAGACCAGGGAGGGGGAAGAAGAAGAAGAACATGGATGATAGGGTACGGTGGTGTGGTGGGTGATGAACTCATCATCATCATCATGGAGCTACGATACCTTTCGCCATCACTAAACTATTCTATTCGATCAGATCGATCGGCTCTGCTGGATACAGGCAAAATGCTACATAATTGCATTGGATTCATGTGTTGGATGATGGGTTGTTTGTTGGATACATGTATGTATGTATTTGTGTATGGATCATTATCATCATCGTCATCATCTTTGAATATATATAATATGTATATATAATAATAGCAACCAGTCAGCTTGGTGATTTTGGTATTGAATTATCTGTTGTGTTAGTTACTTAGTTTCTCTTGTTTGTTTGTATCCATTTCAGTTCATTGCTCCTCCTTGATTTGCGCTGATCGATGTCGGTGCAGCCGTTGTAGCTAGTACTAGCAGCTGTCGTGTGAAAACGAGAGGACAGCAACAGCATGCACTGCACTGCAGTGCAAGAGGTGTGCTTGTTGTTTTCATGGCCATCTGGGCATGCATGTGTATCCTCCTTCCTTATTGGTTTGATGCATGCACCATATCCATAAAGAGGCTTTGTTTGTGGGGCGCATATATACATACAATCATCATTCAACATGCACCTTTAGAGATATAGAGATGTGCAATTTATCATATCTCAACACTCTACTTATGCAAGTATTATGCCATAATCTCAGAGGGAAAACACTCACTAGGATAGGAGTACCTTGGAGCTTGACACAGGCATTCGTATTTTTCTGGATTTATTCTAGGATTTAACGGCGCTATTCTTTCAGTGGTAGGCGACGTGCCCGTCGACAGCGAGGTGCCTGTGGTGACTTCGTCAATCTCAAGATTTGCCGGTCCAACTCGGTTTTCCGGAGGTGCTCATAGGGATAGGGTGTGCGTGCGCGCATTCATGGGGTGAGTGTGCACTCGTATATGTGAGTGTCTGCGTCTGGTCTCACAAAAAAAAAATTGGAGCTCGACAATAGTTGGTTGGGTTAGGGCCTGATTGGTTTGAGCCCAGGCAAAACTGCCCGATCAAGACATGAATCTGAGGTGTCCAAATTTGGAGACCTGGCACTGAGATTGCTGACTGGGCTAGGAGATCAGAGGCCTCCAACCAAACAGCTCTGTAATCTTTTGTTAGTATTGCAAGTCTTGGACTCATCTGTCCTGATGCTGCTTATTTATTTAAGTCCCCCCAAACCAGCTCTAGTGGTCAACAAGTTTCCACATCTTCTCCTTCATATATGAAGGGGGTTGATCCCAAGATGTGGTGACGGAGCATTGGAGGGTGGCCCTGCCACTGTAGTCTGTAACAGAGATCCAATTTCTATGTGCACAATTCCTAACCCAACCAGCTGGGTTGCAGAGCCTCAGGTTTCAAGTACACAGATTCAGATGCACCACTGAAAAGAAGTGCACAAAGGCATAAATAAAACTGGGGCAGCCAGGCATATGCATGTGGGGGATCTGGAGCATGCATGTGTTGCACAAATGCTTGTCATCCACTGCCCACTCCCAGAATCCAGATCTGCTACCTCATCACTGGGAGTGCATTGAGACTTCCTCCGCAGCTTCAGCAGCCTCCACGGCACACTTGCAATTAACAAATATGTACATCTATCTTTCCCCTATATTTTTTAATAATATATATCAGTATGTGCCCACATATGGTACAGCTCTAAGAACTTGGTGGAACCATGTGATCCAGAAAATAATTGCACTTTAAGTTTGTCATTGAAGGGCGGGCCTCGTGCAAGCGGTAGAGTCTTACCGCCTGTGACCGGAAGGTCCTGGGTTCGAGTCGCGGTCTCCTCGCATTGCACAGGCGAGGGTAAGACTTGCCACTGACACCCTTCCCCAGACCCTGAACAGAGCGGGAGCTCTCTGCACTGGGTACGCCCTTTTTAAGTTTGTCATTGCAGGTTTGGAACAGCTCAAACACTGATGTATATCCTTGGCAAGTCAAAGTACAAAAGACATAAAAAAGAAAAAGAAAAAGAAAGGGAGGCACTCCTTATGTATTCAGGTACATAGCGGCATAGTGGTATCTGCAGATTTCATTAGGTGGGCAGAAACTTCATCTTGCCGTCAAAAACCTCCACACTGTTTGTTTACTATTTAGTGCTTGGTCGGTGAATTGAAAGACCTCCAGACAAGCACTTCAAGCTTCTCCATTATATCAAAAAGTACAATGAAAAAGGCTTCAGACTAACTTTTGCACAACAGAGATCCCCTTTTGCACAACAACGGCTGTAAACAACTCCTTGGTGTGAGTATGTATAAATCTAACAACACACAGAAGATGCACAGCTAAGGTTTGTCGGCTCTGTTTTTCTGTTCCATCTTCAAGCGGCATCGAGTTAAGGTCTCTTCCCGATCCTCTGCAGGTACAATTTTCAACATGTCCTCTATGTCTGCCTTATGCTTCCTTTGCAGTGCACTAAGCTCCTCTTGCTGCTCAGCCAACAGGTTTATTAACCTCTCAGTGACATCTGCTACCAGATGCTGATCAGAATTGTGCTCCCGCTCATCATGTAAAGAGCGAGGGCTGCTACCGACAGAAGCTTCCCTAGACATGCTGTTGACCACAGATGAGTTTGACAAGTCCACAGATGATGATATTCGTTCAAACATGCCTTCAACAGGATGGATGGAAGAGCCAAAGGATTGATCCTCCTTATCTCTTGCACAGTTCACAATGTCATCTACTTTGTTCCTCTTTGGTATTCCATTGGGAATACTATCACCGATTTTAGGTTCCACCACCAATTGAGATATTTCACCATCTCTCCTGGGTGAGTCCGACCAGTACTTTCGTCCAGAAGGAAGCTGTTCTTGAACAAAGCCGTTACGTGAGGCATCAACCTCATTACGGAATTCAGAAGTTCCCTCGTCACCTTCTGAACTATGGGTATCAGAATGAGCAGCTTCATCCCCTTGGTTGTCAATTGATTCCTCTGCTTCCCAATCAGGAATATGCGAACGTATTTCAGCATCTATCATTTCTGCAATCGCCGTCACATCTTGATCTGTGAGATCCAGCTGCACAACCATCTCAGTTGCAACACTGATTGAGGTGTCCGCTTCAATATCAAAGGGGAAGTGGATGTTTTGGGCATGACCTGTGCATTGGGATAAAAAAATGGATATAGGATAAGTGTCAGATTAACAATACAATGATAATTCAATGAGATTTCAATATTTGATCATAAAAACCTGTTGAATCAGCAATGCGCAGTTTCAAAAATATTGTATTCAAATCCTTCCGTTGACTCTCGACTGTGATACTTCGACCAATTGCAGCATGTGGATCCATGGTGTCATGTACATAGTTATCAGAAGGATGTGAATCTGACATGCTGCCTGCATTTCACAATAAGGTTGACATATCAAAAGGAGAGAAGCCTCGTACTGGTGAATCATTAAATCGGTGCCACGTTCATTACGCCTTTTCACGACTATACCTGAGCGATCATGGCAGCCCACAGATGATGCTACTCTGTCATATCTGAAACTAGAGCTTGGTTTTGGACTACCAGTATCTGCCATGTTTATTCTAAAGTACAGTTATGTGGGAACAAGAAAGTTTACTGCAATCTGTATCTGTAACATGAGATATCTCCAATTCAGTCACGTACCTGATGTATTAATATTTGGATGCAGTGGATAGAATATTTTTTCATCGCTAACATCTAGGAGAAAAGGATCCATTAAGAGTTCTTTTGCCGAAAGTCTTTCAGTGGCTTTAGCAATGCATTTCTCTATAAATAACTTTACTTCAGGATCATCAATCTTAGCCAGTGAACCTGGCCTTTCACCCTGTCATATATACCACAAATAAAGAAATTATGAAACTGAAAAACGTCACTTCATTGTACTATGAACATCGATTCAAGGAAGAATACATTTCCTAGGACACGCAGAGCATGAATAATATAAATCCATTTTTGGATTAGACTATGTAGCAAATCTAGTATGTGCATCATCTGCAGGTGTGTTCAATCCAATCAAGAAAAAGAACGCTAGCAAAGAAAAGATATCCCTTCAAAACATTACCAATGAACAGACTAGTATGTGATTTGCATTAAAGAAAAGTCATGAACTCTTTGAGAATGATAAATCCACCAGGATGACACTGTAGGCAGTTTGATACCAGGTTGAGCAAATAATGCAACATGCTAGTAGAATAAAAGACGACCACAGAGCTAGAAGCCACACTAGCTGTAGCTAGCCACTAGCCCACTACCCCCCGATCCATTATGCCAGTGCAAATGACAGTGGTTACTTATGTAATTTCTATGAACAAAAATACTAAAGCACAGGCATATAGTATAAGACAAGACAACCATAGGGATACATGTGACACTGCCTATGGCTTAGGCCTTATCCATCAATACATTATGATACTTCAAATAAATCATGCTAGCAATTACTTATGTAATTTCTAGGCACAGCCATGCTTCCAGTACAATACTCACTGATGAATAACCCTGTTTGGTCATTTATAACCATAAAAAGATACCTTCCACTGAAGCCTACAAGATCTTTCTGCTAGAATTGTGTAAGTCTTATTGGGCTAACCCTAGAAGGGTAGCAATGTATATTAGTCATACATGGGCCTCATGGGCCTAATACACTCATACTCTCATACTCCAACACCCCCCCGCAGTCTGAACTACCGTCGCAGCGGAGTTACAGACTGGACATGAAAAGAAGCACACACACGAGCCCCCCCACAGACGCAACTAGCCACCAATGATGTTGAGGCTGGAGCGAAACTCGGTGAAGGTCGATGACGGGAGGCCCTTGGTGAAGATGTCGGCAAACTGGGAGGTGGTCGGGACGTGTAGGACCCGAACATCGCCGATGGCAACCCGATCACGGACAAAGTGTAGGTCGATCTCCACATGCTTGGTCCGTTGGTGCTGCACGGGGTTGGTGGAGAGGTACACCGCACTGACGTTGTCGCAGTAGACCAGCGTGCTCCGGGAGAGAGGGCTGTGGAGCTCGGCAAGGAGCTGTCGGAGCCAGGAGGCCTCAGCCACGCCGTTAGCGACAGCTCGGTACTCCGCCTCGGCACTGGATCGGGAGACCACCGGCTGGCGCTTGGACGACCAGGACACCAGGTTGCCGCCCAGAAAGACAGCGTAGCCGGAGGTAGAGCGCCGAGTGTCCGGACACCCGGCCCAGTCGGCGTCAGTGTAGACGACGAGCTCGGTGGAGGAAGACCGCTGAAGGAGTAAGCCATAGTCGACAGTGCCGCGGAGGTAACGGAGGAGGCGCTTGAGCGCAGTGAGGTGAGGCTCTCGGGGATCATGCATGTGAAGGCATATCTGCTGTACTGCATAGGTGATGTCTGGCCTGGTGAAGGTGAGGTACTGAAGGGCACCTGCAAGACTCCGGTAAGCAGTGGGGTCTGCCACGGTGGTGCCCACGGCCTCTGACAGCTTGCCCTGTGTGTCAACTGGAGTAGAGCAGGGCTTGCAGTTAGTCATCCCAGCACGCTCCAGGATATCAAGAGTGTACTGCCGCTGGTGAAGGAGAAGACCGGTGGGGCGAGGCTCAACAGTGACCCCGAGGAAGTGGTGGAGCACACCAAGATCCTTCATAGCAAACTCCTGCTGAAGAGAGGCGATGACACGGCTGAGTAAGGACGGGCTGGAGGCTGTGAGGACAATATCATCAACGTAGAGCAGCAGATAGGCAGTCTCAGCTCCATGGTGATAGATAAACAGGGACGTATCCGACTTGGCCTCCACAAACCCCAGTGTCAGCAGGAAAGCAGCAAACCGAGAGTACCACGCCCAGGGGGCCTGCTTGAGGCCGTAGAGAGACTTGTTGAGCCGGCAGACCATGTCCGGACGAGAAGAGTCAACAAACCCCGCTGGCTGGCTGCAGTAGACTGTCTCGGTGAGAGTCCCGTGGAGAAAAGCATTCTTGACGTCCAGCTGATGCACAGGCCAAGAGCGACTGAGAGCCAGGGAGAGCACTGTGCGTACGGTGGCCGGCTTCACCACGGGGCTGAAAGTCTCATCATAATCAACTCCAGGGCGCTGAGTGAAACCCCGAAGAACCCAGCGAGCCTTGTACCTCTCAAGGGTACCATCAGCCCGCCGCTGTGTGTCCAGATCCACTTGCCGGTGACGACGTTGGATCCGGGTGGACGGGGCACCAGATCCCATGTCTGGTTGACGAGGAGAGCCGCGTACTCCTCTTCCATCGCGCGGCGCCAATGAGGGTCCGACAAGGCGTCGCGAACGGAAGAGGGTACAGGAGAGATCTGCGGGTCGTCGGGCATCGTCGCGAGAGCCCGGGGCCGCAGGGTACCAGCCGCGTGACGCGTCACCATAGGGTGAACATGCCGCAGGTGTCGGTGAAGGAGTTGCGGGTGGTACACCGGCGACGCGACACGGGCAGCCTGAGGCGGCGGCGGCGGTGTAGGGGTCGCCGGCGGAGAAGGAGCCACCGGTGGTGTAGGCGTCACCAGTGGAGAGGTGGACCCCGGTGGTGCCGGAGGCAGCGTTGCCGCCGGCACACGGCGCTGGTAGACGTGCACCGGCTGGGCGAAACGCGCAGGAGGTGCGACAGGCGGTGTCCCCGGACCCGCTGCGGACGGAGGGGCAGGGGCAGCTCCGGTGGGCGATGCCTCCGGACCCGGGCAGGGCGCAGGGCCAGGGGCGTCACTGGTGGGCGGCGAGCGGGGGCACGGGGAAGCAGTACCTGCAGGAGACAGCGGTGAAAGCGGCTGGACCACCGTGTCAGTGGGAAACAGAGAGAAGGGGTCAGGATCGGGGGTGGGAGATGGTGTGGTGGTGGTGGAGAAGGGGAAGACAGACTCATCAAACACCACGTGGCGAGAGATGAGGACCCGACGGGAGGTGAGGTCAAAGCACCGGTACCCCTTGTGATCCGGGGAGTACCCAAGGAAGACACACAGAGCGGAACGGGGAGCCAGCTTGTGGGGAGCGGTGGCAGTGGTGTTAGGGTAGCACGCACACCCGAAGACACGAAGGTGGTCATACCGAGGAGGGGTACCGAAGAGAGCGTGGTGTGGTGTGGGAGCCGGGCAGGCAGCGGAAGGAAGGCGGTTAAGGAGATAGGTGGAGGTGTGCAGACTCTCGGCCCAGAAGCGAGCAGGAAGCGACGCCTGGAGCAGAAGGGTGCGCATGGTGTCGTTCGTGGTGCGAATCATGCGCTCGGCCTTGCCGTTCTGGGAGGAGGTATACGGGCAAGACATGCGCAACTGGACACCGTGAGAGAGGAAGAAGGCACGGGAGGTGCCGTTATCGAACTCACGGCCATTGTCACACTGGACGGCCTTGATGGTAAGGCCGAACTGAGTAGACACCCAGGCGAAAAAGTGGAGAAGAGTGGTGAAGGTATCCGACTTTGCACGCAAGGGGAAAGTCCACGAATAATGCGAGAAATCATCAACCACCACAAGATAGTATTTATACCCAGAAATGCTGATGACAGGAGATGTCCATAGGTCGCAGTGTACAAGATCAAACACATGCGTAGCATGTGAAGAAGAAGAACAAAAAGGGAGACGAACATGACGGCCCAGCTGGCACGCATGACACAAGTGCTCATCGTGAGCCCGAGTACAACCAATGTCGGAACTGCGACTAAGCTGCGTCAGAGCATCACGTCCAGGATGGCCGAGGCGACGGTGCCAAGTGGTGGAAGAAGGAGTGGCGGCGAAGGCAGCTGACAAAGTAGACGGTGACGAAGAGGAAGCAGACGTCGGAAGCCGAAGGGTGTAAAGGGGTCCCGTGCTGTCACATCGGAGAAGAGGACGCCGGGAAGCCAAATCCTTTACAGTAAGACCAGTAGAGTCAAATTCAACAGAACAGGAATTGTCAGCTGTAAAACGACGAATAGAAAGAAGGTTGTGAACCATAGAGGGTGCAACAAGAATGTCAGGAAGAAGAAAGGAACCATGAGTGCCGGCGGCACCCACGGACGTGACTGGAATACACGAACCATTCGCGACCATGATGGACGAAGGATGAGAGGGAGAAGGAGGGTGAATAGAGGAGAGTATACCAGGGTCTGGAGTAGTGTGGTAAGTGGCACCCGAGTCGGCAATCCAGTCGGTACCGGCAGGCGGTGTCAGGGCCATGGTGCTGAAGGATCTGGCCAAGGCCGCCGGGTTCCAACCGACAGGCCCGGGCAAGGTGTCGGGAGGTGGCACCCACGAAGATGCGCCGGGAGGTGTAGCCCACGCAGACGGGGAGTAAATCCCCGGAGGAGCTCCAGTGAGCAAGGCCACTGGTGGGCGAGGCTCGCCACCTGGAGCCGGGAAGGGCCACATGGAGATGCGCCCCAACCACGGGTTGTGGAAAGAGGGCCAGGCTGCACCCCGTGGAGTTGCGGGCGACTGGTGGCTCCCTGGAGGAGCCGGTGTGTGGTGGCCCCCGCGGCCCCCACGCCCCCCTCCGCGGCGACGGCGGCCGCCACGGCCCCCCCCCACCCCCGCCCGGCCCGGGGGGAGGAGAACCAAGAAGCGACGACGGCGGTGGAGCGAACGAACGCGCCGGAGGAGTAGCGGCCAGGGCAGTCGAGGAAGACGAGGACCCTGGCGCGGAGGTGGACCCTGGCTGGACGCCCTGAGTGAGCTCCTCCATGACAAGGTCGTCACGGACCTGCAGGAAGGAGGGAAAGGGCCTCTGCCGGGTGATCCACGTCCGGAGGTGGGCGTAGCGGTCACTGAGCCCGCGGAGGACATTGAGGACCAGAATACGGTCCTCCACGGGCCAGCCAAGGTCGCCGAGGGAGTCCGCCATGCTCTTCATGCGCCGGCAGAAATCGCCAACGGAGAGGTCACCCTGAACAAAGGTGCGGAAGCTCGCATCGAGACGCAGGGCCCGGGCTTCGGCATTGCCCAGAAACTGGCCCTCGAGCGCAAGCCAAGCCCGGCGAGCGTCAGCAGAGTTGCGGACGAGGTCGTGGAGGTCCAGGGAGATCGTCCCGATGATCCAGGAGAGGACGACGCTGTCAAGGCGCAGCCACGATGGGGTCTGGACCGCGACCGAGGCGTCGACTAGGACGTGGTCGTCAAGGGCGTAGCGGCGGAGGGTGAGGAGAACCAGGTCCCTCCAGCGGGCGTAAGAGGGCGACTCAGGCTCGAGGACGACCGGGACGAGGAGTCGAATGTTCTGGACACCCCCGGCCTGGTAGTGGAGCTGAGCCACGTGCGGGTCGGCCGGGTCGTGCCAGATGACCGTGGTGCGAGACGCGCGGTGACCCGTCGAGCCTGAAGAGGTGGCCGCGGTGTCGCAGGATGTAGGGAGGACGAGGAGCTGCTCCGCCTCAGCGATCTGGCGGGCCAGGGCATCAGCCGCGTCGCGCTCGCGCTCCAAAGCGAGGGCGGCCGCCCGCACCCGGGCCTGGCTGTCCGCCAGCAGCAGCCCGTGCAGCCACGAGAGCGGCGGCCAGAGCAGAGTTGGCCCCTGCCGTCTGGAGAGGGGCAGGGGGCGGCAGAGGAGGGGGAGCGGGGAAGAAGAAAGGCTCCAGGGTCTCCCCCGCGCCCCCAGCGGCAGCGGCGTGGCTGCCTGCGCCCGCGCCCCGCCCTGCAGCAGCGGGCGGCGGCGGCAGTGGGCAGGCTGGCCGTGTCCGCGCCGCGGCGGCGGGGCCGCCTGCGCCCGCACCCGTAGCGGCGGGGGCCGCCTGCGCCCGCGCCCGCAGCGGCGGCTGGGCCACCCACGCCCGCGCCCGCGCCCGCGCCGGCACCCGCGCCCACGCCCACAGCGACAGCGGCGGCGGCCCGGCCATCCGCGTCCGCGGCAAGGGGGCCGGCGCCCGCGCGCTGGGCCCACGACGGGTAGGGAAGGGAGGGGAAAACGTGGAAGTAGGTTGGGGAGGGAGGGGGAGGGGGAGGGCGGCCAGCCATGGCGGCGGCAAGCCGGCCGGCGGCGCCTGGCGGCTGGTCGGGGAAGGGGAGGGAGGAAGGCCTAGCTGGATACCATGCTAGAATTGTGTAAGTCTTATTGGGCTAACCCTAGAAGGGTAGCAATGTATATTAGTCATACATGGGCCTCATGGGCCTAATACACTCATACTCTCATACTCCAACACTTTCCATGTGGAGAACATTAAAACTGATCTTCAGATGTATTGACTCAACTAGAACTACATTAGAAGAGTCGGATAGCATGCACACTTTTTAAAACTTTTATTCGGATCCTATACTTTAAATTATTTCAGTTGAAACCATTTGCAGGATCAGTAGTCTCACAGATTTCATCAGAAAAAGGTGACTATTTGTTTAAAACATATGGCTCTTAACTAACCCTAAAGATATAAAAAGTCACACATTATGTCGGAAAACAATGTTCAAAGATCGCCCTAACTAAAATGCATAACTCTGGCTTCATGTTTAGCCAAGTTCCATATGTCATTTTCATTCTGAAAAATAGCTAAAAGTAATTGGAAGGATAAGTAAACTAACATCAGATACTTTTTTGTATATCTGTGCTGCATTCGAACATTCACAATATGGGTACTCAAATGTAACAAGCTCCAGTAAACACATCCCAAAAGCATAGATGTCTACAAGCTCATTATATTCCTCATCATAGAGTTCCGGTGCCATGAATTCCGGTGTACCTAAGAAGAAGCAAAGGTCACACGAGAAATTATAAAATTTCTAATGGAACAATAATCAAATAAATTGCTTACCAATGATACTATGAGCTGAACGTGCATTATCCAGGATAGTTGCTAAACCAAGGTCTCCAATCTTTACCTCACCCTGGTTTCCGTTCACAAATATATTGTCACATTTTAAGTCTCTATGGATTACAGGTGGATCGTGGCTGTGCAGGTAGACAAGACCACTCAAGATTTGCCTTGACCATTTCTTTAAAGCTCTAATGTCTACCTTCTTGTGCTTAATCCGGTACCTAACGAAAAAGGAAGAGGTCGATACAAAGTTCAGCAAGAGAAAGGTCATGTATTTTCAAAGATCTAAAATGTATGCAGCTTGTAAATTTTGTTCATATCAATGTTGTGTTCTCTTCTCTCCTATATTAATATATTTGCTAGGCAGAAGTCCTGCCAGCAATTTTCGGGAAAAAAAGTTGCGTCCCTTAGTATTATGACTGGGTGATAACAACAATGTTAACCCAAATGGTTTCAGTTACTTAATGCAGCTTGCACAGAATATCTGAAGAAAAACAATTATAATCAAAGAGGCACATACTGGCGCAACGTCCCTGATGTGAAGACCTCTGTGATGAAATTTATATTGTTGCTTCTTCTGTCAAGCCATGAATTGTAGAACTTTATTATGTTTTTATGCTTGAGGGTTTTAAGCAACCGCACTTCTGATCTCAGCCTCTCCAAATCATCATTGTTCCGAAGTAAATCTCCCACTTTGATCTGGTTCCAAGCAACTTCTAGCCCTTCAAGTTGATCAAAAGCCTTGTATCTATGCCAATAAAATCTAAATCAAGGATCCCAAGCAGATAGAATTGGAGCAGATATATAAGTGTTAATTAGCAAATATAGATGATCACTGTGGCACATCTCCATGGACTAAAAACAGTTGTGGACATAACACAAAAGTCTAGGCATCTAAAGGAAATGTTGGGTTTGCCTTTTCGTCAAGATTGACTAAGAAAATCTCTCAAATGAAATACATACACACATGACCTTGATCTTACCAGAAATAAACAATTTCTAGAACTGAACTTTTTACAATGGATGGAAAACCGTTCAATTACCAGCAGCTAGAAACTAGTGCTCCAAGTGATAAATGAATCAACATGCATAAGATTAATTTGGCACAGGAAGAGTTATTTCAAGTATCCAAGCAATTTGAATGGCTACCACGAAAACTTACATACTAAAGATAAATGTACTGTACACAGAAAAAGGGGAAAACGACACGTTTATGCTTACGAACATACTAAATGATGACATAAATGATAGTTATCCAAAAGAAGATGGCACTTATCACTTTCCACACCAGAAAAAGGCAGCTAAATAATCATGTCAGACGTGCACGTCTCAATCCACAGGCTGGAATCGATATGCCAAAATGTCAAACTTAATAAGCCTAGGACATCAGGTACAATTGTACAAATGAAACGGCTGGAAAACTGAAAAGAAGGCAATGCATTGAACAATCACAGCACAGCAATGCGGTAATGTATTTAAATGAAAGAATGCCAGAATTTGCACACAACGGCATATATGCCAGACACTCAGACAGAGTCTCCTAGGCCCCAAGAGGCCTGCACCCAGAGGCATCAGAGAAGGAACTTGGGTGATAAGTGCATAAGAAATCATTGAACCAATCCAAATGGCGTGGTGCTATAACTGGGCAAAGCACTGAGAACCTAAGAACAGACCCCCCATGGAATGGAATGGACTGTGTAGACATGGGGTCTTCATCTGATAGCACGAAGTCAAACGACCCAGGCTGGAATCGACACACCAAAATGTCAACTTATGAGCCTAGGACAGCAGGTACAAAATGGAATTGGGAACTGAAATGGAGAAAATGCATCGAGCAGTCACAGCAGAGCAATGCAGTCACGTATTTAAACGAAAGGAGATTAGAATTCCCAACAAAAAGGCAATATGTGAGGCATCATATCATATTCATATAGAGAGAGTGGCATCGGGGCTGGAACTTTTGGACAATGAGCGCATCAGAAACCATGGACCCGATCCAAATCGGCGAAAACCTAAGAAACGATCCCCTCCCATGGCATGGACCGCGTAAAAACGGGATCTTTAATCGATCGCGCGAAGTCAAACGGCCCCGAATCGGACCCAGGCGTCAAAGGCCCCCGGGGGAATGAAAGGATACACCGTCTTGAAGGCGCCCTTGCCAAGAACCTCCGTGTACTGCAAGAGTGCGGAATGCGTAAGCACGGGAGCGGGGGGCGAGGGATCAGAGGCCGAATCGAGCGGAGGCGGGGAGGGTGGTCGGGGAGTAAGGGAAGGGAGGCATTACCCGCCCGTAGCGGCCGGTGGGGTCGACCTCGGCGAACTCCGGCTCCGTCTCCGTCTCCGGCGGCGTGGGTGGCATCGCGGGCGGGCGGGCGGCGGGCGGGCTGGGGAGGTTTGCCGTTTTGGGGCCGTCGCGGCTGGGCGCTTAATTGGGATCACAGGGGGCTCGCGCTCGCCTCCCTTTCCGGCCAGAAAGCAACCTTTCCTCTCTTGAGTCTTGAGACTCGAGAGAGTTGTGTGAGAGACTGAGACCCGACCCGACGTCCCGACCCGACGACTCCACCTCGACCGACCACGGCACCACCCCACACGACAACTGCGACTGCGTGCTGGAGTACTCGATCGTCGTGTGAAGGAGACGAAGGTCAGAGTCACAGAGCCTCACAGGCACAGGCAGGCTCCTCTCCTCTCCTCTCAATGGTCTGTCAGTTGGTTCTTTTTTTTTTTGAACATGGAAAGGGATCTCCATTACGCATTAACTGAGGCCAAATCATTGGCCAACAGAATATGAGTACAATTTGGAATACTATCTCGTACTGAGACAGTACCCGAACCAAGACTGGCTCCACAAGCAGCTAAGGAAAGCTACTGAGTTACAAGAACGGGGATTATGAACTACTACATTTGAAACAAAATTACAGTGAATCAAATCCTTGAGTTCCCAGACGAGTCCACTTGCCGAGCTTCGATCAACACCTTGTCTGGAGAGCGCCTGAATCACTGCTGCAGCATCAGTCGCTAGGATTATTTTCTGCACTCCCAACTCCACAGCTCGATGTCTGAATGCTCCATCACAGTTGAGTTTGACAAAGCCTTCTGGAGGTTTGCTCCATACTGGTATTGTCGGACGGGAAATAAGTTCCGCTCTGAATTTTTCAAACACTGAACACTCCTCAGCATATGTTCTGATCATCAGTGCGAGCTGTGAGCTACTCCTCGCCCTCGGCCCCTCTCCCTCATGTACTGCACATCTCTTTCCCCACCAGAGATACACCAAGATGACCACCTTCTCATAGATATGCACTAGTACATTTGAACAGGGCCACACAGGTGAAGAAGTACAATTGGTGTCTTCAAATCTTCTTATAGGTATTGATGGAGTGTATACTGGTGTATCTGTCAATAAAGTGAAGTAGAGGGGACATGATACATGTGAGCTTGGTGAAACAGGTGATTTACTGGTGTTAGATCAAATCAAACAAATTGAGGCGATCAATGCCTCTTAAGAAAGCCGAAGGTATACTATTGTTTCAGTATCAGATATCCAGAAATTGTTTCTGCTCAAATACTCTATAACAAAAAGAAGTCTTGATGAACAGAGCAAGAACAAACAGAAAAGCTATGGCAAGCTGAGAGCAAGCAGTAGCCAGCATCGCTCATCATCAGCTCGAATTGTTCGACTCAGGAGAAGGTGATTCACAGTAAAACACCATGTATTCTAATTTCTACATACTAGTTCAATACAAGCTCCCATATCCATAACTTACATATCTTTAGATGGCAAATCCTGAAACACAGTTAGTAATTTCGCATAGCAATGCAAAATTAATTTATATAGACACTGATCTTGTTGGCCAAAGTATGATTGAAAAATAGGACTGTATTCCAAAAAAACAGGACTTCTATTTCAGGATATAGCTCACTTAAAAAATGATTTCATAGGTATTCAATAAATAAAAAATCCTTGTTGGGTACCAGATAACTAATAACACTTCTGAGTGCAAGATAGTAATTAATTATCAGTAAAATTCATAAATATATACACTGATCCTGTTGGTCAAAGGACTGTGAAACAGAGTGTAAAGGACATGACTAATCCCATTGAGAATATAGCTGTGCACTGTGCAAAAAAAGAGATCATAGGGATAAAAAAATATGCTTAGTGGGTTCTCATACATACAACAGTATAACACTTAAAAAGTAAACAGATGTAGCTGGGATGAGATGTGTCGCCTCAAAAGAATAATGCTTCCTGTAAAAAAGTGAATACACAAATGGGTCACCTCAGAAGGAAATCATAATTCATGTTTTGGGGAAACTAATATATCCCTGTTACTGTTAACTAGAACTACTTGTCCAATTGATGACATGTCAGCAATACTTTTTTCTGGAGGAAACAAAAATGTGCATACCCGAATTCTAGTTACTGAAAACTCGTAAACTACGGAACCTGGTATGTGCAAGCTCATAAACTGTATACATCTTATCTTATATATATAGACATGATGTTCACTGAGCTTTGCTGCTAAAACAATACACAACTAAATATTCATTTAGACAGCTGACCACAATTCCACATAATAGCATGGAAAATTAGTGTTCTGCAAAATAAATGTACTTGTGCATAATATTATAATTGTTTTTCTACAATTAACAGTTAACCTCAAAGATGGACCAGATGTAGTACAGGGTTGGTGATGAAAAATAAGTACAAGAATACCAGTACCATTCAATTGAAAAGGACTATCTGGAATTGTAGAAGACAAACTCTATGGCCCAAAAGTTACTGAAAAGAACAAAGAGGTCCAAAAATTACTAAAAAGAACAAACTTAGTACTCCTTCAGCTACAAGGATGAAAGTAGTTTGGAAGTCTTTAGAAGCAACTCACAATGCATAAAAGTATTAGCTAATATAAAGATTCTGCACAGCTTAAATTTCTCATTGGTCTCTTCAGCTCAACAAATGTCTTGATGGGCAATAACATAAACTGTTTAAGCTTTCAAGAGGCATATAACAAGTAAACCCACAATGGGTATTAAAATAGCCGGACTGAAACTACCACAATACCTGGATTAGTCAATTTGAAACTGGATGTACACGTTCTTCTCCATTCCTGTCAATCAGAAAAATGAGAAAAAAGGAATAAATAGAAAATACATCAACAGATTACGAGCTTTAAGGAGAAAAAACACCCCTTGTTCTATGCTGAGTTATCATAACTGACCACCCTTGTCAAAAAATAACCTTTTGTTTAAGAATCTTTAGAATAAAATCCATCTTGCTCACTTGATTCATACTCAAGGGATCCACACATGCGTCCCTCATAAGCTCCTGGAATGATCCAATTGCCTCATTATTTACCACAATTATGACCGTTATAAAATCTAGCATGAATACTTGACTAGGAAAGCCACCGGAGAATAAACCAATAGGAGGCCAATGCACTTCCAGTATCATATAATAAAACTGATTTGAAGAAAGAAATCTAACAATATTTTTAAAATGATCCACAAAAAATGTAAGTATATTTCAGTACAAAAAATAGAAATGTCAAAACTATAGAACATATCTAAAAAGCATTAGCCAAATTCGGTCATATCCAAGGTTTTCATTTTCGAAAATTAAAATTTATCGGGGGTCACAGACAAAGAGGATAAACTTGATATATCGGAAATATCGGACCAAATTCAAATAAAATATAATTTGAATTTAAGTAAATTTAAATAAATTTAAACAAAATTTGTACGAAAAAGATAGATATTTTCTTATTGGCACCTACGAATAAAGAGGATATATCGGAAATATCGAGAGATTTCGGCCGATATTGGAAACCATGGTCTGGAATGAAGTTTGAATATAATAAGTAAAATTTAATTTTTTAAAGAATCAGTGAGAACAAGAGGAAAAGATATCCAACAAATAAAAGAAGCTATTACTATTGAACTAAAAAAACTTAATAAAATATTTTTTTCGGTCTCGCAAAAGACTTGTGTGTTTTTGTATTAAGTGTGGAGGAAAAAGTTTACAAGCTCGGGGATTTGATCTCACGGATTTTCAACAAGCATGAACCCCCCCAAATTACAGCTGCTAGTGTATTACTCGCTGCATCAAACAACCTAGATTCTTCGCGCCGGCGGTGATCCACAGCTCGGCCTCATACTTGATGAGCTTGAGCAGATCGGCCACCTGGGTGTTTGCTCCGCGGAAGCACCTGGCATTTCTTTCCTTCCAAAGCTCCCAAGCGACCAGCGCAAAGATGGAATCGGCACCTTGGCGGCACTGTCCAGACCACTGTCCTCTCCAGATGTTCCACCAGTCGAAGGTAGAGTTTGCTGGCTGTAGCTGGCTTGTTTCCTGCAGCGCCGAACGGATGAACCACCAGAACGATGATGTGGTCAACAGATTCTGGTTCTTGATCGCAAAGGAAACAGTTGTCCTGAGCTTCTAGACCATGTCGTCGTCGCCGGTCTGCTGTCCATAGACGTTTCCTGAGGGCCAGCCATAGGAATAGCTTAATGCGCAGTGGTGCCCAGGATTCCCAAATTAGATCACACCCCGGCAGCGGGTGCGAAGCATGGTGTAGGGCACCATAGGCAGTCCTGATTGAGAATTTGCCGTCGGAGGCCCATCTCCAAATCAGCTGGTCTGGCGTGTCGTTGAGCACGACGTCTTGCGTCGCGTTCCAGATGCGCAGGTAGTCTGCGATGGCCGGCAGTGGCATCCCTCCTCTGATTTGCTGTATCCAACCCCGGTTTGGCAGCGCCTCAGCCACTGTTTGGCCTTCTCGGTATTAACTGGAACAAAGTTGGCGCCATTGCTTCGATGGAGGACCCTCCGATCCAGTTGTCAATCCAGAACCTTGTCTCTGTGCCGCTGCCAACTACTGAATAAGTGGAGGCGCGGAAGAATGCTGCTGCTTCGGGCGACGTCCTCAGTGGTAGTTCAGCCCACGCACGATCGCTGTCAGTCTTCTGAAGCCACAGCCATTTGGTTTCGAACGCAGTCCCGGCGAGTCGCATGTCAGTGATTCCCAGGCCGCCGAGTTCCTTTGGCCTAGTGCATGTTTCCCAAGCCACCATGCACTTGCCCCTGACGCCGCCATCTTTGCCTGTCCATAGGAACCTACGGCAGATGGAGTCAATCTCCTTTCTCGCCCATGGTGGTAGGCCGTCAGCGATCATGGCATATATTGGCACCGCCAAGAGGACAGACTTGATCCAAATCAGCTTGCCGCTCCTTGCCATCAGTGGCCCGTGACACGCCGGCAATCTTCTCGCGACCGCATCGACTGTCTTCCTGATGTCCGCCTTGGGGATCTTGGTTGTGCTCAGTGGAAGACCCAGGTACCGGATCGGGAATCCCAGTACCTGACATTGGATGATGTCTCTGATTCCCTCGATGTGCTCAGCTGCGCCGAAGATCTCCGTGATGGAGCACTTTGCCAGGTTCGTATGTAGGCCGGATGCTTCGCCGAAGATGGCTAGGATTTCTTTGATCGCGTTGGCTTCGTGCTCGTCCGGGTGAGCGAAGAGGATTACGTCGTCAGCATATATACTGCACTGAAACTTGAACCCTGCCTGGTTCACGCCTCGGAGTACTCCTTCCTCCTGCGCCCTGGCAAACAACCGACTTAGCACCTCCATGGCCAGAATGAACAGCACTGGTGACAAGGAATCGCCTTGTCTGACGCCGCGCCGGTGGGCGATTGACGGTTGTCCATTATCTAAGAATTACTCAATAGAACCATGTGTCAGATCTAAAATAAGGTGGATGATAGAAGAGAACTAAAACCAATCAAAAGGACAAGCCTTAGTGCCTCATATAAAAACTCATATGTGAACTTGTTTAATGGAATATGCCAATGCCCAAAAAAAATTGTAATCACTACCGAACTAACTGAACATTTAAACAACATACCATTAAATTAAAGTTCTATATCTACTGTAGTCAAGGTTTTTTTTTACAACCACTATTGGAATTGCAGTTAAGGCAGTATAAATTGTAATTACAGCCTTACTCTTACTATCTTATTTTTCCAAAAATTGTAGGGCTCCTCAATGTCTGAAATAGTGCAGAGGAATAACAATTGGAATCAGTGATTTCTGAACAGCTAGCATAACAATTTGGAATCAGTGATTTCTAAACAACTCTTGCCTGCTCCTCAATGTCTGAAATAGTGCAGAGGAATAAAATTAAGCAGCCAACTTTATTATAAACTCAAATACTCCCTCCGTCTCTGAATAAACCAATTCATAGAATCCGTGCCAATAAACCAATTCCTAGAATCCGTGCCAGCTAAACTTTTTTAACTTTGACTAACTTTATATGAAAAAATAACATCTATGATATAAAATAAGCACCATGTAAAAATATATTCTATGGTAAATCTAATGATACTAATTTAATACCATAAATCTTAATGCTTTTTTTCTAAAAATTCGGTCAAAGTTCAAAAAGTTTGACTTAAGACAACTCTAGAACTATTTATTCAGGGACGGAAGGAGTAGCAAGATTCTCTTGGCCGTACACTACGTCTTCCTTCCTGATGGCCCGGATCTGACCTGATTCAGTTGCGGCACGTGCAGGGGTTTTGTGAAGAAAAGATCAAAGATCTGGCCTATATATAGTATTATTATATTACTCTATATATATATATATATATATATATATATATATATATATATATATATATAGAGAGAGAGAGAGAGAGAGAGAGAGAGAGGAGAGAGAGAGGAGAGAGAGAGAGAGGATCCTATCCTAGGTAGCTTGGGAAGGCTGTTGCCGCGCCCTACACACACGCGTGAGGCATTCTTGGGCTGATTAGGCCTCAATTCATCACGTATTAGTGTCAGGCAGGCTGGCACCCAGAGCCGCCGGTCCGCCGGCCTTGGCTTCGCCCCTGCCCCCTCTGCTTGAGGCGCTCTTCACTCCCCTCCCGTTAAGAGCGCCGCCGCCTCCCGTTCCCTAAGCAACGCACGCCTGCGCCCCAACTGCGCCGCCGCCTCCAGCCCCGTTGCCATGGCTGGGCCACGAAGCAGTCAACGATCCAAGGCCAACGTCCCCGCTCTCCGCGCGCGCCTCGGCGACGACCTGCGCCTAGAGCTGCAGCCGCGGGACGGCATGAGCCTTACCTTCAAATATTTCTTGCTCGCTGGAGCGGTGCCGCCGTACTCGGACTTCCTCATCGCCGTGCTGCGGCACTACGGCATCCGGCTGGCCCACCTCACGCCCTACTCCATCATCATCCTCTCCGTCTTCGCTTACCTCTCTGCGATCAGTTCCTGGGGGAGCCGCCCTCGCTCGACCTCTTCCGCTGGTACTACTTTTGCCGCACCCACCGCCTCTCTGCAAACTCGCCGCAGTCTTCGTCGCGGAAGCATTCAATCGGCACATGCCATCTCTCGTCGCTGTCGTCGACGATGAAGCATGCTATCGGCACATGCCATTTCCACCTTCGTGCAGGGAAGTCTACCACAGAGTGTTAGTTACTTTGGATCGTCTAGGTGTGGATCAGTGGGGTGAGTTCTTTTCTATTTGGGATAATCAGTGACTTTGAGATTCAGAGGGAGTAGATAACAGAGAGAAAGAGATGTAGGAGCATCTGACCATCGGAGGAGCTCCCTGCCTTCACTGGTTCGTTGGTGAAGCTCTGCACTAGGCAGCGACGGTCGGAGTAGCGGTGGAGACCGGCGGTGGTGGTGGAGGCAGTGGCGCTTCCCGCCGCTGGCAGTGCCACCCTCTGGATCGGATTAGGGTTAGGACAGTGGGGCTGTGGCGGCGGTGAACCTCGTATCGTGTGCCGTTTTTCCCACCTCCTCTTTATAGGCACTGTGCGACGGGGGCCCACTAGCCACGAGATGGCTGGACGTCCCCCGATCAGGACGCGGTCAAGGGGTCCGTCTCGACCGTTGGGTCAAGATAGATGAGATCAATACTAACATTCTCCCCCTTGATCTCAACTCATACTTTAACCTTAAACTTTGACTTTAATCCCTTTCGCTTTTATTTGTTCCATCACAGATTAGTGTATAGAGCATGCTTCATCGTCACGGTCAATCGTCGATAGACTTAACAGCTACAATACACATCTCTCTTCTGAAACAGATTCTTTAACTTTGGGCCCTTTATTGTCCGGAAATCATAGGCTATACCATAAACCCATGTCGACTGTGTGTTCTCTAAACACACTGGGTGGTAAGCCTTTTGTACGCGGATCCGCAAGCACTTGCTTGTTACTTTTATGTTCAATATTTTTAGTATGATTCCGGACTTTCTCCTTCACAACGTACAACTTTATCGTCAATGTGTTTGGCAGCACACTTGACCCGTTGTTATAGGAGCGAACTACTTAAATGGTTATTGCTGTTGTATACCATTATCAATTCCGAGTGTAAGTTCTTTTAACCACTTCGCCTGTCCTTTAAGCCTCATATCAAGCTATACTGTGGGTATGCATCCTTGATGACACCACAACTGTTTCTTTGGAGCTTTTCCACAATAAAACTCCAACTGCGAGTGTTAGCTACTATGTGGGTTTCACTAAACATCTCGCTAAAATTTAATATTTGTACCCACAACTATTTGAGAGTACTTATTCTTTCTTACTCACCATGAGGCCTATAAATCTTTGCACAATTGCAAAACATTCTCATCTCCATTCCAGTGATCTATATCTGGATTGGACTTCTACCAAAATATCCCGGATACATGAACTATATCAGGGTAAGTTCTTGCTTATAAGCATTCATTAAGCTTCCAACAGCTGAAGCATATAGGACGTCCTTTTGATCGATCTCATATTCATTCTTGGAACACTGAAAGTTTTGAAAACTATTACCCTTTACTTTAGAAACAGGCGCAAGTTTACTCACATATATACTTTATTTCTTTAAAATCTTCTCTAAGTATACACTTGAGACAGTTCTAATACCCCTTTTCCTTTTATCTCGGTAAGTTCCAATTCCTGGAACGAATGATGCTTTACCAAGACCATTCTCATTGAAACTTGAGGACAAGAACTGCTTCTTCTCCAACAGTAGATTAACACCACTACTAGCGAGTAAGGTGCTACCCACATGCAGGATTAGGAAAATAAATTTCCCATGTTTAAACTTTGCATAAATACAATTGTCCTCTATATTCTCTTTAAAACCCAAACTTTCTTATTGTACTGTCAAACTTCAAGAACCACTATCTTGAAGTTTGCTTTAATCCATAAATGGATTTCTTTAGGCAACATCCCTTTACGTTCTTTTTCTTCTACGACAAAACCTTTTGAGTTATGCCATGTAAACTTTTCCATACAAGTCCCCGTTGAGGAATGTGTCTTTACATCCTTTTGATGTAACTATAAATCATAATGTGCCACTAACACCATTATGATTCTAAAAGAATCATTGCATGCTCATTATAATCTATTCCTTCTCTTTGTGTAAATCATTTCACCACAAGTGACGCTTTATAGCTTTCAATATTCCCTTTTGATATCTTTCTATATTTCCTTTGGAGTCATCTTTGTCTTGTAGACCCATTACAGCCTACTGTTTTGGCTCCATTGGGAATTTTTCTTAGTCCCAAACATCGTTGGTATTTCATCTTCTTTTACTTCTTGCCATTTAGATGAGTGAACGCCCTCTCATGGCTTTTCAAATGAGGTGGAATTATCCTCCATTTAAATTTCTTTCTTATTCTTTGAGACCTTCTGGGGCCTCGTGGCACTTCTTTCGTATGGGGCTATTGTTGCTCTTTATTGCCAAAAGGCAAATGTTCTATAGCCTCCCGTATCATAAGATCCTTGTTTACTTATTCATCTTCTTTAAGAGCTAACATCAGGTGTTGTATATATCATACAACATCAACATGTATTAAGCAATTTGTTGCTCTAAACACTGTAGTGGATATGTAATCCCACTTCTATTCAAGCTTTAGGTATCTACATACCATGCTCCCCCAGATTACTCCATCTTCTGTAAATATGGTGTATCTTCAAATTTCTTATTTTGGGTTTAATCTGTCAAAAAACTCATACGGCGCGTTTAGCACCGCCTTGATGACTCTGAACTCGTCCAGTATGAATACTAGCTGACTATGCTATCTTCCCATCGGAACTATAAAAAGTCCAGGAATTTAGCTATTTCTTTACATTAGGGGTATCGTTATTATGACCGTCTTACTCCCTCAACGATCGCATTCATCTTTTATAGATCACTTTTACCTTCAATGCATAGTATGCATTGCATTATCTGAAGTATGGGGAAGTATCTTTCTTAATCTTACATTTCTCCCCCTCGAAATGTGGTATGAACTTTTCTACCACAATTTCGAAACATTTAGAACTCTTGTGAATGAGGAAACTTTGATTACTTACTTCATCCACATGATTACATCATGCAAACAAAATTTGTATGGGAGTACATTTTCCTCATTACACTTCAAAACTCAACATAGTCTATTATTATCAATACTTCTACAAGTCACACTTGCATATCATTCTTATCTCTTGGTTCACATGCAACATTCTTTTGTTCTCAAACTCGTTGAGTACTTATGGCCATGACACAATCAGAGTGTACGGTCAATACTATGATAGCATAAAAGCTACCTCAAACTTCTCTCCATGTGCGGGATACACTTAGAGCACATGAGTCATCACATCCTTCTCCCGTCATGCGGGATAAGTACTTTGCTAAACTCTCCCGCCATGCAGGATTGGTTAACATATGTACTATGCTAACTTTATCCCGCCATGCGGGTATTTTCTCAAACTTTTCCCGCCATGCGGGTACTATCATAACTTTTTCCAGCCATGCGAGACATTCCTTTGAACGGACATAATTGCCAGTATTGGCTCGTGTTCGGTCATCAAATTCAGAAATAAATCCGAATATTCTTTTAACACACATGTTTAATCCAATGTTAGTCAAATTAAACATGTATATGACTTTTACAACTCTCATAAGTGAAACTGAAAATAAATTCTTCTCCACAGAGAGTACATAAAAGACATTTCTCAATGAAAACTCTCATTGATCTATCTCTTTTCTTGGATCAATATCCTAGAATTCTTTTCTTTTGAAGTCATTCTTTAAAGAGAACACAGTCCCTTAACCAATGGCATTCTTTCGTACATAACTTGCCCTTAGGCATTTCATCATCTGAGTCACAAGTACCCAGCTCATTTCTCTTTCTGCCTTCAAGAATGAAAGCATGGAGGTCTTTTGTCTGAAAAATATTCAACAATAATGCTCATTAAACTTTGAAAACTTTATGTTCTATTCTATATCACCGTTGGGCAGAAATAGAATAAAACATCATTCTTCTACATTAATTCCACATCACCGTTGGGCAGAAATGGAATTAACGTATAGAAATTCAATAATCTTGAAAACATAGTACTGCTCCTCAAAATTAAATTCTCCCATTGGTTCGAATTTAATTAGAAGACAATCAACTTCTTTGCAGCGGAAACATGAAAATATATTTCTCTATTTTAAGAGCATTCCTTGATCTTTATATTTTCTCTGAAAAATTGGTCACTTTGATGCAAAATTCATCAGAGATTTAAACTTTAAACATAAAACTCATATAGTTATAATATTGTTGTCATCAACGTTGGTCAGAAAATAACAATACCATAATTTAACTTTAAGCTTAAATTCATAAATGAACTTATAATATTGTTATCATCAACGTTGGTCAGAAAATAACAATATTATAATTCATTTTATCTATAAACCGACTATTCCTCCAATTAAAAAAAATTCTTCTCTTTGGTTCTAATTTTAACTGGAGGATAAACTTTTCATCATTTACTGAATAACTATAACTGTTCATCAAATTAGAAGACAATAAACCTTTAACTTTGCAGCGGAAACATCAACTTAATTGAGTGAATTTTACCCATAGTAAAATTCTCTTTTCTAATTTTCTTTGAGCCATTATTCATTTTCTAGGAGATAAAATTTTACTGGAAAATGAAAAATGAAAATGGCTTAAACTTTACTGCATTGTGGCCCAACCAACAAAATGGCCCGGCCCAACTCGGCACGCGCGCGCGCGCAGCCACCCAGGCCGCAACGTGGGCCTGGGCCGGCAAAACACCGCGGCTCGCTCGCCCGCCTGGGCCGCTGATTGGCCCACACAATCCCCACCGTTCGCGCCAATCCTACGGCTGAGCATCGATCTCGGAGGAACAAAACCCCCACCGGCCGCGGCGTCCCTCAACCCTAGCTTCATTCTTTCCCTCCCCTTCTCTCTCATCCACGCCGAGTGCAGCCAGCAGCTGCGCATGGCGTCCAGAGGAGGACTTGAAGGTGACAGCGCCGCCGCGGCACCTCTCGCCGGCGCGCGCGTGCGGCTAGAGCCGCGCGCGGCACCGTCGAGGAGAGCCACGGTGGTGCCCTTTGCGGACCGAGCCCACGCGGTGGCGTGGCACGGCCGTCTTCCCGCACGCCGGCGAGGGCCGACGACGCGGTCGGCCCAGGTAGGACCCTTGTTCGTTCTCACCTTTTCTGGGATTTGGGGATTCTAGGGTTAGGGTTTCGGCAAGTTAGGGTTAGGGCCGATTCGATTCACTGTTCTTTAGGGTTAGGGTTCTTTAGGGTAATCCGAATCGAATTTGAATCCCCTTCTTTCTTTTCTTTCTATCACCCGATTAGGGTTTAGGGTTCGATGAACCCTCTATATTTCTTTTCTTTCGATCCGAACCGGATCTAACTCATCTCTTCCCGCGCGTCAGCAAAACAGCGGCGGGTGCTCCATCCCGCGTGAGGCGGTAATGACGGCGGTGGGGAAAACTTCTCCGGACCGTCCAATTTGTTTAGGATTTCATTTTCTCCGAACCGAAGTTCATCGGGTTTAGGGTTCGGATCAAGCGGTCTTGAAACCGAG
Organism: Miscanthus floridulus; assembly: GCF_019320115.1. NCBI lineage: Eukaryota > Viridiplantae > Streptophyta > Magnoliopsida > Poales > Poaceae > Miscanthus > Miscanthus floridulus. The sequence goes on from NC_089595.1 coordinate 7,924,096, forward strand.
CCCCTTCCGTCTTCACCCACTAGGGTTAGAGTCTGTTCTTTGTTGAAACCGTGTTTCAATCTCATCCCCGATCTAGATCCACATACTAAAGAACCTGCTCCGATACCATTGTTAGTTACTTTGGATCGTCTAGGTGTGGATCAGTGGGGTGAGTTCTTTTCTATTTGGGATAATCAGTGACTTTGAGATTCAGAGGGAGTAGATAACAGAGAGAGAGGGAGATGTAGGAGCATCTGACCATCGGAGGAGCTCCCTGCCTTCACTGGTTCGTTGGTGAAGCTCTGTACTAGGCAGCGATGGTCGGAGTAGTGGTGGAGACCGGCGGTGGTGGTGGAGGCAGTGGCGCTTCCCGCCGCTGGCAGTGCCACCCTCTGGATCGGATTAGGGTTAGGACAGTGGGGCTGTGGCGGCGGTGAACCTCGTACCGTGTGCCGTTTTTCCCACCTCCTCTTTATAGGCACTGTGCGACGGGGGCCCACTAGCCACGAGATGGCTGGACGTCCCCGATCAGGACGCGGTCAAGGGGTCCGTCTCGACCGTTGGGTCAAGATGGATGAGATCAATACTAACACAGAGTTCATCCACATCCCGTGGCGCGGACATTTTTATCAATGGAAGGATGAGTAGTTGTACATCGAGGACGGTAGCGGCCTTGCGGAGACGGCCATCCCGGCGGCTCCGAAACCGGCACTTTGCCGAGTGTATTTTATCGGGCACTCGGCAAAGACGGTCTTTGCCGAGTGCCAAATAAAATATACTCGGCAAAACAAAAAACACACGACAAAGATGGCTTTGCCGAGTGTTTTTTTTCGGCAATCGGCAAAGATGTATTTTGCCGAGTGTCATTTTTCGGCACTCGGCAAAATGCGTCTTTGTCGAGTGTCTTTTTTCTGGCACTCGGCAAAGATGTATTTTGCCGAGTGCCATTTTTCGACACTCGGCAAAATGCGTCTTTGCCGAGTGCCTTTTTCTGGCACTCGGCAAAATGCGTCTTTACCGAGTGCCTTTGTTTTGACACTCGGCAAAGAGGCATTTTGCCGTGTGCATTTTTTTTTGCCCTCGGCAAATTATTTTTTCAAAGCAATTTTTGAGGCCCTAAATGAATTCAAATGAAAAACTTTTCAACTACAAAGTTGTATAACTTCTCAAGATGTACAAAGTTTATTTTGGTCATTTCTTCATTTGACAAAGCGACAATAACGTTGTTCATAAAATCTACATCTCTCTCATATCTCTCATATTAGTTTCATGAAAGTAGAAGAGAGATATATAAGATTTGTGAACAATGTTACTACCACTATGTCGAATGAACAAATGACCAAAATAAACTTTGTAGATCTTGAAAAGTTATGAAATTTTGTAGTTGGCAACATTTTGATTTGAAATCATCTTGTCGTGCAAAAACGACGTTTGAATTTGAAAATTTTAAAATTTGAATTTTTCAAAAGACCTTGGATGGAAAAACTTCCTAAATGAAAATTGTAGATCTTCAAAAGTTATGAAACTATGTAGTTGACAACTTTTTGATTTGAAATCATCTTATCATGCAAAACTATGTTTGAATCTCAAATTTGAAATTCGAATTTTTCAAACGACCTCGGATGGAAAAACTTCCTAAATGAAAATTGTAGATCTCGAAAAGTTATGAAACTTTGTAGTTGACCACTTTTTGATTTAAATTCGTTTAGCGCTTCAAACAAGCAATTTACTCTCGATTTAGTATAATATATGAGGATAGATAATGGAATCCAGATACAAGTGATAGTGTAGTGCAGTGGTAGAGCAACAGACACGCGAGGGAAAGGGCGTGAGTTCGAATCCCGTCGGCCACGTTAGCTGCAAATTTTACACAACAAATGCAGCGACTTCGATGGTGGCGGCCTTCCCCGAAAAAAAATTTTGCTATTATTTTTGGGTTTTTTCGTATTTTTATTTTGCCGAGCGTAAATATTTGCCGAGTGCTTTTTTCGGCACTCGGCAAAGGCTTTGCCGAGTGCCCGACAAAAAAGTACTCGACAAAGGCTTCTTTGCCGATTAATTATTTACCGAATGCGAGGGCTTTGCCGAGTTGCGCAAGTACTCGGCAAAGAGAGGGTGTCCGGTAGAGCACACAGTCGTGGCACCTAGAGCCCCGCGATACCTCTGAGCTGGCCGACCGCCGGGCGCGTCTGGCGGACCTCCAGCGACGTGGGCTCACCGGGGCCATGGTGATGGCCGACGCCGTCATGCACCGGCTGGCGCCGCTCCGAGACGGCATGAGGATGTTCCCTCCAGGTAAGCATGCACTGCAGCAGTCTCACGTCATACTACTACTTCATACAGCACTAGTTGATGTACTCTGAATATATAAAGTCTCAGGCTCTTGGCATATAATTGTATAGGAATATATCTATCTTTATGTATGAATACATGATGATGCTATGGTAAGTGTGAACAGTGAAGCACCACGGAAATATGAAAGACACGTTGCAATGAGGGATTGAGGGAAGCAAAACAACTCTGAAAATTAACAGATATATCATGTACTCCAATTTTACAAAGGAAGAATCCTGCAACAGATATTCAATCTAGAAAACATTTATTAGGTCCAAAGCATGCAACAATTCATTACATGTATAGTATCTAACAGGAAACAACATTCTATTCTACTCACTCGTGGTTCCTTGCTCCTTTTGCATGCAGAAGCCGGCCTCCTGAACCAGAACCAGATCCACGCGAGCATGGTCGAGATTTTTGGTCAGTCGGTCCTGGACCAGGAGACCGCCCTCCCGAATAACAGCAGGGTGAGGATAGCCATGGCCACGAACGATGAGGTGGACGGCGAAGAGGATTCCGCTGCGGCGCCCCACCAGGTCATGCCCCCCCCCAGCCCTTTGAACCGACTAAGGTGGTGGAAGAGGATGCTGATATGGAAAATATGTTCAACAAGGCTGCACAATATGGCGTAGCCCAGATTAAACTAGCCAAGGACAAGGCCGTTGATGCGGAAAAGCGGGCCGTTGCTGCTCGCTCCGAAGCTGATGAAGCCCAGGCGGAGATCATCCGCCTGACGGGGGATCTCAAAAAGATCAATACCGAGAACGACAGCTTGAAGAAGGAGCTCGAGAAGGCCAACCTTTCTCGCTCCCAAGTCGAGCATGAAATATCCGTGTTGAAGGATCTGAACCGCAAATTGATGGAGCAGCAACACTAATTGATGGAGGAGCAACGCAAAGTCTTCATCCGCTTGGATACTGCTCTCCGGGATGGGAACCAACAGCCTCCGCTCAGAGAGAACGACAGCTGAAAACGCTGCCGCCCAGAGAGGAACGCTTCTAGTAGCTACTATCTAGGGCCTCTTTGGCATGGATTCGATCTAGCTCCTCCTGACGTATTCACTGTTGAAGGCGTCAGGTGAAGCCGGATCACCGTACCAAAGAGGCCCCTAGTTTCTGCTTTTGCTCAGTTTGCTTTTGTTCAGTTTGGGAAAGAGCTCCCTCTCCGAGACATTACAGTTAATGTAGACATTTTCTTAGATTGTAGAAAGCTGGTTATTTTGGACGTGCCTGCATGAAGTGGGTGTATCTCTGAAGACAGATACACAGTGAGTATGAGATATATATATATATATATATATATATATATATATATATATATATATATATATATATATATTTATTTATTTATTTATTTATTTATTTATTTATTTATTTTTTGCAGGCCATGGTTCGACTGGCAACTTGGGGTCCTAGCAGTACGACGATATCACTGTGTTTGCATTGCAGGTGAGGTAATAATAATTCAGAAAAAAAAAAGAACTGGTTCCGTCATCGGCATGCATGCATGTCAGCAGTTGCAGCGATGGAGCGAGCTCCTGCTACGACATGCGTTATGAAATGTTATGAAATGTTGGTTTCAAACAAAAATAAAGACAGAGAGAGAAATTAAGAAATGTTATCAAATTCATGTTAGCTGAGCCTTCAGGGGAGTCAAGTTGGGCTAAACAAATCAGTGCTCGTAATGTGTAGTACATGAGATTTGTATATCGGCCTTGGATGAAAGGAGCAGACATGTTATTAGTAGATTGCCCATACACACACTATTTGTAAAGTATGGCATTGCATCATTTTTTAAGGCAAAATGGCATTGCATCATTAGCATCTCTCCCTTGGATGGAGCAGTCATGGATCAAGCATTTGGCGACACATCGGGCACAAGCACAACATTAGCAAATTCGCTTTGGATGAATGAGCAGGCATGGATTGGTTGAAGCATTAGCATCAAGGTCCTGTGTCATATATATGAAATTGTTTGTAACAACGTCGCTGGGAGATGCATGCCATCTCGCAACTGCCGATCGGAATCCACGGCGGCGGCCTTTTCCCGGTCTTGCAAGCCAGCCCGAGACTTAAATCCCCCAGCGGCCGGCGCCACTCGCGTCCTCCGCGGCCGATGATGCCCCGATCGATCCGGCTTCATTCGCTCGGCCGACGACGCTCCACCCGATCTGATGGTTGAAATGAATTGGTGATTCTGCCCTTCCCTGCAAGCGAAGCGACTTCCTACTTCCTAGTCAGACACCAGAAAACACTACTGGATTCAGGCGCTTTGCCGAGTGCCTGCGCCATTCGGCAAAGCCCTAAATACACTCGGCAAAGGCCACTCGAGAAAAAAATGGCCGGCAAAGCAGCCTTTGCCGAGAGCCATTTGTCGGGCACTCGACAAAGAAAACGAGCCGTCACGGCGTAGGAAACGGTGACGGCGGCTTTGCCGAGTGCCAACCCAGATGGCACTCGGCAAAGTTTTTCATTATTTTTTTTAATTCTTTGCCGAGCGCCGCGCGGGCTAGCACTCGACAAAGTTTTTTATTTTTATTTTTTTTAAAATTCTTTGCCGAGCGCCGCATGGGTGGCTCTCGGCAAAGTTCTTTTTTATTTTTAAAAAAAAAATCTTTGCCGAGTGCCGGATGGATGACACTCGGCAAAGTTTTTTATTTTTTTTAAAACAATTCTTTGCCGGCAAAGCTGGGAAACAGGTTGGCGCCCCTTTTTCTAGCTTTGCCAAATGCAGTGACCATTGCACTCAGCAAACTGACCAAAACTAGTTTTTTTATTCATTTTTTACATTCCATCACGACAAACACAAATTATCACATATATCTCACATCCATCCAAACATACATCACATATTTATCACATCCATCGCATATATCACATTCGTCACAATATATCACATACATCAATTCAAACATCTATCACATATATCACAATTATCCAAATATACCACTAGTGCATGACAAGTATATCAGAAATCCATCACCAAGTGAACAACAAATGCAAATACAACTAATGCTACTCATCACCAAGGTGGGAACTGAGTGCCTGGTGAAGGAAAAGCTAGATCAGTCGGAGGTGCATGAGCTGGATTATTTAAACCCTCTGACTGAGGCTGCACAAAGGAGAAGAGATTGCATGCATTAGACAAGATTACTTGGATAGCTAATCTAGGTCATACAAGCAAAGCACAAGCGAAAACTCACACGAGTAGCTGCAGGAGTCGGAGGTGGAGCGAACAGCCCAGGTGGCACAGCTAGACCCGTATGTTGCCCAAGAGTATGCATGAACTGCATCATTTCCGCCATCCTCTGCGCTTGGGCCTCTTGCACGGCCCGCTCGGACTGCAGCTGGGCCGCCAGGTCCTGACGTTGCCTTGCTTCTTCTTCCAGCCGGGCCTGCAATATTTTACTCCAATGTTTCAGTAATGCAAAGCTAATTAAGGTGTGTAAATATCAATGTACGACGAGTAAAACAGGAATAACCTCGAGTGCGTTGACCCGTTGCTGTGAAGCGCTTGGCCATGGCCGTATGGCCGGGCTTGCGCTCGTGCTCCGTGCTCGGATCTGGGAGAGAGGGAGTAGAGGTCGAGTCGATGACGCCGTCACCAAGCCAGTACCGCCCATGTTTCTTGCCTCCACCCACCCTCATGACGATCTCTGCATCAATGTCCTCGGTGCTTGGGTTGTACTCTGGCCCATGGACCGACCTTGCCGCCGACGTGTACTCACTGATGCGGGTGTGGACGCTCGGGTTGGTATACACCTCGGGCGGGTCCTCTGGGTTGTAGGAGACGCCGAACGTCGCCTTGCCCTTGTGGGACATACACCATGCCTAGAAGTCGGAGCATTGTTGGCCACCATGTGCCTCCGACTGCGAGAAAGACAGCAAGATGATTAGAAATCAGGCATAATTGAGCGTCAGAATAGATAAATGAATTCGTGTACCCATAATTATTTGTATCCGACGAGGTTGCGGTTGCCTTGATGGTGTGCTAGACCTTGCATCTGCAAACGCCGCTCCCAGGCAGCATCGTGTGTCTCGGCCCACCTAGGTGTGAACCACTTGTCCATGATCATCGCCCAGCACTCGGGATACGAGGAGCACCTCCAGGGACACATCTACACATCATCAAGTATTTGACATATAAAAAGATCAAATTAAACCAACTTAATCTCAAAACGAATCAATATTAATGTTCTTTATCTATCTCAAGGTACGTGTCCCGGGTCAGCGTCATCTTTCTTGCTTCTTCTTTGCTGACCTTCTCTCCAAGTTTTGACCTGTAGTAGGTTATGATGGCCTGGATGTGCGTCTCGTGATGCATGTCGGTGATGAGTTTTTTACAGGCTTTGGTAGCCACCAAATTTGCCCTGGCCTCAGATCCCTCCTCGCATCTGAAATAAGTCTGCATACAGACGCGATGTATCCATTCATTATTTCAAGAAAAGTCTAATGAATGCGATGTATTGAGTAGTGTAATGCGAGGGAGACTTACCCAAAACTTCGCCTTCACCCGCTCTGCCTTGTTGGGGTAACCCACATCGAGGGCGGCGGCATAGTGGTCAAATGTCTAGGCCGGCTCCCTCCTGCTGGCGTAGTCAACTAGGCCAGGGTAGTGTTGTCTGCACAGAAGACCTAGGACGCCATTGACCAGGCGTCCGTGACCACCACCCGACACAATCGTCTAGTTCCTGCACAAGTGATTAAGAAAAATTATTAGTTTCTCAATCAATTTTCAACATATCATATGAAGTGGTGGTGATTAAATCTAAAGTTACTTACTTTTGCCCTTCGGGGCGAATCATTGGGCGTTGGTGAGGAAGCAGAACCGAAGGGAGGCTCGCTAGACCTCGCAAGTAGACGTTGGACGAACCAGAGGAAGCAGAACCCGTACCATCCTCCTCGTGCGTCCCCTCCCCCTCGTGTGCCCCCTCCTCCTCGTCCGTCTACCGAACCAGCTCGTCGTCGTCCTCGAGCCTCGCCTCCTCCTCGTCCTCCTCACGCTGTGTGGTAGGAAGCGGTGGCGGCTGCCTACTGTGGCCGCTCCTCCTCCTCCTCCTATCCGACGGCCCCTCACCTGCAGCGGCATCTGCAGTGCGTGGTGTTTGGTAAAGCGAGGACACGTCCCTGTGACGGTCGCTTCGGCCTACCATCTTTGTTCATCGGCCCGACATAATTACAAAAACATAGTATTACATGTATTAGAAATAATCTTCATGATTGGGATTAGCTGGATCATAGGTCTCGTCATCACTATCAACATTATCATTGCCCAAATAATCAACACTATACGAAGGAGGAATGTTGTCTTCATTGTCATTGCCTAAACGTAATCGCTCAAGCATTTCGATGTCCTTCACATTTTGCACCTCATCTCCAGCGTCCTCGTCATCAACCCTTTCATTGTCTAGTTCCATTCCGATGGCTTCGGTTAAGTCTATCTCAAACCTCCCTTCTAGCCCCTCTTCTTGAAAGAACTCTCCGTCATATGTGTGTGGGTTGAAGTTGTAATCTTCATCGTTTGGGACAGGTAGTTTACCGTGTGGCGAGACATTGTGCACGATACCCAACCCTTAAGATGCCCTTTGGTTTGGCACGCGTATGACGTATAATAAACCTGTGTGGCCTATTGAGCCACAATATAGACATCGTTTCCTGGATAGACGGAATCCTGTTGAATTTCGACTAGCCCAAGATTAGGGGTCCGTCTCGTTACTCGAGGATCAAACCAATGGCATTTGAATATGACAGGATTAAAAGGTTTGGCACCATAAAATGAAAGTTCGTATATTTCTTCAATTCTTCCATAATAGTCGAGGTCATCAGTGCCGGGCATAAAAACTCCACTATTTGTGGTTTTTTTTATTAGGCCGACTCTGCTCGTAGCTTGCTGTGTGAAAGCGATATCCATTCACGTCATAACTGGTAAATGACCTGACCCTTAAGGCACAGCCGTTTGCAACTTGTCTCAGCTCATCACTTATAGACGCATCGGTTTGGGCCTACAAGCTCAAGCAGGATAGATCGTTATATTATTCGAACATACGAGCAACTTGGAATGTCGAACTAAGACGAGCTAAATTGGACAGTACCATATTTTTGAACCAAGAAATGAAACCGGGCCTCCCTGGTCCCGCACCCTATGAAAGAAGGGAATCATTTTCCTGCGGGGTAGGATCCCTTGATTGATGCTAGGATTCACGAAGAAATTCCCTGTACCAACGAGAAACAAGGGAGTTGAATGCAGAATAGTGACCGCATACTGAAACAAGTTCGTTGAGAACTTACCTCACATACGGCTGCACCTCGACAAGGTTGGTCAACACATATAGCATGATACTGCGCCACTCTTCAATACTCAAGTGCTTAGTGGTCGATGCACTTGCGCTTCCGAGTTGCCCTTGGAAAAGGCTGAGGTTCGATTCATTTTCGCTAGCATTGTAATGAGGGGGTAGATTATGCATGCTAGGAAGGTTCTCAGTGTAGTATTTTTCTGTGAAGTTTGACACCTCCTCCAGAATGTATGCCTCTGCAATGGAAGCCTCAATTTTGGCTTTATTTCTACATTTTTTGCGAAGAGTCTTTAGACATCTCTCGATTGGATAGCATCAACGGGCCTGCACGCCCCCCCCCCCCATTCGTGCCTCATACGGAAGGTGCACAATCAAATGCTGCATCGACAAGAAGAAGCCGGGTGGAAAGATCTTCTCCAACTTACAGAGCAACATAGGTGCCCCTTTTTCTAAGTCATCAATGACGGTCCGAGATAGCTCCTTGGCACAAAGCTAGCGTAAGAAATAGCTCAACTCTGCCAGCACTAGCCAGACATGCTCGGGGACATAGCCTCGAACCATCGCCGGAAGAAGCCGCTCAATCCATATGTGGTAGTCATGACTCTTCATCCTGTTGACTCGCAGAGTAGATAAGTTCACTCCCCTCTTCAGATTCGCTGCATACCCATTAGGGAACATTAGCGTCTAATCCATTCAAGTACTTCCCTCCTTTGTTTGTTGGTCAAGATGAAATCGGCCTGAGGCCTTCTCCAATTCTTGCCGCCTCTAGGAGGCTGCATCTCTTGATTTGGTCTATTGCATAACGTTGCCAGGTCCACTCTAGCCTTAGGGTTGTCCTTAGACTTTTTAGTGTCCATGAGTGTTGCCCAAAGTGCCTCGGCGACATTCTTTTCAGTGTGCATTACATCAATGTTATGTGGTAGAAGAAGGTCATCAAAATAGGGGAGTCTCGTCAAGCCCGACTTATGAGTCCATATATGTTGCTCACCATATCCCACAAAACCACCTTCTTGATTGGCCACGAGAGCATCTATCTGAGCATGAACCTTGGCACCAATCATCATCTGCGGTGCAGGGTCTGACACTACGACACCTTTCGTAAAGTTCTTGATGTCTTGTCTAAATGGATGGTCAAGAGGGAGGAATTGATGATATTTGTCGAACGACGAATACTTGCCACCCTTCTACAACCAAATGAACCTCAGACCTTCCTTGCATATTGGGCATGAGAACTTCCCGTGAACACACCAGACGCAGAATAACCCATATGCCAGGAAGTCATGCAGGCCCCTCCACCAATGACAAGAACCAGTCCTCAACATCCACAGGCTCGCTCCACTGAGAAGGTCGCAGATTATGGCTATTGGACTAGGTAGCAACAAGATCCCAAACGGCACGGGAGAAGGGGCATTCAATAAATAGATGCATGGCAGTCTCCAGATTTCGAATGCAAAGCCCACAAAAGTAATTGTTTTCCCATCCTCGTGCCTGTAGACGCGCCGCCGTCCATAAGCGGTCATGTAGGAACAGCCAAAGAAAGAGTTTGCATTTTGGAGGCGCCTAGGCTTTCCAAATTAGCTTGGGGGAAGTTGGAGCCGATGTTGCCACAGAATTGCATATTGTAGGCGGACTTTGTAGTATATTTGCCCGAACTCTCCAATATCCAACTGATCTGGTCTTCCTCTATGCTATCATCTAGGTTGAGCTCCATGGACTGTAGTAGGTCCCATAATCTAAAGAATTCTGTGAGCAGGGGGTTATTTAGGTCGTAAGCGATATGCTTGATCCAAGCACCATTCTGTAGCGCCTCGTGTATTGTCCTGTTTTTTCGTTTGCTATGGCCATAGAGTAGCGGGAAGAAGGTGGTTAGAGGGCAGCCATGGACCCAGCTGGAGTGCCAAAATAGTGCCTTACGACCATTGCGGACAGTCACTATTGTAGCTGCAGCAAAAAGGGCGGCGTCAATGTCGTCAATAGGTAATGTCGTTCTGATCCATGCCCTTTGAGGTTCTGTCCATGAAAACCAGAGCCAACGCAGTCGCAGCGCTCTACTGAACCTCTCGAGATCTAGAACTCCCAGTGTTGGTTTGATCTCCCAACCACAGTGGCCCAACGACCACTTGGGCGTTGACCTCGTGCCCTGATCGGGGGGTGCCTAGTCCATCTATGGCTGGCGGGCCCCTGTCACACTACGCATTAAATAGAGGTGGGGGCCGGCGGCTCTAAGTACGAGGTTCGCCTGAGCCATACGCCCCACCTACTAACCCTAAACCCGATCGACAGAGGGCGCAGCCAGTGACGGGAAGCACCGCTGCCGCCACTGCACCGCGCCAACACTCCGACCGTCGCTGCCTGTGCGCAGACTTCACCGCCGAACCTGTGATGGCCACCAGCTCCTTTTCCAATCCCTCGGATGATCAAGCCAGGTTTTACCGTATTGGTCTAGATTGGGGAAGAAAAGATCTACAAAAGGGGTCTCGATTTCGAGAACAACAAAACCCTAACCCTAGATCCAATCCCCATCCCCAAATCGGTCAAAACCGAGAAGAGCAACAAGATCCAAACAAGCAGAAAGGGAAAAGCAAGGCCGGTGAATTTTGCATCAAAGTGACCAATTTTTTAGAGAATAGATAAAGATCAAGGAATGCTCTTAAACTAGATAAAGTATTTTCATGTTTCCGCTGCAATGAAGTTGATTGTCTTCTAATTAAATTCGAACCAATAGGAGAATTTAATTTTGAGGAGCAGTTCTATGTTTTCAAGATTATTGAATTTCTATACGTTAATTCCATTTCTGCCCAACGGTGATGTGGAATTAATGTACAAGAATGATATTTTACTCTATTTCTGCCTAACGGTGATATAGAATAGAACATAAAGATTTCAAAGTTTAATGAGCATTATTGTTGAATATTTTTTTCAAACAAAGACCTCCATGCTTTCATTCTTAAAGGCAGTAAGAGAAATGAGCTGGGTACTTGTGACTCAGATGATGAAATGCCTAAGGGCAAGTTATGTATGAAAGAATGCCATTGCTAAAAGGACTGTGTTCTCTTTAAAGAATGGCTTTAAAAGAAAAGAATTCTAGGATATTGATCCAAGAAAGGAGATAGAGCAATAAGAGTTTGTTTAAGAAATGTAATCAATAACATGCATGTTTAATTTGACCTACGTCGGATTAAACATGTGTGTTAAAGAATATTCGGATTTATTTCTGAATTTGATGATTGAACACGAGCCAATCCTGGCAGTTATGTCCGTTCAAGGGAATTATCTCGCATGGCAGGAAAAGTTTGTGATAGTACCCGCATGGTGGGAAAAGTTTGAGAAAATACCCCATAGTGGGGTAAAGTTGGAATAGTACTTATGTTAACCAATCCTGCATGGTGGGAGAGTTTTGGCATAGTACTTATCCCACATGGCGGGAGAAGGATGTGATGACTCATGTGCTCTAAGTGTATCCCGCACATGGAGAGAAGTTTGGGGTAGCTCTTATGCTATCCTAGTATTGACCGTACACTCTGATTGTGTCATGGTCATTAAGTACTCAATAAGTTTAAGAACAAAAGAAAGGTGCATGTGAACCAAAAGATAAGAATGATATGCAAGCGTGACTTGCAAATGTATTGATAATAATAGACTGTTGAGTTTTGAAGTGTAATGAGGAAAATGTACTCCCATACAAATTTTGTTTGCATGATGTAATCATGTGGATGAAGTAAGTAATCAAAGTTTCCTCATTCACAAGAGTTCTGAATGTTTCAAAATTGTGGTAGAAAAGTTCATACCACATTTCGAGGGGGAGAAATGTAAGATTAATTAAGAAAGACAAATAAGAAAGATACTTCCCCATACTTTAGATAATGCAATGCTTACTATGTATTGAAGGTAAAAGTGATCTATAAAAGATGACTGTGGTCGTTGAGGGAGTAAGACGGTCATAATAATGATACCCCTAAAGTAAAGAAATAGCTAAATTCCTAGACCTTTTACAGTTCTAATAGGAAGATAGCATAGTCGGCTAGTATTCGTACTGGACGAGTTCAGAGTTATCAAGGTAGTGTTAAACGCGTCATATGAGTTTTTAGCAGATTAAACCCAAAATAAGAAATTTGAAGATACACCATCTTTACAGAAGATAGAGTAATCTGGGGGAGCATGGTATGTAGATACCTAAGGCTTGAATAGAAGTGGGATTACATATCCACTACAGTGTTTTAGAGCAACAAATTGCTTAATACATGTTGATGTTGTATGACATATACAACATCTGATGTTACCTCTTAAAGAAGATGAATAAGTAAATAAGGATCTTGCGATACAGGAGGCTATAGAACAATTGCCTTTTGGCAATGAAGAGTAACAATAGCCCCATATGAAAGAAGTGTCACGAGGCCCCAGAAGGTCTCAAAGAATAAGAAAATTAGATATTTCTGGTGACTACGAAGTCAATGTTAAGAAAGAAATTCAAATAGAGAGTGATTCCACCTCATTTGAAGAAGCCATGAGAGGCGTTCACTCGTCTAAATGGCAAGAAGCAAAGGAAGATGAAATGAAATCGATAAATACCAATGATGTTTGGGACTTAGAAGAAATTCTCAATAGAGCCAAAACAGTAGGCTGTAATGGGTCTGCAAGACAAATATGACTCCAAAGGGAATATGGAAAGCTATAAAGCGCCACTTGTGGCGAAATGATTTACACAAAGAGAAGGAATAGATTATAATGAGAATGCAACGATTCTTTAAGAATCATAATGGTGTTAATAGCACACTACAATTTACAGTTACATCAGAAAGATGTAAAGACACATTCCTCAACGGGGAGTTGTATGGAAAAGTTTACATGGCATAACTTAAAAGGTTTTGTCGTGGAAGGAAAAGAACGTAAGGGATGTTGCCTGAAGAAATCCATTTATGGATTAAAGTAAGCTTTAAGACATTGGTACTTGAAGTTTGACAGTACAATAAGAAAGTTTGGGTTTAAAGAGAATGTAGAGGACAATTGTATTTATGCAAAGTTTAAACATGGGAAATTTATTTTCCTAATCCTGCATGTGGGTAGCACCTTACTCGCTAGTAGTGATGTTAATCTACTGTTGGAGAAGAAACAGTTCTTGTCCTCAAGTTTTAATGAGAATGATCTTGGTAAAGTGTCATTCGTTCCAGAAATTGGAACTTACCAAGACAAAAGAAAAATGGGTATTAGAACTATCTCAAGTGTATACTTAGAGAAGATTCCAAAGAAATAAAGTATATATGTGAGTAAACCTGCGCCTGTTTCTATAGTAAAGGGTAATAGTTTTGGGAACTTCCAGTGTTCCAAGAACCAATGTAAGATCGATAAAAAGGACGTCCTATATGCTTCAGCTGTTGGAAGCTTAATGAATGCTTATAAGTAAGAACTTACCCTGACATAGTTTATGTATCCGGGATGTTTTGGCAGAAGTCCAGTCCAGATATAGATCACTGGAATAGAGTTAAGAATGTTTTGCAATTGTGCAAAGATTTATAGGCCTCATGGTGAGTAAGAAAGAATAAGTACTCTCAAATAGTTGTGGGTACAAATGTTAAATTTTGGCGAGATGTTTAGTGAAACCCACATAGTAGCTAACACTCACAGTTGGAGTTTTATTGTGGAAAAGCTCCAAAGAAATAGTTGTGGTGTCATCAAAGATGCATACCCACAGTATAGCTTGTTATGAGGCTTAAGGACTGGCGAAATGGTTAAAAGAAATTACACCCGGAATTGATAATGGTATTCAACAGCAATAACCATTTAAGTAGTTCGCTCCTATAACAACGGGTCAAGTGTGCTGCCAAACACATTGACGTTAAAGTTATACGTTGTGAAGGAGAAAGTCCGGAATCATACTAAAAGTATTGAACATATAAGTAACAAGCAAGTGCTTGCGGATCTGCGTATAAAAGGCTTATCACTCAGTGTGTTCAGAGAACACACAATCGACATGGGTTTAAGATAAAACCTATGATTTTCGGACAATAAAGGGCCCAAAGTTTAAGAATCTGTTTCAGAACAGAGACGTGTATTGTAGCTGTTAAATCTATCGGCGATTGACCGTGACGATGAAGCATGCTCTACGCACTAATCTGTGATGGAACAAATAAAAGTGAAAGGGATTAAAATTAAAGTTTAAAGTTAAAGTATGAGTTGAGATCAAAAGGGAGAATGTTGGTTTGATCTCCCAACCACGGTCGCCCAACGACCACTTGGACCTTGACCTCGCGCCCTGATCGGGGGCGCCCAGTCCATCTATGGCTGGCGGGGCCCCGTCACACTGCGCATTAAATATATGTGGGGGCCGGCGGCTCTAAGTACGAGGTTGGCCTGAGCCGTACGCCCCACCGAAAAACCCTACTCCGATCTAACAGAGGGGCGCAGCCAGTGACGGGAAGCACCGCCGCCGCCACGGCACTACGCGACCACGGTCTTCACCCCGGTCTCCACTGCGGTGCCCTTCTTCTCCGACCGCCGCTGCCTAGCGCAGATCTTCACCGGCGAACCTGTGATGGCCGGATCCGCCTCCTCAATGCCTACCGATGGTCAGTGCCTAACCCTAACTCTCCCTCTCCCTCTCTGTCCTTCTCCGTACACACCATTTCTATGAGAAACCCAATGAAACACCACTGATCTACACCACGGATGGTCCTAAAGAAAATTAACACCCAGACCTCCAAGTTCAATTGGTCTCGCAACAAGTGGCCACGCCACCTTGCACTTGCCGCCAGATATCTCGCCGTCGCCCGCCCAAAGGAAACGGCGACGTGCTTTATCAATGTCTTCATTGAGCTGCTTTGGAACCTTGAGAGCAGACAGGAGATAGACTGGGATGGCGCTAAGCACCGAACGTACCAGTTCGCGCCGTCCAGCTACATTCAGAAGTCGACCTTACCATCCTGCTAGCTTCCCCCTTGTTTTGTCTAGAATATGTTGGACGTGCACTAGCTTCAGCCGGCCCAAAGTGAGGGGCAGTAAAAGATACTTGATTGGGAAGGGTACCCGTTGGCCTGCGAACGATCCCATAATTTGGTCCAAGTCCAACCCCGAGCATCTGATCGGGGCGACCAAACATTTTGCAAGGTTGAGCTTTAGTCCACTTGCATTTCCGAATTGTTCCAGAATACCAAATAGTGCGCTGACCTCTCCTTGCACCGGGTTCAGGAAAATGACAGCATCATCAGCATAGGAGAGAGCCGGAGTTTCGCAAATCTCCCGCGCAGTGGACTGAGCACACTATCTCCTGTAGCAATGTCCAAAATTCTTTGCAAGGTGTCTATGGCAAGAATAAACAGGTACGGTGACAATGGGTCGCCCTGTCGAAGGCCCCTTGCATGATCGATCCTTTCCCCCGGGACACCGTTTAGTAATACTGAGGAGAGGGAGCTCCTGAAGAGAAGGCTTAGCCAATCTCTCCACCTGTGGCTGAAACCTCTGCGCTCTAGGAGCTCCAAAATGTATTCCCAGGATACCGTATCAACGGCCTTGGAGATATCCAATTTGAATAGAAGAGCCGGCGTCTTGGTTCTGTTGTAAGCGCGGGCTAGATTCCGCACATACTCGTACATAAAATTCTCTTGGATGCAGCGACGACCCTTAATGAATGCACTTTGCGAGTTGGAAATGAGACGGTCGATGTGCTCTGACAGCCGGATGGCCAAAGTCTTGGTGATGAGCTTCCCAAAAGAGCCGATTAGTAGGCCGGCTGATCGGCCTGTAGTCACTAGCATGCTCAGCCACCTCACTCTTAGGGATGAGGACGATATGCGCCCCATTCAGATGTCCCAGCGGACCAGCGCGCAGCTGGCCGGTGAAAGCTTTGGATGTGAGCTATATATATTGATGGTCTCCTATAACTCCAGAGCTAGCTAGCTAGCTAAATAGATGATCGAGGGAATCAATAAATGGTCGTATGATTATGTAAATGACAATTCACCAAATGTGTTTCAAATAAAGTTAAAGTAACCACTTCTTAGTCAAAATTATAGACTTTAACAATAAATGAACCTTTCCTAGAAGGTCTAAACTTTAGTTAGTTCACTGGTAGAGAACAGAGCTTTACTCCTGGTGGGGAACCCTCTCTAGTCTCGGTTTCCCACCCGGGAGTAAGCATCCGGGACTAAAGGGGGGTCCTTTAGCCCCGGGTCAGGAACCGGGACTAAAGGAGGACCTTTAGTCCCGGTGGGTAACACCAACCGGGACTAAAGGTGCCTCCTGACATGCCACGATGGCCGGCACCTTTAGTCCCGGTTGGTAATACGAACCGGGACTAAAGGTTTTTTTCTTTTTTCTTTTCTTTTCATTTTTTTGTTTTCTTTTCAAAATAGGTTTTCGAAGTCGTATTGTACGCTGCTAATTATACATTTATACGCGCATATAGTATGTTTTGGTTCAAGCACAATGAACGTATTAAATCACACAATACAAGCATAGAAATATATATATTTACATGCATGCATGCATATATGTATTTTACATTATATTATTTCATGTGCATATATTACAAAAAGATTGCATTACAGTTGTTGTGATATAACAAGTTTTCTCTCATTCTCTAGCTTGGCTTCCATGGCAGTATTGGGTCGAAATAGAACTCGCCCTTGGAATCGATGACCCGCTCATTAAAAAATCTGGCTATAGACTCTTAGAATTGCTTTGATTTGGTCTTGCCGTATGATCTTTTCCTCCAACCATCGAGTCTACAGGTTTGAATTAAAGGAAAATAAATTAATATATGTACATATATATATATATATATATATAAAGACATAGTAACACAATTAATAATAATAATTAAATGAATATATAGTATATTTTTAACGTACTTTTAGTCTCTCTGTAGGAGTTCTTTGGGAGACCACCTTGATGAACTTATAAACATAGTAACCACAGTAGTTGTTCCCCTGTTCCTGCCTCAGACACCACTTTACGAGAAAAAGATTTGTCATCCAATCTGATGATCTGGTGAAAGCTATATGTTTAATTAATAAAGATAATGCGATTTAGGGGACTTATTTTCAAAGGGATTACATTCAGTGGCGCTTTACATTTTCCCATGTGTTGCTTCTCAATAAAGATTTTCCAAACACTACCCAATAAAAAAATTTGCCACGTCATCAGATATAGTTAATCATCATGTTTGTGTGTATATATAGTTGCTAGAGATACCAAAATTACCTCTGAATAATATCTATCATATCTTGGTAGTCTTGTTGTGATTTTCTCATCGAGTCATAGATTATCAAGTGACTTTTCACCAGATCGATGTCCATCAATATCCAGTGATTGCTGCATGTGTTTATAGGATATAACACATAACACTTATTAATTAACTAGAATCAACATATGAGCCATTAAGAATGATCGACATTATTAACACTCACTTGAAGTTGTAGGGAAAGAGTATATCCTTCTTGTGGCGTTGGTTCACTAAGAAGTTCATGAGGTTACTCTCTGACTCAGATTTCCAATTAGTCTTTGGAGTAACTGGGTCTTTGAATACTATATGGGGATCAACAAAACCAATTTCATTGCAGCCTTCCTTTCTGAGTTCTGTCATTGTAAATATGCATATATATAGTACTTGTTAGGATAATTTATATGCATATACACACATATGATGAGTTTAATAATAGATTGAAAGAATTATTACTTACAGGCAATAGCAGCTAATGATAACTTTGTCCAGAAAGGTCAGGTGGCATAGTTGATGAAATTCTGCAAAGTCAACATACATAACATCATCGCCACGGAACCAATGTTCGTCTCTAATTCTGACACCAATGCAGAAGTCTCCACCGGTAGACGCCTGCATGTACCACTTGTTTAGCAGGTACATTTGCGTCCCCAGATCAGATAAGGCTTGAGGGTTGTATAGACTCTGGCCTAATACAATTTTTTTCTTCCAAATATCAACCTCCGTCGCACTCTCAATGTTTCCATCACCAAACATCTGGTAAAGGTCGAGACCAGTCTCATCAATAAATTCACCAAGGTGATCCAAATCGACATCCGGAGGTATGTTTGCCTGATGCATTAATCCTAAATTCGTACCATATTTATTACCAACAACTAGCGGGGGGACTGATTGGTGCGCTTGTTGTCCGAGTTGGGTAACTCCTTTCCCTGCCCGCTTCTTTTTCTATGCCACCTCAATTGACTTGGTGAGAGTGCGGCCATAGTCTGATAACGTTGATTTGGACGGCTTACGAGATTCCCGCTGTTGTTGCTGGTAAGAAGCCACCCTTTTTCTTAGAATATCTGGAGCTATGAAGAAGTACGGTTTCTCCGGGTTTCTCCTTGCTTCTTGATTCTTTTTAAGTTTGTCATAGAATCTAGACATATCTTTTTTATATGCATCAGTTCCTTCTTCCTTCTCTTTAGATATTATTTTGGGAATAGCCCTTGGTTTCACGGTGGCTTTCTTTGCCGGCGGGGACTGGTTCTTCGTTTGCGGGGGCTGGCCTCTTGCTAGGCTTCTTGGTAGGTGGGGGTGGGGGAGGCGTTGGAGACCTCCTTGGAGGTGGCGGCTGCGGCGTTGGAGACCTCCTTGGAGATGGTGTGGATGCAGCCTCGCCTTCCAACACAATGTCATCGTACAAAGCACTATGATGATCTGGCGATTGAACAATTGGATTTAGGTTGGGGGAGGATCTGCTACAAAAAAAGGAATGACATATTATTATGAGCAGATTGTTAATTATTTAAGCCAATACAAATTAATGATGTAGTGTTTTCATCCGCACGTACCTATGGTGAGGTAGTTCAGGAGGAGGTGGAGCCGACATCCTAGGAATGATGATGTAGCGCTTGCGCCATAGAATGAATGTCTTCTCCGCTTCTCCTAGAGTCTTCTCGCCATCACCTCCAGGAATGTCAAGAGGCAAATCACTAAAACCTTTTTCAGCTTTATCTACCGAGATGGTAGCATATCATTCTTGGATTATATTCCCATGAATCCTTGGTGTCTTAGTTCGGTCGATAGGATTAACAAGACCGATAGCCACCTTGATTGTGGAATTCCCCTTCAGAATGTGTAGCTCACACGATGTACAAGGTTCAGTGACGTCATCCACAGGGAAGCGCAGTCCTATGTCCCCTTGATTTAGTATCTCCGTAGAAGCGCAGCTGCTTTTCAACTGAACAGATTGGCTAATGTTGATTCCTGGCTCTGATGCCTGCTTGCTTGTACTCACTGCTATTTGCACTTGTCTTCTGATTTCCTCCTGCATTCTCGCTTCAAGGTTTTTTTTCCGCTCCTGTGCTTCACGCACCGCTTCCTCCAACCTCTGGAGCCGCTGTGCCTCTTCTTCCTTCTTTCTCTGGTAGCTTCTGTAGGAAGGTCTGTCCTGAGGGAATCCATGCTCCCACGAGATACTTCCTTTGCCTCTAGTTCGGCCACCATGTTCAATAGTCCTAATGGCGTATGTCAGCTCATCCTTCTCTCTGTTGGGCCTGAACGCACCACTAGCAGTAGCTCTCTAAGCATAAAACAATCTTTCTGCTGCTTCTTGCAGTCTTGCGCCATAAACGCACTTCCCTGTCTCCTGGTCCAGTGTTGCCCCATGAGCGAAAAACCAATTCTTTGCATGTTCTCCCCACTCGAGTGATTCTGGTGTGATACCCTTAGCAAGAAGGTCTGCTTCCATTTTGTTTCACTTCTTAATGGCAGTCGGGTAGCCACCTAATCCCAAGTTATGGTGGTATGTCTTCTGTTGGGCATTATGTTGGTTCTTTATCATCCGACTCACACCCTCTTCCGAAGTCTTGTACTATACAAACTCATCCCAATAGGGCCTCTGCTTTGAGATCGGGCCTGGGACAGTAAAATCTGGTGCTATGTTCTTCTTGACATACGTCGTGTATAGGTGTTTCTTCCAAGTCTGAAATTGGGTGGCCATCTTCTTCATTGCCCAATCCCAAACTCGCTCCTTCAATTCATCACCATCTATTATATCATCATAACCATCTGTTTGGAGCATGAAATGTACCAAGACATCTTTCCAAATTAACGTCTTATCACGATCGGAGACAAAACTGATATGAGGAGCATTGGTCTTCTTCTTCCATTCGCGGGTACTGATCGGGAGCTGGTCCCGTACAAGGTAACCACAGTGGTGCACGAATTTCATTTTATTCACCCCCCCCGGTTCTCCTGTATCCACATTGAACTCCGAGATGATGAAGCGGCCCTCCAATGGCTTTTTGGGACCTCGAACATTTTTACTCTTCGTTGTAGTTGTTGATGTCGATCCAGAGGGCTACAAAACATAAACATTATTTTTAATGTCATGAGCACACATAAGACATGATAATATATATAGCTAATAATAAAAAAATATATACTTGACCAATATGTTGTTGCTCATTTTGTTCAAGAGCTAAGTACTGACTCCCGTCATCTACATCCTCTTGCACGTTATTTTTAGCACCATCATCGCCGGCAACTTGAGTGCCAGTGTTGATCAAATTCATCATCAACTCCTCCTCATCCATGTTTCTCGGGTCGGCCATCTAGCTTCAAAACACAAAACCAATATATAGTACGTCAAATCTTTGCTTACATGCGTAAAATCTTCCACCGTATAAACCCTAAACCCTAAACGAGTAGGTTTTGACGGGTGAAGGTTGGTTTGTATGATAAGAAGAATCAGGAAGCGAGTAGGTTTTGGTGGCGATCCCGCCTGAAACAAAAGGGGGCGTCGCTACGCATTAGGTTTTATTAAACAGAAAATAGCGAGCCTTGCCTGAAAGAAAGGGGGCATCGTTGCGCGTCAAGTTTCTAAGAACAATAAACGATGAGCCTCGCCTAAAAGAAAAGGGGGGCGTTGCTGCAAACCAAAATGATAACAAAATCGCCTAAATGATTGGAACCCTCGAAGAGGTTCACAACAACATGCCAAATTTACAACAAATACAACAACACACGTTACATCGAACAAGGCGAACGAGGGCGGCGGTGCTCCGCCGTATAAACCCTAAACCCTAGGGTGAACGAGGGCGGCGGTGCTCCACCGTATAAACCCTAAACCCTAGGGCGAACGAGGGCGGCGGTGCTCCGCCGTATAAACCCTAGGGCGAACGAGGGTGGCGGTGCTCCGCCGTATACATAGAAACGCATGGCGCTTATACATAGAAACGCATGGCACTTATAGATGGCACGTATACACTGGAATTTTTTTTGATCTGTTCCTTTGGCACATTCTTTCTTATAATAGTTAGCGCGACAGAGAATAATGCCCGTCTGAACACCGTGTGCGACGTGCCATGAAAATTAGCTAAGTATACGTTTGGGTTTGTGATCGATACACACATTTGTTGACGTACGTACGTATGCAAGTGACAACCAACAAAGTTTTGCTACTGTATCAAAGCATGCACGTAGGAATAAAAGAAAACATGAACAACATGTACGTACGGTTACCATGATCGTTGCCTAAAACATATGTATGTAGTGTTTCATGCCCTTGGTGATGCTTCCTTCTGGGCGAGCACGGTTGTGAACATATTTCTTCAGGACTCCCATGAATCTCTCTAAGGGGAACATGTTGTGTAGGAACACAGGACCAAGAATGAAAATCTCCTTGACTAGGTGAACTAGGAGGTGTGTCATGATATCAAAGAAGGAAGGAGGGAACACCAACTCAAAGCTGACGAGACATTGAACAACATTATTCTGTAGTTTAGCTAGATCAGTTGGATCAATTGCCTTCTGAGAAATTGCATTGAGGAATGCACATAGCTTCACGGTGGCTAGACGTACATTTGGAGGTAGAATTCCTCTTAATGCAACTGGAAGTAATTACGTCATGAGAACGTGATAGTCATGGGACTTTAAGTTACAGAATTTCTTCTCTAGCACATTTATAATACCCTTTATATTCGAGGAAAATCCAGATGGTACCTTGATGTTGTTTAAGCATTCAAACATGATTTCCTTCTCCTCTTTGCTTAGAGTGTAGCTGGCAGGACATAAGTAATGACGTCCATCATCTGTCTTCTCTGGATGCAGGTTGTCTCTTTCTCTCAAACAATGCAGGTCCTGTTGTGCTTCAAATGTGTCCTTAGGCTTTCCATACACACCCATGAAGCCTAGCAGGTTCACACAAAGATTCTTCGTCAGGTGCATCACGTTGATCGAGCTACGGACCTCTAGGACTTGCCAATAGGGTAGGTCCCAAAATATGGATTTTTTCTTCCACATGGGTGCGTGACCATTAGCGTCGTTCGGAATAGGTTGGCTGCCATGTCCTTTTCCAAAGACGACTTTCACATCATTAACCATATCGAGTACATCCTCACCGGTTCGGTTGCGAGGCTTGGTCAGGTGGTCTGCCTTTCCTTTAAAATGCTTGCCTTTCTTTCTTACGGGGTGATTTGCAGGAAGAAATCAACGATGGCCAAGGTACACGACCTTTCGACATTTTTTCAAGAATACACCTCTAATATCACCAAAGCAGTGTGTGCATGCATTATATCCCTTGTTTGACTGTCCTGAAAGATTACTTAGAGCAGGCCAATCATTGATTGTTACGAACAACAATGCTCATAGATCAAAGTGTTCCTGTTTGTACTCATCCCACACACGTACACCTTCTTTATTCCACAAAATGAGAAGTTCATCAATAAGTGGTCTTAGGTACACATCGATGTCATTGCCAGGTTGCTTCGGGCCTTAGATGAGCACAGGCATCATAATGAACTTCCGCTTCATGCATAACCAAGGAGGAATGTTGTAGATACTTAGAGTAACAGGCCAAGTGCTATGACTACTGTTCTGCTCTCCAAAAGGATTGATACCATCTGTACTTAAAGCAAACCTTAAGTTTCTTGCGTCATTTGCGAACTCCGGGAATTTTCTATCGATTGCTCTCCACTGGGACCCATCAGCAGGGTGTCTCAACATATTGTCTACCTTACGGTCTTCTTTGTGCCATCATAACAATTTTGCATGTTCTTTGTTTCTGAACAGACGTTTCAAGCGTGGTATTATAGGAGCATACCATATAACCTTGGCAGGGATTTTCTTACGCGGATGTTCGCCCTCAACATCACTAGGGTCATCTCGCCTGATCTTATACTGCGATGCATGGCATACTGGGCATGCATCTAATTTCTCATACTCTTTGCCACGGTACAGGATGCAGTCATTAGAACATGTATGTATCTTCTCGATTTCTAGCCCCATAGGACAGACAACTTGTTTTGCTTCGTAGGTAGTGGCGGGCAATTCAATGTACTTCGGAAGCATCTTCTTTTGGATTTTTAGTAACTCTCTAAATCCCTTGTCAGATACACCATTCTTTGCCTTCCATTGCAGCAATTCTAGTGTGGTTCCCAACTTTTTCTGTCCTACATCACAAGTTGGGTACAACAATTTCTTGTGATCTTCTAGCATCCGCTCGAACTTGATCTTCTCATTTTCACTTTCATATTCTCTTTGTGCGTCACGAATGACTTGACAAAGATCATCAGTCGGATCATCTTCTGCGGCTACCTCTTCTTCAGCTTCTCCCATTGCAGTATCATTGAAGCACGCACCATCGAGAATAATATCATTGTCGTCCCATTGTTCTTCTTCACCTTCTTCTATTACAACATCGGTTTCTCCGTGCTTCATCCAACAAATATAGTTTGACATGAAACCCGACTTGAACAAGTGTGAATGAAGAGTCTTTAAGCAAGGATATTCCACCATATTCTTACATATGGCACATGGGCAGCACATAAAACCATCGCGTTTGTTTGCCTCGGCCGCACGTAACAAAGAATGCACGTCGTCAATGAACTCTTGGGAGCAGCGATCAGCATTGTACATCCAATACCGGCTCATCTGCATTATATGACATAAATACCATATTAAAACCTAGATCATAATTAATTATTTATACAATATGCGTGCCACCACAAAAGGTACAAATTTATGAAAACATCGCTACAATGTAGACAATCCCAACTACCACTAAAAGAACTAAAGCTAAAATACATTTCAGGAGCACAAGGATTTCGCGACCAATCTCAACTAAAACAGACAGATCCCTCGATTGTACAACATCTTTGGGCTTCTTCGGCTGAATCACTGCCTCATTAGCCGCCGTATCTGCCTGTTGTGCAAGATATTTTTGCACGAGTTCAACATACTCTTCCTCCCAGTAGAAGCCTGAACATCGTCCACTGCCATCCCATTGAAATTAAAACAAAAAATTAGAACTTTAATCACAACCATCATGAAAATAGGTATAAACTAACCATAATCATTAAATATGATAAAATAACTCACATTGCGATCCGGACACTTGTAGAAGATACGATCCTTGTTGGGACCCTCCTTCTTCACTCGGTACTCCATCACAATCTTCGTCTCATCACGACACTTGCCGCATGGAATGAGAGGGAGGCCCGGCCTAAGTCGCTTTGGAAACCCATGAGAGGCCGAGGACCCGGAAGCAGTTGCCATCTACTCTCTAAACTCATTTTTTAATACACTATAAATTTCTCATTTTATAAACAAATAAAATTATGAAACTATAAAATTATCTATATCTCTAAACAATGATATTTTTAATGGTCATTGTGTTCTCGTCTTTTACTGCGGCAGGTAAGTAATTCACATGATATTTCCGCAAATTAACAGAAGAATGGGAGTGTACACACATAACAATCGATTATCGTTTATATTTATATATATACTACGTTTGGGTATGGTTATTGACAGACTACTGCGACGATATCGGGACATGTGAATAAATAACCATCCGTACTAGTTGACCTTGCTTACGTGATCATCTCGGCGAGCATTTCTCCACCGGATGGCACCGTACTTGGCCACGAAAGAGCTCCAATTCTACGAGGAAGGGAACATGGTCTTCCACGACCGTTGCCGCTCTCCCTCGTAGAATCAAAGCTCCTCCTTGACGTCCGTTACCGCTCGGCAGAGAACATGCTCGCCGAAATGAACACGGTCCGCTGGTTCAACTAGTACGGATTTTCTATAATTTTCTAACTACTTTCTAAGTTTTTCATTTCATAAAAAGTTAAAATAAAAAGTACGGTGATTGACAGACTACTGCGACGATATTGGGACATGTGAATAAATAACCATCCGTACTAGTTGAACTTGCTTACGTGATCATCTCGGCGAGCATTTCTCCACCGGACGGTACCGTACTTGGTCAAGGAAGAGCTTCGATTCTACGAGGAAGGGAACACGGTCTTCCACGACCGTTGTCGCTCTCCCTCGTAGAATCAAAGCTCCTCCTTGACATCCGTTACCGTTCGGCAGAGAACATGCTCGCCGAAATGAACACGGTCCGCTAGTTCAACTAGTACGGATTTTCTATAATTTTCTAACTATTTTCTAAGTTTTTCATTTCATAAAAAGTTAAAATAAAAAGTACGGTGATTGACAGACTACTGCGACGATATCGGGACATGTGAATAAATAACCATCCATACTAGTTGAACTTGCTTACGTGATCATCTCGGCGAGCATTTCTCTACCGGACGGCACCGTACTTGGTCAAGGAAGAGCTCCGATTCTACGAGGAAGGGAACATGGTCTTCCACGACCGTTGTCGCTCTCCCTCGTAGAATCAAAGCTCCTCCTTGATGTCCATTACCGCTCGACAGAGAACATGCTCGCCAAGCTGAACACGGTCCGCAAGTTCAACTAGTATGGATTTTCAATAATTTTTTAACTATTTTCTAAGTTTTTTATTTCATAAAAAGTTAAAATAAAAAGTACGGTGATTGACAGACTACTGCGACGATATCGGGACATGTGAATAAATAACCATCCGTACTAGTTGAACTTGCTTACGTGATCATCTCGGTGAGCATTTCTCCACCGGACGGCACCGTACTTGCCACGGAAGAGCTCCGATTCTACGAGGAAGGGAACACGGTCTTCCACGACCGTTGCCACTCTCCCTCGTAGAATCAAAGCTCCTCCTTGACGTCCGTTACCGCTCGGCAGAGAACATGGTCGCCGAGATGAACACGATCCGTAAGTTCAACTAGCTACTTTAACCTTCTTTCATGTAAATATATAAGCTTGAAGTGATTTTGAGCTCAAATTGCTTACAAATGAAAAAAACCACAATAAAGAACCATATATATATAGTGAACAAAATGAGATAAGACAATGGTGAAAAATGAGAGTATGAGATTGGTAACCTTTACAACTGAAGAATCGACGGAGAAATCGAAGAAATCGACGGAGGAATCGAAGAATGGATGGAAGAACAATGGAGAGAGGGAGGAAGCAAGAACACTACTGCAGTGAGCTTCAAAATGTGCTGAGCTCGTGCTCGGGGAGGAAGGAGACGGCCGGGATATAAAGGGGGACCTTTAGTCCCGGTTGGTGGCTCCAACCGGGACTAAAGGTAACTTTCCAACCCCGGGCGTAGCCACGTCCCGGGAGTAGACCTTTATTCCCGGTTGGAGCCACCAACTGGGAGTAAAAGTATACCTTTAGTCTCGGTTGGTGGCTCCAACCGGGACTAAAGGTCCCTGCCACCTCTGTCTGGTGCAGTAGCCGTTGGGCAGGGACCTTTAGTCCCGGTTAGAGCCACCAACCGGGACTAAAGGTATCTCTAGTCCTGGGTGCAAAAAAATTCCGGGACTAGAGCCTATTTTAGTCGAGGGTCAAAGGTCTGTTCTCTACTGGGTGGTTAGATTGCAGTGTAATATTCACAAGTACGCGTACATTGGTTTGGATGACTAGGTGGCACGTTTTGAATTGAGTTAACCAGAAATTTATGTTGTTCTAAGAACATGTCACCGTTTACTCCGGCCGGAGGGGAGTACTATGTACTGTTATCAACGGCTCCTCTTGTTCCGGCCGGAGGGGAGGTAGGGCGTGGGCACGTCCGCGCCGTCCGGCAGCCACCTAAACACACGCTTAATTAGAGAGCGTTCTATGTATCCGCATGCAGCACATAAATTATTTCATGGAACAAATTAAGTGACAAAAGATCTAGAACAGAGAGGTTGAAAATTACTAATGAGGCCGGTCAGGGTTAGAGCAAGCAACAATCACAGATGCTAAAAGGGATGAGACCGATGGAGATGTGATTAATTAAAAACGAATTATATTGAATGGCTGATTTGAAAGTGTATGAGGTCAGAGCAAGCAAATCAAAGCAAGAAGCAAGGTTGCGCATGCATCTTCGCTACTGAACTGTACCTTGGGAGGATGAATGAGAGGGACTCCTATTGGGAACAACGATCTCTGCGAGAGGTGGTCGATCCGAGAGCAGCAACAGCTGGGCAGGGAGGCAACTCGATCAGTGCGGAGTGATCGAGGCGCGTAGACCGAGTTTTTTACAATTTGACTCTTTTTTTTTTTAAGTTTCTCCCAAATAGACACTTGACGGAAATAATTTAGGAAATGGACCCTTAGCTCGGCGTCATTGATGCTGGCGCCGAGCTAGGCGCCAGCGTCTCTGGCGCCGAGCACCTGGGCACGGTCGATGACCTGCCAGGGGGCTCGGCGCCGTAGATCTTAGCGTCGAGCCCGGAAATATCTAACAGGTCCGCGCCTTTCCTCTCTTCTTCTCCCTCTTGCCCTAGCCGCGCACTGCCGCCGACGCCGCCGCCCTTGCCCGCGCCACCGCCGCCGCGCCGCTCCCACGAGCAAAAGTGATTTCACCAAAGAGGCACCACTGAGAGGATACGATAAAAGGAAATAAGAGTGGCCAAAATGCATGCATGGTGAGGACTGCCTAGTGCAGATGTTCACCGAGGGAATAGATGGAGGTCGTCGTTTATTCAAATGCCCGCGAGCATGGGTAATTGGTATTAGTATTTGTTTCTTCAATATGTTTGTCTTGTATATAACTTACACGACATACTTATTGTAGTCTTTCTTGGCCGAAGAAAACGGTGGATTCAGTAGGTGGGTCGATCCTCGACCTATTTATCCGCATGCGGAGTACATCTACTACCTACAGGACCGTATCTTCGATCTAGGAAGGAAAGTTAGCAGCGGTTACAAGGACGACGGACAGGATGACAAGAACAATGGTGTCGATTCACAGAAGGCACTCTGCAATGATCCATATTGCACCTGCCCTAAACCACAAGAACAAGGGGCCTCCCCCGTCACCCCCGCCGCCACCACCATCAGCAACAACGGGAGGCTACTATGGAGAAGGTGCAACATAATTTGTTATGTGGCCACACTACTAGGATGACTTTATCTTTTTCACATGTATCTAGTTTTAATTACCTAAGGCATGTTAGGTTTAATTACCTAAGGCATGGTTTAATTACCTAAGGCATGTTAGGTTTAGTCGAAGGAAACTCTGTACCCAGGTTCGGTATATGTAGTCACATGCCATTTGATGTGTTTCGTGTGTTGATTTATATAATGCCGTACGTCGTTAGTTTTTTTTGCAGCACGTGTTCATATTTCAATACATTCATATCATTAAGCGGAATATTAAGACCATAGATAATGAAAACAACCACATAATGAAAAGTTCAATACTATGCCATATTATACAACATATTAATACTACAACTACGTGCCGACAGTAGACATAGGGACAAATACACTTCCAAATCCTCAGTCTGAAACATACTAAGTAAGCAACTCATCATCCGAGTACCAGTCCTCTACTATAACCCTATTGTTGTGGCTAGGCTCAACTGCGTTGCTCTGACCTGCCTGTCGCTTGTAGTAAGCGGCCTCCACTTTATCTGCGGCCGTCGCGGCCTGAGTGAAGAATGCGTCGTCATCCTCCTCCGCCTGTAAGCCCGCCTCTGATAGAGCGATGAGCTCGCTCAGTCTGCCAGTGTCGTCCTCAGCCTCCTGCGCCTGCATGCCCGCCTCTGCTAGAGCGATGAGCTCGCTAAGTCTGGCAGTGTCGTCCTCATCCTCATCTCCCTCATCAGACAACACAATAGGTGATTGAACGGTGTGACCAGCTCGTGATCTATGGTCATCTAACTTTTTCTCCTCATACCTTGCACGAGCCACCTTTACGGCATGTTCCCCGCTGCAACCAATCCCTTCATGTATAAAATGCAATCAGTTAGCAATGCGGTTATATTACATTTAAAACTAGGAAACGAAAAAAAGGTTTTCAAGCACTCACTGGCACATAACGTAGCAACATGCTCGTTCAAGACCTGCATCTGTACTCTTGTCTCCTCCCTTGCCTCATTCCTTGCCCTCTCCTCCTCTAACGTCATCCGCCTCTCCAATCCCCATTTGTTAAGCCCAACATCGATCGTGTTATAAATACCGCGTTGTCTAGCAAACTCACGCATCTTTTCTTTGTGATGTTTAACGAATATATTGGCGTAGTCAGGTCCATATCCCCTCTTCCGTACAATTAGTTGCCTCTTCTTCAGTTCATCCAAGAACTTAGCTTGACTATCATAACATTCCCAACTGTATTTCCTAGTGCTCTGCACTACTACACAAACTTTACTGGAGGCGGGCGTTTTTGGTTTCCCGCGGCGGGCAAAGCCGTCCACCGCGGCCTAGAGGCCACGGTAAATCGTGGCTTAACCGCGGCGGACGGCTTTGCCCGCCGCGGTTAATGTTTTTAAAAAAACAAAAAAAAACCCAGGAGCCCGCCAGTGAGCCCATTCTCAGCCCACCAGCGAGCCCGTTTCCAACCCAATAGTCCAAAACCCTACCGAAACCCTAGCGCCGCCGGGATCCGATGCGAGCTCGCCTTGAGCTCCACCTCGCCGGATCTGCCGTCGACAGGCCCACCAGCCACCGGGAGAGGGGCGCCAGATGTGGATTCACGTCGTGGAGCCACCGGTGGCCGGATCGACGCTATGGAGCCGCTGGTGGCCGGATCGACGCCGTGGAGCCACCGGGTCCGGATCCACCCTCACCGGGGCTGGATACGCCCTCGTCGGGGCAGATCCGCCGCCGTGGCCGTCGCTGGAGGCGGATCGAGACGACGCCGCGCCGCTGTAGCATGGTGGAGGACGGGCCGCCGCGATAACCTCCACCCGCGCGAGCCGCCTCAACGCGCCGTCCTCCCTCCGTGCGAGCCACGCCACGGCGCCGCCCTCCACCCACGCGAGCAGCGCCACCGTGCCGCCCTCCCTCCGCGCGAGCCGCGCCACGGCACCGCCCTTTGCCCGCGCGAGCAGCGCCACCGCGCCGTCCTCCGCCCACGCGAGCCGTGCCACCACGGCCGAGAAGAGCGCCGCCGCCGTCGGGAGAGATAGAGGATGGGGAGTGTAGGGGGGGGTCGAGGGAGAGGGGCTCGTCTCTCAGGATGCAGCGCGTGGGAAGGGAGTGCGGCCGCGTCTGAGAAGAGTGAGAGGGGGTGAGAGGAGTGAAAGGGAACCCTAAGTGCTGGCTTATATATGAAGACAATTATCGGGCCGGCGCTGGGCCATTTGGGCCTTGCCTTTTTCCGTGGCGGGCCTTTTAGTGTGCCCGCCACGGTAAATCGATTTACCGTGGCGGACGCGTTAAGATGTCCGTTGCGGTAAATGGGGATTTACCGCAGCGGGCAAATAAGGTTGCCCGCTGCAGTAAATCATTTACCGCAGCGGGCGTCTCAGTGGCCGGCCGGCCACCGAATTACCGTGGCGGGCAAAAACAGTGCCCGCCACGAAGGCCAATTATGCAACGCTGCACAAGTTCATTTCTGTAGTAGTGCTGTTCAAAAAAAATATTATATCATATATGTCTTAGCAAAACAAACAAAATACGATTTCATGTTTACCAGAAAAATAACGAACCTCATCATACTCAATCATATGGCCGCAATAATGGCCTATTCCAAGCTCCGAAGGGACTAGGCCATAGTTGGATTTTACAGCACATTCACACATGACAGGAGGTGCTTTGTAGATTACCCTTTCTTTCTTCTTATCCTTAACCCTCCGCGGTTCTTCCGGCCATTGGTTCTTAGGACCAGACAACCACTCCTTGAAACGACACTTCGCCATTGAAAACACCTAAATAATGAGACATTAGTACATGAACACATATAGCTTAAGATTTCAACACATACACTTTGCACTTACTTCATGCTTGTTTGGACACACAAACTCCAACGTATTTTTAGGGTTTATCACAGCTCGATCTCCGCAATCGCACAGAGGAGGTTCCTCGAGTCGTCTAACAACGGCTAGGTGCTTCTCCTTAGCCATCATTGGCAGAGGGTTAGAGGGGGTGGAACCCACCGCTTGAAGTGCTCACGTGGATGTCTTCCTCTAAACCAATCATCGAAAAAGAGGTACCTATGATCAAACTTGTCTGCACCATCGATCCACTGAAAGAAAAAGCACCTCTCATGGTCCTACACAACGAGATTCCAACAAAATATTAGTAGCATACTTACACAAATAAAGAAAAAGGATAATGCAAACAATTTCTTACATTAAACCGACTACATGTGTAGAAGCAACGCGCTGCTGTGTCCGGATGTTTTGATTGAAAAACATGGGCCGGGAAACCACAGTCACAGTTAGGGATAGGGAGGTCAGGAGGGACGGGGGCATCTTTGCTAGACGTGTCGGGGTATAATTCTCGAGGACGACCCCGTTTTCGCCAAAACTCCTCCCGAAACATTTCTTGCATCTAACAAAACGGATGTAATTTAACAAACATAAATCAAAACATCACAAATAAATATCAATGAGAACCATAACTACAATACAACCAATTTCGTTCTAAGAACCAAAAGCAGTTAACATTAAACCATAAACCTAGGGTTTCCCATTTGATGCACAACAATGAATACATAACATAACTATATGCGTCTAGGTTTGCTAACTTTTTCCACGCCTTGGAATCAACCTACGGTTCTATAATACATATATTGAGGGATACAGTGAAACCCTAAGTGATGACGATTCTTAGGTTCAAAAATCCAACTAATATCACTTCCAATCGAAACACTTTGTGAATGAGGTTTGATCCACATGATTTTTGGGCCATCCCTGAGCTACCTAGTGCTAAGTTTGACAAGTGTGTACCACACATAATACATTAGCCTTATATAGGTCAAGCTACTAGCTCATACCCCCCTTTATAGTACGTCCAAAGGAAAAACTAAATCCTAATCTACTCTAAGTATCTCTCAATACCATTTGACACTTAGAACTAGACCGTCCTTAACCTTGTCGTCCATCCTTTAAAAACCGAAACGAATTCCATCGATAGAGGCATGAAAACCATTGATTGCCCAATCAATCACCATTATCATGACCTAACTCAATTTGCCTCTGTAAAACACACGTTTGTCACAATAATCTTGCGTTGTCATTAATCACCGAAACCCACTAGGAGCCTAGATGCTTTCAATCAGCAATCAAAATGGGTTTCAGATCAAGCTACAAAGCGCAGAACAATCGCATCGCTCGGTATGCATATTTTCTATAGACCATCAGGTAACATCCTCGTGTACATGCTTTTTCATCACAGTTTCACCTCGCAATTACTTACAGAAGGTCCTCTCACTCATCATAAGCAGCTACACGCACCCACCATCTCTAACTCCCTATAATCCAGTACTGCTAGTATCATCAGCTCACCCACCATCACAAAGGTCAGGGGGCGGGGATGGAAAACAAAGAAAAGATGCGGCTAGACAAGCGTGGAGTTTGGCGGGGTGATGCCCATCATCTTGTAATATGCCTTCTCTGCCTCCGCCATCCTCGTCTGGAACATGCCCCATTCCTTCCTGCACCGCGCCCTCACCTAAACGACAGATAAATAAACCGTCAGTCATAAGCTACCATGGACAACAAGATGACAACTGCTCACAAACAAAAGCAACTTCCTTCCTGAAAAGCACTCTACGGCAAGTTTTCAGGCAATAAACATACCCCTTCCCATGGCGCTCTTCCGTTTTCTGACTGCCCCTGCAAGGTTTTTGTATACGAATTATGATGGTAGGAAAATGGTCAAAAACTCAAAGTTCACAGTCAAATTAAACAACAACAACAACAACAACAATATAGCATTTTGTCCTAAGCAAGTTGGGGTAGGCTAGAGATGAAACCCAAAAGAGAGAAGGAACAGAGAGACACATAAAGGGCACAAGATAGATAGAGGTCACAGTTTAGGCATGTTGATTGCTAATCTCCAAGCGCTCCTATCCATAGCTAAATCATTGGAGATATTCCACTCCTTAAGGTCTCTCTTAACCGACTCGTCCCAAGTCAGTTTAGGTCGACCTCTACCGCTCTTTACATTATCGGCCCGCTTTAGAACCCCATTACGCACCGGCGCCTCAGGAGGCCTCCGTTGGACATGTCCAAACCATCTCAACCGATGTTGAATCAATTTCTCCTCAATTGGTGCCACCCCAACCCTATCCCAAATATTGTCGTTCCGGACTCTATCCCTCCTTGTGTGCCCACAAAACCAACGCAACATACGCATCTCTGTCACACTCAGTTGCTGGACATGTCGCCTTTTAGTAGACCAACACTCAGCACCATATAACATCGCCGGGCGAATCACCGTCCTATAAAACTTACCTTTTAGCTTCTGAGGCACCCTTTTGTCATAGAGGACGCCAGAAGCTAAACGCCATTTCAACCAACCGGCTGAAATTCTATGCCTAACATCTTCATCAATGTTGCCATCCTTTTGTAGCATCGATCCTAGATACCGAAAAGTATCCTTCTTGGCCACCACTTGTCCATCAAGGCTAACGTCTCCCTCCTCATGCCTAGTCGTGCTGAAATCGCACCTCATGTACTCGGTCTTGGTCCTACCAAGTCTAAACCCTTTCGTCAAATTAAAGAAAGAAAAAAAACATAATATTTCTCCTTACCTGGTTCCCCAGAGAAGGAACCACTTGGTGAACGATCCACTGTGAATCAACAACTCCAATCTTTTCATGAGCAGGCTGTGAGCAACGTTACCAGCATTCAGTGCACACATTCAGAAATAGCAGTTCACTAGAATGGTATAAAAGTCTCTCAAACAATACATACCTGCACACATTTCCTGAGAGCAAAATCCAAGCCCCAACCATGAACCAAGTCATTCTGCAACCAAAGCAATATTGAATAATTATGTAAAGGAAGGATCGAAAGTAGACACAAGGGAAGGTATGACAGACAAACCTGAATCATATGCCACACACATCTCCATGCATCCCTTGAGAAGACTGGAGCCATTATTTCAACAAAACTGCAGTAAAACATAGATTAACTCTATATGTAAATCATGGGAGGCTGATAATATAATGGGAATTGGTAAGTATTCTGGGAGGAGAAAAAACACAGTAAGAGGGCAATAACCACGTACGCGGCACAAGGTGGAAGATGAGGGTCAGAGCACCAGCCCGGCCTCTCCTCTGTATCCCTATAACCAAAATGATGCAAAATTAAAACACGAGAACTCAGCAGAAAAATAAAAGAAGTATTCTTTTTCAGATAAGAATTCCACTCACTTGTGAACCTCACTGTCACCTCTTCTCTTGGTCATCTGCCATGTTAAACCCCGATCAGGCTCTAATCCAGGTTGAGAGATGTCCAAATTATGCTTCTTAACAAGTTTGATGTACCTGTAACCCCAGCATTATCACAATATGTAAGAGGGTCAATGTTGAATAGCACTAAAAGGAAGTGGGGAGAATGAAAGCATACTCCTCTGCATTAAAATGCTCAACCCCAAGGTCCTCATCCCAGATGAATATGTACTCATAAGCTGCCACAATATCAGGATGCAGGAATCTCTTGGCATACCACCTAGAGTTGTGTGCACAAACAAAACTTTCAGCACAAGATCATTTCAAATTAAGCAATTGAACTATGAACAGTACACTAGAGCACAAATGAAACTCACCATTTAGTTTGTTTCCTGACACTAATATGGATAGCTCGCTGGGACCACTCAAATTCATCCCACTCACTCACCCGACCATCATAATGGAATAACAGAATAGCAAAGTTGTCAGAAAACTGCAGCACCAACAACAAAACAGTCAGGAAGCTGAGTTAAACAAAATGCCATAAATGGATCTGAAAGTTCATTATCATCAAAACTAGGGAAAGGCATTATTTTCATTTTTCAGCTCATTGATGTTGTTGTCAAAAATACCTTCTTCACAGCTCTGTTTATATTTTCTTTCTGCTCAACTCCAACAGTAAAGGTAACAAGGTACTTTGGTTTGAAAGGTAGGTCCTGTATATTCAAGATCAAATATCAGCATAGAACATTGCAAGCAACAAAATGCAGAAAAAGTGCAAAGCTTTGATTTTTCAGTTTCAATAATTTGTGAATCCTACCAAGAAATAGAGAACTTCAGCTCAGTATATGCTTGTAGCACATGTCAAAAGAAGCACAAGACACAAATTCAGAAATGTGAAGAAAACAAAGAAAGAACAAGCATGAGAAGGAGCATATGCTTAAAGCATGTGTCAAGAGAAGTATCAAAGAGTTAGAAATTAGGTTTCCAGTATAGTTCTCAACATGTCCAGCTATAATAAATATATCAAATGCACTTGGAGAAGATTGATGAGATGATGGTGCACAAGAAAATATACCTCACTTGGGTCTCCCCATAACCTGCGCAAATGGAGGTCAGACTCTGAAACAACGATACCTGGTGCTAGCCCCTCTGCACCCTTGGGGTTCGTTGGGACATAAATCTACAGATCATCGAAGAAAAACTAATCAGACAAACTAAAATATATCAGGAATAGCAAACGGTTTATTTATTATTTATAAGTATCTGGTATTCAAGGAGAAGATCACGTTAAATGGATATCATTCAAATAGCCATAGTACTCCACAACTAAGCTAAGTAGTGTAACAGAGTAATACAACTAACCTTGAACGTACTGTTTGAAGTTGGTTCGGTACCGTTTCCCCTTGCGTTTCTGGCAGAAGTCCAAGCATGATTGAGTATAGCTTGGGTTGTGAGTCCAGAGTTTTTGTCTTCAATGTACGAAACAAAGCTAGCTGGAAAGTGAAGCTGGCATATTTGAAACAGACATAATTAATTACTCAATTAGTTGAGATATTGCAGTTATGGTGGACATTATTATCATTAATACCTTTGTTATGCTGACCGAAGGGAATGAAATTCCAATGAAAAAGCCAAGGACTGCTCCAATAATTGTTACCATAACAAGCCTCATGCTTCCATTTGGGAATCTAAGCACACTGCGAGCGTCAACAAGGGCAGAACGTATTAGCAGGCAACGTTAGCCGTCCAGAAGTCAATGGCTCAAGTGGAGACAAGCATGTAGGTATACGAACCTGCGACCAAGAGTTGCGAGCTTTGCCATGCTCTAGTACAAGGGTGCAGCTAGAGGAGCAATACAGTTGCAAGCAACAAATGCTACGCATCATATGGGGAGATCATAATGGCAGCGGCTTTATTATGCAAACAGAAAGGGAGCCTGGAGAAAACACAGACAGTGGCAATCCATAGTCAGAAGAGTCCAATCCAAATATGTTTTTTTGAATTTGCATAGCATTACAAGCAACTAACAAGCAACCACAATGGTTGGACTGCATCTAAAAATATGAGCAATGCCCAAGTATGCACTTTCTACTCGGTTTGCTAAGAAGTGGGCGGCACAAATAGTATAGAATTACAAGGTTTTGTGCGCGTCGAACGAACTGCTGCAGGCCAATTTCAGTTTTCCTTACGGTCAAATGCAGATAACAGCTAATTAATTTCCTCCACGGAATTACAGTTACTCCCACAAGCCACAAGTACAGAGCAGGCACAGGTAGGAGCAGCTGAATTAACTAGCTCTGTTTACAGGACGCAAAATAGCAGCAACAAATTCGAAACCAAAAACACCCCATGCATCTAAAAGTATGAGCAATGCCCAAGTATGCACTTTCTACTCGGTTTGCTAAGTGCGCCGCACAAATAGTACAGCATTTCAAGATTTTGTGTGTGTAGAACGAACTGCTGCAGGCCAATTTCAGTTTGCGTTGCGGTCAAATGCAAACAGCTAATTACTCCCACAAGTACAGAGCAGGCACAGGTAGGAGCAGCTGAATTAACTAGCTCTGTTTACAGGTCGCAAAATAGCAGCGTCAAATTCGAAACCGAAAGCCCCGCATGCATCTGGAATCTCAATTCCATGAACCCCTTTCTGCGGCTGAAATCCCAATTCCATGAACCCCTTTCTGCGGCTGAAATCCCAATCCAAGACCAACCAAATCACCTAACCGGCGCTTAAAAAAACAATTTTTTTTATTTTTTTCTTGTATGCGAAGTAAAAAAAACTCGGAAAGTTTGGACTTCGGCCGGCGGCACGATTATATTATACTACAAGTGGAGTATCTAGTACGGCGAATCGGATGAAATCAACACCGCGGGCGGAAGGAAAGGCGGAGGCTTTGGCAGGGAAGCGAACCCGGCCTCCGTCCGCGCCGGCCGGCCGACGGAGCTGAATCCCGTGGCGCCGGTGCTTGTATGTTCCGATTCCCACTGAGGGGAAGCGGGGCGGGCGATGAGCCACCAACCGTGCCCCTGCCCGTGGGTACGGAGGCGGCGTAGGAGGGGGGCGAGGAGCGGAGCGCGTGGGCAGGCAGGCAGGCAGGTGCAGGGGCAGGGGAGGCAGGCGCGCGCGTATATATGCGTGAGGCGGGGAGTAGGGAGGGCGGAAGTCGTGCGCGGCGCGGCAATGTCAGTTGGAAACTTGGAAGGGATGGGTAGATCGATCAAGCCGGAGAGGGGAGGTGGCCAGGCCAGGAGGGGAGGCAGCAGCCAAGCCAAGGGAAAGTTGGAGACGACAGCGAGAGAGGAGAGGAGGGAGAGGGACGCCACCCAACCAACCAACCGCGGGCGGCAACTGGTCGGGCCGTCCGATGCCGATGCCGATGCCGGCCTTCCGCCGTCGGATCCTGGACCACACGTACTCTTCTGGGCC
Source organism: Miscanthus floridulus (assembly GCF_019320115.1). Lineage (NCBI taxonomy): Eukaryota > Viridiplantae > Streptophyta > Magnoliopsida > Poales > Poaceae > Miscanthus > Miscanthus floridulus. Next base: position 7,962,566 of record NC_089595.1, read on the forward strand.
TTAGACAGCTCGGTCCATCCCTGGACTTCGGGAACAAAGAGCGTGATGATCCATGTGTTTGTGTTGCCAACGTTCCAAACGTTTTTATTAGTTTTTTTATACGTATAATAATTACATTATTGATCCACCAGCTAACAGCAGCTGTTATTCTGTTTTAGCTGTTATGTTGTTGTTGTTATTTTTATTTTTATTAAGGAAAGCCGAAATACCATTGCAGAGGAGCTGTTAAGCTGAGCAAGCATGGCAGGGCTTGCAAAAAGTTGGAATGGCAAAGGTAGGTATATCCTTTCTCTTGACTGTTTCTTCTCAGAAACCAAAATTAGGACATGTTGACAGCAAAAATCGATTCGGCGTCAACAGGTTGTATGATACGGACAACGTGAAAATAGTCGCCCTGTTCGCTGGGTCGTAAACGATCGTAAATTTCAGTCAGAAACAGTATTTTTCTCTCACACCAAACCAGCCAGCAGTAAATAATCCACGATCCAATACGATCTCCCAAACAGGTTGAGTGTTTGTACTCGACGACTTTAGTCAACGCTCAATACAGGGCACATGCAAAGCTTAGGCCTACCATTGCTCCAAAAACTCCACGCTGTGCTACAGATACTGACGAGGAATAAATCATCTATTTTATTTATATATAAACTAGCAAATGTTCGCATGTTTCAACGTGATAAAAATTTATTTTTTAAATCCATTATTGTATAAACTACTTTAGTCAAAATACAATCATAAATTATTGAATTGATTTTAATGTAAAAGGGACTATAGTTCCTAATCAAAATTCATCGGATCGATGGCCGATTGGTGTGAAAAAAAAAGAGCGACAACCCGCGACAGCGCCTTCCCTATCCTCAGCCCGCGGTGGCTCGCTCCAAGTTGGCAGCGGGCTCGGCTCCTTGTCCGTCGTCGGCGGAGCTTAGACGGGAGGTCTGGCAGACACAAAACATTGGGGATTCGTCAGGACAAGGATGTCCAGCAACGATTGGAGCTCCGTGTAGAGTTCAGGTGACGACTTCTCCTCAATCCGCGGCGGCGGAGTCCAAGGGCTCGCTGGCGGTGGTGGACTCGGTGGCGGAGTTTCGTCATGACTGGCGCGCACAAATCATCGGTGAGTCATCTCCTCGCCTACATTCGGATTTGGGGGAATCAACTGTAGGGGATTTTGGGATTCCGAATTGTCGCCTTCCTGATTCTCGGCTGAAGGACGATGATGTTGCGTTCTCAGAGGAGGCATGGCCATCGATTGAGCAGGGGATTCGTCAGGGCAAGGGAGCCCAAAGACGATTAACTCTGGCTCCGAATCAACACAGAGATTGGATTGTGGATAATTCTGGTTATCACCCATCGACCCACGTTCGATCGCAGATTGCAGCCGACATTAAGCGTCATTTGTTTTGCGACGGGGATTCGGATTCCCAGTTGGGAGAACTAGCTGATGCTTGTGACAGATTAGAAGCGTCGATGGGAAGGATGTTAGCGCTGGGAAGGTCAGGGGATCATGGAGATCTTCAAAAATCCAAGGCTAGATGTGGCACAGGATCAACAATGGCGGATTCCTTTCGGATGACTTCCATGGATCGGAATCTTCCAGAAAATTTGGCGCTGCAGGTTGGGGATGAAGGTGCTAGGATCCGCGCTATGACCACTCTTGGGCTGCTGGTGGGCCGGGTCCGGGATGGTTTTGGATACCAAAAGGAAGGCTTACCCTGCCCGCCCCACAGACCGTCATCGTTATGCTTCTCGTAAAGTCAGAGCTCTGCCTCCATTCCAAACCCTAACCAAATCATTTGCTCAAGCCACCAAGATGGCGACCCGTCCTACGAGCAAACGCCGGCAAGAGGAGTGGATGGAGGAAGACAACCTTCTTGGGGAGGAACAAGATCTGCGTCGCCAACTTCAGAGGGGCGGTGGCAGAGGTCCGGGACCCGCTGATGGAGGTGGCAGAGGAAGGCGCCTGGATCAATACGGTGGTAGGGATCAATTCCAAGAGGGGCATGAGCGTTTTGGGGCCAACAGGGCGTACAATCCTGGGAGGAATGACTTCGGGAGAAATTATCCCCAGCAAGGAGGCTGGAATGATACTCATCAGGGGGCTCGGAACCACAACAACCAGGGCAATTGGGCTCCAAATCAGCAGGCGGGCGGGAATCGCCCTGATCATCGGCTCAATGATCCCTGGAGGGATGGACACCGCGAGAAAGGTGGAGCAGGCCCATCGACAGGTATGAAATCTTTCAACCCTGCTGAGGTCAAATGCTTCTGTTGCCTAGACATAGGACATCAACAGTCTGATTGTACTAAGGAACCTGTATGCTCTAAATGCAAAGCAAAAGGCCATATGGCGGTTGATTGCAAATCTATGAATATGAAGAAGTTACAGATGTTTGGTTTTGGGATACCGGGTCAAGGTTTTTATTCTTTTAACACCCCAGAAGCTAAAGCCAAGGAGGCTGCAGCAACTGGTTTTATCACTATTCTGGAAGGTGAAGCCACTGAGGAAAAAGTTGACAAAGAGTTGAAGCATTTGGCGAAAGCAGATTGGGATTTTAAAGTTAGAAGGATGGACCATCAAGAGTACCTAACTGTTTTCCCAGACAAGAACTCTTTAGATACCTTTACAAAGCTAAATGGATTTGAGATGTCCTTATTTGGGTTGAAAGGGGAGATCATTAAATCTTTCATGGATCCTGAACCCTCATCTGTTCTGCATACAGTCTAGATCAAAATTCATAAAATCCCTGATATTGCTAGAGACATTGAATCAGTGAAAGAGATAACTAATCTGGTGGCTGAACCTCTAGTGGTGGATGAATTGAGCCTTATCAAAGCTGAACCTGTTAGGGTGAAAGTGAGATGCAGAGATCCATCAGCTATAAAAGGTGTGATTGAAGTTTTCTTTAATGGTGTTGGAGTTTTTCTGAGGTTTGAGGTGGAAGAGCATATGGGTGGGTTCAAAAAAGGGGAAGGAGGTCCCCCACCAGGTCCTGGAAAACCTGATGATCCACACAGTAGAGACCCTGACAATAACTATAAAGGAGACAAAAGTAAGAAGAGTCTGAACAAATTTGACAGGATGGGCAGATTGGATAGGGAGATGGACTCCATTCATGATGAATCCATGGAGGACTGTCTGGAGCCAGTGAGTACCAAGGGCAATCCAGGGCAAATGGTACCAACTATATCTCTTGGCTGCTTTTCATCCTGAGATAGGTCTGATGGACATAAAATCAAGTTTCCGGGGGAGTTAATTGTTGATGAATGTAAGGCCCTTATGGACCTACAAGCAAGTCAGAATAGCCTGGATGAGGAATCAATCCTAATTCCTTCTGATACTCAGTTATTAGTGCATGGAGCTGATGGGGATTATTTGATGGAAAAGGATAAGTGGCCTAAATTGTTGTTGGCTTCTGAAGTTCAAGACTCTGAACCTATAGAATCCCTTACTCAGGAGGGGGTTTTATTCTCTGAAAATCAGATTGGGTTTACTACTGAAACGCTGACCACAGTACCGGGTTCTGAGGAAATGATTAGCCAAACTGCTCCCAAAGAAGTAACCATTGTTGAGGAGGATATGGCAGTCTGTTCGGTTGGCTGGTTCGTGAAGAAGTACTGCTGGCTGGTTTGTGTGAGAGAAAAATACTGTTCCGGCTGGAAGTTTACGATCGTTTACGACAAGCCACAGCCAAACGAACAGGCTTACATTGATGAAGTGGGCCAGGGGTGGCAAGCTTCCAAGGGCAGGAAGACAAAAAGACTCAAGAAGACTCAAATTGTGATGGCTTCAAGGACCTGCAGTAGGATTCCCAGGGATGGCATCCCTATTGCTGAAAAAGCCTCGATGAGAGCTACTGCAAGAGATAATATCTCAGGTATGACCACACATAATTCTTTCACTGTTTTGAATAATACACCTGATGATGTGCTTCAGTCTGTTATATCTGATTTAGACATTGAAATTGTTAATCCTGCTGCTCAATTAGATGTTTTTAAACTAGAAGAACTAGCTAGGGCTGCTATAGCTGAAGCTAATTATAAGAAATATCTTGAGGCCCAGAATGATAAATATGCTCCTCGAAATGATGATGAACTGATGGAGCTAACCATGGAGGTTATCTCTAATCAGAATAGAGATTGTCATGATACTCTGGTCATGGAGACAGGAAATTGGCAATACTGAACATGACACTACTCTGTGCTCTACTTCTGATTCATCATGAAAGTTCTATTCTGGAATGCTAGGGGGTGGGCATTTCTCATAGAAGAAATCTGATTGCAAAACATGCTTTTCAGGAAGATTTAGATATAATTGCCATCCAGGAGACCATAAAACAGGATTTTAGTGACAAGGATTTGAAAGAAATGAATGGAAATAAAATCTTTACTTGGCACTGGATTCCTGCCAGGGGGCATTCTGGTGGTCTGGCTACAAGTGTTAATTCTGAGTTGCTGGAGATAGAACAAACAAAATTTTTACAGTTTAGTCTGTGGATTCTTATAAGAAATAGATTGACTAATTTCAGATACCGTCAATGTCTATGGCCCTGCACAGCATGATCTTTCTGCTGATTTTATCTTGGAGTTATCTGAATCTTGCTCACAGGAAGACATTCCTTTGTTGATTGGTGGGGATTTCAATCTGATTAGGAGTAATACAGACAGAAATAGAGGTCAAGGAGACCAAAATTTGATTGATCTATTTAACAACTTTATAGGGCAGTTTCATCTGAGAGACATTTTCATTAGTGGACCTAGATTCACCTGGTCCAACAAACAAAAAGATCCCACACTAATCAAGCTTGAAGTTTGCCGCCGATTTGGTAGTATTATCAATAGCCCTCAAACGGCCTCGATGACTTTGTCGATAATCACACATTTTAGCGAACTTCCTCCTTGTCGTTAGGCAATTCAACATAATTGCATCTACTCCACTGATTTTTACTTTCACGTTGTTCAGTGGGTTTTCGATCTAAATTTTTAATATCTGCATACCATATAACATGTATAGAAGTATTATTAATAAAATTATGCATGTTTTGGCAGAATCGCGCCGCCTGGTTCCATTTGTGACCCGTGCGATTGATCTAGCACTTGTGGTGTGTGACCAATCTCTGCGTCAACGATATGAAATATTTCATACATCTCAACTAAAATCTAAATATGATCCATCTTCACTCACAAGAAGTCTAGTCAAATTTGGGTTGAAAATATAGAAGGCTAAGAAGTACCTAAGGATTAGTACTGATAGCAATACAATCATCATATGTTTTGTTCTCTGTGCCCTTCGTGCTACATGAAGCACTGACCTAGCTTTGTGCTATTTATGTGACATAATCAATTGACTTATGCTACAAATTTATGTGACATAATCAATTGACCTCCTAAATTGCTACAACTAACAACGAGGTGACGACGCCCATTGCCATTAGAAAAGGACGTTGTACGTCCTTGCCGCCCGCGAGATCTAGCGGGAGGAAGAAGAGCCGATCAACTTGCATGCAGTTGCAGTTGCAGTGCGCTGGCTGGCTGTCGTCGCATCGCAATCGCAATTGCAATAGCACCCGTACGTCAGCGAAGCTGCCATGCATGCATGCCGCCCCGATTGAGCGCCGTCGCTGATCCGCACGCACGCACAGTCCGGCCGCTCGATCGATCCGATCCGAGGGGCACGGCGACGCCTCCTCACCTGCGGCCGGTCTCAATGGAGAGTTTCACCTCCCAGTTTTCAACACGTGAAACTTTGATATGAAACGGGTCTCTCCCACAATGCAAAGTTTCATGGCACGGTTTCGTCCCTTATTTTACTATTCACAGGTCCCACCTATCCCTATCATCCCTCTCTTCCCCGCATCCTTCTCGTCACCGCCTGGAGGCCGAGCATGGAGTGGAGGCCGAGCATGGCGGCGGGCGGACGGAGCCCTCGCGCTCGCGGCGCCCGCGACCGGTGGCGACTGCGACCGGTGGAGGACGTGTGGCGGGCGGAGTCGCGACGGGGCAGCTCGCGACGGACGGCTCACGACGAACGGCGCCGGCGGATCTCCCACGACTGGCGGACGAGCGCCCGCGGCCGGCGACCTCGCCCGCGGCGGTCCGGCGGCCGCGCCCTGCGGAGCTCCCACCTACGCCGGCGGATCTCCCGCGACCGGCGGACGAGCGAGCGCGTCGGGCGGCCTCGCCCTGCGGAGTCGCGATGAAGAACGCACGGTCCCGGAGAAGAAAAATCGCGATGAAACGAAGGAAGGGTCTCAGTGCAGGTTTCACGGCGTTTCCGAAGTTTTGGAAACAATGCGGATAAGTTTCGTGACCATGAAACGAATCCCTTCTCTCTCCTCCCAGTTTCATGCAAAAAAAACTGACGTGGCACCTTATTAATTGTGCATGAAACCCCATTGAGACTGGCCTTACACCAAGTCACTCACTCTAGCCGCAGCCAGCCAGGCCCATCGTCTAAGCCCATATATAACCATGTGTCGTGTGATCCACAGTCCGCTCGATCCTCGTTGCGCGCGCACCATCAAAATCAAAACAAAAACAAAAACAAAAGTTGCCTCTCTCTCACACTCCCGCCCGCCTTTAAATATGACCGTCTGCTGCTTTCACGAACCACCTCCCCTCCACACCACTCGGAATAACACTCCTCACCTGTGATCTGCCCGGCCCCTCCAGTGTCCGGGTCCGACACCGGCCTGTCATCGATCGCTATCGCCGCCCAACCAATCCGCGGCACTACTCGTACGTCATGGATTTCGACGGCGGCGCCATTGATGATCAAGGGTGAGTTGCTCCGCCTCCGCGCGGGATTCCTCCGCCGTACGTACCGCGCCGCGCGCGCGGCGGGCCTTTATTTGGTGGCAGCTAGCAGCCGGGCCGGCCGGCCGACTGATCTGTTTCGATCTGTTTAATTTCTCGCGCGCTTCAATTCGGTTCCGTCGTCGTCCCTCCGATCCAGTTCCAGTTCTAATTCTAATTGAGCTCGTCGTTGTGGAATTTCTTACAGTATTGCGATATGGGAATGGCAAAGCCAGGACTACTATGGTCTGCAGAAAGATGATTTGTTACCTGGTTTGCTTGCACCATGCCATTGCATCACTCATTCTGCCCTAGATATATATGTAGCCATGCAAATTAAAGACGATGCTATGAATCTCTTGTGTATTTCTGGTTTGGCGGATCCATGTACCAGCTTGTGTGCTGAAGCAAGCAACAACAATGCCAATGTGGGTGATGATTTTTTTAGCATGTTTCATGAACAAACGCCTATTAAACATTGTGCAGACTTGGAATATCAGTTCTGTGATATAGCAGGTAAAGTCTTGTTCTCTCTCTCTCTCATAAGAAAGGAAGCTTTTAATTAGGGGCTTGCTACGGTACTCTCAAATAACTGTGAGCCGTTGATCTAAATTAATGCTGATTACTACATATTACCTCCTGCTAGAAGGTAATACAATAAATATGTACTTAAGTATTTTTTATTTTAGAAAGTAGACAAAGTACTTCCTCCATTTCAAATTATAAGTCATTCTAAGAATCTTGAAGAGTCAAAGATTCTTAAGTTTAACCAAAATTATAGAGAGAATTACAAAGAGTTATGGCATCAAATAGATATACTATGAAAATATAATTAATGAAGAATCTAATGATACTTAGTTGGCATTATATAAATGTTATTGTCTTATCATATAAATTTAGTCAAACTTGATATGGTTTGACTCTCCAAGATTCTTGGAATGACTTATAATTTGGGACGGAGGTAGTATTAGGCAAAATATCTTGTAGTTGGCTCTATTATACCTACTAATGTGATAGACAACGATCAATCACATACATAATTGGATCTATTAATTAGATGTAAGGTCGTCCATATGTGATTGTTTCAACATGTATTTTTATTGGATTCAACGTGACATAATAATGAACTTTTTATAGTTTTCTATTATTTAAATGCACTTTTAATTTGTATTACAAAAGTCTACCTTGTATGTTCCGAATAAACAAAATATACAATGTCTTTTCATGATTGAATGACTTTCAAAAATCATTCTTCTTTTGGTAAAGACGTACAATTTTTTTTTTAACTGAAACCGTGGGGCAAAAACCCCCGGCGGCTTTGATTAAAAGAAGAGAGTACAAAGAAAAGCAAACTTACAACAGAGAGCAAGTGCCTAACCAGCAGTTAGACATGAGCAACAACAGGAGAAAAACTAAAAAATAGAAACTACAAAACTACAATTACAGGGCATCAAGCCACAAGCAAACAGACTGGTGAAGACTTTGCTTGATCTTAAAAAGATGTGCAGTTATCTCCTTCTTGAATGCAGCCTTCCAGGAATTAAAATTTGGAGCCCTTCTATCAAAGATGAATGCATTCCTCTCATTCCAGATGCACCAAGCCCCGATCATGAAAACCTCCATGAAAAAAGGATAAGGAAAATCTCTCTTGGCTACAATCAACTTTTCATTAAGATTCCCTTCTTCTTCCCAAACAATGCCCAGAGCAAACCATCTAGAGAAGACAGATGGGCATTCAAAGAACAGTTGCTCACTGGTTTCCTCAATGTTATCCTGAGAAAGCACACAACAGTAACCTTCTTCTAGAAATTTGTTCCTCCTTCTTAACATATTTCTAAGTATTTAGCCAGTCATTAAGCAGAAGCCAGGTGAAAAACTTGATCTTTGGGACGCATTTGGCCTTCCAAATCCAGGTGATGGTCAGGGGGGATTCAATGAAGCATACTGATAGCGATAATATTTGCTAGAAGAGTAGTTCTGATTTCCCCAAATAAACTGCCAACAATCATTTACATCTGAATTTGCTGGATGCATTTGCAGCAACTCTGTCTGCAGCTCAAGGAATTCATTATATGCTTGCCGTGTCATTGGGATCCTAAAGCTGCTAAGCAGAGGTTCAGCATCTCTCATCTTTTGAAATGAAATTCTTGGTTCCTTCGCAAAATTCAGCAGATGAGGGTATTTTTGGGAGTGCACACTACCATTTAAAAGATCATCCCAAAAACTGACTGTGTCCCCTTTACCTGGAATGCAGTAAGCAACTCCCCTATATTGGATATGAAGTCTCAAAATGTCCTTCCACCAGAATGAACCTCTTTCTCTTCTAATATGAGGGACTCCATCTGGATAATGTTTCTGCCAGATAAGCTTAACCCACTGAATATTTTCTTTCCTATAGAGTTTATCCAATTGCTTCAACAGAAGAGCATCATTTTGAACGCTCAAGTTGATGACCCCCAGTCCCCCTTTTTCTTTGGGTCTCCTGACAAGTTCCCAGGCTGCTAGAGTGTAACCTTTTTTCCTAAAATCACTCCCTCTCCAGAGACATTTCTTTCTGTGCTTATCAATAATTTCCACCACTGTGACTGGCAATTTTAAAGAGCACATATAGTAAGTTGGGAGTGATGAGAGAACTGAGTTTACCAACTGCAATCTTCCAGCATAAGAGAGGAATTGAGAGCTTGCAGAAAGCCTTCTCTCAATTCTGCTGATAAGAGGGGCATAATCTTTCACTTGTGGTTTAGTGAGACCCATGGGCAGACCCAGATAAGTGAAAGGGAAGGATCCCACCAGACATCCAAAAACATTTGCTAGTGTATTAGCCTTTCCTTGGTAAACATTAATAGGAACAAGACAAGATTTGTGGTAGTTAACTCTCAGTCCACTTGAAATAGTAAAATTCTGTAGGATCTCCTTGAGATGTTGCAGCTGTGTTTCACAGGCTTGCATGATCAGGATAGTATCATCTGCATACTGCACAATTGGGAAAGGGGTACCTTGATTCTGTGGAAAGGGGGGGGGGGGGGGAAGAGGTTTCCATGTTCATACTCCTTATTTATGACACACTGTAACAGATCAGCTGCAATAGCAAAGAGAAGAGGAGACAGGGGGTCACCCTGCCTAACCCCCCTTTTACATTTGAAATCCTTGCCAGCTACCCCGTTGAGTAAAACTGATGAAGTTGCAGATGAAAGAATTTCTTTCATCCATTCCAGCCATCTTGAGGGGATACCCTTTGCTCTGAGAATGTCTATGATGGCTAAGTGCTCCACCAAATCGAAAGCCTTTTCAAAATCTAGCTTAAGTATAACGATCTCTCTCCTGGAATGATGACATTGGTGAAGATATTCAAAAGCCCACCCTAGACAGTCCTGAATAGTCCTTCCTCATATAAAGCCATATTGATTCTCATGCGCCACTGTCAGAGCTTTCGTTTGAAGTCTATTGGCTAATATCTTAGTGATGACTTTCATAGAAGAATTGAGGAGGGAAATAGGCCTGAAATCATTGATATTTTCAAGGTTGTCCTTTGGAACCAGAGAAATATAAGAGGAGTTGATACTTTTGATGTCTGCCTGGTGGTGGAAGAAATCCTTGCATAATCTGTAGATATCCTACTTAATGATGTGCCAGAATTTTTTGAAAAATAATCCATTAAAACCATCAGGGCCAGGAGCCTTGTCACTGGGAAGTTCAAGGATAATTGAGTCAATTTCTTCATTGGTGAAAGGAGAACAGAGGTCTTCAAGTTCATTGCTTGGCTGAATGATTTCTTGAAGATTAAACTGCATAGAGGTATTCACTGATGTACCAAATCTTCTTTTGAATTCTTGATAAAACAATGCACTTTTCTCTTGATGATCAGAAATCATACGGCCACTTTCATCCATTATCTGACAGATAACATTTCTTATACCTCTCTGTAGCCATTGCATGAAAGAATTTGGTATTTTCATCTCCAAATTGCACTAGGCGCTAAGTAAATCTCTGTTTCCAATATGTTTTCTGCATGTGCAATAGGTTATTAATATGGCTTTTAATGATAGCTCTGAAAGCTCTTTCCTGGTAATGCAGGTCCCTGATTTCTTCAAGCTTATCAAAGAATTCAATAGTGGTAAAGACGTACAATTGTAATGCAGTTTTTATCTTAACAAAAGAAAAAGTAAGATTCTTTTATAATTCATTCTATAACTATTTTTCTTTTTTTCTTAACTTGTTTGGCCTCAAAAATGTTTTTCAAATTCATGGTTCGGGAAGTGGTATTTTGTCATGTAATTTTAGCATACATGCTCGAGTAAAATTCAAATTTCCTTAGCAAAACACATGCTATCGTTTTGGGTAAAAAAATGCGTATAGGTGATATATGTAGTTTTTTTTAAGGAGACCTTACAACACTATCGTGCGTAGGGATAAGATATGCTACTTTAAAAAATCCATTTAGTTGTAGCATTTTTTTATAAGAATGTATTGCTACCAAAACTTATATGAAGATTAACGAGTCGGATAGACCGGTAGGATTGGTACGTCCGATGTTTCTGGTTTGCCTAGCTTCCATGCGAGAGAGAAACACTTAAGGGTTACCCACTTGGTATTTCCTAATTTTATCCCATCTGACCTTTTCAGCAAACACTTAAGAAGGTGCTTCAATATCAATTGCATTTTCTGACTAGTAAAAATGCAATGTATAGATATCATCATCAAGGACTTCGAAGAATGGAATGAAACTTTACAAGCAAAATGCAGACGCACGCTGCAGTTCTCTCCAGAAAATGTTGAGGTACATGCATGCTGATCTATCAAAGTATCCTTAGAGACGAAGTGAACTATGAATATTGTTTATTTGTGGGACCTGTGTCAATTTATATATGTCTAGATGACACGTCCTATGACTGAAGGGGGCTTTCTCAAAGTCTTTCAAGTGATGGATTCTTCAGGTATACTATACCTTCCATCATTACTGCTAGACTTTTGGTGTTTAGGCAGGGTGTGTGTCATTTTCAATTCTTAATTATAATGGTAACTCCAGGTACCAACAGTTTACTGAAGTCTGATGGGACTGATGAACTGCCAGAAGAATGGCTAGTTAATTGCTTACAAGTTGTTGAGGCTTGTTTCCCAGCAGAAGAAATGTATGCATGTCATTCAACATAGATAAGCCCTTGGATTTATCAGTCGTTGAGTTCAATGTCATTCAAGATATGCACTATTGCTACTTATGGTATCTCTCAACCTTCTTAATAGGAATACCCATGTTGCTGCCATGGAAAAAGCTGTCGATATCTCAGGTTGGTACAAACCTCTAATGCGATTTTCAGATTGCCGTTTATAACAGATTCTAAGTTGCATCAGCGCTGTGCTTCAATTTCAGCGCATCAGAATACTTTGCCTTGTCAACAATCTATCGTTGTCCATAAAGAACCTGCACAAGCTAGACCTGCACTGCTGAAAGGTGTGCCCAACACTTGTCCACGTACGTTTGCTGAACGCTTGTCTCCCTTTCAAGATTAGTATATAATATAATATAATATAATATTGGCTATGTAATGTATCCTGTCAATTGAACTCAAAGCACACTTTTCTCTGTTCCACAGCTGGCAAAACTATTGTCACAAGAAAGGAGCCGAGAACATATGTGGCCTACCCTTTCGATTTTGTACTGCCATCCAGTATCCGTCGTGGGGTCACCATTAAAGACATAAATGAGATGATCAAGGCCAAACCGCCACTCAAGATCAAGCACAAGAACGACGAGGAGCCCAACTCGTTCCAAGCCTTAGCTATCTTCGGGAAACCTGTGGTCCACAAGAGGAGGATCCATGCCCTGCCGCCGCACAAGATCAAGCACGGGAATGACTAGGAGCCCAACTCGTTCCAAGCATCAGGTATCTCCGGGAAACCTGTTGTCCACAAGAAGAGGATCCACACCAAGGGGAAGGGGGGCAACGGAACCATCACGATCACCAGAACCATAGGTTAAGCTGACCATTTTGTTGGCGAAGCTGTGCCAACCAAAACAGAGCAAAATCTCCATTGTTGGGACGAGAGTATTCAGCAGAAGCTATAGAGCAGTGAACAACAAATCTGATGTGTATAGTTATGGAATGGTGGTCCTTGAGATGGTCGATCGGAGCAAGGAAACAAATCGATGATAGCACAGACGACAGTAGCAGCAAGTATTTTCCCCAATGGTTGTATGACAACTTGGATCAGTTTAGTAGCTCTACAACCTGTGAGATCAGCATCGACACCACGAAAGTTGTGAGGAGCGATGATCCTCGTTGGCTTGTGGTGCATACAGTTCAGGCCTACTGACCGGCCATCCATGAGCGAAATCCTTGAGATGTTGAAGAACGACACTATGGACTTGCAGTTGCCACAGGCTACCAACCCATCCTAATGCGAGGCTCCCTCGACTCGCCCTCGCCCTAGCGCCGCCGCCGCCTTCCACCACCGCTGGTCCCCCTCCAATCCCTTCCCCCTCCGATATCTCGCCGGAGGCTGGAGGGAGTAGGGATCCATTATTTTTAATAAGTTTCTTTTAGTAGATCGAGTTCTTAGGGTTATGATTTCTCTATGCCAAGTTTCTTGGTATTAGGGATTTATCTCCTCCTCTTCTCCGGCGACGGCGAGGGAGTAGGGTGGAACGTTTTCTCCATGACGGCTCTGTTGAAAATGAGGACGACAACTACGGCGTCAGCATCTTCATCGGCATGACAACATGAAGATTCTTTCCGGACGGCGCATCAAGGCAGAGATGATGTCGCTGCCATGGAATAATTTTCTCCGGTCTCTTCTCTGTTTTGTTGTTTAGATCTGGCCACGATGAAGGACTTAGGAGAATATATTTCAGATCAGTCTTCCTCATTCTTCGGTGGCAGAAGAAAGAAAAAGGAAGATACAAGAAATAAGAAGTTTCTCAACTCCGCATGCAGGAATGTTGGTCGTCATTTGTTGGACATCTGTTCTCAGGGCTTTTGCCGAGTGTTTGCCTGTGTGGTCATCCATACGAAGCGTCATACAGGTTTGGATCTGAGATTTTGAGCTATTAACAGCGTGGGTACAATATAGATGAAAATCAGTTTTTGGATATATGTAATGTATTCCAGAATGCTGGTAACGTGATGATATGCCCAGCTATTATCTAATATAATTCTTCTTTCATTAAAAAAAAAACTTGCAGTTGCCACCGAATGCGTTCTGGATTGGTTGAACATAGCCACCCAGCTTGTAAACTTCACTCTCCTTTTTATGATTGCATATATACTTTTAGTATATTGTAAATATGTCCATTATTTAATATGCACTAAACAGTTGCATAGACTTGTGACTTGTATTAGAGGATCTCTAATAGATTACTTCGTAGAAAATGGGAGCTGCAACATTAGTGCACAATAAGACCTACTGTTGTAACTTGTAAATGATTCCTAATTATAACCGCTCTGTACTTGTGACGGTGAGGTTAATCGTCATGCATAGGAATAGTTATATATACTTTGTTAAAATTTAGTGACTGTTTGCTTTGTGCATGCATGTTTTTGACGAATACCTTCGTGATGATGAATTTGGTGGTTCTGTTAAAAAAAATGTTGTAAGCGAAGTTCTGAGGCGAATATCAATAATAAGATTATGGCGAATACATTTAGCTTAGAAGGAAAAACAAGATAATAATGTCCAAGAGGTCAAGAGTCAATACAGAGTTTTCTTGAAGGTATCAAATAGAGCTTCTTGCTCGCTTATGATATCTTCCTCTGCCTACTTCCATCGACTTAATTAAGGTTCTTTCCGAAAGATGCCAAATATGGGGAAACAATCTTAATTGTATTGTTCTAGTGCTTCATTTTGAACATTTCAACATTTCCACTTATAAAGTCGAACTAGTTTATCTGACATATTGACCTCGCGTTCATAAATTGTTGGATCAAAAGTTTAAGAAAAATGTTGACTTAGGGTTTCAGCACGGACGCAACCTGACAAGCTGGTCGTGAAGTTGGCGTGGGGCACGGCAACACCAACACGCGGGTTACCATTGCGCTGACGACAGGTGATGGTTGCCAACGAGTCAACCACAGCCAACTTTCAAAAAAAAACTCACTTTATGAGAAATAAAAAATTTAAACTAACATTTATGATACCAAATAAATATCATTACACTAGTTATGAAATATATTTTCATAGTAAACCTATTTGGATACATAAATGTTGATGCTGTTTTCCACAAACTTGATTAAATTAAAAAAAAATTGACTCATTTCAAATCTCTAATTACATTCTTTTTGAGACAGTCAAATCTATAATTGCATGCCTTTTTTAGACGGAAGGAGTACGCAGCTGCGGGTGTGACCTAACCTGGTAACACAGGGTGCAGACATAGGGTTCAGATAAATGCAAAGTAGCTTTTGTATCTGACTATTTTTTCCAAGCAACAACCGAAAAGGACAGGTAGTTCCTGTAATTCACTATAGGTAGAAAAAGAAATTAACCCAATTTATAAGAAAAAAAACAGACATGAAAACTTTTTAGTGACATGGTTAATTATTAAAGGAAAACCGTCAAAAAACTAAACACGGCAACCCAAACGACTAACCCCCGAGCAACCCACTTAGGTACAACACACAAGTGAGGGAGCCCAACGTCATCATTGTCAAGCTCATCACAACAAGACAAGCTTCGTGTTCCTCTATGAAAAATTGAGGACGCACTGAATTGGATTTGCATCTGTTCAGTTCGGCCCAGCCCGCGTTGACAGCCCTGGGTCTGATATGAATGGATGCCTATTTCTGGATGCCTACTCAAGTGGCATAATTTCTATATAATTGGTGACAAATGACATGGCCACTGGTTGCAAGCCGCATGTAACCTAGCTCGCATCCCCCAAAGTCCAGAAGGCAGGTTTAATTAATGATCATAAATACCCCTTGGTGATTTGTTGCTCAAGCTCATCGAAGTTCCAAGCATCATTGACCGAGTATTCACCTGCAAAATAAGCCTTAGAAACCTTCACAAGCAACAAATCTTCACTGGACTAGAACTACAGCTGAACCATGTAGACAGTAGCCAAGAGGCACAGCACAGAAAATTACCTATTGAGTCTCTCCGCAAGGCAGTTAAATGAGCACAGCTGCAGGAAAATGTATATACTGAATTTGGTCACCGAAATATATTAGCATAAAAAACATGTCGATGGATAAGAACAGTAACTGAAATGAAAATGGGGGGAAAAGGATCATGTGGTTATTCTACAATTAAACGACAAGAGTATATATTAAACATCCAGAAAAAAGGGAGGAACAAGTATTTGGGTTCAGTACAACAAATACATGGAACTAGCCAACTTCAGTAAAATAGCTAAGTTATTTAAAAAAAAAACTTCCAGCCCAAAGACATAATACTTGTGAAATATGAAATATCAAACTTGGTTGAATCTTTGACAGAGCAGGTACAAGCAGGGTGCATAAGCATAGGACCAAAACACATAGGGGCTAGGCTCTATGCAGACTTTTAGCCTTATGGTGTTCAAAGATATGTAGAACTCCATTGGACACATAAAGTAACTTGCTACCATAAAAGGATGACAATAGTGAAAGGATATTGCACAATCATAACAACTGAAACATTTATAGAAACCTGAAAAGGAAATATAAATGTAATCCTGACACCGATCACTTAGAGCACATTATACATGCTGATGTTCATTAATGCAGACTGCACACACAGAAAGTAAACAGAAAATAAGGCTAACACAGGAATAATTGTGCCAACCTTCCAAGTGCTTTACCCAAGTCCGCACATAGGGACCGAACATATGTTCCTTTTGAGCAAGTAACTCGAAATATCAAATTCTGTCTGTAGAATGCAAACCAAAAAAAAAAGAACAATCATCAAGAGTACAGGTAATCATATGAACACTGACCAGATATTTATTATCCGCTATGAATTCAAAGGTAGGAAAAGAGGAATGTAAGAATACCTGTCTTCCAAACTGCGCTCAATATCAAATTGGTATATTGATATTCTTCTTGGTGAAAGCTCTACTGTTTCACCCCTCCTTGCTTTGTCATACATCTTTTCACCACCAACCTGATTTCATGGTCAATTAACATTGTGAGCTTGTGAATTTGTCATACACGTTTTGGAAATAACACAACTTGTGAACTTGTGGTTTCATGGTTGATTAACTTTTGAGTAGTAGGCAGTGTGACAGCAGATGGAAGATTAGTAATATCAAACTGTATCATGATCAAAACCAACTATCCTTATGTCAGAAAGCGCAGTACACAGACAAGTCCTGAGATAGTATGACAAAGTTAACCTATATGCATGTTATCTTTCTATTTCCCTTTTTGCTCTTCATAAGTGAACAATATACTTCTAGTGGTTTAGTAGCTTATTATCCAAAAGTGTAAAACTGCTGAGCAGATTGTCATACATGCATAACAGAAAGTCAGCACCACCCACGAACAACTCTAGCAACATTCTTTTAAAGAAATTGTAGAAAAAATAGCTTTAGGTACAAGAATAGGGTACCTTAATGGCAGAAAACATTGGAGGAACTTGCCATATCTCACCCTTGAATGATGCTGCTGCCTTTCTAATATCTTCATCTTTGATGTGTTCCCATGGTTCCCTCTGGATAATCTGATCATAGAAGGATGTAAGGCATTACTGTCATCTAAGAAGAATTGTGAATACAAATAATTAAAATCAAAGCTAATATAAAAAAATAACTATACAGGATCAGATTTAGGAAAACACAAGTGGTTTAACTAATTATTTCAAGAAAAGGTTAAGATTGCACACAATCAACTATTGAGATCTGAAAATAGAGTTTGTAATTTCTGACATTTGTAAAGATAGGATCAACAAATGCTTGCAGAATTTACAGTCACCTACTATACTATATATAGACTATATATGCTAATAAGGTGATCAGCCTCTTTTTAGGATATAATCTTTCAATACGACTTCCCAGCAACATTGTACAAAAGCATAATTAACTGTGAAAATAGAGTTAACAGTCACCAACTAAAAGATATGTGGACAATATATGCTGATAAGTGATGAACCTCTTTTCAGGGTAGAATCTTTCAATAAGATTTCCCAGCAACATAGAAAAGAAGCATAACTAACTGCGAACCAAATAGGTTGTTATTTGGTGATGCTTCCCCAAATCCCTTCAATAATGCAGATCCATTTGCAACCCCTGAATAAAAGAATGTTCAGCAGACCATTGTAGAGATGCTAGGATACATACTGGTGAATCTGCATCCCAGGTTGATGTGGCTTCTCCAAGTCGGAAAACACCGCTATAGCCTTTAACCATTCCTTGGTAGCTTCAGAAGCATGAGATCATTCAGAAAAACAATGTACAGCAAGTGCTAGAGATGGAGGGATGATAAGTAGACATAGTATGTAAAACAATTCTTTCAGAGTCCATCATATTTTATTTTTCCCCCAAAGCCTACAATACAGTCTATACTAGGGCAAATTTGAAGATAAGCGTGAACCAGAGGACAATTGTCCCAGCAACCACAAGAATAAGCTTTCCCCGAAAGTTAAGACGATGTTACCTATCAACTATTTTGGTTGCTTTTCCTACACAAACAATCAACAATCCAGTTGCCATGGGGTCCAGAGTTCCAGCATGTCCAACCTGAGACCACACAAATATTGCAAAACATATACTTAATGCTAAGGGCTAATGCTACATTCAGATACAGTGAAAAAGCCCTGATATCACCTTTTGTACTTTCACCAAGCGCCGCAACTTGCCACAAACAGTAAATGAAGTCCATCCTGAGATTAGAGGAAAGACGAGTTCAGATGAATTGTTCAGGATGGAAGGCAACAGAGCAAATTAATAAAACACCACTCGAACCTAATCCTGTCCGCACATTAACTAATTATTATCTGCCCTGAAAGGAAACACAACACAGAACCCTGTCTTGAGGCAAAGCTGCAGAAGTGCCACACTAACTGATTGCCATGTAATTGTTGCTCTAATCGCTCACATTTCACAAAAGGAATTTTCCAGTGGTGCATCATATAAAAGTATCTAAAATACTACTGTTGTCTTAATCTCACAGACGGCAACCTAGTAGTACTGCCGATGATACATTTTGGTGAGAATCCCAGAACCTGCAATGCACCAAAGGGGAGGCGAAAGGCATCACCTTTGGGCTTGTCGATGAGCACGATGGTCCCGGCCGGGCCGTCCCACCTGGGCGGCAGCTCCGTGGTCCTGGTGACGAGGTACGGCTGCGGCCGCTCCTCCTGCTTTAGCACCTCCCGCTTCACCTGCTGCGGCTCTTTTCCCGGTCTCTTGGTCTTGGTGTCGGCTTGGCCGGGGCCCTTCTTCAGAGACCTGAAGAAGTCCTCCACCTTCCTCTCCAGCACCTCCCCTTTGTCGTCGCTGTCGCCGCCCTTCTTACTGACCACCCGCTCCTCTCCCTTATCTTCCTTCTTCTGGTCGTCGAAGAAGACGAGGCTCCTATCGGCGTCGGAGGCCGGGGCAGCGTCAGCAGAGACGAATGCATTGTCGAGCGACTGGTGGGGGAAGTACTTCTTCTCCAGGCGGTAGAGCATACGGTAGTGCTTGTCCTTCTCCCACGGCATAGCGAAGGTGTCGTGGAAGTAGAGCGCTTCCTCGCGCGCGTGCAGGCGCGGGAAGTCCACCACCTCCGGCCGGAGCTCGACGAATTCCGACGACGAGGAGGAGGGCCTGGTGGTGGTGGTGGCGTCAGGGTCGGGGAGGAGGCGGCTGCGGCGCTTGCGGAGGTACCGGCGCTTGGCGCGGTCGAGCGGCTGCTCGTCGGATGCTGGCTGCGGCTGGCGGCCGGCCCCGGCGGCGTCGGAGGCGGAGGATTTGGGGGGATTGGGTTCCGCGGGGCGGTGCACGATGAGGTCGTAGTAGAGAGGGTAGGGAGTCGCGGTGAGCGAGAGGAAGCGGTGCGGGAGGCGGAGCAGCGGAGACGGGGAGGAGGAGGAGGAGGGCAGCAGCGCCGCCCTCGCCGCCGCCGCCATGGCTCCCGCACGAGGAGGCATTCGTGTCCCCGCGGTGCGCGGGCCGCTTGCTATCGGTAGGGCCGTAGGGGAAGGGAGAACCGAGTCATGCGGCAGCCCAGCCGTTTGACCTGCAGCAGACGGTGCAGATGGAGAGCATTGCATCATCGATGTCCATGAGGACTTGCAGGTAAGAAAATGGATGACGACAATTAAAAATGCAACGAACTGTCATGTTTTATAACATAATAAAAATAAAGTTGATTTTTAAGAGCAATGTTTAAATCAAAAATCAGAGAATAAATAAAATTACGGTAATGTTACTATTAAGACATCCGAAAGGTTGGACGTCGCTCCACTCACTGACGCATGCGCCTTCTCGCCTGAAAAAGCAAAATCAACTCCCGCACACCTCGCTCTGCTCCCGTCCTTACCCTTTCCGTGCTCGTCATCCCCTGCCGTAGCGCACCAACGCCCGACGTCCTCCCCCACCGAGAGCCTCCAACGATCACAGATCCGACGGCCCTCTCCCTACCTCGGCGAGATCTATGGAGCAGGAGCAAGATCCACTCGCCTCTGGCGAGATCCATGGAGGTGAGATGATGGTGTTGCAGGGAAGTGGACGCCCTCTCATCCACCAGGCGTGGCGGCCTCTCCACCCCTGACGGTGCCCTCTCTCACCCTAGCGATCGCTCCCCCGACCTCGGCGGCCATGGTGATCCTCGCCCCCCATCCCTCACTATCTCCCACCGAGCCAAGCCCGGTACTGGTGGCGGTGGTGCTCGTGCGCCGCCACTCGTCGCCAGCTCCAACCCCAACGGCTAGAATCGACCAGCCCAGGCTTCCCCTTCCATATGTTGCAAATGTATGTTTCTGGTGTTTCAGTCATTTCAAAGGTATGTTGCAGTTGTGTTTTTATGGTTGTTGGAAAAGTAGATTAGAGGATGTTGTATATGTTGCAAGTGTTTCAGAAGTATGTTGTAAGCATTTGTTCAAAATATTTCATCTGTTTCCACACGTATGTTGCAACCGTATTTATCTGGATGTTGCATATTTTTTCACACATATGTTGCAACAGTATGTTCCAAATGTTTCAGTTGTTTCAGTCTTATGTTGCAGTAAGTGTTTTTTTCATGTTGCACTTGTTTTATCTGGATGTTGCATATGTTTCATACACATGTTGCAAGCGTATGTCCCAAATGTTTCATCTGTTTCAAATGTACGTTGCATTCGAGTGTTTCTTTTTGCAAGCGTAGGGCCAAGCCGCGGCCACCGACACGTGGAGGAGGTGCGGGCCGCCGTCAGCAGTGTGGGGAGGAGGCACATGTCGCACGGTGCTGTTGTGGAAGAGACGGGTGCGAGTCTTTTAGGCAGTCTAGAAGAGACGGGCGCCGCGCCAGTGTGAAAGAGGCGGGGGCGAGTCATCCAAGCAATGTGAACAACGGATCTGAAACAGGCGATTTGGATGCGAGCGCTGGAAACGGAGCTGGTGCGACGCATGCATCCGGACCACCATGTGCAAGTGCCGCCGATAAAATTATGCTATTGGAGCCACTATGTTTTTTTCTTTATCGGCCTTCGATGAGATGAGATCATCCATGCATGATTTTAAAGCCCAACACGGCCCGAAACAACCCACCAGGCATTCAACCTGACACGCAGGCCACCCAAATAGGTCCATGAGCCAGCAGCCCATCGCCGCATTGCGCTCTCCTGGTCCCTCCTGGCTCTCGGACAGCCAGAGAGAAAGGCACGATAGGGCGGCTGTGGCTTCATCACGAGTACATACAAAGCACAAGTATTTGGGTGATTATGCAAGCGGTAGATCGATGTGCTTTTTTTTAATAAACAACCTTATGTTGATGTTTTTTTTTTGTCACCAACTAATAAATTTAGTGCCACGTGTTGGTTCGGATCACTAGCTCTAGGAAATTCAAAAGTACATTTAGGCCCATTTGGCATAGCTCAAGTGAAGTTGTTTTTTAAAGTTTCGCCTCAACCAACATCTTTATTAACGAAGCTAAAGCTGTTTTCCAACTTGTTTTGCAAAATAGCTCATGATGGAAGACAAAATGAATGAAATGACAACAATAGCCCCCATTTTTCCCTTTCCACTTTTTTTCCTATTTTTTCTCCTACCCATCGGTTTCCTCCATGAGTCATGGCTGCGCCAACACCTGCAAGCCCCGGCGTGACATGCGGGCCCCAGCGGCCGCGAACGCCTCGCGAGCCCAGCCTCGCTCGAAGGTCGCGCGTGCCTCGCGAGCTCCGGCGGCCGCAAGCGCTCCGCGAGCCCCAGGAGCACGTGCCTCGCGAGCTCCGACATCCACATGTGCCTCGGCGACAACGGCTGCGCCGCTTGCACCTTGTCCCGGCTGCCGTGGTGCTCGCGCCCGCTCATGCCCCAGCGACAACAGTCGTGCTGCTCACCTGTGGTCCGAGGCCGCGGCGTGCTCCTAGCTCCGGTGGCCTCTGCCGTCTTCTTCTGATGTGACATGTCTCTCCTTCATTCGTCCGCACAGGGCTCCTGGCAGCCGTGTCCCGCCGCCCCCGCCTACCATGCCCTAGTGGCCACACTCCGGCGGGCCACGCCCAGACGAGCCGCGCTCCGGCGACCGCGCTCCCGGCGGTTTGCGCTCCCGTGGACGTGCCCCGGGCAAGCCACGCCCCGGTGAGCAGCACCCCTGAAGGTCGCGCTCCGGCAGGCCATGCCCCATCGCCTACCTCTTGCGAGCTCATAGCTCTCTCTCTGCCTGGGCAAAAGGAGTCTTTTGTGCATGCTGGGCCCCACATGTGTTAGGTGAAACTGGGATAAGCTATTTTTTCAGCTCTCTTCCATCCCATCCTCTTGTGATAGGAGGGAAAAACAGCTTCATCCATGAAGCTGTTTTGAAAAGGGGTTTTTAGAAAGAAAAAAAAACAGCTCACAACATTTCATGAAGCTATTGGTGAAGCTATGCTAAATAGGTCCTTAATGGGTGTTACCCTCGCGTTCTCTTTCTTATTCGACTGATATGAGTCGAGCATAAGTTTAATCTCATGTGAAGTCATATATATCGTGTTAATGAGGGTGCCCGTTGTATGGATACACGTCAACTAAAATAATTAAACATTGTTGTTATTCCAAGAATCTGCGGTCATTGAGCAGAGATTAACAAATTGAATTCGAGTAAAATCTCTGAATCAGTATCCAACAGTGTTAGAAAAATTTTATTGTATTTCACTGAAAGCACGACGAACACTATCACTGGAAAATAATGGCAAAAAATTCCAAGAGCCTCCCTTAGTCGCAGTGGCTCTAGAGTTTGAAAGTCAAGTTGTGGATGTGTTGTAAGATTCACCGGACTCAGACATGAACCTTTTGCAAGAATGATAAATTGGAGCTGGCATCTTTGAATAACAAATGTACTCGACCCAAGCAAGAAACACAAATCTCACGGGGCAACAAAGCAATTATGCTCATAAAGAAGAGTGTTCCTAGGTAAACTTGTAATTACAGGCCACAGAGCCAATTTGCTTTGCATAGTCTCGCATTGTCGCATAAGCATATGTGCTAAGAGTTGTGGCTTGAATCTTGCAAGCACTAAAAACACCTGACCATCTTCATGACCTCTATCGTGCTCCTTATTGTTGTCAGGACGGGATATCGATATAATGTAGAGGTGCTAGCAAAATGGCAAGTGTGCATCATCTTACTTGATACCAGTCCTATTAGTGCTATGCTCCACCATGCATCCTCCTTTCGGCTCCGCCATCAGCGAACTCCCACTACATAGAGACCCTTATATATGAACCATGCCTGTCATCAAAATACAAGACATGTTCCTCATTCCAAGACCAGATGCTGTTGAAAAATAAGGCATTTTCATATTTATTTTAATCCATAAAAATAACGCAATAAAAAAGAGAGTGAAGTCATGAATAAAAAGACAGAAACAATTCATGACAAATGTTAACATGATGATAAGACAAATTATAGAGCCGAAACATATGTGAAACATTGTTTTACATAGCTGAAGCATCACAGACATGATCACAAATATAAAAGATGTGTTCTCAAATATCAAGATCATGATGATCACAAAATTAAAAGGAACCAGAAAACCAGTACTAGCATAATCATCCAAATCAACCAAACAGAGCATGTTGAATATGAAAGCAGTATTGCCTAGGAACATCATGATATTGATAATGAAACTCAGAAGAGGGTGAAGGAGATTATACCCTGCGGCGGAGCCGCTCGCACCAGGAAAAGCCATGGTGGTGCTTTGTTGTTGTAGTCGTCCCGCTCGATGCAGTGCAGAAAAAGGACGCCGTGAAGAGGCACCGCTACAGGTTCACCAGCGAGTAGTCGTGCCACCACCGACACTCCCCAAAAACGTAATCGCCCGTCTTCACCCGAGCAGGTGAAGCCCACGACGGAGATGCGTTCCAGAGGCCTACTCTTCCATCTCTGGTGCTCGCCGGAGGTGGAACGGGAAGAACTTGCGCTGCTAGAAAGTGGTGTACTTCGCCAAGAGAGCCTAACCGAGAGGGGAGGATTTGTTTTATAGGCAGAGGCCAGAAGACGAGAAGCCGACGGCACCGAGGGGTCACACCTCCCTTCTACGGTGGGAGAGACGGAGACGGAGAGCCAGAAGTCACGGGAGTTAACCTCCAATCAATTTGTCACAGGAAACGGAAACGGAGTTTCAAAAATAAAGGCCTTGCCCGCCCGTCCGCTCGTCGCCGCCCGCCCGCCCGCCTGCCTGCCTCGCCACGCCATGCCCACGGGCACGGGCTCGGGCCGGGCCGGGCGGTGGCGGCGGCGGCGTGCGCCGCGCGTGTGGCATCCAGGTGATTCACTTTTACTTCTCAAATAGATCGATCAATGATCAAGTATTTAAGTAGAGTCTCCTCTCGATTAAATTCCCATATGGTATAAAACCATTAATGTACATGTACGGACCATAGAGTTTAATAGAGATATTAAATAAATGGGCCAAGCCCATAATATCTAACAATCCCCACCAAACTCTAGGGTACGCAGTTTGAAGTTCTCAGAACCACATTCCTTTTATATACCAGTGTTTCGATGGAGACTGTTAAGTTGAACATCCATCTAGAAAGCTAGCTACACTCATCCACAACTGAACAATGGACAGAACCTTGAATTGACAGTTTTGTGCGAGATGAGTTTCACATAGCCTCTTAACTGATACTAGGCTGCCAAGTACCTTTCCTCTGTTTTGAAGCATATAAGTCACACTTCGAGGCCTTTTCATGAGCATCTAGAGATTACCCATATCTCATAGATTGTGACTAGCAATCGAGCTCATATAGGTGTGTTCCTTATAGGATGTTCTGTAGGACAACATCCCCGCTATACCAAGCCGCTCGGATCACATTAAGAACTTAATCATCCTGCCTAACAGTATTGGAGAGACGGTGCATCTCCAACGAACTGAGCTATAATCTAAGGGGTCTCTCCCTCAGTCAATCAACAGCTTGTTTCGCCATCCTAATTCACGGGATCTCCGATCACATAGGATAGGTTACCACTGTTGATGGCTCTATGTGGGTCTCAAACCCAGTTCCCTCGATGCACCTTCTATCACATTGCGTGATAGACCCTTAGTGAATTGATCTGCCAGATTATTTGATGTATGGACATAGTCCAATGCAATTACTCCGGAGTTTCTCAGTTTTCTGACAGTCTTCAAACGTCTCTTCACATGCTTTGTGGACTTCATGTTATCCTTAGAACTGTTTACCTTAGTGATCATAGTTTGATTATCACAGTTCATGGAAATTGCTGGGATTGGTTTCTCAACAATCGGCAAATCCATCAAGAGATCACGGAGCCACTCTGCCTCAGCACTAGCGGTATCCAATGCGGTCAGTTCTGCTTCCATTGTAGACTTCGTTAAGATAGTCTGCTTGTAAGACTTCTAAGAAACAGCACCACCTCCAAGTAGAAACACGTATCCACTCGTGGCATACAGCTGATCCGCATCAGAAATCCAATTAGCATCACAATAACCCTCTAGTACCCTCGGATACCCGGAAAAGTGAATGCTGTAACTCATTGTCCCTTTCAAATAGCGCAACACTCTCTCAAGAGCATTCCAGTGAGTATCTCCCGGATTTGACACAAACCGGCTCAGTTTGCTTACAGCGAATGAGATATCAGGCCTGGTTGCGCTAGCTAGGTACATAAGAGAACCAATTATCTGTGAATATCTCAATTGGTCTCTTGCAATTCTGTGATTCTTCCTCAAATGAACACTTGGATCGTGCGGAGTAGGAGCAGGCGTACACTCACTGTACCCAAATCGGTTCAAGACCTTTTCCACATAGTGAGACTGCATAAGAGTTACCCCACCACTTCCTTCCTCCCTTGAAAGCTTAATGTTGAGAATAACATCAGCCTCTCCTAAGTCTTTCATCTCAAAGTTACTCGACAAAAAATCTTTTACTTCTTTAATCACATTTAGATTGTTGCCAAATATTAATATATCATCCACATATAGGCATAATAACACACCATCACCACCACCAAACCGATAATATACACATTTATCAGCTTCATTCACAACAAAGCCGGTTGATGTTAGAGTTTTATCAAACTTCTCATGCCACTGCTTGGGGGCTTGCTTTAGGCCGTACAGGGACTTCAATAACTTACAAACTTTACCCTCTTGACCATTTGCAATAAACCCATCAGGCTGATCCATGTAGATCTCTTCCTCAAGCTCTCCATTTAGGAAGGCTGTCTTAACGTCCATCTGATGAATGAGAAGACCATGTGAGGCAGCTAGGGATAGCAACACACGAATGGTCGTCAATCGAGCAACAGGTGAGTAAGTATCAAAGTAATCTTCACCTTCCTTCTGTGTATAACCCTTAGCAACAAGCCTAGCCTTGTACTTCTCAATTGTACCATCAGGCCCCAGCTTCTTTTTAAACACCCATTTGCAGCCCACAGGTTTGCAACCAAATGGACGGTCAACCACTTCCCACGTCCCATTGGACATAATGGAGTCCATCTCACTTTGCACTGCCTCCTTCCACATGTCGGAATCAGGAGAGTAGTATGCCTTAGAAACAGTTGTGGGAGTGTCATCCACGAGATATATAATAAAGTCTTCTCCAAAGGATTTTGCAACTCTTTGCCTCTTACTCCTTCGAGTGACAGTATTATCATCCTCCTCAGGATTTTGCTCAAGCTCATGGGTGTTATCATCAGCGTGTATATTCGATTCATGAAGTTCAGGAACAGGATCATGACTAGACATGCTAGATGCACCTATTTTCATTGGAAATTCATTCTCAAAAAACGTGGCATCTCTAGACTCCATGACCGTTCCAACAGCCATATCAGGAGCACTAGAATTTATTATTAAAAAACGATAGCCCACACTATGAATGGCATAGCCTAGGAAAACACAATCTATAGTTTTTGGTCCAAGCTTTCGCTTTTTGTTTATTGGCACGTTCACTTTGGCCAAACAACCCCAAACGCGAAGATAAGAAATATTTAATCTCTTTTTCTCCCATTCCTCAAATGGAGTGATTTCTTTGTTCTTTGTGGGCACTCTATTTAGGACATGATTCGCAGTTAAAATTGCCTCACCCCACCATTCCTTAGATAAACCAGCTGTCTCCAACATGGCATTCACCAAGTCAGTTAGAGTGCGGTTCTTTCTCTCAGCAATCCCATTGGATTGTGGTGAGTATGGAGGTGTCCTCTCATGAATTATACCGTGCACCGTGCAAAACTCAGAAAATTCATTAGAGAAATATTCTCCCCCGCGATCGGACCGCAACCGTTTGATATGTTTTTCAAGTTGATTCTCAGCCTCAGCTTTAAAGGTTTTAAAATAATGTAATGCCTCATCTTTTGTTTTAATTAGGTACACATAGCAATATCGAGTGCAATCATCTATGAACGTTATGAAGTATCTCTTACCACCTTTTGTCAAAATTCCGTTCATTTCACAAATATCGGAATGGATGAGTTCAAGTGGTGCCAACTCTCTCGCCGCAACTGCCTTGTGAGGCTTGCGAGGTTGTTTTGCCTCAACGCATGTATGACATTTGGAGCTTTTGGCAACGTCAAATTTAGGAATTAAATTCAAACCAGCTAAGCGGGACATGCAACCAAAGTTAACATGACATAATCGAGAATGCCAAATATTCATCTCAACATTAACGTTATTAACGACATTATTCACTGCAAGAGGTAAAGTATCAACCAAAGACAAGCGGAACAAGCCTCCGCTCTCATAGCCTTTTCCAACAAAGGTTCCATACTTCGACATAACACATTTATTCGACTCAAACACAAGTTTAAAACCGTCTCGACATAGCAAAGAGCCACTAATAAGATTTTTCCTTATTGAGGGGACATGATGCACGTTCTTGAGTTGCACGGTCTTCCCCGAAGTAAGCTTCAGATCCACCGTACCAACACCATGAACACCAGCACGCGCGCCATTCCCTATCAGCAAGGCTCCACTCCTCCCGACCTGGTAAAAAGAAAACAATGACTTATCAGCACACACATGTATATTTGCACCTGTATCAACCCACCAATCAGGTGAGGAACAAACTGTAAATGCAAATAAATTACCATACCCAGCAGCGTCTGCATCAGTCTCAATGGTGTTGACTGTCTTCGCCTTTGGTGGAGGCTTCCACTTAGCCTCAGGACACTCTCTAGAAAAGTGCCCAGTGTTCCCACAAGTGAAGCAGTTTATCTTTGCCTTGTCTAATCCCATCTTCTTATTATTACCTTTCTTGAAGAAGGTAGTGGATTTCTGCTTAAGCTCCTGCTGGGGCTTCTTCTTTTGTGGCTTAGGACGAAACTTTTGCACCACATGTGCACTAGTAGTCGCCTCACCATTCCTGCCCTTGCTCTTTCCCTTAACATCCTTTGCTCTTGCCTTGTCCTCAACATCAAGAGTGCCAACAAGTTCAGCAATGCTAAACTGCTGCCTCTTGTGTTTCAAGGTAGTAGCAAAATCAGTCTAGGAAGGTGGCAGCTTAGCAATAATGCACCCTGCCACGAACCTGTCAGGGAGAGGACAGCCGTACAGCTCCAATTCCTTCACCAGTCCCTGTATCTCATGAGCCTGTTCGACTACAGGACGGTTATCAACCATCTTGTAGTCATGGAACTGCTCCATGATGTACAGCTCAGAGCTGGCATCGGAAAGATCGTACCGGGCCTCAAGGGCTTCCCACACAGCTCTGCCAGTCGGGAGTGGTATGTAGGCATCAACCAGAGAATCATTGATGATGCTCAACAGTGCAGCCTTGCACATGGTCTCAGCATGTCCCCAAGCCTGTTCATCCTCATCGGATCTCACAGTAGCAGGCTGCTCATTGAGCACATGACCACAACGCATGGCCGACAACCACAGAAGGGCTTTCTCACGCCACCTCTTGTAGTGAGTGCCCTCAAACGGCGTAGGCTTTAGCATGCCCGCAAAGCCAACAGATGAAAATGGCCTGAAATTACGTTTTTGGAATGTTGAAAAATAAGGCATTTTCATATTTATTTTAATCCATAAAAATAACGCAATAAAAAAGAGAGTGAAGTCATGAATAAAAAGACAGAAACAATTCATGACAAATGTTAACATGATGATAAGACAAATTATAGAGCCGAAACATATGTGAAACATTGTTTTACATAGCTGAAGCATCACAGACATGATCACAAATATAAAAGATGTGTTCTCAAATATCAAGATCATGATGATCACAAAATTAAAAGGAACCAGAAAACCAGTACTAGCATAATCATCCAAATCAACCAAACAGAGCATGTTGAATATGAAAGCAGTATTGCCTAGGAACATCATGATATTGATAATGAAACTCAGAAGAGGGTGAAGGAGATTATACCCTGCGGCGGAGCCGCTCGCACCAGGAAAAGCCATGGTGGTGCTTTGTTGTTGTAGTCGTCCCGCTCGATGCAGTGCAGAAAAAGGACGCCGTGAAGAGGCACCGCTACAGGTTCACCAGCGAGTAGTCGTGCCACCACCGACACTCCCCAAAAACGTAATCGCCCGTCTTCACCCGAGCAGGTGAAGCCCACGACGGAGATGCGGTCCAGAGGCCTACTCTTCCATCTCTGGTGCTCGCCGGAGGTGGAACGGGAAGAACTTGCGCTGCTAGAAAGTGGTGTACTTCGCCAAGAGAGCCTAACCGAGAGGGGAGGATTTGTTTTATAGGCAGAGGCCAGAAGACGAGAAGCCGACGGCACCGAGGGGTCACACCTCCCTTCTACGGTGGGAGAGACGGAGACGGAGAGCCAGAAGTCACGGGAGTTAACCTCCAATCAATTCGTCACAGGAAACGGAAACGGAGTTTCAAAAATAAAGGCCTTGCCCGCCCGTCCGCTCGCCACCGCCCGCCCGCCCGCCTGCCTGCCTCGCCACGCCATGCCCACGGGCACGGGCTCGGGCCGGGCCGGGCGGTGGCGGCGGCGGCGTGCGCCGCGCGTGTGGCATCCAGGTGATTCACTTTTACTTCTCAAATAGATCAATCAATGATCAAGTATTTAAGTAGAGTCTCCTCTCGATTAAATTCCCATATGGTATAAAACCATTAATGTACATGTACGGACCATAGAGTTTAATAGAGATATTAAATAAATGGGCCAAGCCCATAATATCTAACAATCCCCACCAAACTCTAGGGTACGCAGTTTGAAGTTCTCAGAACCACATTCCTTTTATATACCAGTGTTTCGATGGAGACTGTTAAGTTGAACATCCATCTAGAAAGCTAGCTACACTCATCCACAACTGAACAATGGACAGAACCTTGAATTGACAGTTTTGTGCGAGATGAGTTTCACATAGCCTCTTAACTGATACTAGGCTGCCAAGTACCTTTCCTCTGTTTTGAAGCATATAAGTCACACTTCGAGGCCTTTTCATGAGCATCTAGAGATTACCCATATCTCATAGATTGTGACTAGCAATCGAGCTCATATAGGTGTGTTCCTTATAGGATGTTCTGTAGGACAACATCCCCGCTATACCAAGCCGCTCGGATCACATTAAGAACTTAATCATCCTGCCTAACAGTATTGGAGAGACGGTGCATCTCCAACGAACTGAGCTATAATCTAAGGGGTCTCTCCCTCAGTCAATCAACAGCTTGTTTCGCCATCCTAATTCACGGGATCTCCGATCACATAGGATAGGTTACCACTGTTGATGGCTCTATGTGGGTCTCAAACCCAGTTCCCTCGATGCACCTTCTATCACATTGCGTGATAGACCCTTAGTGAATTGATCTGCTAGATTATTTGATGTATGGACATAGTCCAATGCAATTACTCCGGAGTTTCTCAGTTTTCTGACAGTCTTCAAACGTCTCTTCACATGCTTTGTGGACTTCATGTTATCCTTAGAACTGTTTACCTTAGTGATCATAGTTTGATTATCACAGTTCATGGAAATTGCTGGGATTGGTTTCTCAACAATCGGCAAATCCATCAAGAGATCACGGAGCCACTCTGCCTCAGCACTAGCGGTATCCAATGCGGTCAGTTCTGCTTCCATTGTAGACTTCGTTAAGATAGTCTGCTTGTAAGACTTCTAAGAAACAGCACCACCTCCAAGTAGAAACACGTATCCACTCGTGGCATACAGCTGATCCGCATCAGAAATCCAATTAGCATCACAATAACCCTCTAGTACCCTCGGATACCCGGAAAAGTGAATGCTGTAACTCATTGTCCCTTTCAAATAGCGCAACACTCTCTCAAGAGCATTCCAGTGAGTATCTCCCGGATTTGACACAAACCGGCTCAGTTTGCTTACAGCGAATGAGATATCAGGCCTGGTTGCGCTAGCTAGGTACATAAGAGAACCAATTATCTGTGAATATCTCAATTGGTCTCTTGCAATTCTGTGATTCTTCCTCAAATGAACACTTGGATCGTGCGGAGTAGGAGCAGGCGTACACTCACTGTACCCAAATCGGTTCAAGACCTTTTCCACATAGTGAGACTGCATAAGAGTTACCCCACCACTTCCTTCCTCCCTTGAAAGCTTAATGTTGAGAATAACATCAGCCTCTCCTAAGTCTTTCATCTCAAAGTTACTCGACAAAAAATCTTTTACTTCTTTAATCACATTTAGATTGTTGCCAAATATTAATATATCATCCACATATAGGCATAATAACACACCATCACCACCACCAAACCGATAATATACACATTTATCAGCTTCATTCACAACAAAGCCGGTTGATGTTAGAGTTTTATCAAACTTCTCATGCCACTGCTTGGGGGCTTGCTTTAGGCCGTACAGGGACTTCAATAACTTACAAACTTTACCCTCTTGACCATTTGCAATAAACCCATCAGGCTGATCCATGTAGATCTCTTCCTCAAGCTCTCCATTTAGGAAGGCTGTCTTAACGTCCATCTGATGAATGAGAAGACCATGTGAGGCAGCTAGGGATAGCAACACACGAATGGTCGTCAATCGAGCAACAGGTGAGTAAGTATCAAAGTAATCTTCACCTTCCTTCTGTACTTCGCCAAGAGAGCCTAACCGAGAGGGGAGGATTTGTTTTATAGGCAGAGGCCAGAAGACGAGAAGCCGGCGGCACCGAGGGGTCAGACCTCCCTTCTGCGGTGGGAGAGACGGAGACGGAGAGCCAGAAGTCACGGGAGTTAACCTCCAATCAATTCGTCACAGGAAACGGAAATGGAGTTTCAAAAATAAAGGCCTCGCCCGCCCGTCCGCTCGCTCACCGCCGCCCGCCTGCCTGCCTGCCTGCCTCGCCTCGCCTCGCCACGCCACGCCACGCCACGCCCACGCGCACGAGCACGGGCTCAGGCCGGGCCGGGCGGTGGCGGCGGCGGCGCGCGTGCGCACGTGTGGCATCCAGGTGATTCACTTTTACTTCTCAAATAGATCGATCAATGATCAAGTATTTAAGTAGAGTCTCCTCTCGATTAAATTCCCATATGGTATAAAACCATTAATGTACATGTACGGACCATAGAGTTTAATAGAGATATTAAATAAATGGGCCAAGCCCATAATATCTAACAGATGCTAACACAATGGACGGACGCGCACCGAAGTTGGCACCAGTCTTTCCTCCCTAGTATCCTAATCGACTGCGGCGAGCCACGCCTCGTTAGCTCTTACCGTGTTATGTTCCTGTTGGGACACAGATAGCTTGGTCGCGAAGGCTATCCTCCCCTCGCATCTCTTCATCACACATCTAGCGGACTAAGCCAGAATATGGGTTGTCATGTTTATTTTGACAGGAATTTTGAAGGGACCTTCGCCTACGACATCTGACCTTGCAAAGGTCCATGGCCAGTGGAGGCGTCTCGGCGAAGGCCCGGAGATTGCTTCAAGGCGACGCCCGGGAAGAGGACGCGAAGGTCACTAGGGGGAAGACGATGAATCAACTCGGCGACTGGAGAAGACCGGCAGAGGTTAGGCCTTCGCCTTTCATGGGCAGGGCTCCCAAAGGAGGCACGTGTTGCACAACCATTGGGCCTCTAGTGGGCTTAAAGCTAAGGCCCATAAGGCAAGGTGGTTGAGGGAGAGAAGAACTAACGTATGAAAGCCCTAAGTTTGGTTTTGGTTAATTGATGAAACCTAGTACTAACCTTTGCTCTAAGTGTAAGAGATAGGTTGGTACCCCAAGTGATGGAGCAAGCTTGGTGGCTAGGAGGAGATGCCACAAGATCATGGTGATCAAGTGCTCAAGCTTCGGAAAAGAAGAAAGAGAAAAAAAAGAGGCTCAAGGCAAAGGTATATGCATAGGAGCTCTTTTGATTTTAGTGGTTAAGACACTATAGAGAGTGTAACCACATTTAGGATTGATAGCCGTACTATCAAGAGGAGAGAACTCGCAAGTGAAATGCGGTTATCAAAGTGCCACTAGATGATCTAACTCATTCATATGCATTTAGATTCTAGTGAGTGACTGACACCCTTGAAAAAGCTTTGAAAATATGCTAACACACATGCACAAAGGTGTTACACATGGTGGTTAGCACTTGGGAGCAAGGGTGGAGAAGTTGGAGATGAGAAAAGGGTCACAGAAGTGACCGGATGCTCACACCGAACGCTGGCCCCCATGGCACCGGACGCGTTTGGTGGTAAACCCTAGCGTCAGTGTTGCTGTCCAGTGAGGATCGGACACTGAGGGAGTCCGGTCACCTCTGACCAGACGCGTCTGGTCGCTCTGGGATTTCTCTAGATCCTCTCTGTGTTCGATCAGACTTTGGTGAGTCGGTTGGACCGGACTCGCTTGTAGCGCGTCCGGTTGCACCATCGAGGCACGCAAGCTGAGCTGTGAAGTGAGCACCAGACTCTGGGCGCGTCCGGTCCGAGTGACCAGACACGTCCGATCGCTGAAAGATCGCTCGATGTTGTTTCTGTGATCGACCGGACTCTCTGAGGAGTGCGTCCGATGCAACATTAAGGGGCGCAAGCTCTATGCCGACTGTTGGGATCGAACGAACGATGTTGAACGCAGCTGACACGTGGACGGCTCTGGGCGACCGAACTCACCTGACCAGACTCGGTGCGTCCGGTCAGCGCGTCCGGTGCGCGCGTAGAAGCTGTGTGAAGGGGCCAACGGCTCTTTGAGCTTTGTCTCCTCTATATAAGTGGTTTGGCAGGTTGAGGCTCACTCTCTTGGACATTTTGATTGCCATACACACCT
Organism: Miscanthus floridulus; assembly: GCF_019320115.1. Taxonomy (NCBI): domain Eukaryota; kingdom Viridiplantae; phylum Streptophyta; class Magnoliopsida; order Poales; family Poaceae; genus Miscanthus; species Miscanthus floridulus. Next base: position 7,997,066 of record NC_089595.1, read on the forward strand.
AGTGAGCCTTGCCAAACTTCTCTCACTCACATTGCTTGATAGTGTTCATCATTTGGTGAGATTGAGAGCATCTAAGTGCATTGAGTGAAGTGATTTTATCTAGAGGCACTTGGTGATTGTGTTTTGCTATGGATTCTCTTATTACTCTTGGAGTTTGCCGACTCCTAGATGGCTTGGAGTAGTGAGGATCATTGAGCGGAGGTTGGTGTTTGTTCTCTGACTCCGATTGGTGGATTGTGAGGGGTTCTTGAGCCTTCCCCGTGGAAGTTCACGAAAGGCATCTCTAGTGGATTGCTCATAGCTTGTGGATCCCCATCTTGTGTTGGTTGTGCGGCACCTAGTTGCGGGTTAGGCATTGAAAGCCTATTAGCATGTGAACCTTCAAGTGGGTGAATCGCTACAACGAGGAGTAGCTTGCCGACAAGCAAGTGAACCTCGGTAAAAAATCATTGTGTCATCTCTTTGTTGAGGATTCATCTTGTGTATATCGATTGATTGGTTCATTTATCACCATGTCGGTATAACCCCCTCAACTCTACCTTTGCACTTCAATTGTTTACTTTCTTGCAAAGTAGAGTAGCTAGTGTTCTCTCTAGTGTAGCTTGTGTAGCTCTAGACTTGTTTAGTAGCTTGGTCACTAGCTAGAATAGTCTTAGCCCTTTGTGTGCCATAGAACTTTTAGAAACTAGAATTGTTGGATAGGTGGCTTACAACCTTTTGGTAGTGCTAGCGCAAAACTTGCTATTAGCCTTTTGTTTTATTAACCACTTTGCTTAGTGTGTTTGCAGAATTTTTATTAGGCTATTCACCCCCCCTCTAGCCATTGTAGAACCTTTCAAGTGGTATCAGAGCCGTGATCACCGTTTCTTTGAGACTTAACATCCTACGGTGTCAAGATGGCTCAAATCAACAATACCAAAAGGCCACCCCAATTTGATGGCATAAACTATAGCTATTGGAAGGCTAAGATGACCACCCATATCAAATCAATCAACCGGAAGATATGGTTGGTGGTTGAGAAGAAGTTTGAGGTTGCCGATCCGGAGGCACCCACCACCGAAGAAGAAGAGAAGCTACAAAACAATGATATTGCTCTAAGTGCTATTCATGATGCAATCTCTCAAGATGTATTTGAGCAAATCAAGAATTTGGAAATGGCTCATGATGCTTGGAAGAAGCTAGAAGAATCATTTGAGGGCACTCAAGCGGTCAAGGGAGCCAAGGCATATATCTTGAAGGAGAAGTTTGCAAGTTTTAAGATGAAGGAAGATGAGACTATGCCAGAGATGTTCAATAGGCTACAAGTGCTAGTAATGATCTCAAGGCACTTGGTGAGAATGTGGAGGACATGGACTTCTCTCATAAGTTCTTGAGATGTCTTCCCTCAAGATTTGGCATGTTGGTCACCCTACTTGTGAGGAGTGGATTGGATACCATGACACCAAATCAAATACTTGGTGATGTGGTAACTGATGATACTTATAAGGATGACAAGGAAGAGATGGAGACGAAGGATGAGAAGAAGAAGAGTGTGGCATTCAAAGCCACATCATCATCTAAGAGAAAGGGCAAAGCTAAACAAGAGGAATCATGTGATGATGATAGCTCCAATGCTTGTGAAGATGAGGTTGAGGAGATGGCCCTCTTTGTGAAGAGATTTAGCAAATTCATGAAGAAGAAGGACTATCATGCTAGAAGGAAGAAGTCTTCATCCAAGGATGAACCAAGAAGATGCTTCAAGTGCAATAGCAAGGATCATCTCATTGCGGATTGTCCATATAATAGTGACAATGATGATGACAAGAAGGGCAAGAAGAAGAAAAAGGACAAGAATGAGTCCACTCACAAGAAGAAGAACTACTCTCACATTGTCACATGGGATAGTGATGCTTCCACAAGTGATGAAGATGATAGTGATGATGAAAGGAAGACATCAAGCAAGAAGAAGGCAATTGCAAGCATTGCTATTAATGACAAGCCTTCACTATTTGACACTCCATCGACATGCTTCATGGCTAAGGCCAATAAGGTACAATCCAATGATGAGAGTGATAGTGATAGTGATAATGATGATGAACCCACTAAAGATGAACTAATGGACATGCTTGATGATGCTCGTGATCATTTTGACATAAAGAGAAAGGAGTGCAAAGAATTGCGAAAGAAGCTTCAAGCTCTTGAGCAATCCTTTGATGAGCTCAATGCCACTCATGAGAGGCTAATGGAAGCCCATGAGAAGCTTGGCAAAGCTCACTCCAAGCTTGAGAAAGCTCACTCTTCTCTTATTGAGCAAAATGAAAAGGAGCAAATTAAAATATGTGACAAAGGCTAAACTTGTGATATAATTGATGAATCTTTCTATAAGCCTATTGTTGTTGCTCCCACTAACCCTTCTTGTAGCACATCCACTTCTACCTCATCTACTAGTTATGGTTTCACATGTGATTCCTCACTAATGGTTGAGAATGAAACCCTCAAGAAGGAGGTAAATGAGTTCACTCATGCCTTAGGCAAAGCCTATGGTTGTGAGGCCCGCTTGCTTAAGTGCTTGGGTAGCCAAAGGTTCTCCCTTTGCAAAGAGGGATTGGGCTATACCCCAAGAAAGGCAAGGCAACCTTTGCAACTCCAAAGTCTAGCTTTGTGAGGGGCAATGGTCGGTTTTGCACTAGTTGCAAGCAAGTTGGGCATGTAGAGCAACATTGCAAACTTAACAAGAGCAAGATCAAGTTCACTAATGTATCCTCCATTCGTTATGATTCTTGCTACATGCTTACCAAGGGTGTTGTTGGTGTGAAAGCTAAGTTCATAGGTTCACCCAATGAGAGCTCAAAGAAGAAAGCTATATGGGTACCTAAGTCCTTAGTCACTAACTTTGGAGGACCCAAAAAGATTTGGGTACCTAAAAGGAATTGATCTTTTCTTGTAGGTCAATTACAAAGCCGGAGGAAGGCATTGGGTCCTTGATAGTGGGTGCACTCAACATATGACCGGGGATGCAAGAATGTTCAACTCAGTCAAAGATAATGGCAATGATGGCATTGATAGTATCACTTTTGGTGACAATGGAAAAGACAAGGTGAAAGGGCTGGGAAAGATTGCTATATCCAATGATCTAAGCATTTCCAATGTGCTTCTAGTTGAGAGCTTGAATTTCAATCTATTGTCGGTTGCCCAATTATGTGATCTCGGTTTCAAGTGCATCTTTGGTGTGGATGATGTGGAAATCATTAGTGTGGATGGTTCAAATTTGATCTTCAAAGGCTTTAGATATGAGAACCTCTACCTAGTTGATTTCAATGCTAGAGAGACTCAACTTTCAACATGTCTCTTCACCAAATCTAGTATGGGTTGGTTGTGGCATAGAAGACTTGGTCATGTTGGCATGAGACAATTGAACAAATTAGTGAAGCGTGACTTAGTTAGAGGCTTGAAGGATGTGATCTTTGAGAAGGACAAGCTATGTAGTTCATGTCAAGCTGGTAAACAAGTTGAAAACACCCATCCTAAGAAGAGTATGATGAGTACTAGCAAACCATTTGAACTCTTACATATGGACTTGTTTGGGCCAACTACATATACAAGCATTGGTGGCAATAAGTATGGATTTATGATTGTGGATGACTATACAAGATACACATGGGTATTCTTCCTTAGTGACAAGAGTGACACATTTGATATCTTCAAGTCATTTGTCAAGAGATGCCAAAATGAGTTTGAAATCACAATCAAGAAGGTTAGAAGTGATAATGGGAGTGAATTCAAGAACACAAGGATTGATGAGTTGTGTGATGACCTTAGAATCAAACATCAATTCTCACCCAAGTACACCCCACAATCTAATGGCATTGTTGAGAGGAAGAATAGAACCTTGATTGACATGGCAAGATCAATGCTAAGTGAGTACAATGTTAGTCATTCCTTTTGGGCCGAAGCTATCAACACGGCTTGCTATTGTAGCAACTGTCTTTATTGCCATGGGATGCTTGAGAAGACCTCATATGAGCTCTTGAATGGAAGAAAGCCAAATATTGCTTACTTTAGAGTGTTTGGATGCAAATGCTACATTCTCAAGAAAGGCACAAGATTAAGCAAGTTTGAGAAGAAATGTGATGAGGGATTTCTACTTGGATATTCCACAACTAGCAAGGCTTATAGAGTTTGGAATTTGGCTAGTGGTACACTTAAAGAAGTACATGATGTGGAATTTGATGAAACCAAGGGATCTCAAGAGGAGAATGAAAATCTAGATGATGTGAGAGGTGACAAATTGCTAATGCTATGAAGGACATGGACATTGGTGACATTAGGCCAAGACAAGTTGATGATGATGATGAAGTTCAAGTGATCCCCCAAGTGCAAGGACAAGCTAGTGGTTCTCATGATCAAGTGCAAATCCATGATGATGTACAAAATCAACAAGCTAGTTCACCATCTCAAGCAAATGATCAACTTCCAACACTTCAACCCATCAACATTGCAAGAGACCACCCACTAGATCATATCATTGGTGATATTCAAAGTGGTGCTCAAACTAGATCAAGATTGGCTTCATTTTGTGAGAATTACTCTTTTGTCTCATCAATTGAGCCAACCAAGATTGAAGATGCTTTGCAAGATGTTGATTGGATAAATGCCATGCATGATGAACTCAACACTTTCATAAGAAATCAAGTTTGAGAGTTAGTTGAGAGACCAAGAAATCACAATGTTATTGGCACTAGATGGGTCTTTCGCAACAAACAAGATCAAGATGGTATAGTTGTGAGGAACAAGGCAAGATTGGTTGCACAAGGTTATACACAAGTGGAAGGACTTGACTTTGGAGAAACCTATGCACCGGTTGCAAGATTAGAGGCAATAAGGATTCTATTGGCCTATGCATGTGCTCACAACATCAAGTTGTACCAAATGGATGTAAAGAGTGCATTCTTGAATGGGTACACCAATGAAGAGGTGTATGTTGAACAACCACCAGGATTTAAAGATGACAAGAAGCCTAACCATGTCTACAAGTTGAAGAAGGCGTTATATGGCTTGAAGCACCAAGGGCATGTTATGAGAGATTAAGGGATTTTCTTCTCTCAAAAGGTTTCAAAATGGGAAAGGTTGACACAACCCTATTCACAAAGAAGATTGTCAAGGATCTATTTGTATTGCAAATATATGTGGATGACATCATATTTGGATCAACCAATCAAGACTTTTGTGAAGAATTTAGAAAAATGATGGCAAAAGAATTTGAGATGTCCATGATTTGAGAACTTAGTTACTTCCTTGGATTACAAATCAAGCAAATGAAGAATGGCACCTTTGTGAGTCAAGGCAAGTATATAAGGGACATGATCAAGAAGTTTGGTTTGCAAGATTCTAAGGCTATGACTACACCAATGGGAACTAATGGTCACTTAGATCTTGACACTAGTGGCAACATGGTGGATCAAAAGGAATATAGATCAATGATCGGTAGCCTACTCTATGTCACCGCATCAAGGCTGGATGTCATGTTTAGTGTGCGCATGTGTGCTAGATTCCAAGCCTCTCCTAGAGAGAGTCATTTGAAAGCAACCAAGAGGATATTGAGATACTTGAAGAACACAGAAGATGTTGGTCTTTGGTATCCTAAGGGGTCACAATTTGAGCTTATTGGATATTCCGACTCTGACTATGCCGGTTGCAAAGTGGATAGAAAGAGCACATCGAGTACATGTCAATTGTTGGGAAGACCACTTATTTCATGGTCATCCAAGAAACAAAATAGGTTGCACTATCAACTGCCAAAGCCGAATACATTAGTGCGGGAAGTTGTTGTGCACAATTACTTTGGATGAAGGCCACCTTGCATGACTTTGGAATAAGATTCAAACAAGTGCCATTGCTATGTGATAATGAAAGTACCGTCAAGCTTACCAACAACCCAATTCAACACTCAAGAACAAAGCACATTGACATTCGCCACCATTTCATTAGAGATCATCAACAAAAGGGCGACATATCAATTGAGAGTGTGGGCACCGATGATCAGCTAGCCGACATATTCACCAAACCATTAGATGAGAAGAGGTTTTGCAAGCTAAGGAATGAGTTGAATATCCTTGATTTCTCCAACATGAGTTGATGCACCCCACTTATATGACATGCCTCTCCTTCGAGCAAAGCAAGGTAAAAGTTGTTTGGCATGCATACATCCTTTGATAAGGACTTGCTTAGTGCATCTAGTCATACCTCATGCCTATTAGTCTCATTCATGAAAATCAATAAATTTGATGTATATATGATGCCACTATTGCTTCTATGTTTTGACTTGATCTAGTGGTACCATATGACATGTTTATGAGCTTGCAATCCTAAGTGTTTAATCTAGAAAACAAGCTTTAAGTGTTTAACCGACATGGACAAGATAACCATTGAAAGATGTGTGAAGAAGCTTGTCCTTGGGTTAAACCGTGTTAAATATCTTGGGCAAGTAATCTAGATTGAACCACATAAAAGAAATGATCTCCCTCACCCTTCTCAAACTGGTGTACCTTTTGTGATAATAGATGACAAAGGGGGAGAAGTTGGTTACAAATATTAAAATAAAATATATAGGTAGATACAAAGGGGTATAGATATGACAAAGAAGGAGGATCAATTAAAAATTTTCAGCACCCAAGTAGGGGGAGCAAGCTCATGAACCAAGTTGTTGCATTTGAATGTGCATTTCATGATGTGCTTGCTTGCATTGTATAAATTTCAATTCATATACATGCTTGTGTGGTGTATGCTAGTAGTAACACTTGATTGATGATTGAAATACTAGCATGCATAGGTGATAGCAAGATACTTGTTGTTTTTCAAGTGGTACTTGTTCTTATCAAGTTGTACTAGAGCGTTGTTTCTAATGTTGATCTCATGAGGTATCTAGTTGTTTGTGATGTTTTCAAGTGATATCTAGCTAATCATGGTGCTAAGGATGGTGTAAATGGTGTACTTCGATTGGTATCACGCTTCAAAGGTCCATCTCTTACACCTTAGCATCATTGAGAAATTTTGATAGTATTCACCCCCACAATTCATATCCATACATATGTGTAGCGCTTTGTACCAAACTAAAGATAGCACATATGTAGGGGGAGCTAGTACTATCAAAACCAAATTTGAAGTGTTTGTCCACTTTTCTTCATGATCAAATGCTTGGACAAGCAATTCAAGTTCAAACTTGATTATATTTCATATCTTTGTAAAGGTTGTCATCAATTACCAAAAAGGGGGAGATTGAAAGCCCTAAGTTTGGTTTTGGTTAATTGATGAAACCTAGTACTAACCTTTTCTCTAAGTGTAAGAGATAGGTTGGTACCCCAAGTGATGGAGCAAGCTTGGTGGCTAGGAGGAGATGCCACAAGATCATGGTGATCAAGTGCTCAAGCTTGGGAAAAGAAGAAAGAGAAAAACAAAAAGAGGCTCAAGGCAAAGTTATATGCATAGGAGCTCTTTTGTTTTTAGTGGTTAAGACACTATAGAGAGTGTAACCACATTTAGGATTGATAGCCGTACTATCAAGAGGGGAGAACTCACAAGTGAAATGCGGTTATCAAAGTGTCACTAGATGATCTAACTCATTCATATGCATTTAGATTCTAGTGAGTGACTAACACCCTTGAAAATGCTTTGAAAATATGCTAACACACATGCACAAAGGTGTTACACATGGTGGTTAGCACTTGGGAGCAAGGGTGTAGAAGTTGGAGAGGAGAAAAGGGTCACAGAAGTGTCCGGACGCTCACACCGGACGATGGTCCCCGTGGCACCAGACGCGTCTAGTGGTAAACCCTAGCGTCAGTGTTGCTGTCCAGTGAGGACCAGACGCTGAGGGAGTCCAGTCACCTCTGACCGGACACGTCCAGTCGCTCTGGGACTTCTCTAGATCCTCTCTGTGTTCGACCGGACTCTGGGGAGTCGGTTGGACCAGACTCGCCTATAGCACGTCCGGTCGCACGGTCGAGGCATGCAAGCTGAGCTATGAAGTGAGCACCAGACTCTGGGTGTGTCTGGTCTGAGCGACCAGACGCGTCCGGTCGCTGAAAGATCGCTCAGTGTTGTTTCTGTGATCGACCGGACTCTCTGAGGAGCGCATCCGGTCAGTTCCTATAGCGCATCTAGTGCAACATTAAGGGGCGCGAGCACTGTGCCGACTATTGGGACCGAACAGAAGACGTTTAACGCAGCTGACACGTGGACGGTTCTAGGCGACCGGACTCGCCTGACCGGACTCGGTGCGTCCGGTCAGCGTGTCCGGTGCGCGCACAGAAGCTGTGTGAAGGGGCCAACGACTCTTTGAGCTGTGCCTCCCCTATATATGTGGTTTGGCCGGTTGAGGCTCACTCTCTTGGACATTTTGATTGCCATACACACCTAGTGAGCCTTGCCAAACTTCTCTCACTCACATTGCTTGATAGTGTTCATCATTTGGTGAGATTGAAAGCATCCAAGTGCATTGAGTGAAGTGATTTCATCTAGAGGCACTTGGTGATTGTGTTTTGCTATGGATTCTCTTGTTACTCTTGGAGTTTGCCGACTCCTAGATGGCTTGGAGCAGTGAGGATCGTTGAGCGAAGGTTGGTGTTTGTTCTCTGGCTCCGATCGATGGATTGTGAGGGATTCTTGAGCCTTCCCCATGGGAGTTCACGAAAGGCATCTCTAGTGGATTGCTCATAGCTTGTGGATCCCCATCTTGTGTTGGTTGTGCGACACCCGGTTGCGGGTAAGGCATTGAAAGCCTATTAGCACATGAACCTTCAAGTGGGTGAATTGCTACAATGAGGAGTAGCTTTTCGGCAAGCAAGTGAACCTCGGTAAAAAATCATTGTGTCATCTCTTTGCCGAGGATTCATCTTGTGTATATCGATTGATTGGTTCATTTATCACCGTGTCAGTACAACCCCCTCAACTCTACCTTTGCACTTCAATTGTTTACTTTCTTGCAAAGTAGAGTAGCTAGTGTTCTCTCTAGTGTAGCTTGTGTAGCTCTAGACGTGTTTAGTAGCTTGCTCACTAGCTAGAATAGTCTTAGCCCTTTGTGTGCCATAGAACTTTTAGAAACTAGAATTGTTGGATAGGTGGCTTGCAACCTTTTGGTAGTGCTAGCGCAAAACTTGCTATTAGCCTTTTGTTTTACTAACCACTTTGTTTAGTGTGTTTGTAGAATTTTTATTAGGCTATTCACCCCCCTCTAGCCATTCTAGGACCTTTCAATGTACCCCTAGGAGTTTGTAAGTGTATGGGCATATGGCCAGAATATACCCTGTCGATTGTGACTTGTGAGGGCATAGGTGTAAAAGAATTCTGCCCTGTACAGTGACCTATAAAAGGGGAAAGCAAACCCCATGTAAAGGGGAGAGACCAATGAATCACTAAAACCTAATTGAGTCATATGAATTGTTTTCTTACTTAAACAGACCTTTACCCCCTCCTTGGCGATGGCCCCGTAGTAGTCAGCTTGCTGGGAATAATTTTCCCAACAATTCTCGGGCTTCGCCACTTGGCTGACTGAGGCCAAGCTCGCCGCGCGCGTGACCAATGCAAGAAGGCAGGCTTCAATAGCATGGACGTGACTAGACAACGTTCCTTGCATTGGGAGACAACTTATATATTGTAATAATATTATTAGTATTATGATGATGGTGATAACAATGTAAGTTGATCTGGTGTCTGGTCCATATATAGTAAAAAAATAGGTTTGCTTGTTCGCACTCTCCTGCTGCGCTGCAAATCCGTTTAGCACCTGTCTCCTTCGCCCGATTCGCGTCTGCCCGATCCCTGGCCGTCCAATTCGCCCATGCCCGTGTCCACTGTAGATGGACAAGAAGAGGCTGCGGCGGCGACTACCAAAGACGGAAAAGAAGCAGCGGCTACCAGAGATGGAGAACAAACTTCGGCGGGTTTAGAAGAAGGGGCTCTAGGGGAGGTAGGCCGACCAGGCGAAGGGGATGGTGGTTGGGCGGTTAGAGGCCCTGGAGGCGGCCAGGCCAGGGAGGGCAGGGGCGTCGTGGCCGAGCTCGCTGGCGCACTTCCCTAGGGTTAGGATGGGTGGGGTTGAGGGGCGAGGACAGGTGGCGGGTGGCGCGGTGAGGCGGCTCACCGCCGGCCACCGGTGGCAGGGCACGGGGGTAGGGCCGAGACCGAGGAAGATGGCGGAGGTCTAATGAACTTTCTTCACTCTAGGGAGGGTGGGGGCGGCCAGTCAGCGGCAAGGTAGCCGAGGCCAGGGGTGACAGGGGAGGAGGTGGGGGTGTGGGTGGGGGAGGCAGGGCACCGGCGACGGAGAAAAAGGCATTACAGAGGAGGCATTGGGGATTAGTGCTGTAGGAAGACGACGACTGATGGTTTGCTAACGATTAGTCCACTATGCAGGAGACACACCAAAAAAACAATAATGATATGTTACGGGCATCCGTCCCGTGACTCCCGTCCGGACGCGGCTCATTTCTCATCCACTCATCCGCGTGCTTCTCACCTGCGTCGCTCGCCTGTTCTACGCTGCGCGTCCCCACTCGCACGGGATCATCTAGGACAGCCCAGAGAATTTAGTAAAGGAGTCTTAAGCATCAGTGACCCAACAGATTGTGCGTCGATGGTATCTATGGTCGAAACCGAATCCCTTGCTACCAGGCTCAGTACTATGGACGTGACTTATGCAGTTGTGAATCGTGCAATTGAGGGATTTATTGCAGTTGAAGTTCTGCAGGGAGGTTTTCATGGAAAAATCACCGCATACACCACCAGCGTCCAGGACATACTTGTGCTTTATGACAGCAAAGAGGCTGATGCTACGACTGTTGATGATTGCGGAGATATCCTGCAGCTTATGCGGCCTGTCGTATCTGTCCACGTTGAGGATTTCCTGATAATTGTTTTCCACACCGGTGACGGTAAATCAGAGAGCATACAGTTCACTCCAATGGTCAACGGCAGAGATGAAGGTCAAATTACTGTTGGTGCTACCAAGATGCATGTGAAGCTTTCTTGGTCGATAATGGACCCTTGACTGTGCTGTAAAGCTTCGTCGGTAGGACCCTTAATGCTTCACTATTGTAGCTACGTCTGGTTCAGTGATGCTGCCGTCATCTTAGGTTTTGCAAACTTAGTGGGACCTTATAAGTAATAGTGTGTGTAACTACTCTATTGTGCTTGGCTGTTATATTTGAACCAATTTCTACCGTGTTGGGTTTGTTGGCCACTATCTAAATCTATTATGTTTTTTTTTTCTCGAATACGCACAAGCGATGCGTATCATTGTATTAGATAGAAAGAGTTTGAGCAATACAAGCCGTTCCATGGCCGCGTTAGTGTTTTGCAAGTGCTACATTTTGAAACGAACAACATTCAAGGGTGGCCATCCCACCTACAGGCGAGCCAGCGTTTGAAGCCCTCGTGCGCCGGCGTCGATCCACCGATCGGCCTCGGCCTTGACTAGCTGCAGCACCTCGTTCACCGATGAGGATGCCTCCCTGAAGCACCTGGCGTTTCGTTCCTTCCAGATGATCCAGCAGACTAGCGCAAACAGTGAGTCAATGCCTCGGCGCCGGTCACCATTGTATGTCGCTCGCAGTCGTCGCCACCATCGCAATGTTGTAGCTGCGGCTGGTTGTGGCAGTGGGCGTTGCAAGGCTCGGAGAATGTGGAACCAGACCTCTCTGGTGAAGGGGCACTCGGCCAGGATATGGTCAATGGTTTCACGCCCTTGGTCGCAGAGGTAGCACATCTCCCTTGCTGTCAGAACACAAATTTTCAAACAACATAAAGATTCAAGACCCTCCAACTTTTTGTTCCAAATAGCAAGAGGCTCGGGGGCTACACTCAGTAAGTGCACTTTTTCTTCGAAAAAGCGCACGTCACCAAAAGACTTCCTCAACACAGACCACTTCAAGACATTACGACAAAAAAAACCTGGAACGAGCCATATTCGAGTTCTTTTTTATAAAACTTCAATGAACAATAAGAGCAACTTCAAGACAAGATCCTCCAGCTCCTTGTTCCAAATAGCAAGAGGCTCGGGGGCTACAACCAGATGGATGTACTTTTTCTTCAAAAAGCACTCACCACTTAAAGATTCCAAGAAGCGCTACAAGGTTTCACTCCAGAAATCACTCGGATTACGTTTGTTCCTACTCAACAAGACCTGAAGGAGCAAAACGAGACTTTCAGAGCTCAACCATGAAGTGCTCGGGGGCTTATCGATGCGGGACCCACAGGATACCCCGCAAGGGAGAGAGAAGATCTAGTCTAACCAGTATTCTTCCCATGTAATCTTAGTAGTAGTACTATTCAGTAATCCTACTAGGAACTCTCATTGTAAACCGACTAGGACTCTGGCCTCCTCACTATATAAAGGAGGGCAGGGCTCCTGAATAACAGAACAACAATTGTACAACACAACACTTTACAATCAATCCAACGCAAAGGCTAACGCCGGCTAGACGTAGGACTGTTACTCGATCAACGATCGAGGGTCTGAACCAGGATAAATCGACTGTCTCTTGCGTTAACCATCGAGTTCAGCATACGCCGAAGCTCGAACATACTACCCCGGGTACCCCCGTGGCAGGCTATCGGTGGTAAAACATCAATAGATACCTAATCATCCAGCATAACGGCATCGATGATACAAAATCATCACATAATCGATAATAATAACAGAGGCTTGTACCTGGCCTAAAACAATATAGTTGGTGGCTCGAACGTGGCCAAAATAATCCAAAAGCTTTACGTGGAAGATCGCATAGCAACCATGCCAACCAGGCCACGGGAGATCACCTAGCATCCGTGCCTTCTCCTGATGTTCCGCTGCCAACATCGGCCTCCTAGTAGATATTATATTTCAACCCAACGGGGTGTGAGATCAAGTCTACCCATATAGACATGTGGTTGTATATAACATCGCACTTGGCGAGAGGGACTATGAATCGGTCCTTATGTGACCGAGGCGAGTATCTCCCACAGGAACCCTCTCTAGGCATTCCTGCCAAGGTAATCTATCCCCACATAAATTACCCCCACTCGCCCCCTGTCGGGGTTTAATCGGGTTCACAAAGCTCAACACATCAAGGTAACCATTACTTTATCATTATTAATCTCATTATCATAATTCATTTATCAAGGGTTACAAGGAATATTGGTTGAGTTTATTGTTTAATGGGGATGGATGATGAAGGGTTTATGGTATAGGCTAGCAACCATGGTGGTGGTGGAAGAAAGTGATTAAGAGATGGCATGAATTGTAAAGGGGAGGGGGAAAAGGTGGGGATTAGGACTTGCCTTCGTTCGCTGACAAGTATATCCAAGGCTGTCGATCCTTCTTGCTTCTTGCTCCTGTGTTGGTGTAGCGGTGCTCCTAGGGTTCCATCAGGTCGTTTCTACGTCTTTACTCCTACGCGGATCTAGCGTTGACAAGCAAGAATCACAAACAAAGAAAATAACAGATAAGGCATGTCAAGCAAGCAATCATAGTGGCGGTGATGATCCTAGACGGGTTGGTCCTAGTCAGGTGGTGGGTTGTTGCCTAGGGTTATCACTATTACGTCAATCTGAAGTAAGGTTTGGATGGAGGTATTCCATCATTCAAAGTTTCTTCTATGGGTTAGGTAGGAGAGGTGGCGGAAAACATTGTTAGCCATACCTCGGTATATGCCCGGGTATTGGGCACATCCTTGTATGTGTAGGTACTCTATCATTTTATGTGGTTCAGTGTGAGAATATTCGCATAAGTGGCATGGTACATGCACTCACGCGAATATACGGCATAACTACCACTACGGCGGAGGGCGTCCATGTGAGGGGGTGCGTGGGTGAAACTATTGGCGCATCTATTAAACATACATTATTTATTTGATATATACGGGTTTATATATATAATCCTACTGCATATAGTTTATAACTCTACTACGTATACATTATTTTACTATCGTATAAATATATTTTATTACTAACGCGTATGTATTATAATCCTACTGCGTATATATATTATTACTACATTTATATACTCGTTGCATGGGTGTAAATACTATGTTATGTTACATTTAGTCATATTTATATACGGAGTATATAATGTTTATATGCGCTCGGACATAAGGTTTACTGTGTGTTTAACTAATAGCCGCATCTATGGTTTAATTATTAAATAAAGAAAGGACAAGCAAGCAAATCTAGAATTTAAATGGGCACCAAAAATTAGGGTAAAGTATTTTAATATGCAAGGTTTTATTTTATAAGATTTATGGTGAAAGAATTTCGGGATTCGGAATTAAAATGAGAGAGTTGTGAATTTTTAAAATCTACAGACTAATCGCGATTGAATAAAGCATGGAAAATATTTCTACAGTTTTTATCTAATGTAAATGGGTGGCAATTTTATAAATATGATCTAGAGAGCTTCTAGTTTATTTTAAAATTTTTCTAGAAAATTTCCGGAGTCATTAAGCTTACTGTTTATATTTCTGTGTACGTTAACGGGTGCACGTAGCAGTTTTCCCTGGGGCTGACGCGTGGGTCAGGCTGCTGGGCTGTGCACCGATCTGGTGAACTGGGCGCTCGGTCTTTGTATTCCAGTGGACCATGTCCACGCGTAGCAGGAGATGGGGATTTTTTTTTTTAATTTTAACACTTTTTCGAATTTAATTTTAAATTTAACACTCTCGGTTTTTTTTTTAAAACTAACACTTTTGGCCACACCTATTGCTCTGACGCGGCCAAATGTCTGTGCCACGCCATGCATGGTGGCGCGGCAGAGGGCTGATGTGGCGGCGGCCAGAAACGCTGGCCGCTGACGTGGCAAGGTTCTGCCACGCTACCGATCTTGGCGCGGCAGTGCCACGCCCTGATCCATGGCGCGGCAGAGCCGGGTATAACCTCCGCCGCGGCTAGTCTCGCTGGCCGAGCAGCAAAGCGGCCTACCGCCCACGCCTGCCTTCGCCCGTGCCTGTCCGCCTGCCTTCGCCCGCGTCTGTCCGCCTGCCTTCGCCCGCGCCTGTCCGTCGCCGTGCACGCCGTCTGCCACGTGAGCCCACGCCAGCTAGCCCGCCCACGCCAACCAGGCAGCCAGGCCGATGGCCGCCGGGTGCGACCGCCGCGCCCGCACGCTGGCGCGCCTCCCCCTCCGGTCACGCATGGCGGCTGCCCTGCGCCCACGCCTCCTGGCCCGGTCTTGCGCGCTGCAACGAGGTACTCCACTAATATAGTTAGCACAGTTAATAAAGTTAGTAAAATTATTAAAGTATAATTAGTATAGTTAGTAAAGTTAGTTAGTTAAGTTAGTATACGTAATATAATAAGTTAGTATATGTAGTAAAGTTAGGTAGTTTAGTTAGTACAATTATAGTATGCCTTGTATAGATGTTAATATTTGATTAGTTAGTATAGTTATAGTTAGAAAATATATTAATGTTAGTATGGACATTACTTACGATGATTTCGACGACTTAATGAAGTTTCTTGAAATGCTTCTGCATATTGATTGTTGTGTTAGAGTTTTGTACGGAGGAAGTGTTAGGAGAGAGGATGGTATGTTTGAGGATATGGAAGAAGAATTGGAATAGTTTGATGAACCTCCTAACTTCAACGACCTTTGTGTCTGTTTGAATATAAAGTTTGGCGGTGATTTCACACTAAAGGGGAGGTTTGATACTGGGAAGACTAGGGCACACTATGTCCTCATGCCCTTACGCGACCCTGCTCACTGGTCCCACTACACTAGAGTTCTCCAAGGTTCCAATGTGCCCATAGCTGAGGTGGTGGTGGAGAATGGGTACAGGATGCATGGTGTTCAGGATGACCCATCTAGTGATGGTTTCGGAGACAATGAAAAAGAATTAGGGGTCGAAGGGGAAGCATGTTAGGATAACATAGATTTGGACGGTCAGTTGACGCAGGAGCAGTTTCATTCAACTACAGCAGGTTGTATAAGCAATGACTTCGATGTGAATGAGTTCGAACGGGAAGAGGAGGAGCAGGAGGAGGAGGATAGGATCGGTGATGTAGTTAGCAGTGATTCAGACGATTCTGATGATGACCAATGAGGTATAGATGCTATGGCAACAACGGCTGATGTCATGCCAATACCGGTACATACTATGCCATTACCAGTACCAATTGAGGTTTTACAAGGTGTCCATGCTCAGGGTAGACTACTCACAGATTTGTCTGCAGATGATATCCCCTATGATTCATGGGCCAGAATTAGCGAAGCGCAGCAGTATGTTCCACCACCACCTTACACAGCGACTGAGCTTGAGCAACTAAGGTCGAAGAACGTACCTTTCAGGGGCGTTCCAAACTATAGGGATGTCAGCATGATAGATATGGCAGTTTGTGATACCGGTCTCCAGATGTATAGGAATTCATTGTATAACCATGATACAGAAACCCTTAGGAAGGGGATGATATTCAACACAATGTCAGAGATGAAACTCTTCCTTTAGGATTATGCTGTGTACCACCATAGACCGTACATCGTCACTCATTCGGACTAGGAGTTGAGGTACCACTTGATATGCAAAAACAGTTGTCTGTGGAGGTTAAATGCACGTAGGAGACAGAGTGATGGCAAGTGGAGGATAACTAAAGTTGTTGAACCCCACACTTGCCTAGACAATAAGGGGAAGGGAAATCATCAGCAGCTCACTGCATGTTACCTTGCCCATCGTATATTGGGACTCGTTGATGACAACAATGACATCTCGGTGTCTTCTTTACAACAGTCCATATATGGATTTGTTAGGTACGATGTGACGTACGGAAAGGCTTGGCGTGCTAAGCAAATTGCTCTCGCAATTCGATGGGGTACTTGGGAGGAAGCGTACAGCAGGGTGCCCCGCATCTTATGTGCAATGCATTATTACAACCCTGGCTTGAAATGGTTTGTGGACACTGGAGGGATGTTTTTTCGGGACCCATTGAGGCATGTCCTCTATCGTGTGTTCTGGTTGTTTGCGCAAATGGAACATGCATTCCAGTTTTGTCGGCCAGTCATACTTGTTGATGGCACTTTCCTAGTAGGAAAGTACAGGGGCACCTTGATGATGGCTGCTGCTGTTGATCCTAAGGACCAGATAGTACCCATGGCATTTGCTTTGGCAGAGGGAGAGAACAATAAATCATGGTCATGGTCCATGTGACTTCTATGTGTGCAAGTGCTTGGCCCAACTCACACTATATGTTTGATCTCCGACCGTCATGCAGGGCTTCTTAATGCTGCAGCTAAGCATATAGATGGGTTCCCACCTCTAGTACATAGATGGTGCATGAGACACTTTGCCGCTAATTTCTGGCGGCGTCAGCAGAAGCAGGAGGTATGTTACAAGGTAAAGGCCCTATGTTGTGTATGTATAGAGCACCAGTTCAAGGAGACAAAGAGAGAACTAGATAAGATGTTAAATGCAGCAGGAAAGGCCTGGTTAGAGGCGTAGATGGAACAGAAGGCTAAGTGGGCGTTAGCATATGACGAGGGGGGTTTCAAGTATGGCATCATGACCACTAACTCCTCAGAGTCCTTCAACCGTGTATTCATCAGAGTTCGATCATTGCCTGTGTCTGGAATTATTGAGTTCTCCTTTCATAAGTGCAATGAATATTTTGTGAAGAGGTGGGAGCTTGTGTAGAGGAATATAGCTGAGCAAGGGCATTTTGGAAAGGCCGGAGCTGAACATTTGAAGGAGGCCGAGGAATTGGCCAAGCAGCACACCGCCGAGCCATATGGACCCCGTCGCCATATCTTTAGTGTACGGGGCAAGGGTGGCACAAGCCTAGGCGGCAAACATTATGGTGGACGAAACTACCGAGTTGGTCTTGAAAAGGTAGAGTGCAGTTGCAACACCCCTTAGATCATGCATGCCCCTTGCTCTCATATGATCACGGCCTACAGGGTTCGCGGGTACAACTATGAGGATCTGCCATATATGTCACCCTTGTATCTCCGTTCGAACACTGTTAGTATTTGGGAGATGAGCTTCGAGCTATACCTTGACCCAACATAGTGGCCACCTTATAATGGTTATGACTACGTGCCGCATCCAGATCTAATGAAGGTAGGGAAGGGTAGGAGAAAGAAGAAACAACTAAAGGGGGACATGGACGCTATGAGAGGGTACGGCGAAGACATGTACGGTGGAGGAGACTTCAACGAGACCCATGGCAGGAATCTTTGCTCCGTTTGCAAACAATCTAGCCACAAGGCTAGCTAGCATAGAAGACATCAGGTGATTTCATATTGTGTTCGAATTGCATAACAAGTAGTTCAAATTTTGCAATGCTACATAATGTTAATCTAAAAATTGTTAATTTGAATACTCCAACCCTTTGTTTATCATTTTGTAACAGGATGGCCCCTCCCTTGCCGCACCAGCTGATCCCCCTTCTTGATGTGGAGTACGATGACCCCCTTCTTGTACCGGACGACGAGGTTCATTACGTCGTGGGACTTAGTTCATTACATCGAACTTATGTCGAACGAATATTGTCGTCGAAAACTTGTAGACTCATAAACCAATGAAAATGTTATATGGCAACTTATCGTCCATTTATTTGCTTCATGTTCATTTTGTACAACACTTGTAGTTTTGTACAGCACCTCCGCCTGTAAGCCCACCTCCGCTTGTAGTTCTGTAGTTTTGTACAGCACAGACGCGCCGTGGGCTATGGCACGACAAATGATTACGTTCGTTTTAGAAAATTTTAACCCATGATACAAACATATGTGATCACATAAGATCGATCATGGGTAATCTGAGTACATGATATATGGGTATAATACATCAGTAGTTCAAATGGAATATAAGACAACACAATAGAATTTATACAACATGGCTACATTGATCATTAATAAAGCATGGAACTAACAGACGACGCAATCAAAAACCCTCAGTTAGAAACATACTGAGTAAGCATTTCCTAGTGCTTTATTCCTAGTGCTTTATTCAAAAGAAATATTATATCATATATGTCTTAGCAAAAGAAACAAAATATGATTTCATGTTTACCATAAAAATAACGAACCTCTTCGTACTCAACCATATGGCCGCAATAATGGCCTATTCCAAGCTCCGAAGGGACTAGGCCATAGTTAGAATTAACACCACATTCACACTTAACTGGTAGTGCTTTGTAAATTAACCTTTCTTTCTTCTTTTGTTTTGCTTTTGGAGGTTCTTCGGGCCATTTGTTCTTAGGACCATACAATCACTCCTTGAAACAACACTTCGCCATTGAATACACCTAAATAATGTGACATTAGTACATGACACATATAACTCAACATTTCAACACATACACTTTGCACTTACTTCATGCTTGTTTGGACACACAAACTCCAACGTATTATCAGGGTTTATCACGGCTCGGTCTCCGCAATGGCACAGAGGAGGTTCCTCAAGTTGTCTAACTGCAGCTAAGTGCTTCTCCTTAGCCGTCATTGGAGGGGGTTAGGGGGAGGTGGAACCCACCGCTTGAAGTGCTCTCGTGGATGTCGCCCTCTCCACCAATCGTCGAAAAGGAGGTACCTGGGGTCAAACTTGTCTGCACCGTTGATCTACTGAAAGAAAAAACACCTCTCATGGGCCTACACAACAAAAATTCAACAAAATATTAGTAACCTAGTAATACAAATGAAGAAGAAAAATATGCAGAAACTATAACTTACATTAAAACGACTGCACGTGTAGAAGCAACGAGCCGCTGTGTCCGGATGTCTCGATTGAAACACGTCGGCCGAACGACCATAGTCACAGTTAGGGACAGGGAGTTCAGGAGGGACGGGGGCATCTTTGCTTGACTCGTCGGGGTACATTTCTCTAGGACGACCCTGTTTTCGCCATAACTGCTCCCGAAACATGTCTTCCATCTAATAAAACGGTTCAAATTAAACACCAATCAAAACAACGCAAATTAATGTAAAATGTAAACATTTGCAATGCAACTAAAATATTATAAACAACAATTATAGCAACAAAAATATACATGGCAAACATACTTCTAACTAAATAATGAACCTTAACATTGACAAACTCATACTAATATCTTCACCATAGTTCCCAAACATAATTTTTCTACTTACCTTAACTCCCATTCATAATATCCTATCCATCATTTAAACGAAAATAAAATATGCATCATTACCTTGAACTAGGACAAGGAGGGAGGGAGGCGGCCGGGGAATGGAATGAAAGGGAGGGAGGCGGCAATGGAGGCCTAGGCTGTCGCCGTTCGTGGCACGGTGGCCGGCGTGCTTGGCGACGGTCGGGAATGGGAGCTGCTCGGCCAACGGGACTGGCCGCGGCGGAGGTTATACCCGGCTCTGCCGCGCCATGTATCAGGGCGCGGCACTATCGCGCCAAGATCGGTGGCGCGACAAGCCCTGCCACGTTAGCGGCCAGCGTTTCTGGCCACCGCCACGTCAGCCCTCTGTCACGCCACCATGCATGGCGTGGCACAGGCATTTGGCCGCGCCAGGGCAATAGGTGCGGCCAAAAGTGTTAGTTTTAAAAAAAACCAAGAGTGTTAGATTTAAAATTAAGTTTGAAAAAGTGTTAAAATTAAAAAAAAATTGAGATGGGGAGCGGTCACTGTCAAGTGGGCTGCGAAGGGTGGTGTCGTCTGCCCATTGGCCGAGCCAATGTGGACGGGGCGCGTCTCCTTTCAGTCGCTGCCCTCGTTCCTTTCTCGGATAGAATAGAGAGAGAGACAGAGAAAGCGAGAGAAAGGGAGAGGGAAGGAGGAGGAGGGAGAGAGAGGAAGGGTGACTCCGACGGCCGTTGGAGGGGCATGCGGCCATGGCGGCGGGGCGAGCGGCTGCGGCGGCGGTGGCGGTGCTAGGCGCAGCGGGCTGGGGCTGCAAGGGCGAGGGATAGCGGCGGCAGCGAAACAGAGCAGGGCGGCGCGACGGCCTCGGGCAGCTGGGCTGCGGCGGTCAGCGTGGAGGAGGCAGAGCGACCGTGCACCGGCGGCACACTACGTAGAAAAAGGTTTTTAGGGGCGGCTGGTAACCCTTTGTAGGGGCGGTTTTGCCAGCCGCCCCTATGAAAGTGTGGCTAAAAATCACTGATTTGTAGGGGCGGCTGGATATTGAGCCGCCCCTATAAATCAATTTCCAGAAACCATGAAAAAGGGGCAAAAAAATAGCAATTTTTTTAACCAAGGAGGTCCCCATCGGCAGCCACACACACCCTCACTCTATGGTTGCAACATTTTTTCATGATTTTTGCACACTTTGCGTCGGCCGGAATTCGAACCGGCGACCTCTCTCGCGCGCGCCATCTCCTCTACCACTGCACCTCACATTCACTTGTGTCCAAAATCCATTTTGATTCCCCATGTATTATATAAAACTGAGCATAAATTGATTGTTTGAGGCCCTAAACTAATTCAAATGAAAAAGTTATCAACTACAAAGTTTTATAACTTTTTGAGATCTACAACTTTCATTTTGGTAGTTTCTCCATCTGAGGTCACTTATAAAATTTAAATTTCAAATAATAGAAATTCGAACGTAGTTTTCCATGACAAGATGGTTTCAAATGAGAAAGTTATCAAGTACAAAGTTTCATAACTTTTCAAGATCTACAACTTTCATTTTTACTGTTTATCCGTCCGAGGTCGTTTAAAAATTTCAAATTTTTGGAAATTCAAACATAGTTTTTCTTGACAAGATGATTTCAAATAAAAAAGTTGTCAACTACAAAGTTTCATAACTTATCGAGATCTACAACTTTTATTTTGGTTGTTTCTCCATCCGAGGTCGTTTATAAAATTTAAATTTTAAATTTTAGAAATTCAAACATAATTTTCCTTACAAGATGATTTCAAATTAAAAAGTTGTCAACTATAGAGTTTTATAACTTTCCGAGATCTACAACTTCTATTTTGATCATTTATTCATCCGACATAGTGGTAGTAACATTGTTCACAAATCTTACATATCCCTCTTATTGTTTATGAAATTATAAGAGAGATATGTAAATTTTGTGAACAATGTTAGTATCACTTTATCGGATGAAGAAATGACCAAAATAAAACTTGTAGATCTTGATAAGTTCTACAACTTCTATGTTCATGATTTTTTCATCTGAAATCAATTAGTATTCTAAAATAACGTTTGGCCTTTTCTATGTGCTCCTCTAGATATCGTTCCTCTTTTGCCTCTCTCTTTTTTATATTTTTTTGGCTGTCGTTGTTTTTTTTGGGAAATTTTGACTTTTTCTTTTTATTGTTTTTGATATTTTTCCTTCACTTAGGAGCACAAAAGAAGTAACCATAGAAAATATGAGCTCAAACAAGTGAAAGACGTGGCCTGTGGAAATTTCAGAAGACGTGCTCAAAATCGACAAAAAAAACTTGTGACCACGAAAAGATGATCTTGTGACCAGTTTTTGACCAATTTAAAATTCTCCGACCCCGATAAAACGGGGGATGAACGGATCTGGATTTTTTTTCTGATCGATTTTGATATATGGAACGTCGAAATCGGAGTTCGTATGCGAAAACTAGACCAGTTTTAAGAATTGGCTCCGAATTAGAGGATAAAACGGAAACAATAATTTCAAACTGTATTTTCAAGTAGTAAATGATCTCAACTGAGAAAATTGTCAACTACAAAGTTTCATAACTTTTCGAGATCTACAACTTTCATTTTGATTGTTTCTTCATCCGAGGTTGTTTACAAAATTTGAATTTTAGTGCTTACTTTTTAATATTCGACGTCTATTTATAGAGGCACTTCATTGTTGAGCCGCCCCTACAAATCAATTTGTAGGGGCGGCTGGATATTGAGCCACCCCTACAAATCAATTTGTATGGGTGGCTGAATATCCAGCCGTCCCTACAAATCGGGCTATTTGTAGGGGCGGCTGATAACATCGGCCGCCCCTACAAATTTATTTGTAAGAGCGGCTCATTTGGCAACCATCAGCCGTCGCTAAAAAAAATTCATCATGTTGCTAAAAAAAAAACGTTTTTTAGGTAGTGGCAGGGTGTCCCGATGGGGGCGCAGGGCGACTCCGGCGACGGCAGATAGCCGGACAGAGCGGCGGTCCTCGGTAGCGCGGCTCCGGCGCGGCAAGGCAGGGGCGCCGTGCCCCTCGGCAGGCCTCAGCAGCGTCGGCTCCGAGTTCCCAGTTTGGTCACTCCCATGGCGGCCTCGCCGGTGCCTTTTATAGGCAAGGTAAGGCGGTTCGGCGGGAGATATTTCCAGCGGCCATTGATGGATGAGCGCGAGCTGGACGACGTGAAATCCGGGATGAAGATGAGGTCGAGGGGAAGCAGTCGATGGAGGAGGTCGGTTCATGGTTGCTCATGTGCTCCACGTGATCTGCTGATATTTTGTGGAGGGTGAAGGTGATGGCTGGGCCCCGCGTGCAAGTGAGGGAGTAGAGGAGAAAGAGAGGTGGGCTGCAGCTGCAGCTGCTTGGGCTGCGCCAAGTTGGGCCGGCTCCGGGGAAAGGTCGTACACAGTTTTCTATTCTTCTTATTTGTAAACGAACAATGTATAATGCATGTGTGTACATGTATCTGATGTATGTATAACTAAAGCGGGTATATACGTATGTATGATTATTAATTCAGAGATTACTAGGAAGACTAGGATATATATATATATATATATATATATATATATATATATATATATATATATATATATATATATAGATGTGTGTGTGTATTTATACATATACTTCTAAATATTTTATTTTGACTAATTATTATTTATTTACCATGATATATATCTACATATTATATTGTATTTATAGGAGCTAGTGGCAAGGAGCTTTTATGCGTAGAAATTAAATAATAATTAATATTTCGGAAGACAATTAAACTTATATTTTTTTATAATGTGATGGTTACTATAACTAAGCAGAGAGGTAACAAGACACTACTACTATAAAGAAATGGTTTTAAATAATTCAAGCATATATTTGGTAATTTAGAAGGGTTATTTTGGTGCCACAAGTAAATTCCAGAAGAACAAACAATTAATCGCACAGGCATTCAAACACTCACGGGAGTAAGCATTCACACTCTTAAATCTATATGGTGAATTTTGATGCAAGGTCTTCGAAAAGTGTTTTCTTTCGAAACAGTTGTGCAGGGAGAAATAACTAATCAAGTTTTAATTTGTTGTAAATTTTAAAAGTTCAAATTTTTAGTGATTTTTAACATGATGCAAAAACACGGGTGTTACATGAGCCCCCTGTGATTCCACCTCGGGATAGTGGCAGCCCAAGCACTGTTGAACCCCATTCACCCCTTCAATTGTTTGTGGAAGCTTAGCAGAACCAAGCCATGCCACATCCACTCAATCTAATGAACCTGAATACCTTGCTAATCCAAATCCAATGAATGAGCATGTGGGTGTTGATGATGAAGTGTTGTATATTGATCTTGGTCCCAACTACCCCCTTCCTCCTCCCAATCCGCATAGCCAAGGTGGGAGTAAAGATAGAGAAGGTGAGAGTTATGGTGCTGATGACTGCTCTAAGACAGACTCTGATGATGAAACCTCTAATGATGGAGTAGAAGACATAGATGATATGGTTAAAGATATGGAGCCTAAACAAATGCCTGATGTTGATTATGACAAGAAGGACCCTCCTATGTCAGTAGGAACTGTGTATTCAGACATGGATGCTTTTAAGATTGCTTTAGCTAGTCATGCTGTTAAACATGAGTTCAACTATGACATTGAGAAGAGTGATACAGGGAGGTATATGGTGAACTGCTCATAGAAGAGTGAGGGCTACAGGTGGAGATTTCATGCCTCAACTGGAAGGGATGGACACACTATTAAGGTGATGTGTTAGTACATTGTTTTCATTGACTGCTATCCGTTTTTCTTGCATTCTGTGGCTTCTAACAAGTATATTGTGTTTAATATTTTTACAGGTGAAAAAGAACCCCTGCCCCCATGAGTGTTGGAGCATTAGGAGGCAAGGAATCTGTGTAGGGGTAACACAGCACTGGGTGTGCAATCAGGTGCTTGGTTGGCTAAAGGAAGATGGAACTCTTGGTGCAATAAAACTGCAAAGGAGGTTGAAAGATGAACACAAGATTCTGGTGCCCTACAAGAGAGTGTACAAAGGTAAAAATCTTACCATGGAAAAGATTTATGGGCCTTGGGACAAAAGTTTTGATAATCTGTATAGGCTTAAGGCCCAGTTAAAAGAATCAAGTCCTGGATCATTTCTTGTCATTAATCATCACACCATCAATAAAAAGATCAGGTTCAATAGGTTATTCTTTGCACTGAAACCATGTGTTGATGGATTTCTTAGAGGATGTAGACCATATCTTGCAGTAGATAGTACATTTTTGACAGGAAGGTTTAGGGGATAGTTGTGCATTGCTTGTGCAGTAGATGGTCACAACTAGATGTATCCAGTAGCTGTTGTTGTCATTGACTCAGAGACTAATGAGAATTGGGTCTGGTTCATGGAAAGATTGAAGGAGGCAATAGGCACCCTAGAGGGACTGACTTTCTGCACAGATTGTGGGCAGGCAGTCATGAATGGGGTTAGCGAAGTTTTTCCAACTGTTGAACATAGAGAGTGTATGTATCACTTAGTATAGAATTTCAAGAAGAGGTACAGTGGGAAGGTATTTGATGATCACTTGTGGACTTCTTCATACTCATAGAGCCCGTACATGTTTGAGAAGCACTATCAAGTAATGGCTGCAGCCAAGCCAGATGCAATGAAGTATCTACAAGAAAATCACAAGAAGCTTTGGACCAGGAGCCAGTTCAGGACATTATCAAAGGTAGATTATGTGACTAACAATTTGGCTGAGTCTTTCAATAACTGGATCAAGCCTGAGAAGGGAAAGCATCTGGATGACTTGCTGGACACTATAAGACAGAAAATTTTGATCAAGTGGAACCATAGGAAGAAGGTAGCTAAGAAGTTGGATGGAAAGATTCTGCCTCACATTGTGCAGAAACTTAAGGAAGACAGTTACAACCTGGACATTGTCGATGTTTTACCACCGATAGCCTGCCACGGGGGTACTCGGGACAGTTGTTCAGGCTTCGGCGAATAGCGGAATTTGGCGGTTACACAAAGAGACTCACGATTTATACTGGTTCAGGCCCTCAACTTGGTCGAGTAATAACCTTACGTCCAGTTTTGGCGTTAGCCTGTTTGTGTTGTATTGCTTTGAGTATCGGGTATGTGTTCTCCTCTTACAATGGGTACCCTCACCAGCCCTTTATAGCCCAGGCGATGAGAGGCGTTGTTTGTGTCCTATTCGGATACAAGGTCAGAGTCCTAAGCTACGCTTCGGGCGCCTTTCCTTGTATAGTTTGAGTTGGAGTTTCAATTTTGCACGTTGCTTTGCTCCGTGTTCTTCTTGGCGATTGGGCTGTAGGCCTTGTTATCAAGGCCTACCTCCCTGTAGTATGGTCTATGGGGGGCCCATAGGGTTCCCCATCGATAAGCTCTCGAGCATTTCATGATTGAGCTTCAAGGGCCGAGTTGTTGTAGTCTTGATTCGGGTCCTTCTTGAAGTGAAATCTTGAGATGGTCTTCTTTGATTCTTCTTTTAGCTGATGTGCACTTTTGCTTGATGTCCTCTGGGTTCTTTTTCCTTTGAGTGCAGCGAGTGCAATTTTGCAAAAATCGCACTCATTGAGTGTAGCCCCCGAGCCTCTTGTTTTTTTGGTACAAAAAAGCTAGAGGGTCAAAAAATTTGAAAATATATTTTTCTGTGGTAGGTACTTGCTGCCCCCGAGCCTTCTCTGGGTTCTTTTCTATTGAAAGGAAGCCGGAAGAAGGGTCTTGATTTGTACTCCTTTGGTCTTTGTCTTTTGCTGGTCACGGATGGGTTTTGTATAGCCATGAGTGAGCGTCTTCTTTTACTTTTTGTCAGGAATCTTGCTTTTGGGCAATATTCGCCTTTGTTGCTTTGCTCTTTTGTTCTTTTCCTCTCTCTTTCTTGTGATCTTTAGCCTTGTTTACCTCTGGTTTGCTATAAATACCTTCTTTGTTGGTTGTTGTTCTGCCTTGAGTAGGAAAATTCTTCTTCATTCGTAGATATGCTGGTGTGTGAGGTTGAGCAGCCCCCGGGCTTATGCTTGGTTGGTAATGATCATGCTGCTCTATCTGTTCTTCTATGTTCGAGCTGCCGCTGCTGCCACCACTAGGTTCCTTGTTGCAATATTTAAGAATCTTGTCTCTATCTTATGTCTGAGTTTATCCGATCCTGTTTGGCCGTCTGTAACCTTTGTATTTGTCTTCGATCAATGAGATTTATAATTTTTCTCCGTCCGAGTTCT
Source organism: Miscanthus floridulus (assembly GCF_019320115.1). NCBI lineage: Eukaryota > Viridiplantae > Streptophyta > Magnoliopsida > Poales > Poaceae > Miscanthus > Miscanthus floridulus. The sequence goes on from NC_089595.1 coordinate 8,024,355, forward strand.
TTTTCAACTGTAATCCTTTGACACTGTAATTTTGTATGTGATCCTTCACATGTCTCCGAAGTTGTTTGTTCGGCTACTTATTGCTGCTGTCATTCTGGTTGTTGGAGAATTCAATGTGTCTTCACGGGTTGTATTGCTGCTGTGGAATATTCTCTTGGATATGCTTTATCTTGTACTGTGGCTGTTCTAGGTATGTACTGTTCCTTTGTGATGGTCTAGTCACATCTGATTTTTTACTGAAGTCCTGGCTCTGCAGTGGTTCACATGGTTGTCCTTTTGGAGTTCTTTTTTCTTCCATGAGTCTGGCATATGTGCATTGAGTTGTGCTATAAATATGGCCTGTTGCTAATACCCTGCTGTGCAGTTTCTTCTTCTTCTTTTTGTAGTCATGGATATTATAGTTTGGGAGCTTGACGAGCCCCCGGGCCTGTTCTCTTTCTTCTGTTTTCTTCTGCTAGTAAATGGTGTAGGTCTTGTGATAGACACTAGTAGCAGGCTAGTCTCGAGGTGGTATTTAGCTGTAAGGGATATCGAGGCAAATGGTGTAGGACTTGTGATGTGAGTGATGCATGTTGCGTTGCCTCATCTTCCAGTGCCTGCCCTTTCTTTTTGTTCTTCTTACAGTGATGATTGGCGCATGTTCCGGCTTGTTCTTCGACAGTCCGTTGTAGATCAGCCATTATTCAGTCTTCTGCTGTGCCATTTAGGTTCAGTCCAATACAGATCATCACGTGTTGAGAGATGGTGCCGGGTTCTTCCATATTGACGTGGTTGTAATTGTCAATCTTGGATGACTTGTGGGTGCCTCTCCCGAAAGAGCTCAGCCACATCAATAAACAACTCGGCCACAAAGCAGAAAGGAATATTTTTTCATTTCATCAAAGGTACATTGAGATTACAACAGAATACAAGATCTGATGAATTCGACAAAGAAAGCAAAGGAAATCATTCAGCACGAGGTTGCTATAGGTGACAGAGAAGGCTGGCCCAAGGTTGAGGAAAAGTTGAGGATTTCCTTTGGTCACAGCACGAGGTTGAGGATGATTTGTTCGATGTGCCTCTCCCGAATCTTGGCTTCTCAGGGGTGGCTAGAAACTTTAAGAAGGTTATCAAGTAAGTATATTTATCTTGTCTTCTGATTCACCATTTTTGCTTTTGTCTCTGACTGGCCCGAGCTCTTTTTTCGAATGTAGGCCTTCGGAGGATACTTCTTCTTCCCTGGCTCTTGATGCTGGTGGACCTCTACAAGATTTTACTGCTGGTAAGTTATTTTCCCGTTTATGCTTGCTTTCTTGGTTTTTTCTTTTTTGTCTGACGGGTTGTTTTCTTTGTAGCTTCTCTTCCACGTATTGCCTCTCCTGCTCCGCGTGTTGAGGAGGAGGCTATTGGAACTCCGGTGTCTCCTCCAATGGAGCATCGAGTTGAAGTGAACTTAGGTAGCCCTTTTGCTGCTCCTATTCTGTCGACCGGGTTGTCCCTGTTGGACAACCTCAAAGCAGCTGCTCGGGAGGATGCAGTGAATGGGGAGCCGGCTGATAATAATCCTTCGTCTGTTGCTACTGTGGATGCTGCTGGTACTTCTAGTGCCGGCAAGCCTTTGACTTCTACTCCAAGTATTCTCCTGTTAACTCAGGGTGGGGAGCAGTTGGTCCAACTCGGTCGTGTTGAGCGGCTATCTAAGTTGGCTTCTTTGTGGGAGAATTTCTCGGGCGCGTATGGCGCCAAACTCAAGGTATTCGAGTTCTTTTTAACTTTTGATATTGGTTTTTTTCTGCTGCTGTCTCACATACTTTTGCTTTGTAGTCTTTATTTCAAGATCAGGATGTCTTGTTCGGTCCTCATGAGGCGCAATTTACTGCCATTGCTGAAGCCAATTTGAAAAGAAAGGAAGATGAGCTAGCTCGGACTGAAGTTGTCCTGACTTATGAGAAGGCGCAGCGTGCTCTGATGGAGTCCGCCCTCAATGCTAAGGTGCTTGAGGCTGAGAAGGTGCGCGACTCATCTTTGTAGGCTGTTACTGCTGCTCAGAATGAGGTCTCCGCATTGAAGAAAGAAAAAACTGGTGGGTTCTCCTTTTCTTTGCATACTTGCTTTTTCTGCCTTGTTTTTCTTTCTTTCTTTGAGTTCTTTGTCTGCTTTCTTTTCAGCTCTTGTTAAGGATAAGGAGAGTTGGCAGAAAGAACGAGAGGAGATGGTCAATACCCTCCGTTCTTCTCAAAATCAAGCCAAGTCTGTAAGTTCTTCTTCTGATATCAAATTGAAAGAGGCCCAAGATTTATTTGCTCAGGCCAAGCTGATTAGATCTGGAGCTAACTGTGACCTTGTTCAGGCTTTGAAGTCAGTGCAAGATTTGCAGGAGAAGTTAGCAGCTGCCCATGATCAATTCCGGGCTCTCCAAACTAAGCTGATAGGTGCCCAAGATCAATTCCGGGCTCTTTATGAAGCTGTGAAGCCTATTATTGCTGTTGTTTGTCGCCAGGAGGACTTTGCTCAAGGGATGAGAGGCATTATCCCGGTGTTGTCAACTTGATTTTTTGAGTTTGTCAAGGGTGGTTTTTACCATTGTGTAAACAATGTTATATCCTTCATCCAGGTTGCCACTCCTGATGCTCTGCTTTAGCAGATTGTAGATCCTTCCGTGACTGCAGAGTTTGTGCAGCGATGGGATGAGGCGAAGGTGGAGCTTGGTGGTCTTATAGACCAAATCTTGGAACAGATGGATGTGCTTCCTGCTGTGCCTCCAGCTCCTTAGATGTTTTGTGTAATGAACTTGTGGTTTCTTGTAATATATACTTGTCTCTGAAAATATGATCAGGCTTTGCCCTGCTTTTGAATTTGTCTTTGACTGAAATGAGCAGGCTTCGACCTGTCTTTCTTTTTCTTCTGAGATGTCTATGAATAATATGGAAAAGTTTCACCCTGTCTTTCCTTGTGGCTTTTTTCTGCTTTGCCATAGCTTGTTTCTTCTTGTGATGTAGTAGAGTTGATGGAGTTGATTATACTTTTCTTGGGGTAATCAACCGATTTGTACTGTAGATCGCTCCTTGGGCGAAGTAGTCAATCGTACTACTCTTTGGGTCAGCGACCGAGTTGTTTGGAGTGTTTGTGCCACTCTTTGGGCGAAGTAGTCGATTGTACCACTCTTGGGGTAGATGATCGAGTTGTTAGAGTGTTTGTGCCCCTCCTTGGGCAACGTAGTCGATCATGCTGCTCTTGGGGTAGGCGATTGAGTTGTTGGTGTACTTGTGTCCCTCTCTAGGTGAAGTAGTTGATTGTACCACTCTTTGTGGTAGGCAACCGAGCTGTTGGAGTGCTTGTGCCACTTTTTGGATGAAGTAGTCGATCGTACCACTCTTGGGGTACGCTACCAAGTTGTTGGAGTGCTTGTGCCGCTTCTTGGGCGAAGTAGTCGATCGTACCACTCTTGGGGTAGGCGACCGAGTTGTTGGAGTGCTTGTGCTGCTTCTTGGGCGAAGTAGTCGATCATACCACTCTTGGGGTAGGCGACCGAGTTGTTGGAGTGCTTGTGCCGCTTCTTGGGCGAAGTATTCGATCGTACCACTCTTGGGGTAGGCAACCAGACCCATATAGCACAACCATTTCTGGGTTGGCTATTTGTAGGGTAAGTAAGCAATCGTACTAGCTCTTGGGGTAAGCGATTGTGCCTGTATAGCAACAATCATTTCCGGGTTGAGCTATTTGCAGGGCTGCCCCTTTTCCCCTAACCTGATTACGGGTTGGTTCTGTCTGTTGGACAGGGCTGTCAGTTGTACCATCTCTTTATGGTAGAGTGACAAATGCTAGCTTGGGTCTCCTTACCCAAGAAGCTATTTGGCTGTTGGCCGTCAGTCAGACCATCTCCATATGATTGAGTGACAAGATTGCCCATGTAGCGCAACCGTTTCTAGGTTGGCTGTTAACAGGGAAGCCCCTTTTTCCCCAACCTGATTATGGGTTGGTTCTGTCCGTTGGACAGGGCTCATATTTGAAGCTGTTCTTCTTGAATAATCTCTGTTTTATTTCTCTTGAAACTTGAGTACAATCTGTTGTACTTAATTGTAGAATCTTTTGAGCTGGCTGATATGCCAAGTGTTCTTTACAGGTATTTCATCTGGAGTCATCAACTCGTATGTGCCGGGTCCTGTTGCTGTCTTCACGATGAAGGGTCCTTCCCATGGACTGAGTAGTTTGTATCGTCCATCTTTCTTCTAGATTAGTCGTAGTACTGAGTCCCTGGCTTTAGTGATCGGGGTTGAGTACTTTTGTCATAATGTCTTCGGAACCCTTGCTGATATCTTGCATTTTGTATGATTGCACTCTCTTATTTCTTCTATTGAATCAATTTCTAACCGCCTTGTTTCTTCTACTTCGCCTTCTTCATATTGTTCTATTCTTGGAGATAGCCAAATTAAGTTGGCTGGTAGTACTGCCTCTGATCCATAGACCAGAAAGAACGGTGAGTATCCAGTTGCTCTGCTAATCTGGGTTCTTAGACCCCATACTACTTTTGGTAATTCGTTGATCCATTTTCCACCATAATCTTTCAAATCTTCATATAATCTTGGTTTTAAACCTTGTAATATGAGTCCATTTGCTCTTTCAACTTGTCCATTGGCCTGCGGGTGTGCTACTGATGCAAAGTCGATTTCTATCCCACAATCTCTTGCCCAGTATTGGAATTCTCTTGCTGTAAATGGTGAACCAAGATCTGTGATTATTCTGTTGGGCATGCCGAACCTATGCATGATATCTTGTATGAATTCCACTGCCTTTTCTGCACTGTATTTGACCAAAGGTTTGTATTCAATCCACTTTGTAAATTTGTCGATTGCCACAAATATGTATTCGAAGCCTCCTTTTGCTTTTTTGAGTGGTCCGACTTGATCTAGCCCCCAGCATGAGAACGGCCAAGCCGGCGGTATGCATATTAAGTTGTGAGCCGGCACATGTGATTGCCTAGCAAACATTTGGCAATTCTTGCATGTTCTGACGAGCTCTTCTGCATCTTTGAGTGCTGTTGGCCAATAGAAACCGGTTCTGAATGCTTTGCCAACTAGTGTCCTAGAGGCTGCATGATTTCCACAGTATCCTGAGTGGATTTCGTCCAAGATTTCCTTTCCTTTATCTATCAGAACACATTTAAGCATTACTCCTGATGATGCTGCTATTTTGTATAGTTTATCCCCCACCAGAACGTAGTTTTTCCTTCTTCGTACAACCTGAGTTGCTTCTGCTTTGTTTTCGGGTAGTTTCTTCTCTTTGATAAAATCAATGTATGTTTGTCTCCAATCACTTTGTATGACCGTGATTTGTCTTGACTGGTCTGGTTCTTCTGCTTGATCTATTTCCATTGGATTTGTTGTCTCCTTCTCTTTTTCTGTGTTTCCGAGTTGTTTGATGGATGGGGCTGTGAGTTCTTCTACAAATATACCGGGTGGTACTTTTGCTCTATCTGATCCTAATTTGACTAGCACATTTGCTGCAACATTGGAATCTCTTAGTACATGATGGATTTCGAGTCCTTGGAAAATTTTCTCCAATTTTTTGACTTCTGCACAGTACGCATCCATGTTATCTTTTGTATAATCCTAATCCTTGTTGACTTGATTGATTACTACAGCTGAATCACCGTAGACAAGTAGTCTTTTGATGCCAAGCGAGCTTGCAACTCTTAGACCATGTATTAATGCTTCATATTCTGCCTCATTGTTAGTTGCTTGCCAAAGTATTTGTAGCACATATTTTAACTGTCTCCCTTCTAGTGATATGAATAGTACTCCTACTCTAGCTCCTCCTAACTTTAGGAAACTGTCAAAATACATTTTCCAATGATCAAGTATTGGTTCGAGTTCTTTTTGACTGATTTCTATCCATTCAGCAATGAAGTCAGATAATACTTGAGATTTGATTGCTGTTCTTGGTTTGAAGTCTAGGTTGAGAGCACCGAGTTCTACTGCCCATTTTGATATCCGACCTACTGCATCTTTGTTGTGTAGAATGTCTTGAAGTGGAAAATTGGTTACCACTGTAATCTTGTGTTCATGGAAATAATGTCTCAGCTTTCTTGATGATATCAATAATGCATAAAGTAGTTTTTGCATGTGTGGGTATCTCACTTTTGATTCTATTAGTACTTCGCTTATGTAATAGACTGGTCTTTGCATTTTGTATGCGTGTCCGGATTCTTCTCTCTCAACCACAATTGCTGTGCTGACAACGTTCTTGGTTGCTGTAATGTATAGCATCATGTCCTCTTTGTCTTTTGGTGGTGTCATTACTGGTGATGATGCCAAGTATTCTTTTAACTTTTGGAATGCTTCTTCTGCCTCTTCTGTCCATTCAAAATTTCCTGCCTTTTTCAATAATTTGAAAAAAGGTAGCCCTTTTTCTCCTAGTTGGGAGATGAATCTGTTGAGTGCTGCCATGCATCCTGTAAGCTTCTGTATGTCTTTAACTTTCTTTGGAGGTTTCATATCCATGATGGCTTTAACCTGCTTTGTACTTGCTTCAATTCCTCAGTTACTGACTAGAAACCCGAGTAGTTGTCCTGATGGTACCCCAAAAACACACTTTGTGGGGTTTAGCTTCCACTGCCATGCTTTTAGATTCTTGAAAGTCTCCTCGAGGTCTTCTATCAATGATCCGGGTTCTTTTGTCTTGATTACTACATCATCAATGTATGCTTCTGCATTTCTTCTGACTTGACTCCCCAAGCAAGTTTGAATTGCTCTTTGATATGTTGCCCCTGCATTTTTTAGCCCAAAAGGCATTGATTTATAGCAATATGCCCCAAAGGGTGTAATGAATGAAGTCTTGCTTTGGTCTTCTTCTCTTAAGGATATTTGATGATAGCCTGAATAGCAATCTAGAAAGGATAATAGAGCTGATCCTGCTGTCGAGTCAATGATTTGATCAATCCTTGGTGGGACATATGGATCTTTTGAGCAATGTTTGTTGAGGTCTGTGTAGTCGATGCACATGCACCATTCTTTTGAATTCTTCTTCTCTACTAGGACCAGGTTGGTAAGCCAATCTGGGTTGATTATTTCTCTGATGAATCCTACTGCCATGAGCTTGGTGATCTCTTTTTTGATTGCTGCTTTTCTGTCTGGAGCGAATCTTCGTAACTTCTGCTTAACGGGTTTGGACCCTTTGTTCACATCAATTATGTGCTCAGCCAACTCCCTTGGGACCCCTAGCATGTCTGCTGGCTTCCAAGCGAAAATATCTTTGTTGTCCCAAAGAAAGTTGGTGAGCGCGAGTTCCTATTTGGGGTCGAGATTTGCACTGATGATTGCCGTCTTCTCCGGATCACCAGTCAGTAGGTCAATAGTCTTGGTAGCGGCTTCTTTTGGTGGTGCGAAGTTGCTTGGCTTCTTAGCTGGTATCTTAATCTCATCTAGGTTCATTTCGTTGGCTAGTATTGCAATCTCCTTTCCTTCCTTTATATCTTGTAATCTTTAGGATATTTGTACTGCTTGTACGTTGCAATCATGTGCTTTCTTTAGATCTCCTTTCAATGATAATACACCCTTTGTTGTTGGCATCTTGAGCAGTAGGTATGGATAATGTGGTACTGCCATGTATTTTGTTAAAGCTGGTCTCCCAAGTATTGCATGGTAGCATGATTCAAAGTCTGCAACTTCAAATTTTATGAATTTCGTTCGGTATTTGTCTGGTGTGCCAAAGGTGACGGGTAGGGTTATCTGTCTGAGGGGCATAGCTGCTCTGCTAGGTACTATTCTGTAGAATGGTGTGCTTGTGGATGTCATTAGACCTTCACAATCCAGATTCATCCTTTTGAGAGTATCTGTGAAAATTATGTTAAGCCCGGCTCCTCCATCGATGAGTACTTTAGTTACTGCTACTCCTGCGATAGTCGGACCCAGTACCAGTGGGTAGCATCCTGCGTTTGCTACACTGGTCCATTGGTCTTCTCTTGTGAAGTGGATGGGGTACTCTGACTAATCTAGATATCTTGGGATGGCTGGTTCAGCTGCCATGATGGCTCTGTGAGCTAGTTTCTCTTGTCTTTTGCTTCGTGTGTTAGGAACACCTAAAAATATCACCGCTAATTGGCGTTGGGGTTCTTGATAATCTCCTTCAGCTCTCTTTTTCTCCTTCTTGGATTCTTCTTGCTTTGGCTCCGAGTTGTTTTGATTCCTGTTTTCTCTCTTCATGAATTGCCGCTAAAAAGTGCTGCATTCAACTAACTTGTGTCTGGCCCCTGGGTGTATGTGACATGGCATGTTTTCTATGTTTTCCGGCGCTCTTCCTCGGTAGTTGTTACTCTGATAGTTGCTATTACTGTTGTAACCGCTGTTGTTATGGTTGTTGCTATTGTTGTAGTTGCCATTGTGATTGCTACCATTGCTATCATTGTCGTTGCCATTGTATCTTCTTTTGTTGTCTATGGTTGCCACCATATTGTCCTACCTTGGTCTTTTGTCTTACTGTCTATAATCGGGTCTTCTATTCTCTGGGTTGTTCCTAGCAAATCTATGCCGAGTTCTTTCTTCTAACAAAATTAGCTTCTCAACAACCCTCTTGAAGTCTTCATTTGTTCTTGGGTTCTCATTGAAATAGTCCTTATATTGCCAGTTTGCCTAGATTCCTTCTGCAAAGGCCTCTATCACCTCCCTATCAGTAATGTCGTGGACTTGAGCCCTGAATTCTCCAAATCTTCTATAGTATTCCCTTAGACTTTCTCCTCTCCTTTGCTTTACTCCTTTCAATTCGGCTGCACTCATTGGATGGGTAATAATGCCTGCGAAGTTGTTGCAGAAAGCTTCTTGCAAGTCTTCCCAATACCTGATTGATCTTGGCCTCAATTTGTCAAACCATTGTAGTGGCATTGCTTCGAGGGCCATTGGCAAGAATAGAGCCTTGATGTCGTCGTCTCCTCCAGCTAATTCAATAGATTGGGAGTAAACCCTTAGCCATTGTCTTGGTTCGACTTTGCCATCATACTTGGAATGATTTGCTAGTTTAAACTTGTGCGGTAGCTTTAAAGTTTGTAGTCTTCCTGCGAAACAAGGGAATCTGTCGTATGGTTCCGTTCTTCCATAATCTAGCGATCTTGCCCTTCTGTAATAAGACCTATCTTCTTTTAACTCAGACTCTCCGTAGTCATCTTCTTTGTCAAATCTTCTTGATATTTCTTGGTAGCATTGGCTCAATTCTGGTTTGTCTCTTTCTTGTTGCTTTGAGTAGTGTTCCTTCCTTCCATTGATATCAGCACTTTCTACTGGTCCTATCCTTTGAAAATTCGATTTTTTGGGTGGCAGCTCCCTTTGTGGCTCCTGTGGAATTTCTTCACCGGGTTGTTTTTCTGATCCCCCGACTTCTTTCTTCTGGTCTTCCTTTGCTTTCCCGTTATTCGTGAGGGTATACAACTCCTTTGTTAATTCTTCAATTCTTTCCTTTTTTATATTTTTATGGCTTCTTTTTCCGCCTTCTTTCTGTTGTATTCCGTTAGCTCCGCTTTGTATTTATTCCAGACTTGCTTCCTTTGTTTAGCCCGGTTCCTCCTTCTAGCTTTCAATTTGTTCTTCTTTATCCTTGCTAGTCTTTGCTCATCATTTTCGTTGCTGTCGCTTTTCTCATCTGGCGAGATGTTGCCTTCTGATTCGTCTGAAGATTTTATATCTGGTATCAGTGGTGGTTCCAAAGGTTGTTCTAACTGCTCTGCCATGTATATAGTATACCTCTTCTGAGCTCTTCTTGTATGGTATTCCATCCTTCGTTTGGTTGAGCTGTCTGTAGCTTCTGAACTAGATCCGAGTTCTTTTCCCTCTTGATAAGGTAGTTCTTCAACGCATGTGCCAGTCTGGACTTTGCTTGAGGTGAAAGAACCTAGCCAATGCACCACACAATCTTGTGGGGTCACTATCATGATCATCCCTTCTTGTGCTCCCTCCAGGAGTATTCTTCTTGCTGAGTTCATCTTGTTTTGGGTAAAGTGTTGATAGACTGATGCCGCGTTGCGCAGTCCGTAAGTTCCCAAGTTCTTCTTTGAGTTGTATGGGTCGTATCCCTTCGTGATCGTTGTTGTGTCTCTGAGTCCAATTAGGCTTGGCTCTTGTGCCATGAAGATTGTCTTGGAATTAGGTTGTATCTCCTTTTCAGAGTCGGTTTCGTATCCGCTTTCTTCCTTATTCTGAGTTGTATCCGAAGTTGAGAGTTTCGTCATCTTCTTGGTGAGTTTGTATTGAACTTCGTCATCGAATTCTTTTTCTTCTTGGAGATGGGTATGAAGCGCCGTCGCCGTTAGCCTTGCAGATCCAGGATCCGAAGACAAAGGTTGTTCCCGCCGAAAAGGTCATCTTGAGGTTGAGGTCCACCAAACTCTCGAGAAAAAATTCATCGAAAGCCCCTACCTGGCGCGCCAGCTATCGATGTTTTACCACCGATAGCCTGCCACGGGGGTACTCGGGACAGTTGTTCGAGCCTCGGTGAATAGCAGAATTCGGCGGTTACGCAAAGAGACTCACGATTTATACTGGTTCAGGCCCTTGACTTGGTCGAGTAATAACCTTACGTCCAGTTTTGGCGTTAGCCTATTTGCGTTGTATTGCTTTAAGTATCGGGTATGCGTTCTCCTCTTACAATGGGTACCCTCACCAGCCCTTTATAGCCCAGGCGCTGAGAGGCGTTGTTTGTGTCCTATTCGGATACAAGGTCAGAGTCCTAAGCTACGCTTCGGGCGCCTTTCCTTGTATAGTTTGAGTTGGAGTTTTGATTTTGCACGTTGCTTTGCTCCGCGTTCTTCTTAGCGATTGGGCTGTAGGCCTTGTTACCAAGGCCTACTTCCCTGCAGTATGGTCTATGGGGGGCCCGTAGGGTTCCCCATCGACAGACATTGAGGTCATTACAGCCTCTCCTGATGGCATGGCAGAACTATGTGCTAAGGGAGGCAGTGGCTTCAGGTTTGTGGTCAGTTTACTTGGCAGAACATGTTCTTGTAGGGTTTGGCAGGGCTCATGAATCCCATGCAAGCATGCAATATCCTACATTACATCTATTCCTGGTGAAAAGCTTGAAGACCATGTGGATGAATACTTCTCTGTCAACACTTTCAGAGCTGCATATGAGGGTTCCATCCCATGTATTCCTGACAAGAGCATGTGGCTCAAAGCTACTCATAGCTTTTTCATGCACCCTCCCTGTCTTAGGTCCACAGGAAGAGGTAGAAGGAAGAATAGGATGAAATCATCACTTGAGGGAGGTAGTAGCAATAGGAAGGCAAAGAAATATGAGTGCCCCATCTGCCATGAGTTAGGGCATCACTGGTACACATGTAAGAATGGGAACCCTAAAGATATAGCTGCAATGGAGGCTAAAAGGTAAACTATGTTTCATGTTCTTACTTTGCATATATACACTTATCTCTTTTGCTTAATTCACTAATCCAACTTATCTTTTGTAGGGGTCTACCAAAGAAAAAGTTGAAGAAAGTTGCAACATGTAACATAGAGATGAGCATTGTGGTTGCTAATCCATCCCAGATGGTTTTCCCACAAAATGAAGCAGTGGCCAATGCTACCCACAAGAAAAGGAAGAGGATATCATCTTCTACTACTTCTGGTGGTAAGAAGAACAAGGGGGCAACAACCACTACTACTACTTCAACCTCTGGTGGCAAGCAGAACAAGGGGGCAACTGCCACTACTACTACTTCAACCTCATGCCCAAACAGTGTGTCTAATAGGTATGTTTTCTTTGCCAGGGATCTTCAATTGTTCACACCACTTCTCACATGACAACTAATGCACACTTTTTTGCCACAAGGTCTGGAACTGGTTCTAATGATCCAGTTCCACTCCAAGCTGTGCACCTGGCCCCTTTCCATGAAGAGTCCATTTCAATGGAGACCCAGCCACTAGAGACTGTGTTGCCCTAGCCTTCACCAAGGAGGAGGGTAGGGTTGAAGAAGAAGCTCGCACCACAGAAGCTCTAAGTTGCAACCAGCCCATCCAGCCCTGCTTCAAATACTAGAAGCAAGAAGAAGCTCCAGCTGCAGTGAAAGGTGCCATGATTGTTCTTTTGGTGATGTAATGAATGTTACTTTGGTCTGTGATTGTGGAAAACACCTACCATGTGATGGCATCACTATTCTTTTGGTCTGTCATGAATGTTCCTTTGCTATGTGATGCCATGATAGTACTTAGCTGTAGATGAAAACCAGCAATTTAGTTGCTATGTGATGACAATTGGAGACATGTTGGTGCTATCATGTGATGAACAACAGTTATGTGATGAAACACAGTAAGGTAGCTCCGTCTTATGTGATGAACCAGTTATGTGATGAGGCAGTTATGTGATGAATGTTGCTTTACTATTATATTGTTGTCATATATTGTTTCATTCTGGACAATTGAACATAATCATTTATCATTCATCATTGAACATTCATTCATGCATCCATCCATTCATCATGACTACTCACACACAGCCACCTACTTCTTGAAAATAGCATACAAAGCAAGAAACATGCAAACATAGACCATCTTTTCAATCCACCTAAGCTGCTGCAGCACCCTATTGTGAGCATTGTCCACTTGTGCATTGCCTACAACTCCAGTAGCCTGGGAACCTTCCTGGATTATAGCCAGAGGAGATGCAGTAGGGAAAGCACCAAGTGCTGCCACTACCTGTAGGGGAACTACATGTATTGGAGCAGGGGCTGTAGGTGTCTGCACTTCTATGTCCCCCATTTCATCCTCCCACTGATAATACTGACAACCTCCAATTTGAAAGCCAAAGCATCAACACATTGTGAGCAAACAACATCAAAACTAGGCAAACAAAAGAAGTAAGCGGAGAAGGAAACACAAACTGCATAATAGGGGCACTTGTGAAAGGCACGGTTGCGGTTCTTCGTGGTCATCGAGATGAACCGATTGGCAAGCACATGACAGTTGGGGCAAAGCACCCGCTTTACCCTACCACCATAGCTGCTAGAAGCTTGGGACATGGCTGAGGCAGGCGAGAGGTGAAGGAGATACAACTTAAGTTGGAGGAGTGACAAGGAATAGGGCCGAGGACCTATATATAGGAGAAGGCCAGGGGCTCAGTTGGCGCCAACACCCCTGCCTTTGGCGCCAACAGCTGACCTTTTGGCGCCTAAAATGCTGCTGGCCTAGGAATGGTACAGAAGAAAACAAACTTATTCACAGAGCCTCTTAAACCTAAGGGCATCGAAGTCATTTGGCTGCGCCGTTACCCACCATTAGGACCAAAACCGAACGGAATAGCATGTAAGACAAAAGAGATAAGTGTCATGGCACCAGTGTCCGTTCCAACTTTTTAGTGACATAGAGGAAGGGACCATCTTTTATAATGGCACACAGGGAAAAGGCTCAAGTATATTCGTTGGCTTCCTCCAACAATAGTGTTGCCTAGGGAAATATATTCGTTGGCTTCCTCCAACAGTTTTTAAAATCCTGGTCCTATACAAGACAATTTTGCAGGAATCACTATTTTAATATCATTTAACCACATGGTTTGAAAGGGAATGAGGTGGAATTTAGTTTAAGTTCTACCTCAATCTCTCCCAAACCACGTGGATTGATGTGTGTAAGGAAAATGGACTCTAGGCCCATTTACTTTGGATTTTGGTATTTGATGATCAACACAACCAAATTGGACTAATGAATTTGCAAGTGATTGTTTTGTAGTTCAATAGGGTGCAAGACGTGACTTGGACGAAGGCGACGTGATGATCCGATGATCAACACCATAAGCAAGACCTTAGGAGCACAAGAGAAGACCGAATATATCAAGCAAAGTCCAAGCATGAAGAGGTTAGGGAAAAAGTTAACAAATCTTGCGTCAATTTTTGGGAACTGCTAGTCGATCCAATTCTTGCCAATGTTGTGGTCAAATTAAGAAGAAGCTGTGTTATGTAGTACAAAGCTGATAGATTTATCAATCTTAATTTATGCGTGTTTGGCAAGCAGATGAAACTCCAGATGAATCGTAGAGCCACTGTGTAGTACGAGTTCTAACATGGTCAAACGGGCTTTGCCAATTGATCCTTGCTTCTTGTAGAGGTTCATACATAATTGATGGTAATCACTCAAAGCATTGTTACAGATAAACCATTGTATCATCACCACAAAGATACAAAGGTCTCATTGGAGAAGTATTTAGATGAGCAGATGTGGCGAGCAGGTCTTTAGATGAGCAGAAAGCAGTTCAAGTTGCTACATATCTCATTGGAAAAGCCTTTATTTTTTTGGAACTTCTCTAAACCATTCATGAGTTGTGTGTGCTATTACATATGCTGATATGCAGTTCCCGCAGGGATAGTCTATATTTAAATCTCAGTTAATGGTACGCTGTTTTATTTTGTTATAATCATAGGTGCCTGTTGCTGCTTTAATTTTTGAGGTCCAAAGAAGCTTGTAAGCAGGAACTCAAGGTATGCAATTTCTCTCCAGTTTGTTAATACAAATGTGCCATGCTAACTGCTCTGTACCTGGCATATTCACTACTCCGTCCTGTGAGGATGTTTCCCCCCTTGACAACACATGATAAACATGAAATATTATCTGTCTCCCTATCATGTAGGCAGAGTTTTTTTTTTTTGTTGTTGTGTGTGTGTGTGTGTGGAAAAGAGGATAAAACTCAGTTATAAGAAAGCAAGGTTGTTTACAGACTGGGGATACCAGTTTCCAACCAAAGCAAAAACTAGACAACTCAGTTTACATTCTGACAAAAAATTGAAGCAACTAACAAGGGAATCAGATTTCAACTACATCTGATAGCATCACTGCAGTAGGCTTAAATTGATTCATCCATTGCGAGATCAACTCCTTCATGCGTAGCCAGAGGATTATAAATGTTTTGATAATTGTAGTTTGTCTCAGGAAGCTTATACAGTTAACATAGATATCTACAGTGTCATAAATATGATATTGCATAAGGAATAATTGACTTCCTGATGTAGATATTAGATGTTGCCCTATGTTTTACTGTGACCTCCTGATGTAGATATTTCGCAACTTGTACTGTCATTGTACCCCAACTACGCTATAACTGTACAAAATATGTTGATGCCCACAGCCGACTCTCCTCCAAAGCAAAACCCAATGCACCAACCAGGCTGGGAGTAGCTCCATCAAAAACACATCTATTGCAGCGATTCCACAAGATCCAAGCTCCTAGGATTACAAGAGAGTTGAACCCCTTCCTTGTTAACCCAGCAGCAGCAGCATTGCTTGAATTTTCCCACCACAAATCAAAAGAAGAATATGTAACCTGTGGACAGAATTGATGGATCCCAAAGTGTTGGAGCAGAAAGAACCAAAATTGCCAAGCGAAGACACAAGACACCAGCAAATGATTAATGGTTTCCTCCTCTTGATTTGCCTATCCGACAAGTCTACAGCCGCCAGGAATCGGGACTGCTCCGAGGAATTTTACACACAGACAAGTGCTGTGCAACCCAAAAGCATATGCGATTCCCCCCCTTCGCCACCACAAACTCAATTGGATTGACACACGGAATTTTAGGCATGAACAGATGCTGTGCAACCCTAGCCATGGCCAGGAACACCTCCCTTGTGAGCTGCTGGATTTTCCCTATAAATATCTTGGAGTGCCTCTTTTCTTGAAAAAGTTATCAAAAAAATCAGATTCAACTCCCTGTAGGGGCCAAGGCCCCTCCAGTTTTATCAACAACAACAACAAAGCCTTTTTAGTCCCAAGCAAGTTGGGGTAGGCTAGAGTTGAAACCCAGCATGAGCCCCTCCAGTTTTATAAAAAAATAAAATAAAATCAGATTCAACCTTTTATTGATCGGATTGCTAATCGGCTACCTGGTTGGAAGGCTGATCTTTTGACTAAGGAGGGCAGGCGAATTTTAGTACAGCATGTGCTCACTTCCATGCTGATGGGCTGTTGATAAACCTCCTTGGGCTGTTAAAGCAATTGACAAAATCAGAAGAGGTTTCTTATGGAGAGGTAGAAAGGATGTAAAAGGTGGCCATTGCTTGGTGGCTTGGCCCAAAGTTTGTCTCCCTAAAGAGCTTGGAGGTCTTGGCATTTCCAATATCCAAAATGTCTGTTGGGCGCTTAGGATGAGATGGCTGTGGCTACAAAAGAGTGATCCTGGTCGTCCATGGGGAACGTTTCAGCTTCAGATTCATAAAAATGTTAAGGCTTTCTTCTCAATGGCAGTATGGAAATGGTGCTCGCACCCTCTTCTGGTCTGATAAGTGGATCCATGGTCAGAGGGTGGCTGATATTGCACCTCAAGTGATAGCTATAGTACCCAAAAGACATATCAACAGGACAGTTCTTGAGGCCCTCACGAATCATTCTTTGGTATCAGACTTGCAGGGGGCTCTAACTGTTGGAGTCATTAATGAATATCTGGGTTTGTGGGATGTCATCTCAACAGTAGTCTTGCAGCCGGATGTGGAAGATTCTTTCATCTGGCGTTTCTCTAGTGATGGCATCTATTCAGCAAAATCTGCTTATTGCAGCACTCTTTCAGGGGAAAGTTGCCTTCCATCCTTGGGAGAGGATTTGGAAATCTTGGGCACCTGGAAAGTGCCATTTCTTCATGTGGTTGGTTGCTAGAAACAGATGTTGGACTGCTGATCGACTTGCAAGACGTGGCCTTCAGCATCCTACTACTTGCCCCCATTGTGATCAGGATGAGGAAAACATCAACCACCTGTTGGCTGCTGCTGTCATGCGGGCTCGAGAATTCTGGTTCTCCCTCCTGCGAAGGGTTGGTCTACAGCACCTCTGTCCACAAATGGAAGATAATTCTTTTGATGACTGGTGGGATAGAATCTCTAGTGGGGCGCTTGATCTTATTCAAAGGGCCTCAATTCCCTTGTTTTTTTAGGATCGCAATAGGTGTGTTTTTTATGGGGTTTCCCCTAGTGTGGCCTGAGCTGTGTTGCTAGCTGTACAGGAATTACATTTTTGGGGTTTGGCCAGAGCACAAGGTGTTAACTTTATTTTGGCCCTTGTGCGGGAGGAAGGTTGACTGGCCTTGTGTATTTTTTGTGGTCATGTTCGGTCTATTGCTGAAAACGGTGTGTCTGTTGTTTTTGATATCTAGGTTTTTTTTTGTTTTTTGGTGTGGCTTTATGTGGTTCTTTTGTAAGGGATCTTTCCCTGTGTTTTGTTCTTTTCTTAATATAATGATACGCAACTCTCCTGCGTGTTCGAGGAAAAAAACGGCCATGCTGATTGAGCTGTCAAATATCGGATAGAACAGAAAGAAAAAGAAAAAAAAAAGGAAAGGGTGCTAGAAGAGTGGTAGGGATTCTACCCGGGTGACCCGGAATCTCCAAGCTCCTGATGAACACCGTGGATTCAAGGAAGAATAACACCAGGGTGGGATTTTACTTGGGTGTGCCAGAACCACAAACTTAGTTTTTCCGCAACTATGTGGCCTCACACACATTATATTGCGCTTGTGCGGATTTCAAGATTCGCCTAAATCAACTTAGGCATGGCAAGGCTTCACGTGTGGCAGAATTTTTAGGCAATGCCTGAGCAGAGCCAGGGTGCCAGGCACAACCTGCAGTCAATACTCAATACCCTCATCCCTGAGCCTTGTTTCTCTCTCTCTCTCCACCCATTCCACTCCCATCGTCTTCCTCTTCCATTCCGCGAATTTACTTTTCCCTTCACATCATTGATCATATTCATAGGTAAATTAGTTTTTCTAGTCTGTTTCCGATACTTAAACTCTTGGCTATGATGTATAACTTGTTTTTCTACTGAAGTACAAGAGTGTATATTATTGGCTATTTATTTTACACTTTGGACTGAGTTTCAAATACTTGTCACAGCTTGTTCCCTACTTTTTCACATTGATTATCACAAGCAGTGCAATACTTTCTTGTGATCAATTGTTGCCACACCCAACACATTGAAAACTTCCTGCAAGTATAATGCACTAGTTATATTAATCTTTTGCGCACCTATGTAGTTACATGTGTATGCTTTGCAGGCACTTTTACCATATTCTGCTACATTATTTTACAAGGGTTTTTTAGTACTATTTCATGCTCATGCAACTATTATATTTTTCTATGTACTACAATTTTTTTTTGTTATCAAACCGAATGCAACACAGTTACAGCCATTATTCTGTTTATTTTAATGAGAATGTCTCAAATACCCATTTGTTTGTCTTAAAAAAACTGCTGTTGATCTATTACCTCTTTTAGATATAGTATTTAAAGGGTCTATATTTGTTGACTATATTGTGTCTTCTAGATCTATCAAAATCTAGGAACACAAAATAAGATCTGTAAACTAATTTCCAAACAAATGGTAGCACTATAATATATCCCAATGACGGCATTTTGTGTCCATAGCATGGTGCCTCCTCAGCAAGGTACAATGATACAAAGATTCGGTGCATTCTTGGCATGCAATTTGATATCTCCCTCTACATATCTGTGTTGTGTTCCTCAGCAAGGTGCATCATGTTCCTCAGCACTTTGTTTCATTTTTCTGAGTTGAATTGATTGGTTCGTAGTTTAGTAGGTCCCTCATCCAAATTCGTGTTTTTTAGTATTTTCCCGGTGCTACTCATCCATCGCACATACCTAGTACTGATGCCCAGCATCTCATGAACCCTGGGCATAAATAAAATTCATAAGCAATATTATAGCTGTCCAGAGAATTAGACTTCACCTATCCTTTCAATACCATGCTTGACACTGAGCATTATATATTTAATTTATATATTTTTCCTGTGCTTCTCATTTGTGTTTAGATTATATTTTAGCGCGATGCTGTGGTTGTTAACATAATTAAAGCGAGATTTATTTTCCATGTATTCTGTACATGACATTTCTTTGTCTTGACTGGCAGATAATTCATGTTTGTGGCCATATTACAGTGCTGCTCAGTTCAAGGGCAGAGTTTTTTTTTCTTGAACACGCAGGAGAGCTGTGTATCATTATATTAAGAAAAAAAGGGGGAAGAGCCCTTACAAACACCCACACCCACGCACACCAGGTCCTTCAAAACCAACACGTTCAAGGCAAGAGCTTATTAGGTAAGAAAAAGAAATTTATATTTTTTTCAGAGTTTTTATTAATTGGTTTTGTTCATCGGTCGAACTATCTTGCATATCGAAGGAAACTGATTATTTAAGATATTTACAGCCAGTGGCATCTTTAGATCTTTCCAACAGGTTATGATGGAGGCGAATTTAGGTGTTCTTTGTTCTAGCAATGCTATGGCAGTTAGTTTGGGATCTAATACAATATTGGAGGGGATAGCCAGTCGCTTGGTGTTAACTCAGAAGAAACTTCACTGCTGCTGATGCACTAAGGCTTACTGGTGTTGGGAGAAACGAGTTTATTGATACTATGAACAAATGCAGATCAAAGGTAGTGCTGCACATGATCTTAGTTTTTTACTGTCAGATGTTCATGCAGTCTTGTGAACAGACATAAGTTTCAAATAGTTGATCATGTGAGTATCTGGGTAATCTACTTCATCATACTGAAAAGTGCAAACAAATGACTGCATGGCTTACAGATCTGAGATGAAAGGATAACAAGAGAACTTTTCGCAAAGAAAAAGCATGTAGCCCTCCTTGTGGACCTTAAAAAGGATAAGACAGAATCCAAAATGATAAAACTGATTCATTCATGTATGCTCTTGAGTCACAGTTAAACTGTGAGCTATTAGGGCCTATATATGTAGAATGCTAGACCCATGATTAGATATTGCGTGAGCAATCAATCTAGTTGATGTAGAAAGTGATGAATAGTAACTGGATTAGCATGTTATACATGTTCTTAGTAAACCTTTTTGTGTGTGTTTTTTTTTATGTTCTATTAGATATTATCTTTCAGAAAGATACTAGATCTGTTACCGATAATGTTTCATTGTTGAATTCTCCAGAAACTAATGTGGAAGCTGAGCAAATCAATTGCAAAAGAAATGCTGCCTACACAGCCTGTTGACTTCCCAGTTGAGCCTTGGTGGGGGGTTTGTCTTGTTAACTTTACACTGGAAGAGTTCAAGGTCAGATTTGCTATATTTCTCAGTATTATGATACACTAATGTACTTTTAATACATAATATGATGAGAACTGCTCTTAATGAGAAGGAAGCCTGGCTTTTTTTCCCTATGTAAAGCTAATATTTTATTATTATTATGAAGCCTTGAGTGATCTTTCATGAAGTTTTTTTGACAATAGTTTGTGTTATTGGTTTAATGTAGAAACTTTCAGAAGAAGAGACAGTAACAATATAGACAAACAAAATACATAAATAGGAAGCCAATTCATATGTTCTTTTTTATCTGAAGGTTACAAACGGGCTTTATTAAAGAGGGCTAGTGTACTTGGATGTGCCTGTTTACCCAGATGACCGTTTCAAAGATATTATTGAGATGTTTTGAGGGAACAATCAGTCCAGCAGAATTAAGCTAACTGATTGGCATCGTGGCTCTATGTTTTGTGTTCATGCTTTCTCCTTATGTCATGCAAACAAGGATGATGCTCAGCCTTGTAACCTAGTCTGTGGTTATGCAAGAAGACAACATAAATGTTTGTTAGACAAGAGAATAAAACTGGACAGCAGAGCCTTCTATAGCTCTATACCTTATTTGAAAAAAATCATATTTGATGATAGATCAATATGTGATGGGCAGTCGGTTGGGCCTTGGGCTGGGAACGGCAATATGGCCCATCAGTGTTAGAGATATAAGGGTCTCTTGCTTAGCCTCTCTACTTAAGGAGAGGAGATGTATATCCATCTAATCAAGCGAGAAGAAATAGATCTATTATCCCAGCCCCCTTCTCCTATCTCTGCTCCTATTGGGCTGGGATTGGCAATGTGACCCATTAGGCCATTCTTAATGGGAGTTTCATTTGTATTTAATAAGCTGCCACATAGGCATTTTCGATGATGTGGCAACGTTTTTAAGAAAAGAGAGAGAGAATGATTGAGTTTCATGAGGATGAAACTTTTTTGTCACGATTACCAACTATCCATGTAAATGTTTATGAAACCATAGAATGAAACTTTCCATTAAGCCATGTTTCATTTCATTCTATATGACTTGACAACCTTGGAAACAATGCCATGGAACTCCTCACTAAGACTGGCCTTAGTGTTAGGGTTATTTAGAGATAATGGTCTCTTGCTTAGGGGTCAAGTAAGCCTCTCTACATAAGGAGAGGAGATGTATCCATCTAATCAAGCAAGAAGAAATACATCTATTTTCCTAGTCCCCTTCTCCATCCCTGCCCTTGTGGGTCCGGCTGCCGTTTATCAGCTGGCTGATGTCAGGCTGCTTGGGTTAGGGCCATCCAGATCAAATCAACATCCATAACGCAATACCTGAATAATAGGAGGTCTACTTTCAGGCAATGAACTAACTTAACATGGCATAGAGATGTGTTAAATAAAGACTTCCTAAAAGTAACATGATATTTTATTTCCAATACATGCATAAATATTGATATTTATGTGATGGTCTCATTTTATCATCCCTAATTAGCATATAGAAAAAACCCTGATCTTGAGCCTCCTTTGGTAAGAGTTTATAAACTGCTCTTCTAATTTGTTATTCTAGACTGCTATATATCATGCAGATTTGTGTTTGTAAATAAATCTTATATTAAGTTTACGAATATAGAATTTGAAAGAGTTCATCATTACTGTTTTTCAGCTTCTAGGCTTGAAAATTTTGTTTCCAACAAAGATCAATCATATGCAGACCCAACTAAAGAGTAAGTGCTTGCGGTTTTCTGTGTAATGATCTTTCATGTGCTACTCATGCCTATTTTACATGTACCTTTCTGCAGTCACCATAATAGTGACTTTATTTTTTTATTGCCGACGTTGCATCAAGTGCTAATGCTACTGTTGCTGAACTGGCTGCAGCTTTACAAGCTGACCTTATCAGCTCCAGGCACATGCATTATTTGCTTGCCGATTGGGCTGGGCTGTGAATGTCATGGATGCAAACTCTGTTCTTAATGACAAAGGTGCACCTGCGTTTCCTAGTACTATTCTTAGTAGTGATGAAGAAGATTCAGATGCGAGTATCAACTCAGAAAAATCTGGGCAACAATTGATTAGCATGGATTCTGATGGACCCTGGAAAATTTCTGGAACTGCTCATGTGGGCTTTGTTGTTGATGCCAATGTTACGTAATACTTGATGATGGACTCACTATCACCAGGTTAGATATCATAATGCAGAGTAATGGATTTCGCCCCGTATTCTACATGGTCAAAGATGCTTAGTTTTGTTATGCTACTCCCATTTCCGGGGGGAAAATGTCACACTGATTTTACTGTTCAAACTTTGGCTACCAATTTTGCAAGAAATATGCATATAAATGATTGTAGATTAATCTACAATCGTTTATACTACTTTAACGGCCAATCTAAGAATAGTGTTTTTGTTCATGTAATACTTTGAAAGTTACTATTAACCAAACTTTGTAATGTGAAGTCAACAGCGACGTTTAGGGCAAAAAGGATTTTCTGCAACACTGAAATCTAGCAGACACAATTTTCGCTTGAACAGTAGTAACACAAATGGCATTTGCAATATGTAGCCAAAAAGCTTCGATGGATACTGTAATTAGGACCTTTCACCAACATCCTGCAGGGTGAAAATATCATGCTGTCACACTCTCTGAGGCTGGAAAACTGGGTGCTTCTTGCATTGCAGAGCTATGTAGTGATCTGGCTTAGCTTACACTACTACAGAATGGACTTGTTGTCCCGGACGGTAACAGCCTTTAGTCCCGGTTACCGCGCCGGGACAACGATCCCGGGACTAAAGGTGGAACCTTCAGTCCCGGGTCATCGAGCCGGGCCTAAAGAGGGACCTTTAGTCCCGGTTGGTAACACCAACCGGGACTAAAGGCCCTCCAGCCGAGCGAACCTGGCGCATCCTTTAGTCCCGGTTGGTAATACCAACCGGGACTAACGGTTCACCCTTTAGTCCCGGTTGGTAACCCCAACCGGGACTAAAGGTTCCTTTTCTTTTTCTTTTTTTTTTGTTTAATTTGTTTTCAGTTCAGTTACACGTATTTGTTTAATATATAATATGTTTTTATGTACGTATTCTACGCTGCTAATATAAATACACGCATGCGTATAATTACATCTAATTCTCATCTTGAGCATTATTATATTCGAATAAAGTATGAAACTATATATATTATAGATATATATATATGTATATATACAACACTTTCATAATCTTGTTCTCGAAAATAACGATATCAATAAACATTTAATTTACATCATTTATTCCTTAAGATCAAAGTAGAACTCGCCGTTGGGATTTAGCACTTTTTCTAGAAGATATCCTGCTATTGACTCTTGAACTGCTTTCAGATGGTCTTTTTGCATGACCCTTCGTTTCAACCATTCAGTCTTGCATTTGAAATAAAAGGAAAAGTATTAATACACATATATGTATATATATTCATTTAAAAATAAATAAAAATTGATATATACGTACTCTGAGGACATCTTTAGGAGTTCTTCTTATGTGCGCAGTGATAAATTCACAAACGTAGTATCCACACAAGTTATTACCTGGTTCCTGCCGCAAACACCACTGTACGAGAAGAAGATTATTCTCATCATCTCACACGTAAATTGAAGTACGATATAGTAATTAAACACGTGGGGAAGTGTATATAGTACAACTTACTGGTATTTCAACTACATTAAGTGGTGCCTTACAATCCTTACGATGTTGCCGAATAAACTCTTTCCAAACCCTGTGCGACCAATAATGTACGATCGTTAATAAATTATAGCAAAGTCTATTCAATAATAGTTGTGCGCGAGAGATCGAAATTACCCCTGGATAATGTCTATCATATCTTGGTATAGTGCCCGTTCTTTTCTCAACGAGTCAAAGATTAGTAACCGACTTGAGTTTAACTCAATGACAATGAGTATTCAGTGAAAACTGCATTGGTTTATACACACACGTACATGCATATAAGTTGTATTGATATTACATAAAATATGTAGACTACATTATTATTAACACTTACTCAAAGTTGTACGGGAAAAGTATTGTTGTCTTGTCGTGCTGCTTCACGAAGAACATCATGATATTCTCCTGTGCTTCAGATACCCATCGCTCCTTGACAATAATACCGGTTTTGAATACGATATAAGGATCAATGAAGCCAACACTGGTGTCTTGTATTCTTTGGAGCTCTGACATCTGGAATCTGTATATAAATATAAGTTACATGTGAGGATAATTATATACACATACGCATGGAAGTGAGTTTATTAAATAAAAGTAAGAATCACTTACAAACAAAAGGAGCTAATGATTGATTTGTCCAGAGCGTCCATGTGGTATAGTTGATGCAATTCTTCGAAACTAATATGTAAGATGTCATCGCCACGGAAGTAATGATGGTCTCTAAATCTGACAAAGATCCACTGCTCACCCCTGCCACACGCCTGCATGTACCACTTGTTGAGCAAGTACATTTGCGTACCCAATTCATTCAGAGCTGCAGGGTTGTACAGACTTTTGCCATATTTATAAGTCTTCCAGGTATCAACTTCCAGGTTCTGGATTGGAGATTTGCCCGTCAATTGATCCAAGGTTAAACCAGTATCTTGAAAAAAAGCATTAAGGGCTTGAACCGACACTTCTCCAGAGTTGTCTGGTCGATAGACTTCTATGTTGGAACCATATTGATTAGCAACAACAAGATTTTGCATTGGTTGCTTCTGTTGTCCGAGCTGTGGGACATCCTTCCCTGATGCTCTTTTCCTTTTCTTATCTGCATCATGTGACTTCACGAGGGAGCGGTCATAGTCTGATAGTGGCGAAGGCTTACGAAGTTCAATCATCTTTTTCTTGTGAGCATCGACCTTCTGCCTCAGCTCCTCTCGTGGTAGGTAAAAGTACGGCTTCTCCTTAAGCTTCGCTTGACTCTTCTTTTTGGTATCTATAAAAAAATCTTTCACTTTTTTGTCTTCTTCAGCTGCTATTTGCTCATCAGTTTTTTCAGAAAGTATTTCTTGAGAAATAACTCTTTTTCTCGGGGTCTTCTTTGCCGCCGGGACCTTAGACGTCTTTGTAGTGCGTCGCTGTGGAGGGGGTGGGGGCGGTGTTGGAGACCGGCGTGGAGGCGATGTGGCCGGTGTTGGTGGAGACCGGCGTGGAGGCGTTGGAGATCGTTGTGGAGGCGGTGGGGCCGGTGTAGGAGTTGGAGATCGTCGTGGAGGCGATGGGGCCGGTGTAGGAGTTGGCGATCGCCGTGGGGATGAAGTCGTCTCGTCCCTCATAGAATCAAAGCTCCTCCTTGACGTCCGTTACCGCTCGGCAGAGAACATGCTCGCCGACTTGAACACGGTCCGCAAGTTCAACTAGTACGGATTTTCTACAATTTTCTAAGTTTACATATAAAATCATAATAAAGTCCAACATATAAAGTTACACATGCATCTACATCGCAAAATGAGATAAGCTACTGATAAAACATAAGAGGATTAAGTTTGTTACCTCCAAAATCGAAGAGCAACACCAATGGAGGGGGAGAGAGCAAGAACAACAGCAAGCTGAAAAACAGAGACAGTGAGTTTGAATGGAATGGCTCGGGCTCGGGGAGGAAGAAATGAGCTGAATTATAGGCCGGGATTATTAGTCCCGGTTAGGGGTCCAAACCGGGACTAAAGATTAATCTTTATTCCCGGGGCATCACCCAAACCGGGACTAAAAGCTTTAGTCCCAGCTGGTATTACCAGCCGGGACTAAAGGTTTACCTTTAGTCCCGGTTGGTAATACCAGCCGGGACTAAAGGCCCCTGCCCCGCGGACGACCGTTGGGCAGGGACCTTTAGTCCCGGGGGCAAAAAAATGCCGAGGCTAATGTCAAATTGGGACATCGTTCTAAAGTCTGTTCTCTAGTAGTGTTAGAGGGAAAGAAATTTGAGGGTGTGCTAGAGTTTGCAAGTCATGCATTCAGTCTGCGATGCTTCTTGGAGTGTTTACAGTCTGGTGGAGTTTCTGATAATGCTGGTGAAGCAAAAACTCCAAGAAGCTCTGGTCATGGTATTGACAATGCTGCTGACCATTTGGCCAAGGTAAACGTTGAGGGTATTTCTGACAATAACCATAATGAACTTTCCGAGCATGACCACTGTGCAGGTGATTTAGATAATAGTGATGGCCTGATGGGAATATACTATCACCAGCTGTGGCTATATCGGAAAGTGCAGAAAGCATGGTAAAAAATGACGAGAATGATTTTACCATGCAGCTAGATGTTTCACAGAATCTCGAGTTTTGAAGAACAAAAGGAAGTACAAAGTTGATATTCTTCATGTGAGAGCTTAGCCTCACTTGCCCTGGCTACATTGGAATGGCTGTTCCTTCAGAACTATGACGTTATTGTGTCGATTGTTCCTCTTCCTTTGTCAGTTCTTCAAGGTCCAATTCATTTTGGACCACCCTCTTATTCCACCATCACTACCGGACTCCCGGCCTTTGCCGAGAGCCCGAAGCTCTCGGCAAAGACGAGTTGACGCTCGGCAAACAATTTGCCGAGAGCAGCTCTCGGCAAAGAACCGTCGGCAAACCATCTACCGGCAAAGGATTCTTTGCCGAGAGCCCCTCTCGGCAAAATATTTACCGAGAGTAATGTCAAGGCTCTCGGCAAACTCTAGCTCTCGGCAAACTGGCGCGCCCTAGTAACGACCAAACGACCGCTAACGGTGCGACAGCTTCTTTACCGAGAGCGACCGTCGGCAAAGAACTTCTTTGCCGAGAGCGACCGTCGGCAAAGAATTGTTAAAAAAAAGATTTGCGGCAGATGTGGTGTTAAAAAAAATATAGGTTTGCCGAGAGCCGACCACCAAGCTCTCGGCAAAGAGGCAGATTTGCCGAGAGCCCTACTCTCGGCAAAGAGTCCAGAGAGCATTTTTTATTTTTGAGAGCATTTTTTTAATTTTTGTTTATATTTCCAGCTTCAACAACACATATTTCACAAATATAACACATCATCCACATCACATATATCACAAATATGTCATCCACATCATATGTCTCACATTATAATCCATCTAAACATCTCAAATCCAACGACACATGTCCATCTCAAAGTGCTAAGTTCATCTCACACAAGTTCATGTCACAAAGTGCTAATACATGATGAAGAACAACAGGCTCACCCCCAAGGCTCCCACCCTCCCGACGGCGGCTGCTGCTACGGCGGAAGGTGTGGATACGGCTGATACCCTGACCCTCCCGATGGCTGCTGATGCGGCGGAAGTTGTGGATACGGTTGGTGCCACGACCCTCCCGACGACGGCTGCTCAGGCACATCATTCGAACCCGCCGATTGATTCTGCACAAAGGAGAAGAAAAATTAGTAATTATAGTAATACTAAGGCATATAATTGTAATCTAAGCGTAGACAAGTCAAAATTTGCAGAACTAGGTATAAAATTGTAATCTAAGCCTAGGCACATCAAAATTTCGGCAGCACCTCCCCTGCACGGTGGGGTTTCCAAAACCTGCAAGAAAACCAACGGCACGATGGCCGCCCACCACATATCAACGGCACGATGGCCGGCACACATATATATCAACGGCACGAAGGCCTCCCATCACATCAACGGCACGATGGCCAACATGTACAGTAAAAGCTTTTGTTAGAGAAGTTAAACTCACGGATGAGTAAGGTGGGTATGGGTAAGGCGGTGGAGGAGCGAACAGCTCTAGTGGCGCTGGACGACCCATCGTGATGCCAAGACTTGCCACGTACTGAGCCAAGGCATCAAACCTCGCCCGCTCGGCCTCCCACCTCTGTCGCTCGGCCTCCCGCTCCCTCTGTCGCTCTTCCTCCACCCTAGCCTTATGCTCCTCGAGCGCATGCACCTGAGCCTATAATTTTTCACCGCATTGTTACAAGCAATTTTGAGGAATGTAAAACCAATGAACGACGAATAAAATAGAAATAACCTGTAGTGCTGCCACACGATGCGTCGAAGTGTCCTGCCTTGGGCGTATGGGCACGCTACCGCTCGTGCTGCTTGTCCGGACCTGTGAGAGAGTGGGAGTGGTGTGCGGGTCGAGTGTGCTATTGCCGATGAGGTACCGCCCATGCTTCTTGCCTCCTCCCACCCTCATGATGATGTCGCCGTCAATGTCCACGGTGTGCGGATCCTAGTCTGCCCCATGGACTCCCCTTGCCGCCTCGGTGTACTGACTGATGTGCTCGGGGATGCTCTCGTTGGTGAACGACTCTGCTGGGTCGTCCGGGTTCCAGTTGATGTTGTCTGTCGCCTTGCCCTTGTGGGCCAGAACCCATGACTTGAGCTCTCCGCATGGCTGGTTTTGATGTGCAGCCGACTATGAGAAAAACAACAAGACGATTATAAATCATGCAGGAATAAACGTCTGAAAGAATAAATGAAGCTACACCAAGTCACGTACCCATCTGCCCCGAATTTGTGGATGTTAAGGTTGCCCTGGTGGTGTGATACACCTGGCATCAACAAACGTCATTCCCGGAGGATGGTGTGGTTATCCGCCCAATTGCCACTCACCCACCTGTCGACCATCATCTGCCAGGCCCGCGTTTTATTGGCGCACCAGCCAGGAGGCACCTATACGACATCAAGTACATTGACAGATATAAGAACAATTCAAGCCTACCCAATCTCAGAAGAAATCAATATTGATGTTGTATATTTACCTTCAGGTACTACTCTTTGGTCAGATGCATTAATCTTGCATCTTCTTTCTTTACCTTCCGATGCTCGTAGACGGCACAGTAATCGATGATGGCCTGGAGCCACGCCTCGTAATGCATGTCTGAGATGCGACCTCTAAAAGATTTGGCCGCCACCTTGGCCGCCCTCGCCTCATAGCCCTCGGCGCATTTGAAGAAGTCCTGCATATAGAAAAGATGTATCAATACACTGGTTCAAGAAACTCTAGCGAATGCAATGTATTGAGCAAAGTAGTGGGAGGAAGACTTACCCAAAACTCACACATAACCCGCTCTGCCACGCTTTCGTACGTGCGGCCAGTCTCGTCCTCCGCATCAGGGGCGGCGACGTAGTGCTCGTACGTGTAGGCTGGCTCCAGAGCTTCGGCGAAGCGAACCAAGCGTGGGAAGTGTTCCCTGCAGAGAAGACCCAGGATGACATTGGGCAACCTTTTGTGAGCACCTGGGACCACGATCTTCCAAGACCTGCGTAAGTGATTAAGAAAAAACTGTTAGTTTTCATTGTGATTCTATCATATGTAGGAGCGAAAAAATGTAAAAGTTACGTACTTTTGCCCAACGGGTCGCAGACTCCTCTGTCATGAATAGCCGTTGGATCCTCGGTATGAATGGAAGGAACCGTAGGATTTTCACGGGGTACAGACTCTGCCTCTTCTCACCATCACCAGAGTCTACCTCTAGATACCTAGAGGATTTACACTTTGGACAGTGCTTTGCATCCGCGTGTGCTTTTCTAAAGAGGACGCAGCCCTTCGGACAAGCATGTATCTGCTCATACGGCATCTTAAGTGCACGAAGGACCTTCTGCGGTTCGTACATGTTCTGTGGCAGAAGGTGACCGGCCGGAAGGATGGAGCCAATAACTGTCAACATTTCATCAAAGTTCTCTCGACTGAGGTTGAACTGGGACTTTAAGGCCATTAAGCGTGAAATGCCATCAAGCTTTGAAATCTGTGTGTGGCCATGAAGGGGTTTCCCTGCCGCAGACAACATGTCGTAATACGCCTTTGCGCTTGCCTCTGGCTCCTCCTCCTCCTGCTGCCTACGTCCGTCAGCGAAGTGTGCTTTGTGAAAGTCATCTAACCAAGCTGCTACCCCGGCATCAGCATTGTAATCCTCGACACGTGGTCTCACCACCTCCTCTCTCACACGATCGGCTTCACCGTGGTGGGTCCACTGGGTATAGTTTTTCGTAAATCCATGCCTAGCCAGATGTGAAGTCATCACCTCCTTTGTCTGCCTCTTTCTGTTCTTACAGTTGATGCAGGGACAAAAAATGGCACGCGCTCCGGGAACCTGGTCAAATACTTGCTTGATGAAAGCCTCGGTCTTGTCGACCCATTCTCTGGTAATCTCACGGGCGCTCTGGCGGCCCGAGTACATCCACTCACGGTCATCCATCCTCTAACATATATATCACCAAGTAATAAATATAACCATGGACTTGCATCTACACGTCGTTCCTACCATCTAATAGGTAAGGATAGGTCCTAATCCCACCCGATGATGCGTAGATGGTGTTCGTTCCCATGGTCTGGTCCTATCCAAAACAGAATTTCGGCAGCACCTCCCCGCTGTTCTCCAAATACACGTCCCAACAGGGAGATTGTGTATCCAGAGAACAACAGGAAGGTACTGTCGAAACTCTGTCTCAGATCGGAGTAGACCATGGAAACTAACACCATCTGCGCATCCTCGGGTTGTCCAAAAAACGTGGACAATTCGAAACAGATACGGTTATTGATATGCAAAGATCTGCATATTTCTAACCGTATCTCTTTCGAACGGGAGACACCTAACTGGGTTACGTGGAGATACATGACCAGGACAAAGAAAGAGTGGTTATACCTTAGGTGGCGGTGAAGTCAGGCTAGCGGGGCCATGGCGGGTCGGTGCAGTGGCGAGGCGACGCGGTGCGGGCAGACCTGGGGACACCGGGGTACTCCGACTCGGCTCCTGCAAAAAGAAAGAAGCAAAATAACGTCAACTCAAAAATTCGGCAGCATCTCCCCTGAACGGTGAGGTTTCCAAACCTGAAAGAAAACCACGACACGATGGCCAACAACCACATATATATCAAGGAACCACATGCAGCTTAATTATCAACTACTACTACTCTAACTACTACAACAACTACTACACTAACTACTACTACCACTACTAATATGTTATTTTTTCATTTGTTTCTAAATCTGAATTTTGCTCTCGTACACATAAAAAAAAAGGAAGGAATAATGAACTTCATATGTTAGGATCACAAATTTAGTGAGAAATGAAGCTTCTCTAGAACTGGATTTGCTGATATAGACTGAGGTGCCCTGGATTTGCTGATGCCCAAAATATAAACGCAATTAGACAGCTGTGCTGGTATAGACTGCTGTACTGATAGTTATTTAAATTTAATTGCATTTTATATACATAGCATAAAGCTTAATACTGCTGATTATGTTGACACAAGCAGTCTATATCAGCACAGTCTGATTATACTACTGCTACTATATAAACCAAAGGCGTGATCGATCCATGCCCTTAAGATTATATTTTTCATATATTTCTTATATGGTGTCGGATAGCTCATTTTTCTTATTCCTGCGAAAGCACAAGTACACTTGCCGTTCCTCTGGAAAGTAATGTATTTTTGCTGCTTCCCTTGTTCCAAGCGATGAGAGAGGAGATGATTCCTCTGAAATGACTTTTCCCTACGTTTCCTACGTTCTTCCTTCAATCCAAATAAGGCCTAATTTTAAGGGCGTGCATACATGCTATTATCTGTATTCCAAATTGTAAGTCGATTTGTCATTTATATAGATTTTTACAACGTTTCTAAATATCGTGTATACTGATGTATAAGAAAAGTTACCTAGAAAATCTAAAACGACATACGATTTAGAGCCACAACCGATAGATCAGATGCTCCGTACGTCTCTTTAATTACGTGGTAAGTAAAACCAAAGATAGACCCTATCGTAATTCACCTTCACTTGAGAGCAGAAATGTACCAGATTAGCTGACGTACAAAACACTATGGCCTATTTGGTATCCATTTGCATCCTTAGTTATAACCACGTCTGGTACCTAGTTTACTGAAACGGAGTCATAAGCTAGCCCATGCCATTGTAATTTTTTTTCGCTTCAATTCTAGTCATAAGCCACGTCTGCTATAGTGGATAGAGCTGAACTTGAAAAAAACGTCGCGAGCAATAATCTATACCTACCTAATAAGTAATAATAAGGAGGCAAATTTTCTGCCTCTTTTTTAGTCTTGGCTTTTTTTCTGGCCCATTCTAACGTCACCTAACTGTCCGGTTCGCGGCCCTCTAGCCGATTCTGGCCCATTCTGGCTAAGTTTCATGTTACTAGAATCAGTTAGACTCGAAACAAGCAGATTAAGCTGCATGCACCATAAACCTTTCCGTGCACTGAAATCCATCCTAGTATTTCATTTGCACTATCAACTGAACATTTTTATTCTCCTGATGGCTCCTGGAACTAAAATCATAAATTATTATGCCTCAGTGCAGATTTCTGTGTTTGAGTAGGGGTCAGCAAATATGGATTAAGATTTAAGAGTGAATGTTGTGACAAGGCTGACTATTCAGATAGCTCCTGAATTTCAGAAATGTAAATCTTGAGCACGAAAGATGTTGTGACAAGGCTGCAATCTTTTGTCTACAAAGAGTTCTTATGTGGGTACCACATATATATCAAGGAACCACATGCACCTTAATTATCAACTACTACTACTCTAACTACTACAACTACTACTACACTAACTACTACTACCACTACTAATACCACTACTACAACTACTAACTACTAACTACTAACTACTACTAATACCACCAAGAAACGATCAGCAGACGGAATGAGAGGGTAGGGTTGCTGACCGGAACCAGCAGGAGGAGGGGATTTGACCTGTGGCTACCTCAACTTGGTTTTTGCCACCCGGGGACGTGTAGCTTGGACGAATCAGCAGAGATTTCAGGCGAAGATGCTGCGGAACCAAGAAACGATATCATCAGACGGCGAAGGAGACGCGAGACTGAGGAGAGGGTGCAAACTGCAAACTGACCAGAGGAGGAAGACGGAGCAAGGGCACAAGGACTGGATGGGCGGCCACCTCACCTGATGACCTGACGTCCTGACCGGGCGACCGGCGGCAGCTTGGGCTGCGATCTCGCTGCAAGGAAACCCCTGTGGGGCGTAGTGGGGTGGGGAAAAAAGGTAAAGGAAGACGACCGTTATTCATTAGACACCGATAGGTGGGCCCATGTTTTGTGGCCCCGCACGTCATGCAACGAAAGAAGGGTGGCAAACCACAAATCGCTGTATCATTAGGTGGTCAGCTCATCTCAGTCCGTTTAGTGATTTCGAAGACCCCTGATGCCCACCTAGTGATTTCAACCCACGGTTGAAGCTTTTTTTTTCTTCGCGACACCTATATTTATATCACGTTTAAATACATGTGAGACTGTCTAAGAAAAATCAAAACATTTCTACCAAACAAAGCGTGGACACTACACTTCATCAAACATCCGGTTAGGTCAAGCCGAGAAAAGGTGTCGGATCAAAATATTTGCCCAAACCTGATCTAGCACACTAGCGGGCCGGATCAGGATATTTCTCGGTTTTTACACTTAGCTCATGTCGTGGATTGAGAATCATGATTTGAATATGACCCAACGCACTATCAGATCGTGTTTTTTTAGGCGCGTCAGGTTGGGTCGGGTGGCCTATGATTAGGTCCACTCTAGAGGAACTTCCTGGTATATATATGACAACAATCAGACTAGGAATTGAACCAGGGCAGGAGGTCTCCACGATAGGAGGCGCTACCACCACACTGTGAGCATGTTCCCGGTTGAAGCTTCACCATTCGAATTCATTTCAAACCTTTTTCATAAAATTATTCTGAAACATTTTTCATAAATTATTTCGAATTTCTTAAGAATATGTAGCAGTAGCGTCGATGAAGAAAAGTCAACGTAACTACACACTAGTCTAATCAATCCTGCAAATTTTACTGGAACAATAACTCTCAGTACTATGATAAAATCTCACTAAACCATCTTTGCTGAAACAGAAGCACCAGTCCTTTAACAAGAGTTTGCATGGTTTTTGAGCTTTAATTTAGAAGTATCGCATGTGAGGTTTCTTCATTCACAACTAATCATTTGTGATAAGTTTATATCAGGTAAACCTCGTGCCTCACTCTGTTTCATTTTAATCGGATTTCTCACACAAGGGCACAAGGCCAAGTGTGAAAATATTTTAGAACAGAAAAATTCAGCTAGACAATAAGACATGGGCACAAGTCAACACAATTTATTAATGTAGATAGCAAGACCCTACTCGGCAATTCATCAGCAAGATTGAAGACATTTCTAGCATCCACAACACTGCTCAGATTAAGCACATCATCAACAGCACACTCTCTTCAAGGCTAAATATACAACCAGGCAAGGAATCAACAAGGTTGTAGTAGTTGCTCAAAAGAAGGTTGGTCCCGAGACTAAACTAGCCTCCTAGATTTTGATGTTGAAATATTTGAAAAGGCTGTGTTGATGAAACTCATGCTGCATGGGAAATTAAAAACCAGGAAATTTTGGACGTGGACATGGTGAGCATGGCTGCAGAATATATGCCTTGATCACCTTCTCTAATTGCTATAATTTTGTTGAGACCACAGCTTATCTAAATCATGATATTTGGTTGTTTGCAGCAAGTAGCAATGGATGAAAGACAAGATCTACAAGCTGTAACTGGAAATGACAAAAAGGAGTGAGGAAGAGTACTAACTCGGTGCCCTTCTGGCGGAGGATGCAGAACTGCTTGGGGGAGAGGACGGCGCGCCACTCCTCCTCGCTCCTCTACTTGCGGGGGCGGGACGAATGACGTCGTTGGCGTGCGGGGGCGAGACGCCGGCGGCTGTGCGTGGCGGGGCTGGGGCGGGCCGCCGGCCGCCGCCGGCGCGCGCGGGCGGACGTGGCGGGATGGGGCGGGCTGGCCGGGCTACGGCGGCGGCGAGGCTCGGGCGGAGCGGCGGCGGCAGCGCGCGCGGACGGGCGTGGCGGGCTGCGGCGGCGGCGGGGCTGCGGCCGAAACGGTTCACCTTGCGCGGCTTGCGGGGCTGCGCCGAAACGTTTAAGTGGTGAACCCACTTTGCCGAGAGCCAGATCTGGGAGGCTCTCGGCAAACCTTCCCCCTTTGCCGAGAGCCCCCAGATCCGGCTCTCGGTAAAGTTTTTTTTTTTCAAATTTCATTCGATTTTTTTAACTAGCTAACTGCACAAAAAAATATAAAAAATAAAAATTATTATTTGCCGAGAGTAGCTCTCGGCAAACCATTGATCCAGGCCAGGTAAAAAAAAGAAATCTGCGCCGAGAGCGGGCCTAGTTGCTCTCGGCAAAGAGCCTTTGCCGAGAGCAATCCCCTGAAGCTCTCGGCAAATAATATCCAAAAAAAAATTAATAAACAGCAAACGGCTCCGGAAAAATACGAAATTTTGTCGTGTTACAACTTATGCTCTCTAATGGCTATACAAAAAGTTTGGAACTCCAAAACTAATTTGACCGTGACATTGTTTGAAAATCCTAATGACTCCTTCTCAACTTTATGAAACTTATTCGGAGATGTCTCAGATTGTAAGAATCATACGCAACCACTTTTTTCAATTTTTTACCACAGCCTCCAAGTGTGATACCATGACTTCATTGCAAATATCACAATTTTCCGACTTCGTTTCCTTTTTTAAGAATTTTTAAATCGTTGGGCGACATATGTTCGTGGTCTTCGATTCGTAAAATGAAAGGTGAAAAAAACGTCAACAAGATGTTATTTGCCCTCAATAATGCATAAATAGCATGAATATCATTTTCTACTTAATTTTTTCCCGTGTTTAAATCAATCGCTGTTCAAATTTTAATCGATTAAAAAACTCCTTGAAATGCAATTAATTAATTATATATAGCAAATAATTACAAAAATACACAAAATTTTAATATTGAGTACAACCTGTAATATGTCTATAGAGAAAAAAGTTTGGAGCATATGAAAGAAAAAATAATTTAATTGGAGAGAGTTAGGAGAAGAGAAACACATGCACATGAAATATAGAAACCACATTTGCTGAGAGCCTGGGAGGGGCTCTCGGCAAATATTTGCCGAGAGCAGTAACGGAGGGGCTCTCGGCAAAGCGGTGACGCCGTCAGGGCAAGTCACGGCTATGGGCCCGCGGCAATGTTTTGCCAAGAGCCTGATTTTGCCGAGAGCGCGGCCTACGGCAAAGGACCGTTTTGCCGACGGGCATTTTTTGCCGAGCGCGGCTCTCGGCAAAACGGCCCGCTTCGCCGAGAGCTGTTGCTTGCCGAGAGGCAGGCCCACGGCGATCCTGTCACTTGCCGACGGCCGGTGTTTGCCGAGAGCCGCTCTCGGCAAACGTTTTCTTTGCCGAGAGCCCGCGTTTTTGCTCTCGGCAAAAATCTAGGATTTCGGCAAAGGACGTTTTTCCGGTAGTGCATGACACCTTGGATGAAGCTAGTACTGTACACAGCATGACATTGTGGGCCAGTATCTGCTGTATTCATGAAAGGACTATGTTTTAGACTGCTGCCTGAACCATTAGCTGGTTGTGAGATGGCACTGATATGGTCTTGGGATGGCTCTGTGGTGGGTGGATTAGGGGGAAAGTTTGAAGGGAACTTAGTTAAGGCCTGAAGGGCAACTTATTGTTACACTGCTTGAATTCGATACTTAAACAATAACGCATGAGGAAACCTTGTCACTGGATATCCCTTTACCCCCTAAAAAATGATGATCAGTCAATTGAATCTGTGTTGACTCAAACTAATTTGCCAAAGGAACAGATCATAGATTTGACTCCTGTATTGAAAGACCTATCTAGTAAACTTGAGATGAGTACACTTGGCTACCTCCGTCTACTAAGACTTCACAGGATAGATGAACCAGATAAGTTTGACCCAGAAAATGTAAGCTACCAGTGGGTTCCTCTGAGCTTGGAGTTCGGGATTCCCATATTGAGTCCAAAGTTGTGCCAGAAGATTTGTGAAAGGGTGGTTGCATCCCATGCTTCAGAAAGATGATCTCTATGAGCATTGAGCATTGTGATGTGATGCAAAAGGTAAGAAGACAGCTGAGAGAACATTGCGGTGAATCTCAAGCAACTGGTGCAATAGCCAAGTTATTTAACAAGCATGGAAGCTGAAGGGACTCGACATGTGTCTTAATCAGTAGTATTAGTGGCAGATAAATTCTGATTTTATCTGTATGTTTTAAGGTTTCATGCAATAAATTCTGATTTGATTATTATTCAATGGTGACATATGTTCTAAATTCCTTAAGGTCGTATGCACTTGGTCCTGACTCCTGAGCATAGTGAGGCTACCCGCAACCACCAGACCTAGCTATGAAGATCAATCATCCGTACATGATGTAAAACCAGATC
Source organism: Miscanthus floridulus (assembly GCF_019320115.1). NCBI lineage: Eukaryota > Viridiplantae > Streptophyta > Magnoliopsida > Poales > Poaceae > Miscanthus > Miscanthus floridulus. The sequence continues at coordinate 8,061,566 of NC_089595.1, forward strand.
CAGAGGAAACAGACAGTACATTACGTCAAATGTATTTTTTATTCTTAGCCAGAAGAACTGGCTTTGCATCTTGTATTTTTTATTCCAACCTCTGCAAGCATGGTCTTCGCCAATAATTACTCTACTGTTTTTACTTGTGTGTGAAATTATTACTCTACTGTTTTCACTTGTGTGTGAGATCTCTTCTGCGTGCCCCTTCTTCAAGGATTGCTTGTCTCATTCAGTTTGGAGGCTTAGGAAAAGGCAGTAGACTATTTTTTTGGCCGTGCAAAAATTCTGTAGTAGCTTTGGTATCCCAGGTTCGTGGGAGCAGACAAAGTATTGTTAGTTCCGGCTGTTTTTTTTTATTTCAAATTCAAAAATGGAATGGAATACATTTTTACCGTGAAGAAGCATGCACATATACCTGTACTGTACGGTAGAATTGCAAGAATCTTAAAGCAGCGTGTGTATATAATAACGTGCAATGGTCGTATCCAGGAAGAAAATGTGAACTTGCCGTGCAAAATTTTTTCCACACGTCCAACCATAGGGATACCAACAGATTCTACTGGGCAACAAAAATTATTAACAGTCACAAAGACTGAAGAGTACTTAAGTCACACCAGAGCAATTCGAACTTGCCGTGCAAAAAGATTCTACTGGCAACAAAAGTTATTAACAGGTTCTCTCAAAGACAAAAATTATTAGCAGTCACAAAGACTGAAGAGTACTTGAGTCACACCAGAGCAGCTTGGTCTGGGGACGTAGAGACTGAACACTCACAAGTCACAAACACTGAAGAGTACTTAACTCACATCTCAGAGCAACTTGAGCTTGGTCTTGGGGACGTAGCTACAGACTGAATACTCAAACACTGAAGAGTACTTAACTCACATCTCGAGTAGGTTGAGACTGATCTGGGGACGTAAAAGGATAGAAACAGCAGGTAGGAGCTGGGCATAAGCGTCGTATCCCACGAGCGCGCGGAACCTGTGGAATCCATCGGCTCCCCCAAGCACGCGCTTGCTGATCTTCTTCCATATCTTGAACAAACGCTCATACCCATCATCAACTTGTGCAGGGATCCTATCCACGACACGGGGTGAGTACATGAACATCCGATACAGGCAAGCCCTCCACCTTGGAAAGCGCCATGTCTCCGGCAGAACTATGATAGCTCTGAAGAGCGCCGCATCTACCTCATCATTATTACCTTGAGCCTTGCACTCATGGTAGCGACTCAGCACATGGTAGATACTGTGTCAGTTTTACTCAAGAGTGCATTTGCCAATTACGAGAAGATCGTGGACTCTATTGATTGGCAGAGCCATGAGGTAAAATTTGTATTTGACCCAAATTATAACGAAAAAGGAGTTTCCTCTTACCTAAAAAATCTAATTCTGTAGTACTATTTTCACTTTATTTATCTCCAAGAAACAATGATATGGGTGTGTGAAGATATTACTAGCAGTATTTACCACAAGCAGGATGTTGGATTTACTAGGAGTATTTAACACAAGCAGGATGGGACAACAAAAGGGGAGGTAGAGTATCAGATTTTGATCCAGCGACACACATCCACGAACAACAGGTTTGTTGTGAAAGGGGTAGAATAGGAATTTATTACTTTAATCAACCATAGCCAATCACCATAATCCAGAGACCCAAACATGATTGTTATCCATCATCCTGATTATAATAATCCCATGCATAATCCATATTATAATAATCTAGTTGTCATCTAAACATACCCATAGAGGAGAAGGTAGTGAGGAGAAGAGAGACTAGGATTTGGGTGCAAGCTAATATGGGTAGAAGTGAGTCCAGTTGCCTTCATACCATTGGGCACTTATGTAGGTGATGGTCATTTACAAAAGGCCCCTTGGTGGGTTTAAATTTTACATGGCACTACTCTATGAACTATTTGGGCCTCTTCTTAGGAAGGCCTGACCCATATACCTAATGGGCTCCCCCAACAGTGTCCTCTTAGCTACTAGGTTATGACCGGTACTACTTGACCTAGTAAATGCTAATACTAAAAGAGGCACAAATACAACTTGAACCCTGGTCATGAGGATCGCCCTTTGCATAAGACATCACAAAATGCGGGGAATGCCTCAAAAAGTGGAGTGCTACAAGTAACATGAGAATTGTAGATTAATTTGAGTCGAAGGAAAAAGTCTAATTTACCTCCCACAACTATTGCGGTCGTCCGATTTTGCTCCCTAAACTACAAAACCAGTTTTTTAACCCCCTCAACTTTTAAAACTGTTCGTGGACGCGGGTGGGAATGGTGGGATGCGTGGACGCCGGGGCCGCCAGAGCTTCCACCGACGACGACCCGCGAGGCGCTCGTGCAGAGGAGGCGTTTTTAACATAAAAGGTTGCCCCTTTCTTTCACGAGGTGGGGAGCGGGAGCTCGTCGGATTCTGGCCCGGCGACGAGGGTGGGTCGCCGGCTCGCCGCACGGGGGGTTCGAAGAAGCAAGCGGGGAAGAGAGTTTACGTCGGAGATGGGGTTGACACAGCCGTGCGGCGACGGACATCAAGAATCCTTCTTTGCAAATACGAGAGACGAGGGTGGGAATGGTGGGATGCGTGGACGCCGGGGCCGCCGGAGCTTCCACCGGCGCCCGTGCAGAGGAGGCGTTTTAACATAAAAGGTTGCCCCTTTCTTTCACGAGGCGGGGAGCGGGAGCTCGTCGGACTCTGGCCCGGTGGCGAGGGTGGGTCGCCGGCTCGCCGAACTGGGGTTTTCAAGAAGCAAGCCGGGAAGAGAGTTTACGTCGGAGATGGGGTTGACACAGCCGTGCGGCGACGGACATCATGAATCCTTCTTTGCAAATACGAGAGATGAGGGTGGGAATGGTGGGATGCGTGGCCGCCGGAGCTTCCACCGGCGACGACCCGCGAGGCGCTCATGCAGAGGAGGCGTTTTTAACATAAAAGGTTGCTCCTTTCTTTCACGAGGTGGGGAGCGGGAGCTCGTCGGACTCCGGCCCGGCGGCGAGGGTGGGTCGCCGGCTCGCCGCACTGGGGTTTTCAAGAAGCAAGCGGATGGTCTGTACCCGGTATCTGTGCGGACATCCATTCAAGTTGCAACCTTTGGTATTGGCTGAGTTCGCCTGGCAGCGCGCGGTGGCTCGCTGCCATCCCGGCTAATTGGTTCGGCTCCTCTTTAGCTCCAATACGCGAGCCCGGGCCGGCCCAACTTCCGCCGTCGCCGCCGCTACCCTAAGTATATACTGATCCAATCTTTTTCTAGCTTATTTTGTTTCCAGCGTTCCTACTTCTATAGTAATTTTTCTTATTTTAATCTCTGTGTACAGGAGATACAAAGCAGGCTAAAGAAATAGAGATGCAACTGCTGATCCAAACCAATTAATCGTAAGTCATCAATTTGACTCATTATTCCTTTTTCCTATTTTATTTGCTAATAGGAAATTGTTATGAACAATTTCATATCTATGCACAGGACCCTTACGCGGCAGTGGTGGTACTAGTGCTATGTCAAACTTTACCAATGATTCAACCATGCCTTCCTCGCTGTTCAAAGATGGATATGCTTCTGAAGCTTACATACAAGGAGGATTTACAGATCTTTTACTCGGAGTTCAAAAAGATGACCAATGCCCTCGTTCGATGAAAATATGTAATTCTTGTGTCTTGATTAAGATGCCACTTTGCAGTTTGCACTATAAAAAGTTGTCCACTGCTATCAGACTCTTTTTTGAGTACAGATGATATTGTGAATTTTTAGAACGAAGGTCCTAAATTTACCTACTAATCCTCTCCTGCCAGCTGTGATGCCTGGACTATATGACAGAAATTTGAAAAATGGGATATCTGGACTTCTAAAGGGACATACACTTTTCAGAATGTGCATATTACATCTTGAAGTATTACGGCTCAAAATCAAAATGACATACGTATTTCAGATCAATGTGCATATTACATCTATGGATGGCAACGGGCACATTTTTCGCGGGTACACGGTATGGAAACCCGCACCCATGCCCGTTACCCGTGACGGGCACAAAAGTGTGCCCGCACCCGCTACCCGCGGGCACACCCGCTAGCCCGCCAATATCAATTTTTAGAAAAGAATAAATATTTTTTAACTAGCAAAAATGCACACGAGTTCTATAAATTTAATTAATTAGTATGAACCATATGTTGATAGTTGAGATTTTCAAAGACAATTAGCTAGATTTGATTCTATACACACTGAGGACACAACACGTCAACACCCACATGTCAGGGCTCTGGAGCGGGTTCGCGGGTCTAGCAGGCACGGGTACGAGTTTTTTTGTGCCCGCCAAATTTTACCCATCGGGTTCAATTACAAACCCTCGCCCACACCCGCGGGTACAACTCCACACCCATACCCTCTCCTTAGCTGGTTTGTGCCCACGGGCACGTGGGTAATATGTGCCCGTTGCCATCCTTAATTACATCTTGAAGTATCTGTACCACTAACTCTTGCAAAGCAAGCTCAAAGGCAAAAAAAAGCTGCACAGTTTGTTTTTCCAAACGGAAATACTTGGATCCGAGCACCCGACCCGCTTCTTCTTCTGGACGGACGTGGCTGCGCTCCTCCACTCGCTCGCCTCGCTTTATCCTCATCCGCTCGCGCTCCTCCACTCGTTCGCGTCATCCTCATCCACTTGCCCCACGGGAGCGCTGCCCGCTCCATACGGAGACACTCGCCGCCGCTCCCTCTTGAGCCGCTCGCGTCGGCGCCCCACGCCGAGACGTGCGCCCCCCGCCTGAGCCTCGCGCCCCCGCTCGTAGTAGCAATGAGCGGCTCGCCGGCGCACCCCTCCCAAGCTGCTCGCGTGGCGCTGCCCCCACCCGAACCGCTCCTTCCCCGACGACCCAGTGTCCTCCGTGGCGGCTCCTTCCCGCACCCCGGTTCCCTCCTCCCCACCCCGGCGCCGCCCCTCCCCGACACCGGCGTCCTCTCACACAGGGAGCTCCTAACGCCCTTTGATCTGGCGGCCATGGCGCTCCCTGTGCAGGCTCTCTCTCTCCCCTCCTATATGTTGCAATTGTATCTTCTAGTTGTTTCATACTCTTCAGAGGTATGTTGCAGTTAAATCGTAAGGATGTTGCACAAGTAGATCTGGGGGATGTTTTTGCCCTTTGTTGCATTTGTTTCAAAGGTTTGTTGCAAGCACTGTTTCAAAATGTTTCACTTGTTTCCAAACGATGTTGCAATCGTTCTTATCTAGCATGTTTCATATGCTTCGCACAAATGTGGCAATAATACTTCCGAAATGTTTCAGTTGCTTCAATCTCATGTTGCAGTAGTTGTTCCATGTTATTGCAAGTGTGTTTTATTTCGAGTGTTGTTTCATATGCTTCATCCCAGTGTTGCAATAATATGTTCCAAAACGTTTCAGCTCCTTCAACCTATTGTTTGCAGCAGTTTGTTCAGTGTTGTTGCAATAATATGTTCATGATGTTTCAACTGCTTTAGCCTAACGTTGCAGCTGTTGTTCCTCGTTGTTGCAATAATATGGTCATGGTCTTTTAGCTGCTTCAGCCTAATGTTGCAGTAGCTATTTCCGTGTTGTTGCACGTGTTTTTATTCCTGCTTTCTATGTTGTTCAGCCGGGGGCGCGTGGTTCGCCGGGGCCTAGCGGTCGGAGGTGCTGGGGCCGGCGGACGCGGGGGTGCTGTGGCCATGGGGGCACTGGGCATGCAGCATGCTCGTCACGGGTGTGGGGTGGACGCGACAGGTGCGGGACGCAGGTGCTGGTAGCATGCTATGGCCAGTGAGCGCTCGAGCGCTGGGAACGGGAGCGCTGGGACAGGCGTGCGGTGCGAAACGGGAGCGCTAGGACGGTGCGGAACATAACCGTCCGATGGATCCGTATCCATCGGACGTCCGGGTGCTAGCGCCTCTGTTTTCCAAAGCAGCTTCACATCCATACATTGTACAATAATCAGACTAGTCACACTTCATGTTTCTTCCTTGCAATCTTATGGTAGACAGTCCTCTCTCTTCCTTCACTCCCTTTAGAAACCTGCAGGGAAGCCTAAAATCAGAGATATAGTTCGCTATTCACATCCTGCCTGCAATGTCCTTGTCATCCCAGTACCAAACAAAATATAATCCACAAATTTGGTCCAATATGCTCACCTTTCCTGGCCAAGCTTGCGGCATCGATCCTCTCCTCTCGGCTGACCTCGCGTCGGACGCAGCCTCCTCCATCAAGAGCTCCCCCCACCCCACCTCCGCGAGGCCGAGCTCCTCCGGCTTGCTGCTAGGAGGCCATGTGGTGGCCCGACGGCTCCTCCATCGTGGGGTCTTGGAAGTGCAGGAGCGGGAGGCGTTGCTGAGGGCGGCGCGGGAAGGTGTGGACGGAGCTGGGAGGTGCTGGTGTGTGGTGCAGAGCAATGGCAAAGCTAGAGCAAGGTAGAGGGGGTGCGTTTCTCTTATAGGTGTGAAAATTTGATCTAAAACCATGGTGAAAATTTGTTCCTAATAGTGGGGTTTCAAATTTCTGTGGGTGCATGGGCACCCACAAGCTACAACGTAGCTTCGCCCCTAGCGCAGAGGAGGTCGTTGGCGGATCGGAGGACTTGGGCGCGGAGAGAAGGTTGGAGGGCTTCGGGAGTTAGGGTGGATTAGCCGGCTCGGCCGAGCCAACTAGCCAGGTTAGAGCGTAATACGACCTCGATTGCAATTATGTCGTCATCTGTGTGGGCGTCCGCACGGTGCTGCGTACGCACCATCTCTACCCAATTTTTGGGAGAAGAGGCCATGGAAAAGCGGGCCGCACCTGCTGCGAGTGTCCTTTTGCAATTTTTTTATTTTAAACTTTTTAACACTTTTTTTTCCGAATCTAACTTGTTTGGCCGCGCCTAAATTCCTGGCGTGGTCAAATTGCATCAACTCGCTAACATGGCTGGCTTGCCACGCCATCGACGCTAGCGCAGCGCTGCCGTGCCAACCTGCCTGACGCAGCAGCGACGACTTACAGAGCCGCTCGTGGCTCCCTCCCTCCCTCTCTCTCTTCCTCATTTCTCTCTTCCTCCCCTACTTAGTTGGGCGCTCCGGTGGCCGCACTGGCGCCACTGGCCTCCTCCCGACCAGATCTGCCTCCGGAGCTAGTTGGTGGTCGCCCCCAAGCTTTGTCCCGCCCTAGGACAAGGCAAATCCCCTCTCATTTCCCGTTTTGTTGGTGGATTGAGGAGTTGGTTTGGTAGCTGGAGTTTCAAGCAAAATCTTTCTTTGGGAAGAAATGCAAAGTAATTTAGGTGATCGAATAATATAGGTGGATCGAATACGTTAGGAAGGTTGGGTTTAGTGGTTGCCCTCGAGTTGTATGTTCACATGTTCTTGCATTTGCTCTATGTTTAGGTTAGTCAAAAACTAAGTTAGTTGTTTAATGATGTAGTAAAGAGGAAATGTTTATTATATGTTTTTGGCTATAATTCCACTAGCTGTCCATATTAATTTTTTGTTTCGTGTAGATGCGTAGGCACAAGTGGCAAAAGAGTTGTGCATGGACATGTCATGTAAAGATGCACCGGTCCCTCTAGAATTACCCGTGCCTATGTGTGACTGTGGCAAACCAGCTGGGGTGGATCAATCTAGGCATGAGGATACTGCCGCGTCGGCCTACTATTGCTGCAACGATTACCGTGTAAGCGAGCTTGTTGTTATGTTGTTAATTTGCTTTTATTGTGTATTGTAATATTGGGAGCTATTGGGGGTGTTATTTTCAACTGTAGGATTGGGAGGCGTGTTATTTCTTCCGGTGGATTGATGGTCCTGACTAGGTTGGATGTACGTGCGAGCCATGTCGGTCGACGTTGCCCATGTGGGGTGCTAGCCAACTATGGCCTTTGTGCCTTCAGAGCTGGGCGTGGGACTTTGTTGTGGACACTTGGTTGACCATGATCTAGTTAGTCACGTTTACGTTGACTTTATAATTGTCTTTTATATCATTTTGCTTGCGACACTAATTTTATAATTTGTTTGCGCAGAGCACTTGAAAATGTGAGTGGGAGGAGTACTAGGGCCAAGAAGAGGTTGGGAGGCGGTTACAACATCTATATCCTCTTGTTTTTTTTTTTCATAAGGAATCGCAAGAAGTAGGCACGTGAGAGTGCTAAGATCATATGCAAAAGCAGGAAGCGTCATCCTAGATTTCAAGTGGATAGGAGAGCAGAGATATAGAAGAAGATTGACGCTCAGGAGGACGCAATGAAGAGAATGTATGATCTTGTTGGAGACCTTCCTAGGATGGAAGGTGAGTTTCTAAGTAATGAATTTTAGATTGTTGTTGTCTTGCATGCAGGTCTAGTGACCACGCCACACAGCTTAGGCTAGGGAAAAGGAAGGTGCATGAAGAAGCAGAGGGAGGTGGTCGTCGCAGCTCATTGAGGCCGTTGATGTTCCTTTGGTGCCCGCTGAGAATAATGCAGAGGCCGTTCGGGGTGATCCACAATGTGTGCCATTGCCTTGGGTGCTCGCCGTGAATCCAGTGCCCTTTTTCAGATGATTTATATATATACTCACTCAAGCAGCTGATCTTGCGGAGGCAGAGTACTTGAAAAGTAAGGCTATGCTTGGCGACTTTGACGATGAGTTGGTAGTCTCAAGCAGCTGATCGAGTTTGCAGCCACTGAATTGGACGCAGCCAAACAGTTCAACCAAAAGTGCGTCAAACTAGCTCCGGCCGGCCGCTTGGCTCATCCCGTGGCGTTGCGGGTGGAGGAAAGGAGATGAGGAAAAAAAAAATGAACAGCAGAGATAGGGGTGGAGGAAAGGAGATGAGGAAAGGCTGTTAGTGCTATGAAATCTCGAGCGCAGAAGATGACAAATGCTAAGCTCTCTGTTTTCCCTTTTTCTGAACTCTTGTACCTGTAACGCTTTCATTGATTCTTCAGTAGGGACCTCGGTCAAAAAACATAAGGCTGTCCTCTCCAAGAGATGGTGTGGTAAAGAAAGGGCGCTGTAAAAGTAAAAAAAAAAAAAGTCACTGTGGACGTGCCGTGCCCCTTTCGATGGTCGATGGAGCCATAGTTCGCACTCACAGGCACATGGCACGGCAGGCATCGTCAGTACTCCGTCCGTACAACACTAGTTGATGATCCGAGAAATACAATGTACAGTATGTGTCATGTAGCAGTTGTGCAGTAGAATCATGTTTCAGCTGGTCCTGAGTTCTCCAGTGGTCGACCCATCATTGACGTGGAGCTGATGAAGCGACTCATCACCGCTGGAGCAGACGACTCATCTTGCCTCTGCTTGTGAGATGAGCAACAGCAAATGAAAGTGATTTTTTTGTTTGCCAATGGTACGGGCCAGCTGCGGACTTGTTTATTTGTAATGGGACCCACACGGCTAAGTTGAGAGCAGAAGTCGGCTCATTTGGGACCTAAGTCAGTCTATCTTACGTTTTGACTAAATTTATATAAAAAAAAGAGCAAGCAATTTCGTTACAAATATTATGGAATATATTTTTGTAATTTATCTTTTTGTTTTGACTTTGTACAAGTTATTTTGTTTCCTTATAAATGTGTTGTATCGCATTTAAAGATTTTTTTTTATGTCGAAGATGTTTGTGAAATTTTCGACAAATTGGTAAGATAGAGATATTTGCCGTAGACAAAAGTAAAACGACTTACAATTTGCAAAAGGATATTAAATCACCTTGAAATTTATTTTAACATTCCTTGGTGCAAAGTTGTTCATTGATATCCTGCAGAGTGCCCTGAAACTGCTTGGCCATTTTGAGCCACGTACGCAAGCCATCATAGAAAACACCTGGCGTAGTGAACGAAGCCACCGATATGATGCATGCAGAGGCCACGCGCCCACTTGTCGATTCTCCAGCTAGATCAAGGCAAGCAGCGAAGCTCGAGGATAGATGGAGCAAAACCAGCTGGTTCAAGGCTTTCAAGCAATTTGGTTGGTTCGATCACAAAGCGGCTGGTGCATGCGGTGGTAATTCCCACGTCCCTAAATCCACGACAAACTCCTTCGCCGCCATCCATTGCTCAGCTTCTCTATGGTAATTAATACAGTACTTACTGTAAGTACAAAAGTGTCGGATGTACCCCGTACATGGACCTGAGTATGGATACAGACGGGCCGGTAAATTTAATCGCCCAAGACTTAATCAAATATTAAGTTGCTTTAATATGCGCACAAACATTTTTGCGGTTGTTTATCAGCTACGGTTGCCTGATATCGCTGCTCTATAAAAAACGAAAGAACAAATATATGTGAGCCCTATTTTAGTTTTAAATAAATGCTATTATATGAGACTGTTGGAAAAAGGACAGAATTTAAAGTTGCTATTTCTTTTATTAATTTGCTAGATTTAATAGTTTAGCAAGTAAATAACAATATGTAGTGATGTTCTTATGTTGCAATGGATATAGGTACGTAGTTAGTCGCGTCGTCTAAGTAAAAAATTCGAGCTATGGAGATAACACGGACGAAATAACAAAACTTCATTTCGGGTCCCTGATCGAGCTTACAAAACCACCTTGACTCGAATCATATCCACTATGGTTTTAGATGATGTGGCAGCGGTTTTGACCGGGTCAACACATAGCATGTCAAATACACACACGAGGAAAGGAAATAAAAATAATAATTATCTGGACTGGGCCCACATGTACGTACGAATGTCATCCTCTCTGTCTCTGCTCTGTCCCAAAACACAGGCGAAGCGAAGGCCGCGTGCGTCCCCGCGGCCACCACGTGCAGCCCAGCCATAGGGCACCACGCCGACATCACCGACAAGAACAACCTGCTCCCGTGCACACATAGGTTTTTAATGGTTGCAATAGGATTTTTGAGATGCCGGTAAGCTAGCACCTTGGTGATGAGCGATTGACAACACGGTGTGCGTGTGATGTATCTCTCGGCAGGTTGTGGTTGTAGGTGACAGATGGAGACAAGGTACATGCGGCGACGAGTGAAGAACGAGGATAGGATGCCGTTCCGAAGAACCGTGGAGGCGGAGAAGGGCGGATCGAGGCTTGCGTTCGAGGAACAGGCGATCGTGTGGTGTACGTCTACTGTACCTGGCTACACGGTGGGAGGACGTCGAGGGAGGTTTCCAGATTACGCCACAAAATCCGGGGTTCGCTGGTTGAGCCACAAAGCCATGCATCGTACCGGGACGCTCGTGCGGCGTGCGTTGGGCGAAGATGGAAATTCTGGCGATCGCGATACGATTTCGGATGGTCGTGCGGCGACATCGCGAGGATCACATCGCGGAGATGGAGGGATCGCGGACATCGCGGAATTTGCCATGGAGGACGTAATTGGAATTTACGCCCCTACGTTGGATTTATTTAGCGTAGGGGTTATGTGAAAATAGGTCGTGCCACCCTTTGGAGATATAAATATGTGGCACCTAGGGTTGAGAAGGTAGCGGGACGTTTTGAACTCTCGGCGAGTTACTATTCACGCGTGCCCCGGGGTTCCCTGGCTCAGTTTTCCTCTCTCCGGTCTAGCCTAGGGTTTGAATTCTAGTGAGAGGTTTTTGTTGATCTCTCCGATTAAGAGAGGGAGGATGTTCGGGCGGAGGCTAGATGCACTTTTGTAAGTTCAATTACTCAATTTAATCTTTCATCTATAATGATTGATCTTGTGCATCTCGATTGGTTCTTTACAATTCTCGTCAGCATCTGACATAGTCTGCTTGTTTTATTTTTATCTCAAGATCCGTAAGTCCGATTGACGTGATTCCAGTTGGGTTAGTTTCGTAATTTCATCTAGTTTAATCTGACAAATTTTTAGGTCGATCGGAGTTACAGATTTTCGTCCACATCAGGTTTAATAGGTACATAGAGTTCTGGCCAAATTTGAAAAACGTGATTTAATCAGGTTTTGTGTTTAGGGGAAGGGTTAGAAATTATTTTTGGCTTCCGCGACCATTCACCCCTCCTCTGGTCGCCCGTTTTGATCCTTCAATTTTTCATGGTAAAAAAACATTTTGTAGTTGCAGTGGGCGAAACATGTTTTACCTCTTGCAGTTAGGTTGTTGCCTTCTTTTTCATTTTAAAGTTTGGACCAAACATTAGCATGTTGATTGAGGCCCTTGTTCTGTTCTTTTTATTGTTGATGAAAATTTAGTTTCATTTTCTTGGTTTTGGTGGTTGTTTAGCTAGAATTGAAGAAATGTTGATATGCAATAATTCATGGGCTTAAATTGCATGCTTTTTTTTTTTGTCTCACCAAGCCACTATATATGAATATAATGATCAGTCAACAGAAACTTAGTAGGCTCGTGCAATCTGCATATATACCGGCGTATGAACTCAATGCTTCACCCAATTTGGTAAAGTAACTGACATATATTTTTTTCTGGTGTTGTTATGAATTGAACATTCAGCCACCAAGTAACTAGTTGCTAAATTTGTTGATAAAAGTTTGCCCTTTGTAATAGTGGTTTCTGCAACAAAAATAGTCAAATGATTTTCATTTGAAATATGGTAATGAACAAACTACCAATAGTTAGTAATCTCAGTTCTGTGTCAGTTTTTTTTCCTCTCGATCGGGCCATTCACCCATTTTTCATTAAGAGGATGTAAGCTGCTAATTAACAATTCTTCTTTATATTCTCTTTCTCAGGTTGGTGTTGTTGAGATGAAGGTTGTTGTGGGGGAGAACTGGTGGAATAGTTGTGCTTGCAGAAAGTTTTGGTCATTCTGTTTTTAAAGATTCACTTCAACGCATCTTTCAGTTTATCTTCAAGTAAATATTCTCTATGGTGATTAATAACATGTCTTAGCACATCAGTAATTTGAGTGTTCTGATTGAAGTATAATCCAATATATTTGCAGTGGTATATTTGAGATTACTGCTCAATGGACATCAAAATCCAAGGAATTATTGCTGTCATGTACTTCCCTGGAGAAGGTATAGCTTAGGTCAGTTACAGATTGTCAATTGTTTTTGGAATAACATTATACATCTGATCTTTTTGTGTGCAGAGTAGTTCTCTATCCTCAGATTCAGTTATAGGTCAGAGAAACACTAACGCATGGAAGATGTGGTCTTGACAGGAAAGCATCACTCTGTTTAGTATTTGATATTGCAGAGAAGGATGGGCCATGTTCGGTTGGTCAATCAGCAAGTAATCAGTTCTACATCCAATTCTTAACCTAGTAGGGAATCTGTTTGCCACCCTCCTGAATCCGCCACTGCTCGTGAAAAATGTTGCCAGCTTGCTGTAGTTATTATTATTTCTGTTTTGGAGCCTTAGTATACTTATAGTATAATCTTTCATGTTTCCTTCAGGCTTGATTGAGCATTGACTAGTTTATGCTCAGAGACTTTTTCTTGAAAACATGTTCAGAGACTATCACAAAGAAACACCCTCATCTTTCAGCTCATCCCCTCAGTTTATGTTTAATTTGAGATGGTCTTAGTTTGTTTAGCTAAAGCTTATTCCCTTGTTTATTGAGCAGTTCTGATGAATAGATCATGTGGAATCACAATTAGTGCACGGATTATTTTACTTCCTATGCAGTTTTTTAACAACAGTCAAGATGAAACTGCATATTTCACAATGATGTTAAACAGAGAGAATGTATCAAATGCAGTTGTGATGATCCGGCCATCACTCTTGCAATCGGGTCCAGAGCCAGTTCTGTTGGATGTAACTGCAATTGCAGCTGATAGGATCCTTTTGTTGGATCCTTATTTTATTCTTGTCATATTCCATGGGATTACAATTGCAGAGTGGTGAAAGGCTGGTTACCAAGATCAAGAAGGCCATGAGGTAATATATTAGTCAACCAAAACCTAATATATATTAGAATTGGTCTGTGTTGAGCTGCATGTAGCTTTTATTCTATGCATTTGTACTTATGGCTACAAATAACCGTATCCAACCAACTAATTCACCAACTTTTGGTATTACACGTTTAGACCTATCATCCTCTACTCCCCATCCAATAGGAACACAAACCATAGGTAATTTACAATACAAACAAGCGGTAATGATTCTACATCAAATAATGGTTCAACAAATGATTTTTGACTTAGGTACAAATTCACCAGCTACTTTCTTCACACCATCTGCTGATTTACCTGTTAGTAAGCCGCTACGCCCTCTCATAACCAGAAACTCAACTAAATAAGTGTCTATGGTGAAAGCCACTTTTGTGTAAACAGGAGTTCGATCCGGTCACCAACCTCCAAATTCCATTTACCTTTGTCTAGAGTCACCGCCATCTAAATCTCTGTCAGGAAACTTTCATAGGGGAGTTTCTCATCAAAACAGAACCCAGCCTTGATGACTAGAAGTATGAAGGAAACTAACTAATTTAGTAGTAATTTGTTTTATATTTGTGAAAATCATGGTAACATTTATTGCTTATTAGAGGAGAAAGGATACAAAAGACTAGCCAAACAAGGCCCTACCTTGTGATGCTGGCCGTCATGTCGTTCAACGGCGGCGCGGCGTGCTCCTGGCCGCCGTGGCCGGCCACGCGCTCGGCTTCCTCTCCTCACCCGGAGGCCTGGACATGGGGCCGGCGCCGCCCGTGGGCGCGACCTCATGCAGCTAGTCTCAATCACCACAGGTGCTTCACTCTCTTCTCGGCAGCAAGGCGCGCGTATACTCCACGTACCCTCTCTTACTGCCATGGCCTCTATTTCTTCATTGCCGCCAACATGCTCCACCGCTCATTGAATTGAAGGCGCCGTCCATGTTCACCTTATGTCATCCCTCCTCTAGTGGCAGTGGCATGGGGGCGTTTCTTCCTTCCTCGGCTCCCTCCTCCATGCAACGCTTGCCCCGTCCTCATTGGATCTTTGTGGAGCTTCATGCCTCCAAGCCTACCACCACCCCCGTCTTGGCACCTCAGAGTGCACTGTCACCCCGGCCCGTCGTCCACCCTCCCCACGACCAGGTCTGCCAGGTCTTTGAAGATTGCTTCGCTGATTTGATTTTGTTGTGTGAATTCTCTTTGTTTTTGCCCCTTCTGCTCTTGCTTGCTTCGTCAGTGCCTGGGCTCTTCTCGTGCCTATCATGCTGCGCGCGGCAAATCAGGAATGGACGATGGGGAATACTGGAGGTCGAGATACAGATGCTGTTGGAGACATTTTTTTTCCTCCTCAAATGCTAAATCGGATTATGCTGAGGGATTTAGAAAGCCTGTTGCAGCTGCGGTAGTATTTGTCATCAGGCTTGTTGTGATACCGTTTCAGTTTTTGTACCAGAAACATTGTATAACGTTTAAACGATGTATAAATAAAAGCTAAAAGAGACTTTAGGTGAACAGTGTATGTTCCACGATAATTTTTTAGGGCATTTTTTTTAGGGCAAATGTTCCACGATAATATGCTTGATTACTTCACGCACGACATCTATTAACTAGTTGGCTTGATATCACAAGCATATACATGTCAACATAACTAGATAGTGGTTCCACATAACAAGAGAAACACAACAATTTGGGAACACTATTACTTCTCTACCCCAGCAGGGTACTGCACAACTTATTGGTAGACGCAGCATCAGTTAATCAGATCAGATATGGCCACACCGAAGCATGCACATCTATGTAACTGCAAACTTAAGAGGGGTCCATTATTGACCAAGAAACCTTCACGCGCATCATAGTGACACCAACTGTGATTACAGCTTCTTCTCTGCCTTTCATCCTTGGTGGAAATCCAATTCTGCGTACAGATTCACCATCACCAGTCTTTGCAACAATTACCAGCATATCCTTTACAAAGACAGACACAACAGGTCGCTTAAGTTGGATAACTCCATGACCATCACCAGGCACTTTGCTATCATAAAGCACAATGCTTTTCTTGATGCTGGAGGTGTGGGCAGTGATTTTTCCATCAAAATGTCCCTCTAGAACTTCAACTGCAATAGTTGCCTCCACTGCAATAGGTGCAACTGCATACATCACATCCACAGTACTGAGCCTTGTTGAAAGAGAATTGCTTTGAAGCTCACATTTCTTCAATGATCGGTGAACTGTGCCTTTGATAAACAACACTCCTTTGCTGAGTTCTCTGTCCTGCCCATGACGACCCTTTATCTTCAGATCAATCTCAACATACATAGCGTCTAATAATGCAAGTCCTCGTTTTGGGCCAGTCAAGATCAAAGGAGTATCCTGCAAAAGGGTTTACATGATAGGTCAGTGACATATTATTCCAAATACAATGCGTTGTGAAAAAAGTGGATGAAATTTAAGCCACACAGCACACTGAAGATGTTCCTCTTCTAGATGAGGCAGCTGGCACTGGTCCAGCAGATATGGATCATCTAGTTTTACCATTTACAACCATGCAAATATAGAATGCTAGCCCAACAGAGTCTACAAACAAGCACTAAAAACAAGCATGGCAAGTTTTCTAAACACCTTTATTTTATTACGATTGCGATTATGGTGCGGCCAGCTAATGTTTGCATGAAATAAATTAGTGGCATCCAAAATTTTAACTTCCATCACCATGGATTCAAACAGCAGATGACGATGGGAATTACGTATACTTATTGAAGACATCTGGCAGATACATTCTCAACCCATAGAAATCAATTTGAATGTCAGTATATAGATTTTAGCCTTATGATCTTGGTACAAAATATAGGGTGTAATATTTATTGAAACAAAAAGTAAGTAATGCATTGTTTGTTTGTTGGGAAGAGAAGGAGCTGTACCTTAGAGTTAATGAGTTGGCATCGGTCTCTGGGGCGGCGGTAGAGATAAACACACTTCTTGTCAATGCAGTCCCGGGCAATAACAGTGCCATACACTCGGATCGGGTAGCCGACATCCGAAGAGGCTATCTTGACAGATAAGATGTTTACTCCCCCGCAAAGCATGTGTGGCTTGTTCATTTCGAATGCATCATCATCAGTAAATCTCATCGGACCATGGGGCGCTGTACCACAGGAAAACCACAAAGTAAACAAGGTAGCTTGAATTCATGCTTACAATAAATAATAGTTCTAGCAAAACTAGATGAAAGTGCAAACACAATCATATAATATAATCAAGCAAAGAAAAAAAAAAGAGAAAAGAGAAAAGAGAAGCTCTAGCAGCAGTAGTAACATTGCCGGAAGAATCGTGGGCGACTTACATTCCTCGTCGAGGTCGAAACTTGCGAGGTTGACGAAGCAGAGCCGGTTGTAGTAGATGCCCTTCTGCTTGGGGTCGAAGTCGAGGATGCGAGCCTCCGCTTCCCGCCGCCGACCTTCGGGGTCCCCCGCCTCCTGGAGACGACGCGCCTTCTCCAACGCTTCCTTCCTGAGCCTCTCCGCCTCGGCCGCCCGGTCGGCCTCGATCATGCCGGAGAAATCCGGAGTCCTCATCTCAGAGGCGAGCCGGACGTACTCCCGCCCCAAGCGCAGCAGCTCCTCGTTGGCCTCGCCTCGCTTCACCGTCTCGTCCCATGCTTGCTCACGGAGCCGCGCCGACTCCGCCGCTCGGTCGGCCTCGCTCAGGCCTGATAGATCAGGATACTCCACCGCAGAAGGACTCCCGTCCCGACGAGGATAGACGATCTTGTTCAGGTCCGCGATCTGCTGGCTCAACGCGTCCAAGCGCTTCTCCATCGCCAGCGACTCTGCCCACGTAGGCGCCTTCGGCTCCAAACCCGACCCCGCCTCCGCCTCTACTTCCGCCATGATGAACACGCCGCCGACAAGGAAGGATTGGGGGATTTTTTTTTTTTTCAGAATCAGAAGCAGGAAAAGAAAGAAAAGAGCCGATCTAGGGTTTGCGAAGGCGAGAGCCGCCGATACCCATTGCTTTCTAAGGGTCAAAGGGCCCTATGAAGCCCGGACAGGATCGAATCGGGTCAGCCCACAGCTAAATTTCTATGCAAATTGACCAGCCCACTGGCCCAGGATGTCCGGTGGGAGGGAATCGGACACCTCGACAAAGCACGCTCCGTCATCAACATATATCCTCTTCTACTCCTTTCTATATTGCAATTGCAAGCAATGGAATAAAAAGTAATACCATCATAATTTAAATTTGAATGTATAATTTTTTTGAGTGTATGTATACTGTACCATAAAAAATAATATTTTAAATGTTGTATTTAGAACGTTTTGTTTGTAATCATCACTATTATTGTATGATAAGTGTTCATAAAGCATGAGCAATTAGAACATAATTTAAGTTTTTATATGTAAAATCGAAACAACCTACTTCATACCACAATAACCATGTTCACTACCGGTTATCTATTCTACTGAGTGTCGGTGTAGAAAGTGACCAACACGTAAATATTTGTAGTTTTGCCGTACGATGTGATCGGAGGTGGCCTAGCACTCAATGACACATGGTTTATACTGGTTCAGGCAACGTGCCCTACGTCCAGTTTGAGTCAGTCGGTGACTTTATTCCTGAGCCCAGGTGCTCGAAGTTTGCAGTGGGGTTACAAACGAGAAGGAGAAAGATGGAGGGTACAAGAGGTCCGATCGAGCTTTGGTCAGAGGGGCCGAGAGTGACGGGAGCTCCGCTAGGTGCAATGTGTTCGAGCGTGTGCTCGGGGTTTGAACCTGGTGGTTCTGTTGTTGTGTCCTAGTGAACTTGATCGATCTGAATCAACCTATCTGTTGGAAGAGAGCGCATCCCCTTTTATAGATGAAGGGGATGACCTTACAAGTGAGAGGAAGAGTGTACGTTCGCTGCTAAGTCTTGCTGCCCACGTCGGCGGGTACAAGATGATGGTAGACGCCCATAATACTGTTGAATGTCAGATGCACGTGGGAGGTTGCGTCGTCTTCTTCAGGTATGACAGATGTTGGTACCTGTTATACGGTTGATGCCGAGAGACATGCAGGGGGTTTTACCATGTTCGCCTGGCACGGTAAATGCCGGCGTCCACAACACTGTCGATGCCTCAGAGGCACGTGGGGGGAGCCTTACCGTATTTGTCTGGTATGGGAGTTGATGGCGCCCACAACACTGTAGGGGGAAATATCGGCGCCTACAACACTGCTTGCGTTCTGCCATGCCAGGCAGG
This sequence comes from Miscanthus floridulus, assembly GCF_019320115.1. NCBI lineage: Eukaryota > Viridiplantae > Streptophyta > Magnoliopsida > Poales > Poaceae > Miscanthus > Miscanthus floridulus. The sequence goes on from NC_089595.1 coordinate 8,080,541, forward strand.
TCACAGGGTACTGTCTGGCAGGTGCACAGGGTACGGTCCCTGGTATTGCGGTTTGACTTGTGTACCCTGCCTTACTTTCTCCGTCCGTTTCCTGGTCCTTACCGAGCGGGCGTCCCCGATCGGTCGGTCCCAGTCGGCTCTGATTGCGCTAGTCGAAGAGGAGCCGTAAGCAGGGGCTCGGCGCATTCCCGGTCGAAGAAGCGGATCGGAGTCGAAAGTGGTGTTTGGCCAGGCCTTCCGGTCGGAGAGGCCGTCCGGAGGTGGGCTGGAGACCGAAGCGAGCGCTCCGGTCGGAGAGGCGGGCCGGAGTCGGAAGCGGGCGCCGTTCCTCCTCGGCCAGGCCTTCCGGTCGGTGATTGGATCGCCCTTCTGGCCTGTTGTTTAGGTATTTGGGCCGGCCCATTAGTTGCGCGTTGCTCGCAACGTTGTCTGTTGGGCCGAGCTTTTGTTGGGAAGCCGGTCTACGAGGGACCCCGGGTTTATGAACCCGACACTGAGTCTTTTGTTTGTGACACACTTTAAATAGTCATGTGGTCATGCATAGTGCTGCCCTAAGGGAGGGGTAGGAGGTGCGATGGCCGAGGGCCCAGGCGGGATGGGGGCCCAAGTCCAAGTATATAAGACCCCATACCCTTTAGCTATAGTCCATTAGAATTTAGGATTAATGAGAAGGTGCAGCAGCCAGCAGGCCAGCAGCCCATCAGCGTCGGCCTCTTTCTTTTCAGGAGGCGAGGAGCCGAGCCGCCAACGCCACAGCCCCGCATAACGATCGCGACTTCTGCAGCCCCGCACAGCGATCGTGACCAGACTTCCGTAAACGGCGAGATGGCGAGACGCAACGTCGATCGGGCGATCACCACGCGACAAGGCAGCCGAGGCAGGGCTCGACGAGGACGACGAGTCGACGACATCTGAATATCTGATCTTGGTTATTGCCTTCTGCCCTTTTTGTGATTTTTGAATCTTGGTTCTAAATCAGTTCATGTCCAAATTGTCTAGGCCCTAGGTTTTTTTTCCTTGTTCAATTTTTATCTAGTACTTTATACTCATATAGTTATGTTTTTCTTGTAATTTATGTCAGGTGTAAGAATTTTAGAAGGTTACCTTAGAAACATTTGTCAGGGGCTATGAAAAGAAAACGGAAAAAACAAGAAGAACAGTTTGTTCAGTCACAGCAAGGTGCTTTAGATAAGTTTTTTTAACTTCAAGTAGTGCTGTGCGTGATGACAACCCTATAGATGCACCTGATAATCAAGAAGAAGAGCAATAACAAGTTAATGATAATTTAAGTCTACGTTGTTTCTCACTCTCGATAATTATAAGACATGTTAAATTAAAAATATATTATTGGATTTGCTTTCCCTTTACCAGTAAAATTAGCCTATATATTATAAGATTTTATGGTCTAGAGGGCCGTCGCGACGAGTTCATCGGAGGGCCCTCAAAATCATAGGACCGGCGCTGGTCATGCATATAAATTAAAAATCCCCAGGAATTTTCATCATAAGCAAATAGCTCGACAAAAAACCCTTCCGCAACCTTTGGCCACCTTATGCACATGTCAGGTATGAAATCAGAAAACATCTCATGTACAACGTGTAGCTTATATAAATTATTAATTAAAAATACATATGACTATAAAAACAATGTTTATCCTCACCATATTAATCATTCGTGAAATCAGAAAACATCTCATGTATCGTGTAGCATTATTTAAATTATTAATTGAAAAATACATATGACTACAAAAACAACGTTTATGCTCACCATGTTGATACTAGCGCGCTGCAGCTACAGGGATAATCTCATCTAAATCCTAAAATGATCATGCATCATTTAACGTATTGGTACTGTATTATATTTTTTTCTTATATTCTCGTGAAAGAATGTTTTTCAATCATACCAATGTATTTTACAGAAGACCGCCATATCTAGAAATATGCAACTAAAAACTAAAAAGGCAAGCATGCCACTTTAAAAAAATGAGGACCAACTCTAAATTCTTTCAAAAAATTAATTTTATTTATAAGGAGCAGCTGGGGAAAAAACTATTGCATACATTCATCATCTAGCCGTGAATCCTCTTTTTTTTAAGGGAACAGCAGGGAAGCTCCCTGCCTATTTTTTTTTCTTTTTTCATTTTCTGTGAGTATGTACAGAGCAAAGTTACATATGTACAAAATACAAGGCTTGCAAAGCCCAAAAAGAAAAGGAAGCACAAATTACAAGTGACTCTCTCGCCACGCAGCTAAAGGATCAGAAATACTCTTCTTGGCTTTGATGCACACCCAACCAAGATCTTCCTTAAGAGCTGTTCTCCAATCCAGCAGAGCCGTGAATCCTCTCCTAAGCATGGTCTGCAATAGGTCCTAACAACATCCCAAATCCTGCCCAAAGCCACCCCCTTTGATCTTGAGCGTGCGGTGCAACAATGTGTCTAGCTCCACCATCTCATTGTCCACCCATGACCCACCCACCCTTCTACACCTCATCGATCCACAGGCTCCTCCATGCATCAGCAGACGCTTCAACCCAGGAAGGATATATGGTAGTACAAAAATATGAGCAAGAGGGATTTTTGATTTGAAAAGGGCAGGAGTAAAATACAAGAGATTTTGAGATTGTTTCAAGTCAAGATATACTTAGTTTGAACAATAACAAATATGCTATGAGCATTATTAGTTATATTACGAAATACATATTCATCACTTTAATGTGGTATACATGATATATAATACTACATTTATCCACAAACTTGGCCAAACATAGCATGTTTTTTGAGAGAAGGCCAAACATAGGATGTTATGGTTTAAGACAACTTATAATCCCTTGTATCGGACACAAGTGCAGGGCGGAGGTGATATTCCTATTCATTCCTCTTAATGTGCGCCAACCATATGAACCATTTCCGTGTTTCTTCAACATGGATCGGGCACGAAATCGAACGAGTACTTGAAAGTGTAAATTGTTATAGTATTGGTACTAGTGAATTTGTTATGATATGCCGACCTAGAATGTAGAAGCTAGTATCGCTTCAAAATTCCAATACATGCTGTCCTATAATGAGATCGTGAAAGTATGCATAGTCATAGTCATGTGGAAAAAGCAATGGCCAAAGTATAATGTGCAAGTTAGATACCATGTCGACGACATATGCAACAAAAAAAATATTGACCTAAATGACATGCAAAAAGAACGGAGATAATATTTAGATGCATGTCTACCTTGTTGAAGAGCTAAACGACTGAGAAAAAACCGATATCATACTTGGACACATTAATCACAAGAATTCATTAATCCACGAATAGTTCAGTCATACATGCAGCATGTTCGTTTGGTCGTATTTGGCTTATAAGCCATGGTTTATCAGCCAACGAACAGTATTTTTCTCACACCAAACTAGCCAACTGTACTTTCAGCCATGGCTTATAAGCCAAACCAGCCCAAACGAACAGGCTGATGGATATCAAGTGAAAAAAAAAGGTGAACGCTGCTCCAAAACTCCAAAACCAAATGACACATTAATCACAAGAATTCATTAATCCATAAGTAGTTAGTTACATGGAGTATATAGGAGTATCTTAGTATCTTATTATATATTACAAAAAAAGCAGCTTCTTTAGTTTCCTCTGCGCCTCAGCAACTGGCTATAGATGGTGAATCATGAATGCACATATTTATATAAATATATATAATCACAAGTAAAATTCGCTCAAAATTTATTGGAACTACAATTGGATGCGTGGCCCAATGTAAGGGGTTCGAATCGATCCCGCAAGATGCTGCCGCCTTCCCTTCCCAACTCACTCGCTCGGCCGCTGGCAACGCGGAGGACCAAGATGCCGCGCACCGGGGGCGCCACGGCGGTCAGGGCCGCGAAGAAGGCCGAAGGGAGCGGTGTGGATTATCTAACTTGGTGTAGTAAAGTCACGGGTGACTTTTCATCACCTGGATGCCATCTATTTTTCATCTAACGGTTGGGAAGCTTCAGTTTAGTAGTGCTAGCCGGGATGCAAATAGCAGCCTAAAGCTCAGTTCCTAGACAGAGCAAGGATAGTTGGCAAATTTTTCTTTTTTTCTGTAAAGCTTATCTTTTCTATATATAAATAAAAACATTTGCGTATGAGCTTGGCTAAAGATAAAATTTATACATTATAGTCCTCAAGAATATCTACAACTTTATAATATATGACTTTTTCATTTAAATCATTTTGTTTGAATAAATTGACTCAAATTATCTACCGTTACACGGCACTTCTTCAAAAAAAAAAATTTATATAATCTCGGACGAAGATAAAAATTATAAAATAATCTTACTTCTCAATAATATATATAACCTTTTAATTCATTGCTCGTCTAAACAATCGTTTAGCCCATTTACACACCATGTAAACGCTACACAGTGGTACACCGTTTTAGTTTAATCAGCCGTTTAACCCATTTAAATGACCGCTTTGCCCATTTAATAGGCCATTTAGACCGAATAATGGCTAAATGTCAAGTGATCAACTGTTTATCGTTTAGGATAACACTGTGAAAAGTCAAATTCAAAATCCCTTGTACTCAAAATTATTTTTAAATTTTATTTCAAAAACTATAAATCATTTGAGCTCTATTTTAATCTCCTTTCAACTCATATCCACCAAATATATCCGTCCCAGACCCCTCACCCAGACATATATCTAGCACACTGTAGCGATAATATCCTACTACTTTGAAAAAGTGTACGCAGAGTGTATAGTCTATTTGGATAGCCGTGTCTGCGGTCTTAGATGAGTTACGGTTTGGTTTCAACTAGCGTTGGGTTGTAGATGTTGTGTGGGCATATAAATTTTTATCTTTATTTCGGTGCCAAGATAGATTCAAATAGAAACATTGTGAACTAAAAGGACGTATATATTATTGAGAAAAAGATTATTTTATAAATTTCATCTTCATACAAGATTATTTAAAAAGTTATAATTTTTTGAAGTGCCATGTAATGGTAGATAATTTGAGGCAAATTTCACACAAAAATGATTTGAAATGAAAAAGTCAGATACTATAGTTGTAGATATTTTTCAGGACTAGAATTTTTCAAATAAATTTTATATTTATCCAAGCTCATATGTAAAAGTTTTGAAAGATAAGCTGCACACAAGAAAGTAAATTATGCCAACTATCCCTGTTCCGTACGCATTTCCGTGAACCGGTCTCTGGATGGGCTGCTATTTGCATCCCGGCTAGCACTAATACAGTGAAAAGTTGTTTCTAAAAAAAAAGTGAAGAGCTTTCCAACCGTGGGATGAGAAATAGATGGCATCCAGCAGAATCCGCACCGCGAGGGGAGGTCTCCGTACGGGGAGCTCTCGCTCATCTCACTCATCTCATCTCATCTCCTTCCTCTACGACCGCTACCCAAGAGTCCCAGATCGTCTAACTTCACGTGAAGCAGAATCCACATCTCGTCGAGTCCCGGCCTTAGGTTCACTCGCCTGCTGCGCCGCCGGCGTCTAGCACTTCGCCACCGCCGCTAGCATCCGTAAGCCGCGGCACCACTTGTTGCTGAGTGCTCGCTTCCGTGGTCCGCGCCGTCTAGCGCCGTGCCTCCGCTCATGGCTAAGTGCTCTCCTCCGTGGTCCGCGCTGTTCTTCGCCTCCGACTGCTCCGCGTGGAGGTACACGGTGCAGCAGCAGTTCGCGTAGGTACAGATGCAGCACCACCAGCGCTACATCCTTCTCCACGTGCTTCTGGATTCTAAGGGAAGGGCAGCCGTGGTTTCGCAGTTTTGCTCGTCAGGCTGTTCAGATGTTCAGACACAACAATGTAACTAGCAGAGCTGAAACTTCAGAACAGAGTTGTTAGATGGGATTGTGAGACTGTAAAGTGATACTGTGACTAGAAATTTGAGAATGTGATCACTGAATTGCCCAAGTGAATGACTGGATGTACATATTGTTGGCATAATGATTATGTCTTGTTTGCAAAAGAGTTTCGATGTTGTCATTTCAGTTGGCCTCGCCGCCGACCATTCTCTGCACAGCCTGTTTGTAATCTCTAGAGCTATGCCAGTGAGGATGAGGACTGCACGGCAAGGTCATCAAGAGCGTCGAAAGGTGCTGCAGCTTCCCCCGGCGTCGTTGCTACATGTCAGGGGCATCAACCGTGGACTCGGCTGCAGCAGTTGCGACAGCGGCGAGCCAGACCAGCGTGCGGACGACGGGCAGCATCAGAGAACCTACACTGGAGGCGAACATGGCGGTCCTGAGGCTCCTGCCCTGCCCCTGCCCGCCGCCGCCCCATCCATCCTGCTGGACCTGTGGCCCTGTGTGAACTCGGGGAGGCAGTGGAAGAGCAGCAGCACGAGCGCGGCGTCCGCTCCGAACATGAAGGCGACGGAGCTCGCGTCGCTCGACGAGGAAGGCGGTAGCTCAGGGTCGCTCGACGAGGATGACGGCGGCGGGGGGAAAGCAACCTGACTGAGTTTAGTTGGGCTAGATATCGTGCGGCCTACTACCTGAGTTTAGAAGCTGCCGTTGGATGCGCTGACTGCCGACTGCAGTCGATGAGGCCGACTGCAGGGGATCTGAATCTGGCGCTGCTGGCCTCACGCCCTTCGATGCGCTCCTAGAGGAGGGAGGGGGAGCAGGGGGAGGGGTTGGGCTGCTACTGCGGTGAGCCGACCCCGCCGCCACCACAGATCCTGCAGGCATCGCCGGTGGATGCGGACGAGACTATGGAGGACAAGGATTGCTGCATCTTCAGCCAGTGTTTCTTCTGGTACGTTCCGGACCGACCTCTGTGTTTGTTTGCTGAGAGACACTGTCTGGTCTCAGATTAACCTCTGTTTTTAGCACCCCAGACTACATCACGCCGGAGATGCCGCAGGTGGCCAACGAGTTCGACGAGGATGAGGTGGGGAGGTTGAGATTTTTTTTCCCCTTTTTGAGTGTGGGTATTTGTCATTCCAGTGATAGTGTGATGAGTTGAGTTCAGCTCCATTTCACCTAAATGTTTGCCTGGTTTTGTTTTTGTGCAGGAGAACACCCCTTGCCCAAAATCTCCGGAGAAGTCAGCGAACCATCGAAGCAAGGTGTACAGAACGGTATGTGAGACTTCCACCCATCGAACTGATTACCAATTAATTGGAATGTTGAAACCGTTTCTGCCACAGTATCCAATGATCTAACTGTAATCAGTAACTATTTTAAACTCAATCAACTCATTGATCGACTGTTGCAGATTGTTGTCCCAAAGATCTGGATGGAATCCATGTTTGTTTCAACCATCAGATTATTCAGGTCCAGTTTGACAGTCTGACTCGAGATGATTTGGAAGAAGAGCAGCCAATGTAGCCCACGCTGCAAAAGAGGGGTGGTTATGTCTCCCAGTTAGCACTGGCTCTGTGCTGCTGGGTGATGCCTCCATGTCCACCAGGCGTCAAGAATCCGTACCTCAATACTGATCCATGCATAGATGATGCTGTTTACAGTGGGAGGCAATGCAACTCAGCAGATATCATTTTTGAATTTCGTGCTATCAGTAGTTGAAAAAGACAAAAAGTATGTACATTTCCCTGTCACACATGTGTGAGCCACTTGTACATCTAATATGTTACTATTAGTCTTTTCAGCCTTGGTATAATAAAATAAATATCGACACCGGTGTCTTTATTATGAATGCTCAAACATAGCTAATGAGTTTCTTGTGTTTAATGTATATAAAGGGTTGTCTTCTTCCATTGGTGGTAATGGTCTTGCACGCTACCAAACTGATTTCTGTGAAATAGAGGTATGCTCTGAATATATATTACTAATATGTTGCAGTAATCCAATTTGATTCATGATTTTATTCACTGATATAGTTGCATGCTTAATTCCCAGAAAATGGGTTCTGGCAACTCCAGTATTGTGTTCAAAGTTCTGAACAGGATAGAAGGGTGCTTGCATGCTGTTAAATGAAGTATCAAGCAATTTCATAATGATATGGAAAGGTAATTTCATAGAAGCTATGTGCTTCACCAGGAATATGATTGTCCATCAACTGATATTTCATGTTTTATCTTCCGTTGCAGGAGGCAAGCAGTGAAGGAAATCCAAGCTATGGAAGCCTAAGGTCACACACTAAACTTTTGTTTCTTCATTTTCAGCTGCATTTGCTATGAGGGTTATAACTTATAATGTCTGTACCATGTTTTTCCACGTTCTCATGAGAACATAGTTTGATATTTCACCTCTTGGTTTGAGAATGAACCACTTTATATTCAGATGGAACTCTGTGATCGCTGCCTATCTAATTATCTATGAATCGGAAACCAGCCACTGAAGCGTGGCTGGAACTGTTGTATCAGGTTTGGGATTTTGTTGTCTACCAATTTTGTTCCTTCATGGTCACTGAGCGTTGGCCAGAAGACTGTTGCAACAAAATTGCAACTGGAGAAAATCTCAATTCTATCCATATAAGATATTGGATTGATGGATTTGGTAGTTTGATATTATAGTTAGGTATACCATTCCAGCTTGTTGACCAAATACAAAGTCAAATCCTAAAATCCATATAGATGCCAAGAAATATAGGATAAATCCTACTTTCCTAGTTCTGTGGTGTATGATCTACAAATTCCAAATATGTTCTACTTGTGCAATCATTAGAATTGAAGAGATCCATTTCAAAGTTGTTAATATCAAGTGAGGAAATATATAAACCTATGTTCTGTTATACATGCATTAGTGATGTTTTTTGTCCCCTCTGAAGTTCATTCAGCATTGTTCCTTTTTAATTATATATGGTTCATTTCACCAGAAAGCATTTTCCTCTTGTTTTTCATCTATATCTCGGTTAAGATACTAACGGTAAACTTTGTGAATCTGAAGATCTACAAAGGCTTGGATTTCATGCATGAACGTGGCATAGCACATCTTGACGTGAAGCCTTATAACATATATGTCAGAAATGGTATTTATAAGCTTGGAAATTTTGGTTGTGCTATACAATTATTAACTGGAGTTTGGCAATTGAAGATGGAGATTCACGTTATGCCTCCAGAAATGCTGAATGATAAGTATGACCATCTTTGACAAGGTTGATATCTTTTCTCTTGGGGCAGCCGTCTATGAGCTAATAAGAGGTAACCCGCTTCCTGAGTCTGGGCCCACTTTACAAGCATTAGAGAGAGTAAGATCACATTACTTTCAGTGTGCCCAACTGTCAAGGGCGTTGGCACCTAGAGACGCCGGACCGCGACTACGTAACTCGTAGTCGCGCTCCAAGCTCACCGCGAGGTTTTCCCCTCCGCAGGTGGCTTGTTTAGGGAAGAAGAAGATAGATTAGATGGTTAATGTCTTCCTTGCTTTATTCCTTGCCCACGTACATGGCTAAATAGGCCTTGAGCCTAACAACTAGGAGGTAATTACTCCTCAATCTTAGGAACTAATTTGATCTCTCTTTCTATTCCTAGCCACTGATTGAAACAGCCTGCTCCGCATGGCCTGAGACCGGCGGCTGTGAGCCAGCCGCGCGTTCAGTAGCGCGACGGACGTCTCTGGCGCGCCGTTTCCTAGAATAGGGGCGGCCTCACATGACATCTCTCCCCCCCTCGACGAGCAGCTCGTCCTCGAGCTGGAACGCTGGATGCTTGTCGCGGAAGGAGTCCAAATCTTCCCATGTCGCCGAGGCAGCAGGTTCGCCCTTCCACTGGATGAGCACTTGACGCACTCCACGGGCCAGTCGAGCGCGCACAACGCGTTCCGGCTCTGGCTCCACTGCACCATTGTGAATGACCGGCAGAGGAGGTGGTGCAGCTGGCGGCTCGCCCACCCACTTCTTGAGGAGGCCGACGTGGAAGACATCATGAAGTTTGGCGCGTGGAGGAAGAGCGAGGCGGACGGCCACCTCGTTGATGAGCTCGGAGACGCGGTAGGGCCCAAAGAAGCGAGGCTGTAGCTTCCCTTTGGGCGCCTGGGACAGAGACGCGACTGAGCGATGGCGAAGGCGGAGCAGGGCCCAGTCGCCCACGGCGTAGGAGACGTGACGGTGCTGCTTGTCGTAGTGGAGCTTCTGCACAGCCTGGGCTTGCTCCAGCCGGTACCGGACATCCCCCTGGAACTCCTCGCGCTCGGCCATGGTCTTGGCCACAGCAGCCACCCGCGTGTCCCCCGGCTCATAAGACCGGATGGTAGGAGGGTCGCGGCCGTAGACCACCCGGAACGGCGTGTCGCGCAGTGACGTCTGGTACGCCGTGTTGTAGGTGTACTCGGCCCACGGTAGCCAGCGAAGCCACTGGCGAGGACGGTCGCCGGTGAAGCAGCGAAGGTACATGGCGATGACGTGGTTGGCCGTCTCTTTTTGGCCATCCGACTGTGGGTGGAACGCCGACGTCATGTGCAGCTTGGTACCCATGAGCCGCATCAGCTCCTTCCAGAACACCGAGGTGAACATCGGGTCGCGGTCGGACACTATGGACTGCGGCATCCCATGGAGGCGCACGATGTCGGTGAAGAACGCCTGAGCCATAGCCTCCGCCGAGTACGGGTGGGCGAGGGGGGTGAAATGGCAATACTTGCTGAAGCGATCCACCACCGTTAAGATGACGGACTTCCCTCGTACACGCGGTAGCACCTCCACGAAGTCCAGGCCGATGTCCGCCCAGATCGCCGTCGGAACCGGCAGTGGAAGCAGCAGGCCTGCGAGGTGAAGATGTTTCGACTTGTGGAACCGGCAGTGGAACCGGCAGTGGAAGCAGCAGGACTGCGGGGCCGGGGCTTTTATAGCCGAGCTCCATGGCACCCATGGCGGACGGCGATCGGGCGGTGGAGGCGCGTGCATTGCATCCAACGGCCCGCGCGTGGTTGTGTAGGCGCGGCGCAAGGGGGATAGGGCCATGCCCCGGGCGTGACCCCCTGGCCCGCTCCTGCCAGCGCTGTCGGCCTCCGGTCGCGCGGGCAGTTGAGGCGTGGGCGGAGAAGATGAACAGGAAGGCTGACGGGTGGGGTCCAGTGGCAGCGGCAGCAAGAGGAGCGGGGAGGCGCGCGGGCGTGGGCGACGCGCTGGGCCGCAAGCTGGGCTGGCCGCGCGAGTTGGGCTGGCCTGCTGCTGTGCACGCTAGCTGGGCTGGCCGGCTGCTGTGCGCTGGCGGGCCGAGTAGGCCGAGCCTGCTATGGGCCTTCTTTTCTTCTTTACCTTTTTCTGTTTTATTTTTCTTCTCCTTTGTTTGAATTCAAATTTGGTTTGAAATTTGAATTCCAAATTGGTGCACCATATTCCTTGGAGTTTTAGATATGAGGCCCACAACATTCTTATATAAATATTAGGAATTTATTTAGCTATTTTGTATAATAAAAATATGTGTAGTTTTGTTATACAAAAATAGAATTAGTTTTCTCTTTAAACCTTTATTCTTTGGTTTGAGTAATAATTACTTTATGGTTTATGTCTTCAAAGGAGTTGTTAAGCATTACATAAAGCAAATGAAAATCCAAATCACCAGTGGTATTAAGGTGCATGCAAGGTTCATTTAGCTAGAGAACTTAAATCACATGTTTATGCCAAGAGTTATGCCATGCTTATGTGTTGACTTAGGTTGGGGTTATACCTAATGCATCTCTTAGGTTGTGTTTCTATACATGACACACAACAACACATGGGAGTTTTTGAGAAAAATTTTGTAGTTAGTATTTTTGGTGTAAGGATTTTTGGGTTGTTACAGTGTCTTTCTTTATTTCTGCATATTTTACTTCTTTTCAGCACTATCTGTTTTATTATTCTGCCTTTCTACTTTCCTACAGCAGTAGCCTGATTTGATAATTACCTGTTGATTGTAGAGCAAAATGTTATATAGTGCCCGGTAGCCACTACATACTCCCTTATTCCAATAATATTTTTAGGTGATCATGCGGTTGCCACTATCTCATCTTTGGTTCACAAATTCAAGGTTTGAAAGCAACAGATCATTAACAAGAACGGCATTATTATTTGTAATCCATCATTATGCAAAGTTTGCAACTTTTGCGGTGTGCTTTGTCATAATCCCGTTGCCTTATGCTCTTACTGAATACTCATCTCTGCAGTCTTGCTGTAGTTTTTTTTCCACACCTGTCAATTCATAGTTTGATCTTTCTTATGACCACAGTGCGTCAGACTCGATCAGTCAACTCATCAAAGGCTTATAGTGCTCATAGCTCCAACCTCTTGGCATCATCGTCAGGACATCCTTCCACCATGTGTGCTTCACGCTTCTCCAATTTGACAAGGGTAGCGAATTTTTAGCAGCTTAGCGAGTTTACCTATTTTGGTTATGCTATTCATATGTAACAGCAGTATGTTTGCTCAAGTACCTTTGTACGCAGACTTTATTTGCGGCTTGGTATGCAAGAGGAAATACACACATTTGTACGTGCTTATATGCTATTAGGCAATAAAAGGACGACTTATTGCTTCTGCATTTCTAGCCCGTGCAACGTGTTAAAATGGAGTGTTTAAATCATAATTGACTGATATATACCACCTTTGCCACTGCATCTAAAACTGTTATACATTGTCTACATCGTTAGTCTCCTGCCCGCGCGAAGCGCGGGGTTACCCGCTAGTTTCTATATAATTGGTGGCAAATGACATGGCCATTGGTTGCAAGCCGCATGCTACCTAGCTCGCATCCTCCAGAGTCCAGGAGGAAGGTTTAATTAATGATCATAAATATCCCTTGGTGATTTGTTGCTCAAGCTCATTGAAGTTCCAAGCATCATTGACCGAGTATTCACCTGCAAAATAAGCCTTAGAAACCTTCACAAGCAACAAATCTTCACTGGACTAGAACTACAGCTGAACCATGTAGACAGTAGCCAAGAGGCACAGAACAGAAAATTACCTATTGAGTCTCTCCGCAAGGCAGTTAAATGAGCACAGCTGCAGGAAAATGTATAGACTGAATTTGGTCACCGAAATATATTAGCATAAAAGAGATGTCGATGGATAAGAACAGTTACTAAAATGAAAATGAGGGAAAAAGGAGCATGGGGTTATTCTACAATTAAACGACAAGAGTAATATCTTAAACTACATCAAGAAAAAAGAGGAGGAACAAGTATTTGGGTTCAGTGCAACAAATACATGAAACTAGCCAACTTCAGTAAAATAGCTAGGTTATTTTTTTTTTTTTAAAAAACTTCCAGCCCAAAGACATGAAAACAATACTTGTGAAATATGAATATCAAACTTGGGCCTGTTAGTAAGGGTAAGTTCCAAGTGAGTACTATTAGTATGTATGCCAATTGGCCAAGATGGTACACTCGGTTAAAACTTTGGCAGAGCAAGTATAAGCAGGGTGCATAAGCATAGGCCCAAAACACATAGGGGCTAGGCTCTACGCAGACTTTTAGGCTTATGGTGTTCAATGAAATTTAGAACTCCGTTGGACACATAAAGTAACTTGCTACCACAAAAGGATGACAATAAGTGAAAGGATATTGCACAATCCTAACAACTGAAACATTTATAGAAACCTGAAAAGGAAATCTAAATGTAATCCTGACACTGTATCACTTAGAGCACATTATACATGGTGATGTTCATTTATGCAGACTGCACACACAAAAAGAAAATAGAAAATAAGGCTAACACAGGAATAATTGTGCAAACCTTCCAAGTGCTTTACCCAAGTCCGCACATAGGGACCGAATGTATGTTCCTTTTGAGCAAGTAACACGAAATATCAAATTCTGTCTGTAGAATGCAACCCAAAAAAACATCATCAAGAGGAGTACAGGTAATTATATGAACACTGACCAGATATTTATTATCTGCTATGAATTCAAAAGTAGGAAAAGAGGAATGTAAGAATACCTATCTTCCAAACTGCGCTCAATATCAAATTGGTATATTGATATACGTCTTGGTGAAAGCTCTACTGTTTCACCCCTCCGTGCTTTGTCATACATCTTTTCACCACCAACCTGATTTCATGGTTGATTAACATTGTGAGCTTGTAAAATTTGTCATATATCTTTTGGAAATAACGCAACTTGTGAACTTGTGATTTCATGGTTGATTAATTGAGTAATAGGCAGTGTGATGGCAGATGAAAGATCTAACAGTAATATCAAACTGTATTAGGTATTATGACCAAATCCAACTATATCCTTATGTCATTATTTACAGAAAGCGCAGTAAACAAACAAGTCCTGAGATAGTGTAATAACAGTAACCTATATGCACCTTATCTTTCTGTTTCCCTTTTTTATCTTCATAGAATTAACAATATACTTCAAGTGGTTTCTAGCTTATATTATCCAAAAGTGTAAAATTGCTGAGCAGATTATCATACATGCATAACAAATAGTCAGCAAATCCCATGAACAACTCTAGCAGCATTCTTTTAAATAAATTATGTGGAAAAATAGCTTTGGGTACAAGAATAGTGTACCTTAATGGCAGAAAACATTGGAGGAACTTGCCATATCTCACCCTTGAATGATGCTGCTGCCTTTCTAATATCTTCATCTTTGATGTGTTCCCATGGTTCCCTCTGGATAATCTGATCATAGAAGTATGGTAGGCATTACTGTCATCTAAGCAGAATTGTAGAGATACAGATAATTTAAATGAAAGTTAATATTCAAAATAACTACACAGGAGCAGATTTGAGTAAGCACAAGTGGTTTAATTAATTATTTCAAGAAAAAGGTAAAGATTGACACAATCAACTATTGAGATCTGAAAATAGAGTATGTAATTTCTGACACTTGTAAAGATAGGATCAACAAATTCTTGCATAATTACCTACTAAACTATATGTAGACTATATATGCTAATAAGGTGATGAACCTCTTTTTACATTTTAGGATAGAATCTTTCAATATGATTTCTCAGCAGCATTGACCAGAAGCATAATTAACTGTGAAAATAGAGTTAACAGCCACCAACTAAATGATATGTAGACCATATATGCTCATAAGGTGATGAACCTCTTTTCAGGATAGAATCTTTCAATACGATTTCTCAGCATCATTGAACAGAAGCATAACTAACTGTGAGCCTAATAGGTTGTTATCTGGTGATGCTTCCCCAAATGCCTTCAATAATGTAGACTCATTTGCAACCCCTGAATATAAGAATGTTCAGCAGACCATTGTACAGGTGATAGGATACATACTGGTGAATCTGCATCCCAGGTTGATGTGGCTTCTCCAAGTCGGAAAACACCGCTATAGCCTTTAACCATTCCTTGGTAGCTTCAGAATCACGAGATCATTCAGAAAAAGAATGTACAGCAAGTGCTAGAGATGGAGGGATTATAGCAATAGTACACAAAACAATTCTTTCAGAGTCCATATTTTATTTTATTTCTCCAAAGCCTACTACACAGTCTATACTAGAGCAAATTTGAAGATAAGCGTAAGCCAGAGGACCATTGTCAAAGCATCCACAAGAATACGCTTTCCCCGAAAGATTAGACGATGTTACCTATCAACAATTTTGGTTGCTTTTCCTACACAAACAATCAACAATCCAGTTGCCATGGGGTCCAGAGTTCCAGCATGTCCAACCTGCGACCACACAAATATTGCAAAACATATACTTAATGTTAAGTGCTAATACTACATTCAGATACAGTGAAAAAACCCTGATATCACCTTTTGTACTTTCACCAAGCGCCTCAACTTTCCACAAACAGTAAACGAAGTCCATCCTGAGATTAGAAGAAAGACAAGTTCAGATGAATAGTTCAGGATGGAAGCAACAGAGCAAATTAATAAAACACCGCTCAAACCTAATCCTGTCCGCACATTAACTAATTATTATCTGCCCTGTCTTGAGGCAAAGCTGCAGTAGTGCCACACTGACTGATTGCCATGTAATTGTTGCGGCTCACATTTCACAAAAGGAACTTTCCAGTGATGCATCAGATAAAAGTAGCTAAAATACTACTGCTGTCTTAATCTCACACAGACGGCAACCTAGTACTGCCGATGATACATTTTGGTGAGAATCCCAGAACCTGCAATGCACCAAAGGAGAGGGGAAAGGCATCACCTTTGGGCTTGTCGATGAGCACGACGGTCCCGGCCGGGCCGTCCCACCTCGGCGGCAGCTCCGTGGTCCTGGTGACGAGGTACGGCTGCGGACGCTCCTCCTCCCTGGGCACCTCGCGCTTCACCTGCTGCGGCTCCGCTCCCGGTCTCTTGGCCTTGTTGCCGGCTTGGCCGGGGCCCTTCTTCAGAGACCTGAAGAAGTCTTCCACCTTCCTCTCCAGCACCTCCCCTTTGTCGTTGCTGTCGCCGCCCTTCTTACTGACCACCCGCTCCTCTCCCTCATCTTCCTTCTTCTCGTCGTCGAAGAAGACGAGGCACCTATCGGCGTCGGAGGCCGGGGCAGCGTCAGCAGAGACGAATGCATTGTCGAGCGACTGGTGGGGGAAGTACTTCTTCTCCAGGCGGTAGAGCATACGGTAGTGCTTGTCCTTCTCCCACGGCATAGCGAAGGTGTCGTGGAAGTAGAGCGCCTCCTCGCGCGCGTGCAGGCGCGGGAAGTCCACCACCTCCGGCCGGAGCTCGACGAATTCCGACGACGAGGAGGAGGGCTTGGTGGTGGTGGTGGCGTCAGGGTCGGGGAGGAGGCGGCTGCGGCGCTTGCGGAGGTACCGGCGCTTGGCGCGGTCCAGCGGCTGCTCGTCGGATGCTGGCTGCGGCTGGCGGTCGGCCCCGGCGGCGTCGGAGGCGGAGGATTTGGGGGGATTGGGTTCCGCGGGGCGGTGCACGATGAGGTCGTAGTAGAGAGGGTAGGGAGTCGCGGTGAGCGAGAGGAAGCGGTGCGGGAGGCGGAGCAGCGGCGACGGGGAGGAGGAGGAGGGGGGCAGCAGCGCCGCCCTCGCCGCCGCCGCCATGGCTCCTGCTCGAGGAGGCATTCGTGTCCCCGCGGTGCGCGGGCCGCTTGCTATCGGTAGGGAGAAAATAGGAATTTTGCCCATGTAGCAAGCGGGTTTCATTCAAATGCCATCATAGTTGTGGGCTTCGCCAGAATACTCTTATGAAATAGACGCTTCACGCTATTTTGTTATTTCCTGATTTTAGACCACCTTGAAAAAAATTCATCCCAATTTTTCACATGCTCTGACCATTTTACCCCTGCCTCTGTTTCTCGTTCTCTCCTCTCCTCACGGACGGTAAGCCGTCTCTCTCTCCCGGGCGAGAGCAGGACGTCGGCGGCCGCCGTCCTAGGCCGCTCCTCCCCAGGTGCGCCGCTCCATCGTGAGTCGTGACTGAACCACATCGTCCCCCGTGCTGACTGCTCCGGCAAGTTAAGCATGGCCATCCTCCTCCGCGGGCGCCATGACTGCTGGCCCCTCCTCGGCACTGCTAGCCATCACCTTCCGCAGCTCCCACGGTCGCCTTCTGCCCCATGTCGTGCCGCAGCGCCGCTTTTATGTCGCCTGCGCCTCAGCCCAGACGCTCGAGGGATGCGGCCGCGCGCGGCCTGCTCGCCGGCGGCTCGAGCAGGGGCGTTGCGCAGGGTTCGGCAACGCGCCTTGGGAGGAGTGGCCCGTGGTCGTGCTCCCGCCCGGGAGATCGCCCCGTCGGGAGAGACATAGAGACTAGACGAGAAGAGACCCTGCGATCTAGCCCGGGAAGCGGACGCTGCCGTCGAACTGCAACGACCAGATGGCCTCGGTGGGCGGGAAGGACTAGAGCGACGGCGACAGCACCACCATCACCATGCGGCGGATAAGAAGCCGGACAGGCGCGCCACCCACAGCATCACGTTGCTCCCCGCGGCTTGGCTGGGGCCGCCTTCGCCTGGGGCAGGGAGCCGTCTTGGGGGCGGATGACGGCGGTAAGGCTCGGCCCGGGGGCGCGGCGCGAGGGGGGGGTGTCCTGGGGCGGCGGTGCTCTGCCTTTCCTGCGAGCAAGAGAACGAGAGGGGGAGAGATGAGAGGGCAGGGGTCAATGAGCTCAAGGGCAAAATGGTCAGTTCAGGCTAAAATTTTGGGTGAAAAATATTAAAAGTGGACTTAAATCTCAAAATGACATTATAACGTGTTGGACTTGTTTCATGAGGGCATTTCAGTGAAGCCCACAAACTTGATAGCATTTGGGCGAAGCCCACCTGCCATGAGGGCAAATTTCCAATTTTCTCATCGGTAGGGGAAGCGAGAGCCGAGTCATGCGGAAGCCTAGCCGTTGGATCTGCAGCAGATGGTGCAGATGGAGAGCATAGCATCATCGATGTCCATGAGGACTTGCAGGTAAGAAAATGGAGGATGACAATTAAAAATGCAACGAACTATCATGTTTTATAACATAATATAATAAAAATAAAGTTGATTTTTAAGAGCAATGTTTAAATCAGAAATTAGAGAATAAATAAAATTACGGTAATGCTCCTATTAAGACATCCGAAAGGCCGGACGCCACTCCACTCACTGACACATGCGCCTTCTTGCCTAAAAAAGCAAAATCAACTCCCGCACATCTCGCTCCGCTCCCGTCCTTACCCCTTCCATGCTCGTCATCTCCTGCCGCAGCGCACCAATGCCCAATGTCCTCCCCCCCGGGAGCCTCCAACGATTGTAGATCCGGCGGCCCTGTCTCCCACCTCGGCGAGATCTATAGAGCAGGAGTGAGATCCACTCGCCTCTAGCGAGATCCATAGAGGTGAGGTGACGATGTTGCATGAAAGTGGGCGCCCTCTCATCCACCTGGCGTGGTGGCCTCTCCACCCCCGGCGGTGCCCTCTCTCACCCCGGCGACCGCTCCCCCGACCTCGGCGGCCATGGTGATCCTCGCCCCCCATCCCCCATCGTCTCCGCCGAGCTAAACCCGATACTGGTGGTGCTGGTGGCGGTGGTGCTCATGCACCGCCACTCATCGCCAGCTATGACCCCAACTGCTAGAATCGACCGGCCCAGGCTCCCCTTCCCTATGTTGCAAATGTATGTTTCTGGTGTTTCAGCCATTTCAAAGGTACGTTGCAGTTGTTTTTTATGGATGTTGGAAAAGTAAATCAGAGGATGTTGCACATGTTGCATATGTTGCAAGTGTTTTAGAAGCATGTTGCAAACATTTGTTCAAAATATTTCATCTGTTTACAGATGTATGTTTCAACCGTATTTATCTGGATGTTGCATATGTTTTCACACATATGTTGCAACAGTATGTTCCAAATGTTTCAGCTGTTTCAGTCTTATGTTGCAGTAAGTGTTTTTTTCATGTTGCACTTGTTTTATCTGGATGTTGCATATGTTTCATACACATGTTGTAAGCGTATGTCCCAAATGTTTCATCTGTTTCAAATGTATGTTGCATTCAAGTGTTTCTTTTTGCATGCACAGACCATCTGCGTTGGTGTCCATGAGGGCGAGCAGGGCCAAGCCGCGGCCACCGACGCGTGGAGGAGGCACAGGCCGCCGCCAGCGGTGTGGGAAGGAGGAACAGGTCGCGTGGCGCTGTCGTGGAAGAGGCGTTTCAGGCGGCCTAGAAGAGACGGGCGTCGTGCCAGTGTGGAAGAGGCGGGGGTGAGTCATCCAAGCAATGTGGGCAGCGGATCTGAAGCAGACGGTTTAGATGCGAGCACGGAAAACAAAGCTGACGTGAGTGATGCGCGAATCGGAGTGGACGGGATGGAGCACCTGCTGGCGTCCAAATGGACGCAGGCATCCGGACCTCCATGTGCAAGTGCTGCCGATAAAATTGTGCTATAGAGCCACTATGTTATTTCTTTATCGGCTTTCGATGACATGAGATCATCCATGGCATGATTTTAAAGCCCAACACGGCCCGAAACAACCCACCAGGCATTCAACCTGACACGCAGAACACCCAAATAGGTCCATGAGCCAGCAGCCCATCGCCGCATTGCGCTCTCCTGGTCCCTCCTGGCTCTCAGACAGCCAGAGAGGAAGGCATGATAGGGCGGTTGTGGTTTCATCACTACATACAAAGCACAAGTATTTGTTGGGTGATTATGCAAGCGGTAGATCGATGTGCCATTTTTAATAAACAACCTTATGTTGATGGTTTTTTTTGTCACCAACTAATAAATTTAGTGCCACGTGTTGGTTTGGATCACCTAGCTCTAGGAAACTCAAAAGTACATTTAGGTCCGTTTGGCATAGTGAAGTTGTTTTTTAAAGTTTCACCTCAACCAAAAGCTTTATCAATGAAGCTAAAGTTGTTTTTCAACCTGTTTTTCAAAATAACTCATGATGGGAGACAAAATGAATGAAATGACTACAATGGCCCCCATTTTTTCCCTTTCCACTTTTTTTCCTATTCTTTCTCCTACCCATCGGTTTCATCCAAGAGTCACGGCTGCGCCAACACCTGCAAGCCCCGGCGTGACCTGCGGGCCCCAGCGGCCGCGAACGCCCGCGAGCCTAGCCTCGCTCAAAGGTCGCGCGTGCCTCGCGAGCTCCGACGGCCGCGAGTGCTCCGCGAGCTCCAGGTGCGCGTGCCTCGTGAGCTCCGGCATCCACACGTGCCTTGGCGAAGACGGCCGCGCCGCTTGCACCTAGTCCCGGCTGCCGCGGCGCTCGCGCCCGCTCATGCCCTAGCGATGACAATCGTGCCGCTCACCTGTGGTCCGGGGCCGCGCCGCGCTCCTAGCTCCGGTGGCCTTTGCCGTCTTCTTCTGATGCGACATGTCTCTCCTTCATTCGTCCGCACATGGCTCCTGGCAGCCGCGCCCCGCCACCCTCGCCGACCGCGCCCCAATGGCCACACCCCGACGAGCCGCACTCCTGGCGGTTCGCGCTCCCGCCGACGTGCCCCGGGCAAGCCATGCCCCGGTGAGCAGCACCGCCGAAGGTCGCGCTCCGGCAGGCCACACCCCATCGCCTCCCTCTTGCAAGCACATAGCGCTCTCTCTCTGCCTGGGCAAAAGGAGTCTTTTGTGCATGCTGGGCCCCACATGTGTTAGGTGAAACTGGAATAAACTACTTTTTTTTAGCTCTCTTCCATCCCATCTTTTTGTGAGAGGAGGGAAAAACAGCTTCATCCATGAAGCTGTTTGGAAAAGGGGTGTTTGGAAAAAAAACAGCTCACAACACCTCATGAAGCTGTTGGTGGAGCTATGCCAAACATGCTCTTAATGGGTGTAACCCTCGTGATCTCTTTCTTATTCGAATGATATGAGTCAAGCACAAGTTTAGTCTCATGTGAAGTCATATATCGTGTTAATGAGGGTGCCCGTTGAATGGATACACATCAACTAAAGTAATTAAACATTGGTGTTACTCCAAGAATCTACGGTCATTGAGCAGAGATTAACAAATTGAATTCGAGTAAAAGCTCTGAATCCGTATCCAACAGTGTTAGAAAAAAATTATTGTATTTCACTGAAAGCACGACGAACAATATCACCAGAAAATAATGGCAAAAAATTCCAAGAGCCTTAGTCGTAGTGGCTCTAGAGTTTGAAAGTCAAGTTGTGGATGTGTTGTAAGATTCACTGGACTCAGACATGAACCTTTTGCAAGAATGATAAATTGGAGCTGGCATCTTTGAATAACAAATGTACTCGACCCAAGCAAGAAACACAAATCTCACGGAGCAACAAAGCAATTATGCTCATAAAGAAGAGTGTTCCTAGGTAAACTTGTAATTACAGCCCACAGAGCCAATTTGCTTCGCATAATCTCGCATTATCGCATAAGCATATGTGCTAAGAGTTGTGGCTTGAATCTTGCAAGCACTAAAAACACCTGACCATCTTCATGACCTCTATCGTGCTCCTCATTGTTGTCAGGACGGGATATCGATATATATAATATAGAGGTGCTAGCAAAATGTCAAGTGTGCATCATCTTACTTGATACCAGTCCTGTTAGTGCTGTGCTCCACCATGCATCCTCCTTTCGGCTCCGCCATCAGTGAACTCCCACTACATAGAGACCCTTATATATGAACCTTGCCTGTCATCAAAATACAAGACCTGTTCCTGATTCCAAGACCAGATGCTGACACCATGGACGGACGCGCACCGAAGTTGGCACCAATCTTTCCTCCCCAGCATCCTAACCGACCACGGCGAGCCACACCTCGTCAGCTCTTACCGTGTTATGTTCCTGTTGGGACACAGATAGCTTGGTCACGAAGGCTATCCTCCCCTCACATCTCTTCATCACACACCTAGTGGACTAAGCCAGAATATGGGCTGTCATGTTTATTTTGACAGGAATCTTGCAGGGACCTTCGCCTACGACATCTGACCTTGCAAAGGTCCGTGGCCAGCGGAGGCGTCTCAGCGAAGGCCCGAAGATTGCTTCAAGGCGGCGCCCGGGAAGAGGACGCAAAGGTCACTAGGGGGAAGACAATGAATCAACTCGGCGGCTGGAGAAGATCGGCGGAGGTTAGGCCTTCGTCTTTCATGGGCAGGGCTCCCGAAGGAGGCACGTGCTGCATAACCACTGGGCCTCCAGTGGGCTTAAAGCTAAGGCTCATGTGGCAAGGTGGTTGAGGGAGAGAAAATCTGATGTACCCCTAGGAGTTTATAAGTGTACCAACATATGCCCAGAATATACCCTACAGATTGTGAGGGCATAGGTGTAAAAGAACTCCGCCCTGTACAGTGACCTATAAAATGGGAAAGCAAACCCCATGTAAAGGGGAGAGACCAATAAATCACTAAAACCCTAATTGAGTCATATGAATTGTTTTCTTACTTAAACAGACCTTTACCCCCTCCTTGGCGAAGGCCCCGGAGTAGTCAGCTTGCTGGGAATAATTTTCCCAACAGTTCCCGGGCTTCGCCGCTTGGCTGACTGAGGCCAAGCTCGCCGCGCCGTGACCTATGCAAGAAGACAGGCTTCAATAGCATGGACGTGACTAGACAACGTTCCTTGCATTGGGACACAACTTATATATTGTAATAATATTTTTAGTATTATGATGATGGTAATAACAATGTAAGTTGATCTGGTGTCTGGTCCATATATAGTAAAAACACAGATTTGCTCATTCACACTCTCCTGCTGCGCTGCAAATCCGTTTGACACCTGCCTCCTCTGCTCGATTCGCGTCCGCCCGATCCCCAGCCGTCCAATTCGCCCATGCCCGCGTCCACTATAGACGGAGCAGAAGAGGCAGCGGCGGCTACCAAAGACGGAGAAGAAGCGGCGGCTACTTGAGACAGAGAACAAACTTTGGCGGGCTTAGAAGAAGGGGCTCTAGGGGAGGCAGGACGGCCAGGCGAAGGGGACAGCGGTTGGGCGGTTAGAGGCCCTGCAGGCGGCCGGGCCAGGGAGGACAGGGGCGTCGCGTCGAGCTCACTGGCGCGCTTCCCTAGGGTTAGGATGGGTGGGGTCGAGGGTCGAGGATGGATGGCAGGTGGCGCGGCAAGGCGGCTCACCGTCGGCCACCAGTGGCAGGGTCAGGGCGGGGGTGGGGCTAGGGCCAGGGCCGAGGAAGATGGCGGAGCTCCAATGAACTTTCTTCACTTTAGGGGAGGGCGGGGGTGGGCCAGCCGACGGCAAGGCAGCCAAGGCTAGGGGCGACGGGGGAGGAGGCGAGGGTGGGGGTGCGGGAGGCAGGGAGCCGGCGACGGAGAAGAAGGCATTGCGGACGAGGCATTGGGGAGGAGCACTATAGGAAGATGACGAGTGATGGTTTGCTAACGATTAGTCGACTATGCAGGAGACACAGCAAAAAACAATAATGATATGTTACTGGCATCCGTCCCGTGACTCCTGTCTGGACGCAGCTCATTTCTCATCCACTTATCCGCGTGCTCCGCCTGCGTCGCTCGCTCGCTCTACGCTGCGCCCCCCCACTCGCGCGGGATGGACTCCGCTCGCTAGCACCACCCCTGCTCGAGGGACGTCCGCTCGCTGATGCCCCCCTCCCCCCACTCGGGCCTACCCTGCTTGCAGCTCGGGGGGACAGACTCCGCCGGTGCCTCCCCTGCCCGTATTCACGCCTCCCGTCGCGACCACACTCCATCTGCCTGCCGCGTCCACTGCCAAGGTCCGTGCCACTGACGAGCTCCGCACCGATGACCTCTGCGTACTCTGTGGCATCTAGCTCCGCGCCGGTATCGCGCTCCACAAAGACGAGCTCTATTCATCCAAGCAGCAAGGTGACATTGCACTGAAAGCGCATGTTGCAAGCGTTTATTTCAAGTGTTTCAGTTGTTTCAGAGGCATGTTGCAAGGGTTTCGTATGGATATTGCATATGTTCAATGGTCGTACACTTATGTTGCAAATGTCTGTTCCCAATGTTTCATCTGTTTTTTCAGACGTATGTTGCAAGTGTGTTTCTGTGGATGTTGCATATGTTTCACACATATGTTGCAAGTGTTTTATTGGGATGTTGCGTATGTGTTGCAATTGTTTTTCAAGTGTTTCATGTGTTTTTTGTAAGTGTTTCAGACACATGTTTCAAACGTTTCATCTGTCTTTAGACGTATGTTGCAAGTGTTATATCCGGATGTCTCAAAGTGCCGCTAAACGTTTGGCGCTAGTGCCTGAAAAAAAAAGAATTCCTCTCTTGTAGTTCTCTGCCTGAAAAAAAATAGAATTCCTCTCTTGTAGTTCTCATGCGCGTATGGGCCATTGGGCCAGCTGGTCTTTGACTCGCTTCTGTTCATTTCTTTCCACAAGAAACCTGCATGCATGCATGGAGAGATGCCGTGCAACACTTTGACTCATAGTCGTCCATACTGGACGTGCTCCATGTTTTAGTTAGCCCGCCTCGTCTCAAAACCTAGATCGGCTTTTCTTTTCTTGTTTAAAGCTTCCATTGAAATCTTTACTGACCCCCTAAGGTATCCGAAGGCTCGAACTTTTCTCTACCTTAATACAAAGACGCGCAAACCTTTTACGTGATCGAGAAAATCTCCCTGGTCGGCGCTCGGCGACGTGTTCATCATGACAGAAGTGGAGGCGGAGGCGGGATCAAGTTTGGAGCTGAAGGCGCCTATGTGGGCAAAGTCGCTGGCGATGGAGAAGCGCTTGGACGCGTTGGGCCAGTAGATCGCGGACCTCAACAAGATCATCTATCCTCGTCGTGCTTCTGCGGTGGAGTATCCTGATCTATCAGGCCTGAGCGAGAGGCCGACCGAACGGCGGAATCGGCGCGGCTCCATGAGCAAGCATGGGACGAGACGGTGAAGCGAGGCAAGGCCAACGAGGAGCTGCTGCGCTTGGGGCGGGAGTACGTCCGGCTCACCTCTGAGATGAGGACTCCGGATTTCTCCGGCATGACCGAGGCCGACCGGGCGGCGGAGGCGGAGAGGCTCAGGAAGAAAGCGTTGGAGAAGGCGCGTCGTCTCCAAGAGGCGGGGGACCCCGAAGGTAGGCGGCGGGAAGCGGAGGCTCACATCCTCGACTTCGATCCTAAGTAGAAGGGCATCTAGTACAACTGGCTCTGCTTCGTCAACCTCGCAAGTTTTGACCTCGACAAAGAGTGTAAGTCGCCCCCGATTCTTCCCGCATTGTCTTCTCTTTTCTCTTTATTTTTTTTGCTTGATTATCTTAATATTAATATATATTATTTATATGATTGTGTTTGCATTTTCATCTAGTTTTGCTAGAATTAACTATTATTTATCGTGAGCAAGAATTCAAGCTACCATATTTAATTTGTGGTTTTTCCTGTGGCACAGCGCCCCAAGGTCCGATGAGATTTACTGATGATGATGCATTCGAAATGAACAAGCCACACATGCTTTGATGGGAGTAAACATCTTATCTGCCAAGATAGCCTCTTCGGATGTCGGCTACCCGATCCGAGTGTACGGCACTGTCATTGCCCGGGACTGCATTGACAAGAAGTGTGTTTATCTCTTCCACCGCCCTAGAGACCAATCCCAACTCATTAACTCTAAGGTACAGCTCCTTTTCGATCTTCTCAACAAACAAAGAATGCATTGCTTGCTCTTTGTTTCAATAAATATTACACCCTATATTTTGTACCAAGATCATAAGGCTAAAATCTATATAATACTGACATTCAAATTGATTTCTATTGGTTGAGAATGTATCTGCCAGATGTCTTAAATAAGTATACGTAATTCCCATCCTCATCTGTTGTTTGAATTCATGGTGATGGAAGTTGAATTTATTTCATGCAAACATTAGCTGGCTGCACCATAAAGGTGTTTAGAAAACTTGCCATGCTTGTTTGTAGACTCTGGTGGGCTAGCATTGGCCCCGTTCGCTGGTCTGAAACTTGGCTGAAACTGGCTGAAAAACACTGTTCTGGCTGAATTGTTGTGAGAGAAAAACACTGTTCCGACTGAAAAAAGAAGCCGAACAAGCCATTTTATATTTGCATGGTTGTAAATGGTAAAACTAGATGATCCATATCTGCTGGACCAGTGCCAGCTGCGCTAACATCTTTAGCGTGCTGTGTGGCCTAAATTTCATCCACTTTTTTCACAACGCTATGTAATTGGAATAATTTGTCACTGACCCTATCATGTAAACCCTTTCGCAGGATACTCCTTTGATCTTGACTGGCCCAAAACGAGGACTTGCATTATTAGACGCTATGTATGTTGAGATTGATCTGAAGATAAAGGGTCGTCATGGGCAGGATAGAGAACTCAGCAAAGGAGTGTTGTTTATCAAAGGCACGGTGCACCGATCACTGAAGGAATGTAAGCTTGAAACCAATTCTCTTTCAACAAAGTACTATGGACGTGACACATGCCGTTGCCCCTATTGCAGTGGAGGCAACTATTGCAGTTGAAGTTATTGAGGGATATTTTGACGGAAGAATCACTGCCCACACCTCCAGCATCAGGAAAAGCCTTGTGCTTTATGATAGCAAAGTGCCTGGCGATGGTCATAGGCTCTGTTTGGGACCGCGGCCCACGCGGTGCGGTAGCCAGGAATCCATGGTGCTTTGGTTCAATCTTGTGACCGTAATCTCTTACGTGGTTGCAAGAATCATGGATGTCGCAGGCCGTTTAGCAGGATTCTTGTAGTTGGCGATGGGAAATCCAATTTTAATCGGTTCCAAGCAGGGCAATAGAGCTATCCAACTTAAGCGACCTGTTGTGTCCGTTTTTGTAAAAGATTGGCTGATAACTGTTGCAAAGACGGGTGATGGTAAATCTGTACACAGGATTGGATTTTCTCCAAAGAAGAAAGGCAGAGAAGAAGCTGTAATTACAGTTGGTGTCACTAAGATGCGCGTGAAGGTTGCTTGGCCAATAATGGACCCCTAACATGTTTGCAGATAAGCATCATTTTCATTGGTAGATGTGCATGCTTCGGTGTGGCCATATCTGATTAGTGATGTTTGCGTCTACCAATAATATAAGTTGTGCAACAACTAGCTGGACTCCAGACCCAGAAATTAGATGGTTTCTATAGCTATTAATTAGTCTTCGAACTAATAAGAAAAATGTTGATGTGTCACTATAGTTATTGAAGAGAAAGAAGGAAATGGTTTCTTATATAGAAAACCATGTCTACATGAGAACCAAAATACAAAGAGATGTGATCGGTAGATGCTATAAGAGAGAAGATAGATGATTGGATACATATTTTATTTGTAGAAACTATCCATTAAGAGTATAGTTTACGTAGGTGGTGTCTATATTAGTTAGCAAGTATGGAAACTATCTCATAGTTTTTCTGGGTTGGGACTGCCTTAATGTGTGTAAACTGTTGTGTTGGTCTTATTAGGACAGTCTCAGCCTTAAAACTTGAGAGAAGTTTTCATAGCAAATACATCACCGTTAAATTAGAAACTACACATCCTATTGCATTGCATCCGTTTCTTAATGTGAAAAATGTTGATGTGTCACTATAGTTATTGAAGAGAAAGAAGGAAATGATTTCTTATATAGAAAACTATGTCTACATGAGAACCAAAATACAAAGAGATGTGATCGATAGATGCTATAAGAGAGAAGATAGATGATTGGATAAATATTTTATTTGTAGAAACTATTCATTGAGAGCATAGTTTACGTAGGTGGTGTCTATATTAGTTAGCAAGTATGGAAGCTATCTCATAGTTTTTCTGGGTTGGGACTGCCTTAATGTGTGTAAACTGTTTCGTTGGTCTTATTAGGACAGTCTCAGCCTTGAAACTTGAGAGAAGTTTCCATAGCAAATACATCACCGTTAAATTAGAAACTACACATCCTATTGCATTGCATCTGTTTCTTAATGTGGGTCTGTAATAAGTTCGATGTTTCTCCCTTCATCTGCACTCCCTCTCTTTCTCTCTCCCGTCTATTCTCTTTCTCCATCCTCTATCTTATCCGAAACGATGGGTGAGGTCGGAAGATGGAAGATGGCACAATGTGAGCGGTAGGGGTGCGACGGCGGGCGGGCACGTGGGGTGCTAGACGAGGCTGCGACCGCATGGGCGGTGTAGGGTGCAGCTAGAGCTAGGAGAGCGCGGAGAGCTGCAGCCAGATGAGGGCACGACAGATCTGGTGGTGTGGGGTGCAGCTGGTGGTGCGGGTGTGGAGTTGTGGCCGGATGAGGGCATGGGTGGCGTGGAGTTTGATCGGCGAGGCGGGCGTGCACCGATGGGCGTCCGACAGCGTTCAGGGCAACCCGGTCAACCAAACGGTGCGGTGGAGGGCATGGACAGCTATGCGGGGTGGCAGAGGCGTGCAGTGGCTAGGTGAGTAGGGTGGCAGAGGCATGGCTGCCGACCGTAGAGAGCGCGTGTAGCAGGTGAGACCCACATGAGGAAATCACATCTCGCCCCCAACGCAAAACCATCATTTTTTGCTGCCTTGGAGCTCGAGTCAACATTTGATATGAGAAACGATTTCCTCCAATGGTACCCGCAATGCCCCATCAAAATTTGAAATTAAAGACTGGAAGAAGAAACTAGACATGTTTCTCTTTATTGAAGGTTGAATATGATCCCCTCTAAATTCCCATTGCGTCCCCCACTGGCCCAAAGCCTGGCTTTTGATTCTAGTTCCTCATAGGTGAGCCTATGAAACCATCCAGATGAGGTTGTACGTCTAGATGAGGTGCGGCTTACCATGGACTGTGTTCTCACTAGGAAGGTAGGACTAGCACCATTCGCTGGGTGCATGAAAAGCACGAGAAGGTGCTCAAGTTTTAGTTTTTTTTGGAGGCAAGGGGGCCGGGTGGTGGAGGCGGGGAGTTCCCCCACTTGACTGTTTTCATTCCATTGATCTAGGTCTCAATGATCCATCATAATACAAGAGTTTTACAACCTTTTGCATGTGTGGAGTCTAAATTGCCATAATGAAGAAATTACACCAAAAGTCTCCAACGCTCCTATCTCGTCTCCGTACGTAGCCGGTATTTCCAAAGCTCAGCTTTCGCTCTACATCTAATGAGAGTTTAACGGATGTCCGCATACCCTTCTCTGAATAAGACCTCATTCCTTCGCTTCCACAGCTGCCAGAATGCAATGAATGCCCCCAAAGTGTTCTGTTGGGATTTGCTGGGGGCATTCCAGATAGTGTGAGTTGGAGATTTTGGATGCAGCGTCTGTTGGAAGCCGAATCCCAATCCTTTCCTTGAACTGAACATCAAAAGGACCGACGACAATAATGTGACCTGCCGTTTCGTCCCCTGAACCATAGACTTCGCAAATTGTACTGTCAACTATCGTTTTCTTGTAGAGATTGCTGCGGTACTAGATTCTTCTGCGCGCTAGCAGCCAGAGAAAGAATTGCACGCGAGGCGGAGCATAGCATTTCCAAATGAAGCTCGCGGCCGGGCATGGAGAACCATTTTATTTCTTGCACTGAGAAACCTGTATAAACTCCGTGAGTCAAACCACCCATTAGTTGTGTAGAAGTGACCACGTCGGGCATCTGGGCTACGGACAGATTGCCCTGGGGGAAGAGAACTTCTCGTGCAGAAAGATGGTGGGTGTGGGGTTCCTTATTCGCTTGAAACAAGGACTTGTTGGACAGATTGTCCTGGGTCGTGGAGGAGAACTCCTCATGCAGAAATATGGCAGGCGTGGTAGTCCACAAGATCACCGGCTCAGGTGAGTCGACCACTCACCAGTCTTGCCGATCATGGCCGAGCACGACAGACGTTGTCCGACCACACACTATGGCTAGAGGTAGAAGAAGTAAGGGAGAACAGAGCATACACACAGCCAGAGACACCAGCGTTGGACGAAGCCCTGTATAGGAGATGGCAAATCTGAACTATCTGTTTACTGAGTTAAAATGGCAAACTATATATACAACTCTATCCATTTAGTCCTAGTACAGCTATCATGCTGCTACAGTTACTAGATATGACAGCAGGGCTAACTTTGGCGCCTGCCCCTGTTGTGGCTACAGTGTGGCAGGTGAGCCGTTCGGCGCCTACCCCTGCAACTGCTACAGTGCAATAGCAGGGAGCACTATACGGCACCGCCTTCACCTGTTGCGCATTCACACAAGGGATGCAGAAGATTATCTAACAATTCTTCCTCTAATCCTTCTGCTACCCTTGAAGCCCCTCCATGCCGATCATCTTCTTCAGCTCCGTGAGTCGAAGACAGCCGAGCGGCTTGGTGAGGACGTTCGCGAGTTGCCGACCAGTTTCGACGAACTCGATGACGATCTGCCCTCCATCGACATAGTCCCTGAGGAAGTAGAACTTCACATCGATGTGTTTGCTCCAGTCGTGGAGAACCGGATTCTTCACGAGGGCGATGGCGGGCTGGTTGTCCACCATCAGTGCTAGTGGGTGAGCTTCCGTACCGGTCAGCTCACCCAGCAGCCGGTGTAACCACACAACTTGGCACGCCGCTGTGGCCTCCACTACGTACTCTGCCTTGAACGTAGACAGCGCCACCACCTTCTGTTTCAGCGACAACCATGAAATTGGAGCCGACCTGAGGAAGACGAGCATGCCAGAGGTGCTCTGTCGTCCGTCGATGTCCCCTGCCATGTCTGCATCACTGAACACAGTGAGCTACAGCCTGCTTCCGTCTATCTTGGGGAAGACGATCCCTTGATCCACCGTCCCCTTGACGTAGCGTAACAGCCGCTTCACCACAGCCCAGTGATCCTCTCTAGGATCCTCCATGAAGCGACTGACGTAGCCCACGACGAACGTAATGTCCGACCTCGTATGGACTAGGTAGCGCAGACCGCCGACGATGCTCTGGTAGAGTGTTGCATTCACCTTCGCCGCGGTGCTAGCCTTCGTCAGCTTCAGCCGCTCCTCCATCGGAGTCACGCATGGCTTACACTCAGCCATACCACTCTGCTCCAACAGCTTCAAGGCATACGTGCTCTGACCGAGTGTGAGTTCCTCTTTCCCCTGTCTCACCTCGATGCCGAGGTAGTAGGAGAGTGTGCCGAGATCACTCATTTGAAAACGAGCCACCATCTCGCGCTTGAAGCTATCGATGTCCTCCGCACACGCACCGGTGACGATCAAGTCGTCCACATACACACCGACGACGAGCTCCTCCTTCTCCCGTCGCTGTGTGTAGAGTGGTTGCTCGGTTGCGCACCGCTGGAACCCAAGCTTGACGCCCAGCGTGGCATCAAGCTTGGCGTTCCACGCTCGTGGGGCCTGCCGTAGCTAGTAGAGCGTTTGTGCAGTCGGAGCACCCTTTGCTCTGCTCCCTTGATGGCGAAACCCGAAGGTTGCCTGACGAAGACAATCTCCGCTAGCTCGCCGTTGAGGAAGACCGATTTTATAGCCAGGTGATGGACGCGCCAGTCCTTTGTTGCTGCCAAGGCAAGTAGCAAACGGACAGACTCCATGTGTGCTACTGGCGCAAAGACTTCCTCGAAGTCGATGCCCTCGCGCTGAACAAAGCCTCAGGCGACGAGGCGTGCCTTGTGTTTGATAATGGCGCCGAGCTCGTCCCACTTGACCTTGTACACCCACTTCAGGCTGATCGAACGGCATCCTGGAGGTGGATCGACGAGCTCCCAAGTCTCATCTTCCTTGATCACCTTCATCTCCTCCAGCATCACCCGTCGCCAGTTTCCATCGCGCTTGGCCAACGCGAATGTGGGTGGTTCCTCTGCACTAACGAGCAGCAGCTCTTGATCATTGAGCAGCCGACTTGCCAGGCTTGAGGGCCCTGTGCCACCGATGATGTCATCTAGCCTGCGGAACCGCACCTCCTCACCTTCGTGGAAGGCATCCACGAACTTAGTGATGTCACTTGGAGGTGAGGCGAACTCGATCGGCGTCGATGGAGTTCCCTGTTCTGCCGGAGTGCTCAGCACAACACCTATAGTGCTCGGCACCCCGGTTGCAGTGCTCGGCACTACTCCTGGATAGCTCATCACCACTCCTAGAGTAGTCTGCACCCCTCCTGGAGTGCTCGACACTAGTCTTGTAGTGGTCGGCACCACTGCAAGACTGCTCAGCTTCGCTATGGGAGTGCTCGGCACCCGTCCTGGAGTGGTCGCCACCAATGCAGGACCTCCCAGCACCACTCCTAGAGTGCTTGGCACCCCTCCCGGAGTGCTCGGCACCTCCCCAGGAGTGCTCGACTCTATTGCTGGAGTGCTCGACACCCCTCCCGATGTACTCGGCACCTCTTCCCCAACGTCTCCACCACTATGGATGACCAAGCGCTCGACGACGAAGGTGCTGGTGAAGCCGCCAGCTTCCCTCGTGCTCAGACTATTCCAGTCCCAAGCCACCTTCTCGTCGAACATGATGTCGCGCGAGACAAGTACCTTGTCTCCGCATAGGTCATAGAGCCAGTACGCCTTGGTACCCTCCGTGTAGCCCAGTAACACAATCGGTGTGCTCCTGTCTTCCAGCTTGGTGAGGATCAGCTTCATCTTCCTGACGTGGCCGATGCAGCCGAATGTCTAGAGGAAGTACGTGCTTAGCTTGCGTCCATGCCAAGCCTCGAACGGCGTCTTGCCCTTCAGGGCCTTGGTGGGAGCGCGGTTGAGGATGAACACCGCCGTGGTCACCGCCTCACCCTAGGACCTTGCCGACATGCCTTTGGCCTTCATCATGGATCGAGCCATGCCGACCACCGTCTGGTTCTGCCGCTCCACCATGCCATTCTGCTGTGGCGAGTACGACGCGGTGTGGTGGTGCACCACACCCTGATCCACGCAGTACGTAGCAAACTCCACCGAAGTGAATTCGCCGCCGCGATCAGTCCTCAACACACGGAGCTTCTTGCCGCTCTTGGCCTCCGCGCGCATCTTGAACTTGTTGATCGCCACCGCCGCTTCATCCTTGCTCTTTAGGAGTTGTAGCCACATGTAGTGACTACAATCATCCATGAGCAGAAGGAAGTACCGTCGACCACCATTTGTGGTTGGCATGATCGGCCCACAGAGGTCGCCGTGGACGAGCTCGAGAGTTCCTCCGCGCAATACTTGACCGCCTTTGGGAACTACAGTCTCCTCTGCTTCTCGGCCAGGTAGCTGTCACACAGCTCACCTCCGTGCTCGATGTGGGGTAGCCCTCGGACCATCTTCTCTAGTCGACCAAGTGTGTTGAAGCTGAGATGTTTGAACCGGGCATGCCACAGCCATGGTTCCTCGGTGTGCCTTGCCGCTAGGCACACCGGCTGCTCTACCTTCAGGTTGAGCAGGTACAACCGGTTCAGGGACCTCTTCACCTTGGCAAGAAGTTATTGTTCTCAGTCCCTGATCCTGAGGACTCCGTCCTTAATCAGTACCTCTCTACAGCGCTCATCCAGCTGACCAATGCTGATGATGCTAGAACACAGCTGCAGGGTGTAATATACATCCGTTAGCGCGTGGTGCTCCCCGTTCTGGCATCTGAAGATGATGGTGCCACGCCCTCATATAGCCACCCTTGAGCCGTCACCAAACTTCACCGTACCGGTAACATCGTCGTCGAGTTCAGAGAAGGATGCCTTGGAGCCCATCATGTGGTTGCTGGCACTAGAGTCCAGATACCACCGCTGCTCCTGCTCATCGCCCACACGTCCGAGGTGGACTTGGGTGCACGGTTCGTCGAGGTTGACAGCCCTCAGGGCCTTCCTAGGTCCTTCCACCGTCGTCACCTCTCCCTTCTCCTCGGCCTCGATGTCGTGCAGTGCATAGAACGTCGCCATCAGGATAGTGGCCTCATCATCATCATCAGCTTGTGCCAGATGAGCCTCAGCCTTCTTCTCCTGCTTGCGATTTGGGCACTCCCATGCTCAATGGCCCATCTTCCCGCAGCGCCGATAGGCGTTGGGGTCGACCTGCTTCTTCTTCTCCGAAGAAGCCTTGCCGCGGCGCTTGCCATCGCCGCCATGGCTGGAGGAGGCTACCCCTGAGTTCCTCCGAGCAGCCCACTCCTCCTCTATCAGTAGTAGTTTGCTGCTGTCCTTCATTGCTGTCGCCTGCTCTAGGCGCTCGTCCACCGCTCGTAGATGACCTGTCACATCCTCAATAGTGAGGGTGGACAAGTCCAGCATCGTCTCTATAGAGAGAGCGATCTAGATGTACTTTGTTGGCATGGAGTGGAGGTACTTGGAGACCGCCTCCTCTTCATTAATGGTGACGCCATGGCTCTTCAACTTGCTGATGAGCATCTATAGGTGGAAGGAGAAGTCCTCCACCATTTCACCATCCTTGAACTTAAGGTTGGCGTACTCCTGCTTTAGAAGCTAGGCCGTCGCCTTCTTTGCGCGGTCAAAACTGACACGCATCGCCGCAATAGCATCCCACGCCTCCTTCGCAGAGCTCTTCGCCCCCAACGGCTCCCTATACTCTGCCGGTACAGCAACGAGGATAGCCTCCAACGCTGACATGTCATCTTCCTCATTGTCGGTGCCCTTGTCAATAGCATTCCAGTGCCGTCGGGCTCTGAGCTTGACCTTCATGGTCACCGACCACTCTCTATAGTTGGTGCGAGTCAACGTCGGCCAATTGGTGCCACTGACCTCCTGCACCGTGTGAACAACGACCTCCAGTCATGGCTGGGCAACCATAGTAGTGCCACTATTATCGCCCATCTCTGAACCGTTCATCATCGCCAGCGGTTAGTATGGCGATGGAGTTTGTACGGCTCCGATACCACTTGTTAGCCCACAGAATCACTGGCTTAGGCGAGTTGACCACTCGCCAGTCTTGCCAAGCACCCGCTAGTGTTGCCGAGCTTCCACTAGCTATGCCGACCGTGAACAAGCATTGTCCGACCACACACACTATGGCTAGAGGTTAAAGAAGAGGGAGAACAGAGCATACACACACAATACAAGTACCAGCGTTGGCCGAAGCCTTGTATAGGAGATGGTAAATCTGAATTCTCTTTGTTGAGTTGTAGTGGCAAACTATATATACAGCTCTATCCATCTAGTCCTAGTACAGCTGCCCTGCTGCAACAATGACTAGATAACACAGCAGACTGACTTCTGCGCCTGTCCCTGCATGTGGCTATAGTCCAACAGGTGAGCCATTCGGCGCATGCCTCTACAGTGCTACAGTACCACATACATATGATGTGGCACTGCTGTGGCTACCCAGCCACGATCGAAGGTCGTTGTTCGCATGGTGCAGCAGGTCAGCGGCACCAATTGGCCAACGCTGACTCGCACCAACTATGGAGAGTGGTCAGTGACCATGAAGGTCAAGCTCAGAGCCCGACAACTCTAGAATGCTATTGACAAGGGCACCGATAATGAGGAAGATGACATGTCAGCGTTGGAGGCTATCCTCACTGCTGTACAGGAGGAGTACAGGGAGCCATTGGGGGTGAAGAGCTCTGCTAAGGAGGCGTGGGATGCTATTGCGGCGATGCGCGTCGGTTCCGACCGTGCAAAGAAGGCGATGGCCCAGCTTCTGAAGCAGGAGTACGCCAACCTCAAGTTCAAGGATGGTGAAACGGTGGAGGCCTTCTCCCTTCGCCTGTAGACACTCATCAGCAAGTTGAAGAGCCACGGCGTCACCATTGACGAAGAGGAGGTGGTCTCCAAGTACCTCCACTCCGTGCCGGCAAAGTACATCCAGATCGCTCTCTCTATAGAGACGATGCTAGACTTGTCCACCCTCACCATTGAGGATGTGACAGGTCATCTGCGAGTGGTGGACGAGTGCCTAGAGCAGGCGACAGCAATGAAGGACAACGGCAAACTGCTGTTGACAGAAGAGGAGTGGGCTGCTCAGAGGAACTTCGGGAAGGCAACCTTTTCCAGCTGTGGTGGCGATGGCAAGCGCCACAAAAAGGCTTCTTCAGAGAAGAAGAAGCAGGTCGACCCAAACGCCTATCGACACTGTGGGAAGATGGGCCATTGGGTATGGGAGTGCCCAAATCACAAGCAAGAGAAGAAGGCTGAGGCTCATTTGGCGTAGGCTGATGATGATGATGAGGCCACTATCCTGATGGCAATGTTCTGTGCACTGCACGACATCGAGGTCAAGGAGAAGGAAGAGGTGATGATGGTGGAAGGACCTGGGAAGGCCCTGAAGGCTATCAACCTCGACGAACCGTGCGCCCAAGTCCACCTTGGACGTGTGGGCGTCGACCAGGAGAAGCGGTGGTATCTGGACTCTGGTGCCAGCAACCACATGATGGGCTCCAAGGCATCCTTCTCCGAGCTCGACGATGATGTTACCGGTACGGTGAAGTTTGGTGATGGCTCATGGGTGGCAATCCAAGGGCACGACACCATCATCTTCAGGTGCCAGAACAGGGAGCACCGTGCGCTAATGGATGTATATTACATCCCGTAGCTGCATTCCAGGATCATCAGTATTGGTTAGCTGGATGAGCACGGCAGCGAGGTACTGATCAAGGACAGAGTCCTTAGGATCAAGGACCGGGAGCAGCGACTTCTTGCCAAGGTGAAGAGGTCCCTAAACCGGTTGTACATGCTCGACCTAAAGGTAGAGCAGCCGGTGTGTCTGGCGGCAAGGCACACCGAGGAACCGTGGATGTGGCATGCCTGGTTCGGACATCTCAGCTTCGACGCGCTTGGTCAGCTGGATAGGATGGTTCGAGGGCTACCCCACATCAAGCATGGAGGCGAGCTATGTGACAGCTGCCTGACCGGGAAGCAGAGGAGGCTACCATTCCCAAAGGCGGCATGTATCGTGCGAAGGACGCTCTCGAGCTCATCCACGACGACCTCTATGGGCCAATCATGCCAGCTACAAATGATGGTCGGTGGTACTTCCACCTGCTCGTGGATGATTGTAGTCGCTACATGTGGCTGAGGACTGATCGCGGTGGCGAATTCACTTCGATAGAGTTCGCTACGTGCTACGTGGATTTGGGTGTGGTGTGACACCACACCACGCCATACTTGCCACAACAGAATGACATGGTGGAGAGGCGGAACAAGATGGTGGTCGGCATGGCTCGATCCATGATGAAGGCCAAAGGCATGCCGGCAAGGTTCTAGGGTGAGGCGGTGACCACGGTGGTGTTTATCCTCAACCGCTCTCCGACCAAGGCCCTGACGGGCAAGACGTCATCCGAAGCTTGGTATGGGTGCAAGCTGAGCGTGTCCTTCCTTCGGACATTCGGCTGCATCGGCCACGTTAGGAAGATGAAGCCGATCCTCACCAAGCTGGAGGATAGGAGCACACCGATGGTGTTCCTAGGCTACGCGGAGGGTACCAAGGCATACTGGCTCTATGACCCACATGGAGACAAGGTGCTTGTCTCGCGCGACATCGTGTTCGACAAGAAGGCGGCTTAGGACTGGAACAGTCCGAGCACGGGGGAAGCTGACGGCTTCACCAGCACCTTCGTCGTTGACCACTTGGTCATCCACGGTTGTGGAGACGCTGGGGAATAGGTGCCGAGCACTCCAGCGATAGAGCCAAGCACTCCTAGGGCAGTGCCGAGCACTTCGGGAGGGATGCCGAGCATGCCAGGAGTGGTGCTAGGATGTTCTATAGTGGTGGCGATCACTCCAGGACCGTTGCTGAGCACTCCTATAGTGAAGCCAAGAGGTCTTACAGTGGTGTCAACCATTCCAAGACTGAGGTTGAGCACTCCTACAGTGATGCCGAGCACTATAGGAGTGGTGATGAGCTATCCAGGAGTAGTGCCGAGCACTACAACCAGGGTGCCGAGGACTCCAGGTGTTGTGCCAAGCACTCAAGCGGAATATGGAACTCCATCGATGCCGATTGAGTTTGCCTCACCTCCAAGTGACATCACTGAGTTCGTGGATGCCTTCCACGAAGGTGAGGAGGTGTGGTTCCATTGGCTGGACGACATCATCAGTGGCACAGGGCCCTCAGGCCTGGCTGGTCAGCTGCTTAAAGATCAAGAGCTACTGCTTGTCAGCACAGAGGAACCACCCATGTTCACGCTGGCCGAGCGCGATGGAAACTAGCGACGAGCGATGCTGGAGGAGATGAAGGTGATCGAGGAAAACGAGACATGGCAGCTCATCGATCTTCCTCCAGGATGTCGTCCGATTAGCTTGAAGTGGGTGTACAAGGCCATGCGGGACGAGCTCGGTGCCATTGTCAAGCACAAGGTGCGCTTCATCGCCCGAGGCTTTGTTCAGCATGAGGGCATAGACTTTGAGGAGGTCTTTGCTCCAGTAGCGCGCATGGAGTCTGTCCGTTTGCTACTAGCCTTGGCAGCAGCTCCGGCCAACGCTGGTGCTTGTATTGTATGTGTATGCTCTATTTTCCCTCTTCTTCAACCTCTAGCCATAGTGTGTGTGGTCGGACAATGCTTGTTCGTGGTCGGCATAGCTAGTGGGTGCTCGGCAACACTAGCGGGTGCTCAGCAAGACTGGTGAGTGGTCAACTCATCTGAGCCGGTGATCCTATGGGCTAACAGGCTTGTTAGACCAACGAATCGATCGAGAACGGATATATGCATAAGCCGATCGATCAGCCCTAGCTAAATCTATCGTAGTAACAACTAGAAATAGCAGGGCAATGTAAAAGGGGGAATATAACATAGGAGGGAAGACAGAACAGGCTGTAGGCGTAGCGGACCTAACAATGTTGTGGTGGTTCATCTCCTTGAGGAAAGAGATCTCATGGATGGCGGTGGCCAGGATGCCCTCGTCGTTGTGCACGATGCAGATCTTCTTGAGCGCAATCAGCTTCTTGGTGGCCTTGTCTAGCGGATCTTCTCCAACTTCTCGTGTATTTCTGCAGTAGCACGCACGCGTGCTAACAGACGAATGAACACGCTTATATAATTAGAGAAACCAAATCAAAAGTTACCCTCGAGTCCATCCGAATTGGGCCAGATCGCTCGATTGTTTACCTTCTCCATTTTGCGTGCGTCCTCGACGGGTGAAGCTACAGCAGTGCGCCAGGGGCCTAGGCTGCTAGACTGGATGCTGGCTACCTGCTGCTTCTCGCTCGCTCGCTTCTACTGGCTGCTAGCTTGAAGCACTCATGCACGAAGCAAACAAGAACTTTAATTAAAATAGTACACCAACAGTGGAAAAAGAAGTTGAAAAACTTGTAAAACTACTCTACACGTCGAACACATAGACGCGAGAATCACTAAAATCAGAGCTAAGACGGTGAAGGCATGGGGTTTTTAAGAGCTAGATGACAAAACCATAAATAACGTGAACTAATTTTGAATTAAAATAAATGAGAACCTGAGTGGATCAGCCAGAGGGACTAGGGGTTCATTTCCAAGAAGTGGAGGGTCTCTTTTGCAAAACTGGCTGGCGAAGGGGTATGAAACGATCTGGGCTGTTGGATCTAATCTGGACGGTCCAGATTAGAATGGGGAATAGAGAGGGGCTTGGCTGGCTAGAGAAGAAGACCAGTACGGCGGAGGCCATTGCCGGCGGCGAGGGTGCTCCCCGCGAGCGCATAGAAGGGCCTATAGGCCATGGCAGAGTGAAGCGAGAACATGGGGAGGTTGCGCGGGCGACGAAGAGCTCACCCAGGTGCATATCGCGGCCGGAGACGAGACGAGGACAGAGTGGAGCTCGGAGAGGAGGTCGGCAACTCCGACGAGGTCAGTGAGAGGCCAAAAGGACACGCATTGACGCCAAGATGTAGCTGAGCGGCTATGGCGGGTACTTGCGAGACAAACATAGGGAATGGTGAGGTGAGAGGTGGTCCACAAGGGGAGACTGAGAGCTTGAGCTAGACTTGACAATGGCGGTGGCGACGGTGGTTGGAGGTGCTACGGCGAGGGATAGGTCAGAGAGAGGGGCGGAGTGGCAACATAATTCTAAGTGCTGGGGTCTCCTTAAATAGGGCAGAGAGGGAGGAAAAACGAGCGGCAAGGAGAGCCTGGGTTACCACGTCAATGGCGGCCGATCGGGTCATGCCCGAGACGGATGGATCAGGGCGAACTGAGGCGGTGGTGGAGCGCGGCTCAGTCTGCTAGTTCGCTCAGTCCGCACTAGGGACTCAGAGAACGTGGGAGGGAGAGTAGCTCAGTTCACGGTGGGGCTAGGTCACGGCTACCCGGTCGTGGCAGAGACAGCAGGAGGTAGGGGATGGCGCTGACAAGCAGGCCCCACCTATCGATGGCTGCTGCGACACTGGCGAGCGGGCTCCGCTGGTCAGCGACTGCACGCGGGGAAGAGGCGAGCTGGAGCTGTGCGCTGCTACTGTGAAGTTGGGCCGCGGTTGGGCCTAGTTGTGTCACGACCAAAAATCGCTACAATTGTTCACGAGCATCATGAGCATACATTGCATCTAAAATACATATTTCCAAAGATAACGATGCTTAACTCTAGACCTCTTGAACATCATGTGCATTTATAATTAAAACTAGAATCTGACTTGTGCCTAAGCCAACCCAAAACCGAGCACTATGTCCATCAAGACATCTCACAGACTTAGGATAATCTTGGCTAACCCGTGAAGTGACGGAGTGTCCGCCGTCACGGCGGAGTGTCCATCAAAACCCTTGCATAGCCAGTCAGTCTGTCAGACACGGTCGGGCACTAGCGGATTGTCTGTCACTTGTGGCGGACTGTCCGTCAATGTCGGTCAACACCTATCCCATGCATGCGTTGTGTTGGCAACACCACACTTCATCTGGCCCCACCTGTCATAGCCTCTCACACACATACACCACCAACCCTCTCTCCCATCTCCCTCTCACACATTCATTCCTCACGTTAGCAACCAAAGAAAGAGAATAGAGAAGAGAGAAAGGAGAAGAAAGGAGAGGAGAGGAAGAGAGGAAGGAGAAGGGGGAGAAGAGGAGGACGTCTAGCCCCTGCTGAAGTTCGACACCGGCAAGTTGCACCACCACCGCGCCCTTCTTCCCCACCGGAGTTGAAGGAAGAGCTCCCCAAGACATCTTCAACCTCAAGCCATGGAGGTGCCTGAAGCTTGATCTCCTTCCTCAGGCCGTACCAAGGCGAACTACTATAGGTAGAGGTCACCCAAGACATGGTGAGCATATCCCCCAAGTCCCCAACCATCTCCTCCAACGACCCATGGCCATACCCATGAGCTTCACCTTCATCCATGGTCATCACCACCATGGATGTAGTCGAGCTCATCACAGCCCATGCTTGTCCCATCCATCACTTGTAGAAGCTTCCCTACATTACTAGAAAGCCATAGGAACAAACCGCAATTGGTTTGGAGTCCGAATGCCCCGGGAATCGATCCAAACATGTTTGCACAGCTGTTGTTCGTCATTTATCGGATGGTCCATCATTTTGGTGGAGTGTCCATTGAATTATAGCCAAAACCTAAGAGCAGCCTATGTTTATCGGACATTCCAATCTTAGTTTAGAGTGTCCTATAATCTCTACACGTGCGCACAGCCTACACTTGTAAAATTTATAGAAGGTGCATTTGACCTCCAAAAATGGTCAAACGAGTTTCGTTGTGCTCCATAGGATATCCTCTATCAGCTAGACATAACTTTGGCACCAAAGGGCATATCTCATTTTTGACCACTGGAAGAGGCTAAGCCCTTATAATTCACCGGAGGCTCCGCCACACGCACCGGAGTGTCCAATGAGTTATAAATCACAGACAGAGAGAGTTACCCGAGAGCATAGACTCCATACCAGAGAGTCCAATCTTAGTTTGGAGAGTCCGATGTTCCTAGTATGTCCTTTTCCCACTAAGTCCTAGAACCACCGGACTGTCCGACATTCACGTCGGACTATCCAATAGCACAAACCGACAGTCCTTTAATATATACCTGAACACTCCCTCTTGCATGTTTAACATAATGTCATGCATACATAAGTATCTCATACATGGATATATATAGGCACCCCACTATTATAAACCCTACTTTGGATACTTATCAAGTTGCATTACGAGTTATGCATTACATGTAGTCTTAGATAATGATCACTCTTATGCTATACCTAGAGTAGTCTAAACATCAGTAGAAGCCTCTCACCTAAACAATGGGAATGGGAATGCTTAATGCTTATTGCTTAGTTGCTTGGGCTATGGTAGAAGTCGAGCATGAGAAGGGAACTCATACTCGCGCGTGTAGGA
Organism: Miscanthus floridulus; assembly: GCF_019320115.1. Classification (NCBI taxonomy): domain Eukaryota; kingdom Viridiplantae; phylum Streptophyta; class Magnoliopsida; order Poales; family Poaceae; genus Miscanthus; species Miscanthus floridulus. The sequence continues at coordinate 8,122,791 of NC_089595.1, forward strand.
TGTTACACCTGCATAATTAACTACTAAAACCAATGAGGGTATAGCTTGACTTACCTAACTAATCTGGCTAAGGACTAATATCCCTAATATGATAATCTTCATGATAACTTGGATATCTTGCTCATGCGAGGGGTAGGTCGCCGTGAGTGTGGGATCTCAGATGACATAGCTCGTGGAGTAGTAAGGACAGTGTATTGGGATACGTAAGTCCGAGTAACCACCCATACATACCACATGTCGTGGATGCGGTCGACAAGCCAAGTAACTAGTTGCGACCGGTTTATCCGTAAAACTAGCAAGGGGGTTGGCGTCGGTCGGGAATGTCCGGACATTGACTGGGCAACCGCTCGAACCTTTCGTCGGATATTCTGGCCAGATTAGGGAAAGGTTGGAGACGTGAAGCAACCCTTACCTATCACTCGGGTATGGAGATTTGTCCTATTCTTTGTGTGGGTATAGTTGTACACCTCTGCAGAGTCTTGAAAGCCTAGAGTCCCTCGGGACAGAACTATGTGGTTGTTCTTTCTTTCTATACCGATGGTAGTATGAATGATGGACTATGATCACTTTGGATATAATGATAAACATCTTTACCTCTAATATTGAGCATAGCATGTCATACTTTTAATGAACATCATTGCTTTCTACACTTATACAAATGCTTGATAATCACCCTATGCATCCACCAAATGCTATATGTTGGAATTAAGCCATGCAAGTACGCAATGTACTCATGATGCTGCCGTTAAGTTGTTTTGCAGGTAAAGGACATTGGCAGCCATCTCACCCCATCGTTGGTGGCAAAGTGTGTGAATGGCAAGAGCCGTCCAAGCTATGGTAGTGACGCCCATGGGCAAGGCTATAAGGAAAATGGACCCTAGGCCCATTTACTTTGGATTTTAGGGTTTGATGACCAACACAACCAAATTGGACTAATGAATTTGTAAGTGATTGTTTCGTATTCCAATAGGGTGCAAGACGTGACTTGGACGAAGGCGACATGATGATCCAATGATAAACACCATAAGCAAGACCTTAGAAGCATAAGAGAAGACCCAAGATATCAAGCAAAGTCCAAGCATGAAAATAGGAACCAAGCTGGCTGCAAGATCACGAAGAAATGAGCTCAAAGAGGTGACCGGACGCTTGACCGGACGCTAGCAGAAAGCAATCCAATGCTCCGATCAGTGGCTCGGCAATAGCAGTGGGCGTCAGCAATAGCGACCGGATGCTGAACAGTAAAGTGATCGGACGCACCGATGGCATTGTTCATCATCACCGACAACACATTCAGCATTGACCGGACGCTGGCGGCAAATCGACCGGACATAGGACTACAGTGTTCGATCGACTACAGTGTTCGATCGAGTACAGAGAGGTTCCAAAGCAGCGAAATTGTGATCGGACGCGTCTGGTGGCATGTGACCAGATGCCGCCAGCGTCCGATCAGTTGATCATGGCTCTAATGGTCGGGATGACCGGCGCATCCGGTCAGGACATGATCAGCGTCCGGTCCATAGCAGAAAAGCGGGATTTTATCCCCAACGACTACTTTCTTAGTGGGGCTTATAAATAGACACTCAACCGGCCATTTGATGTGTGTGAAGCTGAGGAAACATACCAAGGGTGCTAGTACACTATTTTAGTGATCTCCACTTGCATAGTGCTTAGTGATTCATTAGGTGATAAGCGTACGTGCTTTGCGAAGTGCTTAGGTTGATTAGACCACCGCTTATGCGCTTGCTCTAGGTTTAGGCCTAGTGTTTAGTGAGGTTTGCATACCTCTTACCACTCGGTGCTTGCGCGCACCATTGTTGTACATCAGAGGGGCTTGTAGTCTTGCGAGATCACACCAACCGCATTTGTGGTGTGGCCGCCACCGTGTACTGGAGGGAACAAGACCCATGGTGTTTTGGCCAGAAGCTTGATAGTGAAGACGGCGGGGAGCAGTCCAGGAGAGGCTTGCTGGAAGGCACACCGGAGACCCACTGGCGCGTGGGGACGGCCCGGAGCTATCCATAGAGTTATCAGACCACGAGCTTAGCCCTTGCGAGGGGCTCCAATGAGGACTAGGGGAAGCTTGTGTGCTTCTCGATACCTCGGTAAAAATACCGGAGTCATCAATGGGAGTTTGCATATCTCTACCTTGCTCTTTAGCTTCCGCATTTACATTGTTTGTATTACTCCTTTTGCGGTAGAGATAGTAACATATTAGCAAAACCGTAGTTGCACAGTTAGATAATCTATCTTTTGCATAGGTTTTGCTAAGGTTAGAAAAAGAGGCTATAGTTTAGAGTTAGAATTTTAAGTTGCCTAATTCACCCCCCTCTTAGGCATCACGGTCCCCTTCAAGTGGTATCAGAGCCGGTTGGCTCAATTTGGACCTTTGGCTTAACCGCCATTGAGCCGACGCAATTTAGAGTGGTTGGGATGAATACCTCTAGGCCTCTGCACTTTGACGGCACTAACTTTCCCTATTATAAAGCTAGAATGGCTTGTCATCTTGAGGCGGTTGACTTGGGTGTTTGGAGAGTCACTCATGATGGGATGAAACCCATTACGAATCCCGATAAACCCACAAAGAGTGAAGAAAAGGAAATGCATTTAAATGCTAGAGCTTAAAATTGCTTGTTTGAATCATTTAGTATGGATGTGTTTAACCAAGTGTTCACTTTAAGTATGGCACATAAAATTTGGTTAAAACTCCAAGAGCTCCATGACGGAACATCTAATGTCCATGAGCAAAAACATTGTCTAGCTAAACAAAATTATGATTCCTTTACAATGAATGATGATGAGCTTGTTCGTGATATGTATTCTTGCTTGAATCTAATTATCAATGAGCTCCATTCAATAGGATGAGCAAAGCTAGATGATGCGGACATCGTGAGGAAGATCATCTCTGTACTACGACAAAAGAAATATGCAAGCATCATCACCATCCTTCACAACATGAAGAACTTGAGCACCATGACCCCGGCCATAGTCATTGGCAAGATAGTGGCATTTGAAATGTCACACAAGATGGGTCAAGAAGAAGCCTCTTCATCAAGCAAAGGCAAAGCTCTTGCATGTAGCAAGAAAAAGAAGATAAAGGGCAAGCAAGTTGAGACAAGCTCAAGTTCAAGCTCTTCAAGTGAAGATGAAGAAGAAGAAGAAGAAGAAGAAGAAGAAGAAGAAGAAGAAGATAATGATGATGATGATGATGATGATGATCAATCTTCTTCCTCCACCTCCAACCTTGATGAAGAAAGGTGGATAAAATGATCCAAAGGCTCAACGTCAAGGGTGTGCCCATCCAAATTTAAGATATCATCTTCACCAATCAAAGAAATAAGCAAAGAAAGAGAGGATGCTATGGATGTGGTAAATTGGGGCACTTTGCGGAAGTTTGTCCAAACAAGCCCACACCCAAGACAAAGAAGAAGGCGTGCAAGGACAAAGCCCTCACATCAATAAAGTCATGGGATGATTCTTCAAGTGAAGAAGAAGAACATCACAAGAGGCGAGGGCGCAAGCACTCATCATCAGGATCTTCTCGTGTGTGCCTTATGGCACGAGGTAACGAAAGCTCATCCTCTAGTGAGAGTGATAGTGATGATGAAATGCCTTCTTATGATGAAATTGTGCAACAAAATCTTAACTATGCTAAAGCTTGCACTAGTCAACAAAAGAAGCTCGAAAAATTAAAAGAAAAGCTAGATAGTTCACAATAAGCATATAAAACTTTGCTTGAACAATATGAGACATTTGCTAATCTCAATATTGAACTATCTACTAAAATTGAACAACTTGAGGCTAGTGCAACAACAAATGCATGCACAATCCATGATGAGCAACTTGTAAAGAAAAATGAAAAATTAAAAGAAAAGTTAGCTAGCTCACAAGATGCTTATAAAAGTTTGCTTGCTAAAATGGGAACCATGTGCAAACATTGTGATGAGCTAACTAATAAAGTTGCTAATCTTGAAGCCGCCCGTACAGCCCCCACAAAGGCACCTAAAAGGAAAAGTTCTATCTTTAACATGCCTAAAAAGGATGCCTCTACTTCTTGCAATGATTTATGTTTAGACTCACCCTTGTGCAACCAAGTTTGTGTTGAGAAAGTTGTTGTAGATACATGCACACAAGAGGTTGCAATGGAGAATAAGCAACTCAAGCATGAAGTGGCTCGCCTCACCAAGGACTTGACTCAAGTGAAAGGCAAGATAAAGCAAGCCCAACTTCATCAAGATAACACTGTCAAGGGAGTGAAGAAGCTTGATGAAGGACAAACCATGGTTTGCTATGTGTGTCACAAGGAAGGCCACAAGTCCTATGAGTGCAAGGTGAAGAATGGGGGCGGAGCTAAGAAGAAAGAGAAAAACAAAAAGCAAACAAGCAAGCTCTCCAACACCTACACCAACAAGGTGGACAGAAGGCCTCCACACCTTATCTCTTGAAGAAGAAGAAAAATGACAAGGTGGTGGCCATCAAGGTGAACAAGCAAGCCAACAATGGGGCCAAACACATTTGGGTGCCAAAGGAGATCATTTCCAACATGAAGAGCACCAAGAAGGTTTGGATCCCGAAAGGGAAGTGAGGAGTCCGTTTGGACTTAGGGGAATTTGGAGACTTGGCAAAGTATGGGTGCATTTCATGGGGTGCATCACATTGGATCATGATAATTGCCAAGTGGGTTAGTGAATACTATGGACCCAAATTCCCCTTCCCATGTTAGGTAACTAGATTTAATTTCCTACAAGTGGTATTTTTAAGCATCTAGTTACTTTTTATGCCTAGTTTTGCATTTGCATGTTTAATCTTTTGTCATGCATATACTAGGTATATCTTATGGTAGGCTTGCTCGGTTTCACTCTTAACCCTTAGAGCAAACCTACATGGTTTAAATTGTTTAGGAGCATGACACATAGCTTGTTTTACAATTGTTTATCTAATATGTGCCAAAGTCCAAATTGTAGATAACTTCTCCCGAATATCACATTTGAAAATGATTCTCACATTCATGTGATGCCATCTTTCACGTGGTATTTTTTATTTTAAAATCAATGTGCATGTCTCCTACAAGTATTTCATACTTGTGTGCACAAGTTTAGAGGGAGGTTACTTTACAAGTTGGATGCTTTGACACTCACACCTTTTCAAGCTTATCATGTGTGTAGTAGTCTCATTGCAAGGAAAATGGAGTCCCTAGAGTTAAGCATCATACTTCAAATATTCACCACCTATTGCAAGTAGTGTAAATCAAATTGGTTTCCACATGTGGTATTTCTAAACCAATATCATCATGTTGATATCACTTTGGTATTTATATGCTTTCTCCATATAGATTAAATTCCCTTGAGCATTAACTTGCTAATTATGCATAAACTTCATCCTCCATCATATGTATGCATATATTTAGGGGGAGCTTAGTCTATGTAATGTGATAGTCAAATTTTGTGACCTATTCCACTCCACATACAAAAAATCATAAAGTTTGACCCTCCCTTGGGCTACTAATGTCTTCCTTTTCGGTGTTTGATTCCAAAGGGGGAGAATTTAGAGGACCAAAAGCAAGCATTAATTTGTAGGATCAAAAGCTAGATCATAATAATTTACAACTGGTAATGGTCCGAGAAAGGGAGGATAGTGGATTATGGATTAGTCTATGTAATGAGGAGAATTTGTAGGATCAAAAGCAAGGCTTAAATCCATAATACCACATGGGGACAATTGCAAGGGCAAGATAAGTTTTCAAAGATGCTTACATGAAGTACCTTTTAGCTTTACAATTGGTATCTTCAATTAGTATCTTTTAGTCTTACAAGTGGTATCTTTTTACTACATATAACCTTGCCCTTTGCATTGCATCCTAGCAAGTAGATAGTTTTAAAATTCCAAAATTTTATTATTTGCTTGCTTTCATCGTGTTGTCATCAATCACCAAAAAGGGGGAGATTGTAAGGAAAATGGACCCTAGGCCCATTTACTTTGGATTTTGGTGTTTGATGACCAACACAACCAAATTGGACTAATGAATTTATAAGTGATTGTTTCATAGTCCAATAGGGTGCAAGACGTGACTTAGACGAAGGCGACGTGATGATCCAATAATCAACACCATAAGCAAGACCTTAGAAGCATAAGAGAAGACCCAAGATATCAAGCAAAGTCCAAGCACGAAGATAGGAACCAAGTCGGATGCAAGATCATGAAGAATTGAGCTCATAGAGGTGACCGGATGCTAGACTAGATGCTGGCGGAAAGCGACCGAATGCTCCGATCAGTGGCTCGGCAACAACAGTGGGTGTTAGTAGCAGCGATCGGACGCTGAACAGTAAAGTGACCAGACGCACCGATGGCACTGTTCATCACCGGCAACACATTCAGCACTGACCGGACGCTGGTGGTAAATTGACCGGACGCAGGACTACAGCGTCCGATCGAGTACAAAGAGGTTCTAGAGCGATGAAATTACGACCGAACGCGTCTGGTGGCATGTGACCGGACGCTGCCAGCGTCCAATCAGTTGATTGCAGCTCCAACGGTCGGGACGACCGGCGCGTCTGGTCAGGACGTGATCAGCGTCCGGTCAGTAGCAGAAAAGCGGGATTTCATCCCCAACGGCTACTTTCTCAGTGGGGCTTATAAATAGACCCCCCAACCAACCATTTGATGTGTGTGGAGTTGAGGAAACATACCAAGGGTGCTAGTACACCATTTTAGCGATCTCCACTTGCATAGTGCTTAGTGATTCATTAGGTGATTAGCGTAGGTGCTTTGCGAAGTGCTTAGGTTGATTAGACCACCGCTTATGCGCTTGCTCTAGGTTTAGGCCTAGTGTTTAGTGAGGTTTGCATACCTATTACCACTCGGTGCTTGTGCGCACCATTGTTCTACATCGGAGGGGCTTGTAGTCTTATGAGATCACACCAACTGCGTTTGTGGTGTGGCCGCCACCGTGTACTGGAGGGAATAAGACCCGCGGCGTTTTGGCCAGAAACTTGATAGTGAAGACGGCGGGGAACGGTTTGGGAGAGGCTTACCGGAAGGCACACCGGAGACCCACTTGCACGTGGGGAAGGCCTAGAGCTATCCATGGGTTCACCTGACTGGGAGCTTAGCCCTGGTGAGGGATTCCTTGCAAGGGGCTCCAACGAGGACTAGGGAGAAGCTTGCGTGCTTCTTGATACCTCGGTAAAAATACCAGAGTCGTCGACGGGAGTTTGCATATCTCTACCTTGCTCTTTAGCTTCCATATTTACATTGTTTGTATTACTCCTTTTATGGTAGAGATAGCAACACATTAGCAAAACCATAGTTGCATATTTAGATAGTCTATGTTTTTGGCCTAATTCACACCCCCCTCTTAGGCATCACGGTCCCCTTCAAAGGCGACTACATGTTACTAGTGAGAGTGTATATCATAGTTGTAGTTGGTAAGATAGTAGTTGGTCCTCACTACATATGATTGTATTGAATCAATGTCTTCTTTAATGTTGTATAATTAACTTGTTAAATTCAACAAGACTTGTAATATATGCTTTCGCTAAATTATTATGTGCTCCGATGATGGGATGTAATCTTGAGTTGTGGAGGCTATTGTGGTATGATACTCAACCTGATCCTGAAGAGGAGTTGCCAAGTGCGCTCCTGAGGGCCTCACGGTGTCGGTTTGCCTAAAATTGAGCCAGCCGAGTGGATGACACTCATTTTAGGTGAATTAATGCGGCGGGTCCTCATAGGTTGCCTGCGCAGGTGAAGGTGAAAGGTCCTAATGGCTAGAGGGGGGGGGGTGAATAGCCTATTAAAAATTTCTACAACAACACTTAGCAAACCTGTTAGACAAATATGAGGCGAAGCGAGTGTTGCGCTAGCCTACTAAAAATGCAAGCCACCTACTACCACAATTCTAGTTTCTATAGTCTCTATCCACACAATGTCTATGTCACTACACTAAGTTAGTGAGCTCTCAAAGACTAACTAAAGAGCCTCACTAACCATGAGTCCCGACGCAAGCTAGCTCTCAAAACTAATTACACTAAAGAGCTTAACTTACACACTAGGAATGTAATACAAGAGAGAATGGCGATGATTATACCGATGTGTCGAGGTATGAGCCAATCACAAGATGGCAATCAATCAATCATAAGATAGCCAATGAAATCCTTGGACAAGGTGACACAAGATTTTTTACCAAGGTTCACTTGCTTGCCAACAAGCTAGTCCTCGTTGTGGCGATTCACTCACTTAGAGGTTCACGTGCTAATTGGCATCACACGCCAAATCCATAATAGGGTGCCACACAACCAACACAAGATGAGGATCACACAAGCCACGAGCAATCCACTAGAGTACCTTTTGGCTCTCCGCTGGAGAAAGGTCAAGAACCCCTCATAATCACCACGATCGGAGTCGGAGACAATCACCAACCTCCGCTCAACAATCCTCGCTGCTCCAAGCCATCTAGGTGGTGGCAACCACCAAGAGTAACAAGCCAAACTCACAGCGTAACATGAATACCAAGTGCCTCTAGATGTAAATGCTCAAGCAATACACTTGGATTCACTCCCAATCTCATAAAGATGATGAATCAATGATGGAGATGAGTGGGAGGGCTTTGGCTAAGCTCACAAGGTTGCTATGTCAATGCAAATGGCCAAGAGAGAGAGCAAGAGCTAGCCACATGCCTTAAATAGAGCCCCCAACGAAATAGAGTTGTTGGCTCCTCAGTCCACTAAAATTTAGGCTGACCGAACACGCCGGTCAGATTGACCGAACGTTGGACCCATGCGTTCGGTCGCCCGATGATCACCACACATCATCAGCTTCAAATGCTGAATGTCCGATCTCAATAGCTAGTCTGCTTCACGCCATGTGTTAAGTTGTGACCGGACGCACTGCTCAAAGTGACCGGACGCTCCACCACTGGAGTCCGATCGTTTCCAGTAAGGTACCAGAGGTGGTTTTTCTTGACCGGATGCGTCCGGTCCACCATGACCGGACGCGTCGGTGCATCCACTCTTCCTCCTTTTCTCTTTGTGCCACCACATCAGCAGGACTGAATGCTAAACAGTGTACAACCAGAGTCTGGTCATTTTTCTTCTCCGATTTCGGTCATATGGCAAATCGAGCCCGAGAGCACCACCTTCTTTTATAATTGATCGGACGCTAGAACCCTGAGTTTGGTCACTACACGACCTGTGTCCGGTCACTATTTCTCAGTGACAATCACCTCCTTCCCTTCACCAACTCCTCCACCCTTGCTCAAATGTGCCAACCACCAAGTGAATCACCTTGTGCACGTGTGTTAGCATATTTTCACAAACATTTTCAAGGGTGTTAGCACTCCACTAGATCCTAAATGCATATACAATGAGTTAGAGCTTCTAGTGGCACTTTGACAACCGTATTTTGATATGAGTTTCACTCCTCTTAATAGTACGGCTATCAATCCTAAATGTGATCACACTTGCTAAGTGTCTTGATCACTAAACCAAAAAGCTCCTATCAATTTCACCTTTGCCTTGAGCTTTTTATTTTTCTCTTTCTTCTTTTTCAAATCCAAGCACTTGATCATCACCATGGCATCACCATCATCATGATCTTCACCATTTCTTCATCACTTGGAATAGTGCTACCTATCTCATGATCACTTAGATAAACTAGGTTAGCACTTAGGGTTTCATCAATTCACCAAAACCAAACTAGAGCTTTTAGAAGGGCGGGAGCAGGACGGGCTAGGTAGAGAAAGTGCCAGTAGGACAAAATGAAGAGGGAAGGGGGAGAGAGTAAGGGCATGTTTTATATGGGGCTTTAGGGTGGCCCTGCGCCCTCTAGCTCCAACCGGGCTTGTTTGATTCACTTGGCCCAGCTTCCTGCCCAGCTCATGGCGTGCAAATTCCCCTCTCTCTCCTGCACCTAGGGAAACACCCACAGGGTTCGTTTCTTCTAGGCTCGGCTTGCTCCGTCCTCGCACGGGCGATTTTGGGGCGGCAGTGGCGACTCGCGTGGGCTCGTGCGAGAACCATGAAACTTTCATGCGTGCTTCTCCCTGGCGAAAACCGTCATCTTTATAAGCTGCCCTCCTCCCTTACTGGCTCCTTCTCCTTCCTCTCGTTCCCTTGTCCCCATCTCTCCCCACTGTGTTCGCATTGAGTCACCGACGGTGTTGGTGTGGTGGTGGTGCAGCACGGTGGTCTCCAGGCTTCATCTCTATTCCCCCGGTTGGCATTCACTTGATCGCGGCACTGCTGCTTCTCCTGCTGGGCTCCATGGAGGCGGTCATCTTCCTTCTTTGTCTTCTTTGTCTTGCGATGGTGCGGATGGTCATGGTTCAGGTGGATCTCCTTTGTCCCATACTAGATCTACTACTTCTTCACCGTTGGCTCTTCTTCTTCTTCGTCTTGCGGTACTTCAACTCACCGTCGACTCCCTCGAGGTGAAATTGACCCTTATCCCCCATTGCTTTGATTCTAGGGTTTCCTCTTGCCCTCTTTGGTTTCAATTTCTGTCTATGGAATGTTATTGTTGGTCGATGATGTTGGTCTTATTGCTAAAAATGGGTATTTGGAGTAGCTTCTTGTGTATGCTGAATTGTTAGTAGTTTGATATGGTCGATGATGAATCTGTCCAATGCACTAGAGGCATTTTTCTTATGCAGCCGTGTTGTTCTATCTTGCTGTGAATGCTTACACTTACATGTTGAGGCCAGCCAGGGTCTATTAGAACTGAGTTATACATTTGAATGTTCAATGCATGTAGATGGATCCAACTGCACAGCGTGAGATGATGGCCAGACAAGCGGCTGCCATGGTTGTGGTGATGCTATCTTTTTTAGTCACTAGACTTAGAAGGAGTAGGGCACAACAAGAGCTTGTTCCTTATGGTCCTAAGACTTTAGGTCAGTAGCATAGGCTAGGAACCCTCAAAATGATATATAACAGCACTGATGCTGAGTGCCTGGTTATGTTGCGTATGACCATAGCTCTTTTTTTGCTCTATGCAATCTTTTTAGAGGTAGAGGCCTTGTTCTAGAAACTAGTGGGTGTTCTGTTAAGGAGCAAGTTGCAATGTTTCTCCATGTGGTTGGTAACAACTAGAGGTTCAGGGTAGTTCACCAGTCATTTAGGAGGTCCATTGAGACAGTTAGTAGAGTCTTCCACTAAGTTCTTTATGTTGTTGGTGAGCTTAGGACTGATATGATCAAGCCTCCTACCACTACCACACATCCAAAATTTATGGGTAGCCAAAGATGGTACCCTTTTATGCAGGTACTTGTTAATCTTGTTTATCTGCCTTAGGTTCAACCAATTGTACATCTTTGGACTTATCCCCTACTTAAAACATTTATAGGACTGTATTGGTGCCATTGATGGCACACATGTGTTGGCAAGGGTGTCTAGACACATGCAGCAGGCTTTCAGGGGTAGGAAACACAACCCCATATAAAATGTGATGGCTGCTGTGGACTTTGATCTAAAGTTCACTTATGTCCTAGCTGGCTGGGAGGGCTCTACCCATGATGCACTTATACTTGCTGATGCAATTGAGAGGAATGGTGGGTTCATAGTTCCTAAAGATAACTAAATTGATTAGTCCATATACTGTTGTCCTTAAAATGTCACACACCTTCAATGTAGTATATGTTTTAGTGCACTTGTTGGGAAGTTTTACCTGGTAGATGCTGGCTATGCATGCCACACTAGTTTCCTCCCTCCGTATAGGGTGGTGAGGTACCACTTGTCTAAATATGGGAGCTACAATTATCCTACCAATGGCAAGGAATTGTTCAACCTAAGGCACTCATCCCTTAGGGTTACAATGGAGAAAGCTTTTGGTGCACTCAAGAACAGATTTTGTATCCTAGACAACAAACCATTCCACACATACAAGACATAGCTAAAGCTAGTATTGGCCTGTTACATCCTGCATAATTGGATCCTTGGGTTGGCACTACTGAAGTTATCCCAGAAGAGGAGGGCTTTGTAGGTAGCCAGTCTAAGGCACATGAAAACCAGCCTGTGGGAGACATGTTGTCCCTAGGACTCCACTGGCATGTCTAATAGGAGGGATGACATTTGCAATGCCATGTGGGCTACTAGGGGCACTACTAGGATTTGATTCATGCTTTCCATTCATGTATGATTTTAGTTTGTAGACCCTAGATATGGAACTCATGTAGTGCACTGATCATGTATAATAAGTATTAGATATGACTAAGACCAACATGCTGTAATGTTTATGTTGTTTATGTTATCATGGAACTGTTGCACCTTATTCATGTTCTATGTGTTGTTCATCTTCTATCTGTTGTTGATACTTGGCTTCATGGCATGGATGGTGACCTTATTCGGATGGCTGGATTTGTGGTAGCTACTGACATGGCTAGTGTAGCTGGTGCTCAGTCAGCTAGGGTGCTATTGCGCCTAAGGTGGTTGATGTGGGGGCTGATGCACCTGAGGTAGTGCCTGCCCAAGGGGGTGCTAGTGGTGTTAGGCCTCCCATGAGGTGGAATAACAACACCTTAGGGTTTGTTCTTTGGAGGATGTCCCAGATAGTGTCTGATGGTAGTAGAACTGGCATGTGCATCAAGGATAAGGATGTAAACTCTATTGCAAAGGCTCTTAGGGAGTACAGTGGTGAAGCTGTGAGCCCTAATCAAGTGTACAATCACTTGAGGAGGTGGAGGCAGAAGTGGGCTAGGGTGTGCAAGCTGAAGGACCTTAAATGGTGCACTGTTTGATCATGAGACCAATGCCATAATGCTAGAACCTAAGCACTACCTTGGGCACTACAAGGTAGAAAACTGAGTTAGGTACACTTGTAGTCATAGTTTTCTCATGTTCCTTGTTTATTTAATTTAGTACACTGACTACAGGACCACCCTAAGGGTGTTGAGTTCCTCAACACACCTATCAGGTTCTACACTGAGATGGAAAACATCTTTAGTAGTGCTATGGCCACTGGTAGGTATGCCCTAGGGTCTAGTGAACCACTTGGGGTCCACCAAGCTGATAGTGTGGCTGCTAACATAGAGGGCCATGGCTTCATTAGTGTTGCTGATGTCAAAACTAGCACTAAGGTTGGTGAGGGTAGCAAGGCAACTGAACCGCTCACTTCCACAGCTAGGGCAAAGAGGAAGAGGGCAAACTTCAGTGAGGATGAGATGATTATGATGATTGACATGACATATGCTGTCAACAATGTGGACAATACACTTAGAGAGACTAGGCCTACACATGTGGATCCTGCCCTTTATCTTGCACATGGAGATGCAGGGCTTCACTAAAGAAGCTCTCATTGTTGCCTACACTTACCTGCTGGACAACAAGGCCCTTGGCAGGGGCTTTGTGAACATGGTGGATAGCCATAGGGACATTTGGCTGAGGAACTACCTAGCCAAGAACTACTACATGTAGGCCAGTCCATGTAGGACAGCAAGGCATGGAGGGGGATGGTAGTTGAGATGTATAGTTCCTCCACCTCCCTCACCCACTCTCTTCTCTTTTGGGTTCCATTTTGGTGCAGCTCCTGTGCAGGTAAATGGCTGACCATGTCCTTTTGGGTATGCTTAGTATGACCAAGTGCAACTTGGTAGTGGTATTTGTGCCTACTTGCTGTGGGTTGAATTGTTATTTAGAGACCATTATGTTGTATTAACTAGTAACCTCTGTTGGTTACTCCTATTGCTAGTTTCTTTGTCACTTTATTTTGCTATGGTTCTTTCTGTTCTTCATGCATTGAGAGGAATGGTTTCTGGCCTATGATGCAAACTTATTTAACACTTATGAGGTGGTTGTACATTTTTACATGCTGGTTCTTATTGATTGTTGTCATGGGTGTCATCGAACCCGTGAGACGCATCCATTCCCTTTGCAACAGCATACTATACTTATGATGATGGCAGGGAATGGATGTGCTCACAGGTTTCATAGCCTTCATGAAATTGGGGTTTCATGGCCTTCATGATCATGGGTTTAACTTCTTATTTGACCCTTCACTTGGTGCTGTCATTGGCTATTTTTCATGAGTTAACTATTGGATGTACAGCCACCTATGATTAAGTTGAGATTATAGCAACACAATCTAATGCTGAGCCTAATTTTTCCCGATGATGTCAATTCTACAACCACATTTATCTTGAAGCAGTGCATAGGATCGACATTGCAGAACCTCGATTTTGGTTTCACACCACCGAAGATCTTTAATGCCGGCCAAGAACTATCTCAAATCTGAAAATATGACTGAGGCACTTGGTTCATATCTTTGACTTGTAGAAAATGCCTCCTTGCTATGTGGTTTTTGAGGGGAGGATCCCTGGGATTTACTGGACTTGGCATGAATGCAGTCTTCAAGTGCTTGGGTACTCTAATGCTAGGTACTTGAAGTACCAAAACTATGATCAGACTCTTCATGATTATAATGCATCCAAAGGGCTTGAATGTGTCTCCTAGAAATAGCAGCCTAGCCATAGTGTTGCTCTGCCTAATGGTGCAACTGATGGTAAGCAAGGAAGTTGGAAAAATGTGCTTATATTGGCTCTTTGTGTGATGTTGTTTGCTCTTTGGCAGAAGCTAAACAAGTCTCCCTCATGTAATTGCAATGTGTAGGCCAATGATGACAACAACCTAGGCATGATTAGCTGCCTTCATGTTTTTCTTCTTTGCTTGATGAACCTATGTCTTATCTGGTCATGCTTTTGGACATGTGTTGTATGAACTAGAACTCATATTTGTGATGTTGATCTCTCTGCCAGATTGTTTTTTGATTATTTGGAGGCAGCTATTATTAATTAATGCATAACATTAGTACTTAGTCTGAGGCCAATATGATTAATTCATATTGCTGTTGTTGTAACCTCTTGTCTGATCAATTTGCATGCCTGTGAAACTACCTGTTATTTGCTCTTGTTCTCTCTACCGTGGTGATTTTGATATTTGGCCTATGCCTAGCCAGGCCCAAATCAAACACCATCTCCAACTGGTAGTTGGAGATAGTTGGTGATTGGCCTGCCTGGATGGAAGGAATCAAACACAGGCCCTCCTAGGCCCGTCTCCTCAGCTACAACAAATCAAACATGAGCATATGTCTGCTCTGGACTAGGTCTTGGCTGGCGTGGGGCTGGCCGACGGGCCGAGCCACCCCCGCGCTCCATATCAAACACGCCCTAAAAGAAATTCCCTTTTCTTTTTTCTTAAACAAATTTTCAAAGGCATTTTCAAATAAGATTTTGAATCCTTTTGACTTTTGCTCAAAACCAAACAATATAAAAAATAAATATGCAGCAGCATGAATGCATCATCATGTATCTAGCCTTGTAGTTGCTTTATAATTTGATAAAAATTATTAATCCCCTATATTTTAATGCACATATAAAGGCATAATTAAATCATTTTAAACTATTTCAAAAGGAGTGAAATTTTATGGTGTTACAAGTGTGACCGTGGATGAATCACGTTTTGTTGGGCTAGTGTACCTTCACTATATATCTCACAGCCAATAAGAACATCTCCTGCAGTTTCCCAATACCTCCATAAAAGGCTATAAGCAGGCTGAATGCTGATGTGGATAAGAGAGAGGAGGAGCGGGGACTGTAAGCTTATAGCCGGCTTAGACAAAAAAAACCAAGAAACTTTGTGAAAGAGATAAGTGGGCTATGTATTAATAGTGAGGAGCTAACTGCTATATGGGTGAGCTATGAGATAGGCTGCAAAGATCCCTACAGCTAGTAGTCGGCTGTATTATTAGCCCTGCTCTCAGAGAATAAATCAGCCTAAGATCCTATCTCTCCCTAGCATGTATTGAAACTGAAAGGATCTTATGCTCAAAAGGTCTTTGGATCAGGGTGTATGTCAACTCAACTCAATTCAATGGGACTATGGAAGGCGGGCCTGAAAGTTTCATGACTCTGGTTTCATGCCGTTTCATGCCTCCATCTCTGTAGTCTGTAGGATACTAGGCTGCGTGTTTTCTTTTCCTGTGTGTTTTCTATTGTGAAGATATTCTGACACCAGAATATGAAGGCGTGAAATAATCATTCATTTGTTCTGTTGGTGGTGGCACGAAATGCAATAGGTGCTACCATCATCGTTGTATAAGCGCGTGTTCAGTTGCCTGGAGTTTGGATTTTGAACTACTGTAGCACTTTCGTTTTTATTTGACAATTAGTGTTCAATCATGGACTAATTAGGCTCAAAACGTTCGTCTCGCAATTTTCAATCAAACTGTGCAATTAGTTTTTTTTCATCTACATTTAATACTCCATGCACGTATCGTAAGATTCGATGTGATGAGTATTGTAGCACTTTTTTGGGAATTTGGGGTTCAGCTGAACACGCGCTAATTGTCCCTCCGGCATGCCACTGCAATGATGAGCCAATGATCATTAATTGAATACTTCATGTTGATGCAATTTGAGGTCTATGACTAGGGCCTTGTTTATATTCTCCACCAAAACTTTACACCTCATCTCATCGAATGTTTGGACACATGCATAAAGTATTAAATATAGATTAAATAAATAACTAATTGCACAGATTACAACTACTTTGCGAAACAAATTTTTAAGTCTAATTAGTCCATAAATTAATAATAAAGTGCTACAATAACCCATGTGTTAATGGCGGATTAATTAGGCTTAATAAATTCGTCTCGTGGTTTACTAGCGGATTCTGTAATTTATTTATTTTATTAGTATCCGAACACCTCATACAACATCCCATATAATATTCGATGTGACATCTCAAAACTTTATACGCCGGATCTAAACAAGACCTAGATAAAAAGCGTAACATGGAATGGTAAATCCAGACACGTGCAGTCAGGCGCATGCAGTCGCCAACTCTATCCATCTCAGTTACTTAACCATCGCGCAACTTTGCTGATGTTTGGTGACAGATGCATTGTATTGGATCAGTTCGCTGAACAAGCCGGTGTTCTTAATTTAGGTGCAAATGGTACCTATATTTTCTGACGGTTCTAAGGCTAACGGAGAAGATGATGCAATGGTCTGACACTATCCAGTATACGGACCATACATAGGTCTTGTTTAAATCCAGCGCGTAAAGTTTTACGTCATGTTTGTTCGGATATTAATAAAAAAAAACAAATTATAGAATCCATCAGTAATCCACGAGACGAATTTACTAAGCCTAATTAATCCGTCATTAACACATGTGTTACTGTAGCACAATATTGTCAAATCATGAACTAATTAGGTTTAAAAGATTCGTCTCGCAAATTAGTCGCAAACGATGTAATTAGTTATTTTTTAATCTATATTTAATACTGCATGCATATGTGTCTAAATATTTGATGAAATAGAGAGTAAACTTTAGAGGAAGGAACATCCACAGGCCTGTCCCGTGTCCGAGAGTTGCCATTCGCATGGATATGACCAGATAGTTAAATATCCTCCCCGTCAATAAAAAAAAAACAAGATCGTCATGGATAATATATAGACCGTTGTTTGACTGTATGTTTTGTGCTGATCTTTCACGTCTTCATGGGCTGCCCCTTCGCTGTCTCGAGTTGGACACTTTTGAATTTGCACATCCCTCTCCACACAACTAGAATTTTAGATTTCTTCCAGTGATGTGAGCTTCTCCTAGTGTTTTATCATTCAAAATTTAGTACAAACTTTTTCTACTAAATGTCTCCCAGTGAGATTCCCATGTGTTACGATTAGTAATAATGTTTTACTACTGCTTAAAAACACTAGAAGAATTCTGTGCCAGGCAGGTCATTTCGAGATCCTTTCAAGTTTCGGACATGAGCTTGATGTGCAAGCTTCATGGAAATTTTGGTGCTCATGTGCTGGTCATCTGCTTGTTAGTACCTAAACGACTCCAGCTTTAGAGGGCTCCAGCGTCAGTTCACAGCACAAGAGTTCTTCGAGCAAAGACAGTATCAGTAGCTAGCAGCTTTTGTGTAACCATCTTTTGTTTGTGTGTGTGTGTGTTTTTTGGAAAACTGTGCTTTTTATGTTTTAATGCATAACCAGTAGGGTGCAATCCCTTCCATTCACGTAAAAAAAATGGAGATGGAGTGCCGCGTCGTAGTGCAACGTTTGACAGCCTAATTTTATCTCTGAAGGGAGAACTAGGGCCTTGTTTAGATTGTAAGTTTTTTCACTCTCTCTCAATCACATCAAATTTTTGACACATGTATGGAGTATTAAATGTAGATAAAAAAATAACTAATTACACAGTTTGATTGTAAATTACGAGACGAATCTTTTAAGCCTAGTTAGTCCATGATTGGACAATAATTGTCTAATACAAACGAAAGTGCTACAGTGCCAAATACTGATTCCTAACCCCAATCTAAACAAGGCCTGGAAACGAGGAATTAGATAGGCTTTTGAGTGGTGCAACGTTTCAGTGCAGCTGATCATCCTCTGTGTTGTGGGACTCCTTGCGGTCTGTCGGCCCAGGTAATGTAATGTAATGTAACGGGCACTAGCTAGAGCTACTGAACATCTAAATCCACCTATTTCTTTCTTGTTGGGAGTTAAGTGAGAGGCAGCCCGGCCGGATACAGACATACAGGTTACCGGCATCTGAAATTCTGAATCGCTGAGAAGAAAAAGGTCGCGATTTGTTCAGGTTTAGGTGAATGTGAAAAACCGCCTATAGCCTTTCTCTTTATATAACTATAAATCCTAATCTAATTAGATCTTTCTTTATATAACTAGAATCATAATCCAATTAGATGTCCCTTTCCAAAATTGACCCGAGTTGCATGCTGTCCTCCGCCTTCCCCCAGTCACAAAGTATGGATCGTTCCTGACTTCCCAAATCTTCCGAAAAAAATAAATCAAATTTCCAATACGAAAGCTATTCTGACATGGCTCCTTACCACAGATATATATAAAACCAAAACCAGGAGAGGGTACCAACGAGACGACCAAACAAAAACTCGACCACTTATTCGTCGAGAGTCTATAAAGCAAAAAGAAAAAAAAAATCCGACTAGATCGATTCTTAGACTCCAATATAAAATACGTGGACAAAAAACACATCATCAGGAAAAAGGTATTATTGCAAATATTAGCTAATACCATGGACGTCATGGTTAACAATAAAATAAATTGTAGCTTTTATAAATTTTGATTTTTGAAAAAGGTAGAACATAAATAGATGCGTAACATTCTGTCGTTGCTTTGCACGATTATTTGATGTTTTTTCTCCCGTTGCAACGCACGGGTATATTTGTTAATAATAATAATAATATTATTATACAAAGAGAAGGAAAAATTATTATTATTATTATTATTATTATTATTATTATTATTATTATTATTATAAAAAGAGGCAAAATTTCTCTTCACCTATTTTTTGGTCCGGCCATCCTTTAACTTTGTAATCGTGGAAAAACGTCTATAGTCCTTCTCTTTGTATAATTAGGAATCCTAATCCAATTAGACCTCTCGGATTTCAGGTGAATAGGAATCTTAATCCAAATAGGAAAAATATAATAATATGGACTACTAGAAATCTTAATCCAATTAAATCTCTCCAACTCCTAATCCAATTAGATCTCTCTGATTTTAGATGAATAAGAAAATTAATCCAAATAGGAAAAATATAATAATATGGACAACTAAGAATCTTAATCCAATTAGATCTCTCCAACTCCGAGGAACTGGAATAGAAATCTTAATCCAAATACAAAAATATAAGAATAGAAATCTAATAAAGAGGAAAAGCAGTGTAGGATTTCTTTGTTTAGTTTCTTTTATGTTATTTTTTCACTTTTTTTTTGGATTTGTCCGTTTTTATTTGCTCCGAGTACGTGTTACTTTACGTTCATCTGAACGCTTTTCACATGCTCCGAATATGTTCTAATTTTATTTCCGTGGCTATTTTCTAGAGTACATTCCAATTTTTGTCATGATTGTTTTCTACTTGGCTTTAAGTATGCTCAGATTTTTTTCTTGTGGATGTTTTTGACACTAGCTCGATTTTTCTGATTTTGTTTTCATTGTTTTCTCAACCTGGTTTTTTCGTGTTCTCATAAATATAATAAGAGTAAAAACAAACAATAAATAAGAGATCATAGCCATTTTAATCTTTGACTCCTTAAGAAACAAAAATTTTTATAACTAAGTTAATTTAATTTTTGACTTAAACTCATGACCCGGGCTACAACTTAATACGTGTTAAATCCCGTTGCAACGCACGGACATGCTTGCTAGTAATATTAAAGAGGTAAAATTTCTCTTCACCCATTTTTTTCGTCCGACCCTCCTCTATCTCCATGAATATGAAAACTATTGTCTACAATCCTCCTATTTTTATATGCCATGTCGGGCTTGTTACGTGACCTGGATAGGAACTCTAATCCAAATGGGTTCTTCGGTTCCTGGGTACCTGAGAAAAAAAACAAAGAAACGAATGGACTCTCGGACGGTCGATCAAACAGAAAAAAACAAAGGTATGCACACGACCAACAAAAAACAGGCGTACGGACACGGCACAAGAGATAATTCCGAATGGGACTCCCGCGGATACGCCTCTTTTTATTTCTTATTTTTTAAATTCTTTTTTGGTATTTTCTGATTTTTTATATAAAATCTAAAAAAATACCCTAGCTCACAGGTCGTCATAACAGACAGTTCATGTGAATACATCAGACTCTAGAAATTAATATTTATCCTATTTTTCTTCCTAGAATCTCTATCTCATACGTACGCTAGGGATTTCTATAAAATTTTGTACATTAAGCATCTTTGTATATATAATCTATATTTTATATCTATAAACATTCTGCTACTAATATACCTAATATTAGAGCAACTCTAAGAGACTCTTCATATGCTTCTTAAATGCTAGGAATAGAGATCGTAGTGAAAAACAACTTTTCAACAGCTTCTCCAAACGGTTATCTAAATATAGCCATCTTGTATTCCTGATTTTTCGCTAGCCAAAAAAAGAAGACGAGAATGACTCTCTAAAGTACACACAAGATATAGAATAATTATTGGAGAGTGAAAAGATATAGAAAGTGATTTTTATGCAAATTACTCTCCAAACGATGATTTAAAGTGTGAGATTTAGAAATGCTCTCTTAAATAGCTAAGATTTCATCACATTTTATTCGTCCACCTTTCCTATAACCACTTGGATAATGGAGAGTTTCTTTTGTCCCAATTTTTACTTGATATATGGCATATTTTGCTAGTATATTATATATATTTAAATTATTCACCTATGTCGTCGTCGAAATCAAATCAAAACAAACTTGCCTCTTCAATCCAAGTTATGAAAATAAAAATATAGGTAGGAGAGAATAAGACGATCGAACAAGACCTCAGCAGGTCCCGGTATATAGATAGGTAGGAGAGAATAGGATAGCAGGGGGCGCACTCACAAACCCTAGATCGGCTTCTCCTTGCTCCGTCCGGCTATGGCGGTGGAGGCGGCGGTGGCCTGGTACGAAGAGTTGCGAGCGCAGGAAGAGATGCAGGAGAAGATCAGCAACGAGATCACGCGCCTCAGCTTGAGTACGAGGGAAAAGGGATTCTCAAAAGGCTTGAGCAAGGCGGATCTCCGGAAGAAGCGGGCCGAGGTCGACAAAGAGCGCGAAGCCTTGTGCCAGAGGTACTGGAAGGTCATTTTTGAGACGGGGGGTTCCAAACCGGATTTCTCAGGCATGACCGAGGCCGAGCGAGCGGAGGCGGCGGATAAGCTGAGGACCAACGAGCTGCGGTATGCGCGCCGCCTTACGGAAGAGGGCGACCCAAGGGGTCGGACGACGGAAGCCTTTGCTCGCATCCTCGACTTCGATCCCAAGCAGGGGGGCCGCTACTACAATCGGTACACCCTCGTCAACCTCACTAGATTCGACCTCGATGAAGAATGTAAGCCGCCCACCCGCCTGACGCTTTCAATTGGATCGATCCTATTGTTTGTTTGATACCACTGGTTCGAGTCAATCCTCCAGTCCATCCTTGACAAATTAATTAATTGCTGCAATGCTGCTTTGTGTGTTTGGGGATTGGATTACTCGGAGCTAATACCCTGTGTTTTCCAACATGGATGCACCACATTTATAGTTCTATATACGTACCAATATTCAACTATTCAACTTGTAAGCATGATGCGACTGATGATCTAATACCCTTTGTTTTCCAACATGGATGCACCACGTACAGCACCCTTTGGTCCGATGAGATTTACTGATTACCCCCACAAAGTAATCGAGACCGAGAACTACAAACTGTCTGGGGCTGTAAACCTCTTGTCTGTCAAGGTAGCCTCTTCGGATATTGGCTTCCCGATCCATGTGTATGGCACTGTCATTGTCAGGGACAGCATCGATGAGAGGTGTGTTTATCACTTCCGCCGCGACCTTGACCATTGCCAACTCATCAATTCTGAGGTACCTACAACTTTGATCTCTTATCCTTTCTAGTTTGCATTACTTATGCGCGTGTTAGTAGCCTCATATTGCGCCCCTTTCTTCATTTCGTATTTTTATTATAATAATAGAGAAAATATAAAACTTTTATGCTGAACTGACCTGTAACTTATAACCGGTTTGTATTTTGCGTGCTGGACACTGTAACCATGACTATGTGTACTTAATTCTTTCTAAATCCAGATTTTCAGGGTGACACATATGTTTCCTATCACGCATTTATCTCTTAGTAGAGCTTTTTGTAGAAGCAATCGTGAAATGGTGAATCTGTATTTACATGGTAGTACTTGTTGCTTCCTATCGTGACCGACCATTAACAGTTTCATCAGCTAGCTATAGAAGTCGCTGAAAAGTCTTTTTGCAGCATTATGTATTTGTAGAAATAATTTATGTGCCACTAAAATCCAAATTTTCAGGGAGACGCATATATATGTCACACATTTGTCTCTTATAGTAGTAGTGCTTTACATGCATGGTAGTACTACTTGTTGCTTCCTATGAGACCAACAATTAACAGTTTCATCAGAAATCCTTTTGCAGCATTATGTATTTGTAGATAGAAATAATTAATGCGCCACTAATGTATCCTGTAAACCTTACCTTAGGCTGAATCATTGATCTTGACTGGGCCGAAACGTGGGCTCGCATTGTGTGGTTATATGTATGTGGAGATTGATCTAAAGATCAAGGATCATCTAGGACAGCCCAGAGAATTTAGTAAAGGACTCTTAAGCATCAGTGACCCAACAGATTGTGCATCGATGGTATCTATGGTCGAAACCAAATCCCTTGCTACCAGGCTCAGTACTATGGACGTGACTTATGCAGTTGTGAATCGTGCAATTGAGGGATTTATTGCAGTTGAAGTTCTGCAGGGAGGTTTTCATGGAAAAATCACCGCATACACCACCAGCGTCCAGGACATACTTGTGCTTTATGACAGCAAAGAGGCTGATGCTGCAACTATTGATGATTGTGGAGATATCCTGCAGCTTATGCGGCCTGTCATATCTGTCCACGTTGAGGAATTCCTGATAATTGTTTTCCACACCGGTGACGGTAAATCAGAGATCATACAGTTCACTCCAATGGTCAACGGCAGAGATGAAGGTCAAATTACTGTCTGTGCTACCAAGATGCGTGTGAAGCTTTCTTGGTCGATAATGGACCCTTGACTGTGCTGTTAAGCTTCGTCGGTAGGACCCTTAATGCTTCACTATTGTAGCTACGTCTGGTTCAGTGATGCTGCCGTCATCTTAGGTTATGCAAACTTAGTGGGACCTTATAAGTAATAGTGTGTGTGTAACTACTCTATTGTGCTTGGCTGTTATATTTGAACCAATTTCTACCGTGTTGGGTTTGTTGGCCACTATCTAAATCTAATATATGGGCTTGTTATGCTGAACCACTATCTAATATGTGGGGTTTGTTTGCTGAACGACTATCCTATGGTTATTTGGGTGAACTAAGCATTGTCTTTGTGTGGCTTCGGATTTGAATTTGTGCTCCGTTTACTGTTTTGGTCTGGTCGTGCCAGTTATGTTATTGGAAGATCTTTTAAAGGCTGAAGTCCAGGAGCAACAAAAGTTCTCATTCTTGTATATCACTACTGGAAACGGTAGGTATGCCGAGTGCCTGAGGATTTGCCGAGTGCATTCCATCGGGCACTCAGCAAACCTGCTGTGTGCCGAGTGCCGCCGTGGAAATATTCGGCAAACATATTGCACTTGAAAAAAACCCTCTTTGCTGAGTGCCTTAAAGTAAACACTCGGCAAATAATATCGAAACACTTAGCAAACATCAGGCACTTGGCAAAATACCAGCACGTGCGCCGGCCATGCAACGGCCGCCAGCTGGAGCGCCCTACCGTTAGCACTTTGCCGAGTGTCCGTTAGTGACATTCGGCAAAGACATTATTTGCCGAGTGTTTCGTTATGGCACTCGGCAAAAGTAATCATTTTGCCTAGTATTTTTTGTTGGCTCTTGGCAAAGCCTAAACTTTTATTTCCCTCTTCTGCCCTCAAAACTTTTTTCTAATCTCTACATACACTACGTGATACTCCATGTGAAAATTTGGTATATTTCTCGGTCTATTTGCTATATTTAATTAATTTATTTCATTTAAAGGAATTTTTTGGTATAACTCAAATTTGAACTGCAAGTGATTCAAATAATGGAATAAAATGAGTGGAAAAATGATATTCATGTTCTTGAGTCCAGTGTGAGGCCTTATCCGGGAAATGAAAGAAAATTTTAAACATCTTATTCAGGAAATACGACCACGAACGTGTGGCCGAATGGTTTTTAAATTCAAAAAAAAAACGACGTCTGAAAATCATGAGATTTATCAAGATCTCATGATATCATATGTGGAGGCTGTGGTACAAAATTAAGAAGGTTTTGCACAATCTGTCACGTACGATGTTTACAAACCGAAGTATCTCAGAAGAAGAATCGTAGCATTGAGAAGGATTCGGTAATATTTGGAGTCAAAATGATGGTCGAACTGGGGTTTGACTTCAAATTTTTTTTATAGAAAATAGAGAACATAGATTGTTTCATATGTAATTTTGGTAAATTTTTGGATCCGTTTGATAAATTTAATTTATTAAGTGCAATTATAGAATTTTAATTGATATAAATTGAATTTGAGATATAACTGCATGAAATAATAAGTTTTTTCTCTTCTGACGTTGAAATTTTTTCTATTGTCCACATACAACATGTGGTACTCCAGGTTAAGATTTGGTACATTTCTGGATCTGTTTGCTATATTTAATTAATTAATTGCATTTCAAGGATTTTTTTGGTATAAGTCAAATTTGAACTGCAAGTGATTCAAATAATGGAATAAAATGAGTTGAAAAATGATATTCATGTTATTGAGTCCGGTGTGAGGCCTTACCTAGGAAATAAAAAGAAATTTTGAACATCTTGTTCAGCAAACACGACCACGAACGTGTGGCCGAATGGTTTTTAAATTCGAAAAAAGCAAATGAAGTATGAAAATCATGAGATTTGTCAAGATCACATGATATCATACGTGGAGGCCGTGGTAAAAAAATTGAGAAGGTTTCGCACAATCTGTCACGTACGATATTCACAAACCGAAGTATCTCAGAAGAAGAATCGTAGCGTTGAGAAGGATTCGGTAAGATTTGGAATCAAAGTAACGGTCGAATTGGGGTTTGACTTCAAAAGTTTTTGTATAGGCAATAGAGAACATAGATTGATTCATGTGTAATTTTGGTAATTTTTTGGATCCGTTTGATAATTTTAATTTATTAAGTGCAATTATAGAATTTTAATTGATATACTTTGAATTTGAGATATAACTGCATGAAATAATGGAATAATATTCATAGAAAAATCAAATATATATTGTTGAGTGAATTTGACAAGGTATTTACAAAGTACATCGGAACAAATTTAAAAAAACATGTTACGGAAAAGAAAGAAACGAAGGGAAAAAAGTGGGTTTACCGAGTGCACCTGGTTTGACACTCGGCAAAGATGGGGTTTGCCGAGTGTCATATCTGGGACACTCGGCAAACTCCCCTCAACCGGCCCTACGCAAAATATTTTAGGGTTTAGGAAAAGGAGGATACAAAGGAAAATGAAGAAAAAAAACTAGGTTTGTCGAGTGCCCCTAATCTGGCACTCGGCAAAGATGGGGTTTGCCGAGTGTCAAATCTAGGACACTCAGCAAACCCCCCTCATATCCAGCACGGGCCGCACACACGCACACACGCACACGACACACACCCGTAGGTGCAGACATGCACAGACCAGTCGCCGCCCCCTGCCCTCGGCC
This sequence comes from Miscanthus floridulus, assembly GCF_019320115.1. Classification (NCBI taxonomy): domain Eukaryota; kingdom Viridiplantae; phylum Streptophyta; class Magnoliopsida; order Poales; family Poaceae; genus Miscanthus; species Miscanthus floridulus. The sequence continues at coordinate 8,149,012 of NC_089595.1, forward strand.
TCCAACCGCCTGGCTCCCGCGCCCGGCCCCTGGCCCCCGGCATTCCTCGTTCCTCTTCCTCCCGACCCGTCCTTCGGTCGCTAAAGGAAGCCCAGCATTGGCGAGTTCCCTGCCTCCGCTTCTTCAGCGCCGCCGCCTAAATCACGAGCAGCGAGCAGGAGCTAGACTGCCGCCACCGCCTGTATGGCTTCTGGGATAGCCCGTGCGGGGAGCTTCCCCTGTGCATGCGGGACGGCTACCGACGACCTACTGTGCTCCAGCTCTATTTCGCGCAATGATTGATGGCCGCCTTCAACCTGTGCACGTCGATCTATTGGAGGAGCAATCATGCCGAGCCCGGTGGTGCCACGCCCCCTGCCTCCCCTTCTTCAGCGTCGGTAGCTGGTGGTGCTCTGGTTGAGCCATCTCTCCCATAGATTTTGCATCTATTTTAATGTATTATCTATGCTAATTGGTTTACTCTTTTTAATGGTAGGTGATTGAACAATGTTGGGCAATATAAAGAGGATAGCGTCGCTTTACTCAAAATCGACAGCGACGCGTAAAGGGTCCGATGCAGCTGAGGGATCCAAGAAGAGACCTCAGGGTAGACCCAGGGGTCGAGGGAAGGGTGGAGGCAAGACAAGGCCACCGTCACCTGTACCTTCATCACCGTATGAGTTACCTTCCGCTCACTCATCCTCTGAGGAGGAGGAGGTACAGGTGGAGGAGGAGGCACATGTGGAGGAGGAGGTAGGGTGGAGGAGGAGACAGGGGGTACCTCTTCCTCTACTTCGTCGCATGTGTGGTTGCGAGGTCCCTCGACCCTCCCGAGGCGACTGATACCTCTTGAGAGACGCCTGCTGATTCGATCCGGTGGAGACAAGTAAGTAACTTTAGATGTTATCACTAAATTTTCGTTTGATATGTTCAAAATTACAATAGAAACTAATAATTTATCTTAATCACTTGGTTAGGGGTTGGAGGAAGGTCGGTGGGGGTGATCACGCACGCCATGTGAACGGCATCCTTGGTCTTTTGATCAAGGAGAAGTTCCCTAGCCTGGTGTAATTCAGCGGAGCTATCGAGCCAGCTTACATGTGGGCCCACTATGCCGTAGTCCCCGATGCCCCTGATCGGGATGGCAGGGTATTCGTCGACAAGGCGCAGTGTGTCAAGGCCGAGCTTTGTTTAAGTCTTTCTCGCACTATATTGCTTAATACATCGCATTGATTGGACATTCTTGAAATAATGACTGGATACATCGCGTCTATATGTAGGATTTCTTTAGATGCGAGGAGGGATACGAGGCCAAGGCGGATGCTGTGGCTGACAAAGCCACCAAGAAACTCGTCAAGGACATGCACTACAAGGCGCACATCTAGGCCATGATCCAATACCACGTGGAAATTCTTAGAGAGAGGGTCACTAAAAGTGTGGCAAGAACCATGAGGCTTACCCCGGAATAATACCTGAAGGTAAATATAGAACATTAATATTTATTTTTTCTAAGATTAATTACGCTTAATTTCATCTACTTATATGTTATATACTTGATGATGTAGGTGCCTCCATAGTGGTGCGCCTACGATCTGCAGTGCTGGACCCGAATGGTGGACAGGTGGTGCGACCCTGTGTGGGAGGAGAATCACAACGCTTGCCGGGAGCGGCGTTTGCTGATGCCGGGTGCACCACACCATCAAGGCAACCTCAACCTCTCAGAATATGTGGCGAGATGGGTACACGAATTCATTTCTTTATTCTAACGCTCAACTCTGTATAATTTCTAATCATATTGCTTTTTTTACAGTCGGCAGCACATGGGGGTGAGCCTTGCTCCTAGTTTATGGCATATGCTTTGTCCCACAAGGGCAAGGCGACGGTCGACGTCGCCTACAACCCGGAGGACCCACCCTCGGCGTACAACAACGAGTCCATCCATAGCTGCCTCGATGGATACACATCGATGGCAAAGGCGGTCCATGGCCCAAAGTATGATCCAAGCGCCCATGACCTTGATGGAGAAGTGGTCATGACGGCAGGAGGAGGCAAAAAGCATGGCCGGTTCTAGATTGGCGACGGCACAATCGACATGACCAGTACTCTCACTCTCCTAGATTTGAGCACAGAGCATGAGTTCCAGCTCGGCGATACGCCCACGGCCAGACTCTAAACGGTTCCAGATGAACGCAGTCCAGGTTATTTTGATTTTATTCATCGTTCATTGATTTTTACATACTTTTGCATTGCATTGTAACATTGGGATGAAATATTGTAGGCTCAGCTGGAACAAGAAACGAGGAATCGGGAGGAGCTAGAGGCGAAGATGGAGGCAGAGCAGCAGAGGGCGGAGGCAGTGCGACAGAGGATGGAGGCAGAGTGGCTATAGATGTTTGAATATATGAGGGGTGTTTACACTGCAATCGGTCAACCTCCACCACCGATGCTAGTCCCTCCTCCTCAATCTGCTCCAAATACTATTTCAGGCACTGTGAGTCACTTTACAACCTTATAATCACCGTTTCTAGTTTATGCAGAATCAATCTTACAAAGATGCCCAGACACTAGAAACTTATTGACTAATGCTATATGTTTGTTACCAACTAGTACTTAAGCAATCATACTAGAGGACAATGCAACTGAGAAGACATTGCTGATAGTTGCAAGGGTTATACTAGTAGGTAGCAGAGAGACCATACATGTTGTTCAATCTTGTCTCACACATGCAATCTCTTCTCCTTTGTGCAGAATCAATCGGCGGCATCGAATGAGCCTCATGACCCAGCGTGGTCGCAGTGGAACTCGTGGCCTAAGTGACTACTTGTGATTTTATTTGCATTTGCATTTGTGGATTATCTGTGACTACTTGTGACTATTTGTGATTGTGAATGAACCTACTAGTTAGTGATTCTGAAGTTTATTTGCATGTATGTGTTCTCGATATATCTATATGAACTGCATGTGATGCCTATTGTGAACTATCTGTGATGGATGTAATGTTTATTTGAATGTGGTACGTGGTTATGACCGAACCAAATAAACTGATTATATGTGGCAGCTTTGCCGAGTGTTACACTCAACAAAAGGGCTATTTGCCGAGTGCCATGAAAAATACACTCGGCAAAGCGGACACGTGGCAAAAATCTGTGTATTCTAGGACTAAAATGGCTTCTTTGTCGAGTGTCAGCGTTGTGACACTCTGCAAAGATGCCAACATTTGTACGTTCTGGGACAGTCTTTGCTGAGTGCCCAGTATTTGACACTCGGCAAAGAAGGTAGGTTTGTCGACTGCCCGGAATTGGACACTCGGCAAACCCGGCAAAGGAGCTAGGTTTGCCGAGTGTCAGGTCAGGGACACTTGGCAAACACGTTGTGACCGTCTCAGCGCCGTCACGTTACTTTTTTCGCTGATCGTCGATTTCAGCTCTCGGCAAAGTATTTGCCGAGTGCCTGATAGAAAACACTCGGCAAAGAGACGTTTGCCGGCACTGTAGATGTTGTGTGCTGTTTGCCGAATGTTTTTTAGGCTTTGCCGAGTGCCTGTGGCACACGACAAAGCCACTGTTTTCGGTAGTGTATAAATAAAATAGATGACACTATTTTTATGCAACATGTTACTTTCCTTACTTTGAATGCTTGATTATGCAATGAGCGTTTTAAGTGGCATGTCTTTTGCATGCCCATACGCCCTCGGTTGCATTCTTTCGGCAGTCCATCGCCATCCTAAATTGAGGTGTTGCTTTCTTTCACAAGAACTTATCTGCATGCGAGATTTTTTTATCGTGGCTAAAAAAAAGTTTGGGAAGTATATTCGTTGGCTTCCTCCTACAGTTTTCAAAATCCTGGTCCTATAGAAGACAATTTGTTGGAATCACTATTTTAATATCATTTAACCACTTATATTTTCTCTCTACTATATATTTGCATTCTAAAGTCCTTCACCTTCATATTTACTACTTATTGTTTCTAACCTTCATATTTACTACTTATTCTTTCTAACATCCTTCGCCTTCATATTGGTCCTACTTATTCTCTCACGTCCTTCACCGATCGAGTTTTGCAAGTGTGGTGTTACACTTTTTTAAGGTCCCTACTTATTTTTCTCTCTCATGTCCTTGCACCTCAGATTGGTCGATGGCACGATCAGATTGAGTTTTGCAAGTGCGGTCCTACTCATTATTCTTTCTCATGTCCTTACACCTTCAGATTGGCCGATGGCACGATCAGGTCAAGTTTTGCAAGTGCTGAAAGATTAAGAGTTGAGATAGGGAGTTATTGGGGAGCAATTTTTTTCCAATCTTCCTACAAACAATCTTATTTTCCAAAGTGAGCTGAAATGGAAATTTTAGGATTATATTAACTCAGATTTATCTTATCTCTATATATGCCGTGCAAAATTTCTAGTGATTTCAGTGGTTTGTATCCATTGCGCTACCCGTCCAGCCGCCGACCGCCTCCATTCGCGCGCCGCCTCGCTCTCTCACGCCGTACCGGCTTCCTACTCCATTCCTCCTCTTTCCCCCTCTGGCGTCCCATCTCCTACAGGAACGATGCGCCGCCACTGTCGGTAGCCCTCCGGGCGACGCGCTCCCCAGTCCCCACTGATTTGCTACAAGGCAAGAAGGCACCTCCAAGCTATCTCTTCTACCGTCCGCCACTAAATCCTAAGCAAGTCCAACAGCCAGGTTAGTTAGAATCATTGTTTCTTGATCCCATACCTTGTCTCCGATGATCCATTGTTTCTTGATCCAATGGTCTCACTACACCACAACACGGCTTCATCGTCAGACATCTGACGCTAAAAATTATATTTGGCGATGGCTGATCTGACGCTAAAGATAACTCAAAGACCATTTGACACTAAATCCTCATTTAGCAATTTGTTGTCTATCGCTATAGATGTTCATGTTTAATGTTAGCCCGTCTGTCGCTAAAACCAGATATAGCGTTGATCTGTCTAACGCTAAAAAAAAATGGGCCCCATGCCCTGCTCACGCGCCCTGACTCCATAAGCAGTTCATGCGCAAATTTTTGCCTGGCCCACGGCAAACACACGCAGCCCCGGCCGCCTTATCCCATTGCTCGGTCATCGCTCCCCATCCACCCGCATCTATCTCTCCCTCATGACCTCCTCCTAGCAGACTAACGCCGGCGTCGGTGCCCCTACTCTTCCGTTCCCAACGCGAGCTCTCCCTCCCTCCCTTCTCCGGCGCTGAGGTCGCTCTACTCCCTAGATGGGCCATGGTGGCGCGGGTCAAGCATGGTGCATGACCTCATAGCCGCTAACCAGAACCCGAGCCACCGGCCGATGGGGTGGCCGCCCTTCTTCTCCCCTGGCCAGATTGACGACGGGGTGGCTGCCCTTCTTCTCCACCGACCGAATCTACTATGGGATGGCCACCCTTCTTCTCCTCTAGTCGGATCCACGGCGAGTCGGCTGCCCTTCTCCTCCGGCCAGATCCACGACAGCACACCACTGCTCCGTCCACCTTCTCTTCCCTTGCTGTTGTGCTTCGCCGGTGATGAGCGCACCCACCAGGTATGCACGCCCCTTCTCTTCCCTTGCTGTTGTGTGAAAGCCAGCACCCAAACCCTAACTTAAGATATTTTGCAAATCTGAGGAGGAGGAGGTCTGGGAGAAGAACCGGAAGTCACAGCTCACCCGATTGATTCCTTGCTGCAGCATCCCTCCCTCGAGCAGGATAGCAGGTACCAGATTGATTCCTCTACTCTGTATTTTTCTACTTGCTTCTGGTATCTTCTCTCGAGCAGGACAATAGCATGCCAATTTGTTTATATTTGTTTTGCTTAAGCGTATCTTGGAAATTATAATTTGATGTGACTAGCATATCATAATTTTGTAGGTTAAAATGTTTCTCTAGTTTTTTATGCCATGTGGTTTTCAAAAAAAAGAATTCAGGCCTTACTAGGGCATATTACACTGCATCTCATGCATGTGCTATGTGTATGAATGATACAGTGGGCGTGCTATGTGTTTCAATGTTGTGATATACATGCATGTGCTATGCTTCTCAGTTGAGGTGGCATGAGAAGATAGTGCACACATTCCAGTTTCCACATGTTTTGTGGATTTCTTCTCATCCATATTTTGTTTGATATTCAGTTCATTTGAATTATTCGTGTACCAGAGACTGTGTTATAGTTAAAAATTAAGACACTAGTACAGAAAGTGGTTGTACTCCCGATTGGGAAACCCCTTCAGTCCCGATTTTCCAACTGGGAGCACGAATCCGGGACTAAAGGGCCCCTCCGTTAGTCCCGGTTTCTCGCCCGGGACTAAAGGTTTTCTTTTTTTTTCTTTTTTTTCTATTTTCAATTGATGATTCGTTTTGGTTTTCGAATATGCATTCTACGCTGCTAATAATATACATATTCTACACGCTTATAATGTTCAAACATTTTGTACAAACTAAAGTATGAAACTAACATATATATTACATGTATATACATATATTGTATGTTATTTTATGTACATATAATATGTATATATATATATATTACAAATAAAGCTTGCATTGTATATTCTATCGTATCCTTGGGATAACAAATTCACTCCATCTGGTTTGGCTTCCATGTTTCGTTGACGTCATTATAGAACTCGTCGGCGGGGTTTAGGACCTGGTCATTAAGAAATCCTGCTATGGTCTCTTGAATTACTTTCAGTTGGTCACGTCATATGACTTTTTCCTTCAACCATAGAGTCTTCAATAAAAGTTAAAGGAAAAGTATTAATATATATATATATAAGTGTGTTGGTCACGTGATTACTTATATATATGAGCAATAAAAGAAATTATGAATATATTTATATAACGTACTTTAAGGATCTCTTCAGGAGTTCTTTTTAAGTATGCCATGATGAACTCGCAAACATAGTATCCACAGTAGTTGTTCCCCTGTTCTTGCCTCAGAACCCACTTTTACGAGAAAAAAGATTCGGTGAATTGAAAGCATGCATTGTGTTAATTGAATTATATATATATAAATGTAGCTAGTACTTACTTTGTGTGCGATTACATCCAGTGGCGCTTTGCAATGTTTCATGTGGTGTTCCTCAATGAAACTTTTCCAAACACTGCGCCCAATAAAATAAAAATTAATTTGGCCTTTAATAATTATTGCAGTTAAGAGAGGTATATATAGTTGATAGAGAGACCAAATTACCCTTGGATAATATCTATCATGTATTGGTACTCTGTTTGCGCTTTTCTTAACGAGTCTAAGATGCTCAACAGACTATTGGCCATATCGATGACCATCAATATCCAGTGATTGCTGCATATGTTTTTATACACAAATATGATAACTAGAGTCAACATATATATATGGGAGATAGCTTAGCTAGTAAGCAAATAATTGAACAAATGTCCATATGATCGACATTAATTATTTAACACTCACTTGAAGTTGTAGGGGAAGAGTATGTCCTTGTTTTGTTGGTTCACTGAGAACCTCATGAGATTTTTCTCGAGTTCAGCTTTCCATTGAGGTGAGGGATTAGGGTGTTTGAATATGACATTTGGATCAACGAAACCAACATCATTATCCTTTCTCTTTCTGAGTTCTGTCATCTCATATCTGCATATATAAAAATATAGTGTGAGGATATATAATTTATATATATACATGTAGCTTTATATATATACACTTTAATAGTAGAAAATAATCACACTTACAGACAATAGCAGCTAATGAGACTTTTGTCGAGAGAGTCCAGGTGGCATAGTTGATGTAATTCTAAAAACTCGACATATATAATGTCATCGCCACGGAAGTAATGTTGGTTTCTAACTCTGACAGAAACAAATGTCTCTCCCCGTTCACAAGCCACCATGTACCACTTGTTTAGCAGGTACATTTGCGTACCCAGTTCACCTAAGGCCTTAGGGTTGTATAGACTCTTTCCATGTTCAAATTTCTTCCAAGGATCCACTTTTGGAGCAGATGGTCCTTCAGCGAGCACTTGGGCAAAGTCCAAACTAGTATCCTCGTAAAACCAAACCAGTTCCTCATAATCGACGTCTAGTAAATCTAAGTTTGAACCATATTCATTACGAATGACAAGAGGGGGGGACTGATTATTGCGATTGTTGACCGAGTTGTGCAACACATTTCCTTGCTCTAGTCTTTTTCTGCGCCGCCATAGATGACTTGGTGAGAGATCTTTCGTAGTCCAATTTTGGCAGGGTCTTTTGAGATTCCCGCTTTTTCTGGTCCACCTTCTTTCTTAAAAGATCTGGAGGTAGGTAGAAGTACGGTTTCTCTGGGTTCTCCCTCGCTTCTCGTTGCTTTCTTACTTTTTCGAAGAAACTTTTCACATCTTTTTGTACTGCAGGATTTAATTCCTTTTCACTTTTCTCATAAGACAGTTTTTGGGGAATAACTGGATTAGAGAAGGCTTTCTTCTTTGCCGGCTGGTGGGCCAATGGCTTCGTTTGTGGGGCAGACCTCTTAGGAGCTGGCTGCTTCTTGGTCATAAAGGGAGGCGGGGCAGTCATTGGAGACCTCCTTGGAGGAGTTGGAGACCTCCTTGGAGGTGGCGGTGGTGGAGACCTCCTTGGAGGGGTTGGAGACCTCCTTGGAGGCGTTGGAGACCTCCTTGGAGGTGGCGGCGGTGGCGGCGTTGCATAATCATTGCCCGGAGCACTATGATGATATAGAGATTGAATAATTGGACTTAGGTTGGTGGAGGCCCTGCTGTGTGAGTACAAAATGAATAATTAGGTATAAGAAATTGTTATTATTAATCATGCAAGTCAATAGAAAATTAGTGAAAAAATTATTTCATTCACTTTTGTCCGCACCTATTGTCTAGCAGTTGAGGAAGCGGCGGTGGACTAGAGACCCCGGGAATAATGATGTAGCGCTTGCACCATAGTATGAATGTCTTCTCTGCTTCTCCTAGAGTCTTCTCCCCATCACCTCCTGGAATGTCAAGAGCCAGATCACTAAAACCTTTGTTAACTCTATCCTCTGAGACGCTAACATATCCAGGTGGTATTATTGCCCCATGGATTCTTGGTGTCTTGGTAGGATCTGGAGGAGAAAAAAAACCGAGAGCCACCATGATTGTGGCATTCTCTTTTGGAATATGTAGCTCACATGATGTAAACAGTGCAGTGATGTCATCCATAGGGAAACATAGCATTGCATCATCTTGATTTGGCAACTCCGCGGAAGCGCAACTGCTTTTCAACTGATCAGGGGGGCTAATATTAATGTTGATTCCTGGATCTGATGTCTGCTTTTGGGCACTCATTGCTATTTGCACTTGCTTTATGATTTCGTCCTGCATTCTAGCTTGCATGTCTTTTTCGCGCTCCTATGCTTGAAGCAACGCCTCCCGTGACTCACGAACATATTCCTCCAACCTGCTGATCTACGCTGCTTCATCATCCTTCCTTCACTGCTGGCTTCTGTAGGTATCTCTGTCGTTAGGGAAACCATGCTCCCAAGAAATGTTCCGCCCTAAACCTCTCGTTTGGCCACTGTGTTCAGCAATCCCGATGGCATACGTTAGTTCATCCTTCTCTCTATTAGGCCTGAACGCACCAATAGCTTTAGCTTGTAGAGCATAAGAAAATCTTTGTGTTGCTCTTTCAAGTTTTGGGCCATGAACCAGCTTCCCGGTCTCTAGGTCCAGTCTTCCCCCATGAGCGAAAACCAATTCTTTACGCGTTTGGGCCAATTGAGTGATTCTGGTGTGATACCCTTGGCAAGAATGTCCGCTTCCATTTTTTCCCACTTGGGAATGGCAGTCGCATAGCCACCAGATCCCATGCCATGGTGGTATACCTTCTATTGGGCATTCTCTTGGTTCCTTCTCACCCATTCCTCACCCTCTTTCGATGTCTTGTACTGTACAAAATCATTCTAGTAGGGCCTCAACTTCGCGAATGGGCCCCTAGTATTGAAATTGGGCGTTAGGTTCTTCTTGATGTATTTTGTGTATAGGGATTTCTTCCAAGTCTGGAATTGTGTGGCCATCTTCTTCATAGCCCACTTTCGAACTAGCTCCTTCAATTCATCATCGTTGATATCATCATAATCATCCGCTTGCAACGTGAAATGTTGAAGGATATTATCCCAAATTAAATTCTTATCAAGATCAGAGACAAAACTAACATGAGGCTCGTTGATCTTTTGCTTCCATTCACGGGCACTGATCGGAAGTCTGTCCCTTACAAGGTACCCACAGTGTTGCATGAATTTCCTTGCATGTGGACCAAGTGGTTCACCTGTCTCGACATTGAATTTTGATATTATGTAGCGCCCCTCCAATGGCTTTTTTGGGCCTCGAATATTTTTGCTTTTCGCCGTTGTGGTCATCGATCCAGAGGGCTACATATAAAAAAGAATAAATAAATATCATGTGTACACGTAATAGATGATAGATATTCAAATATATATATATAATATTCAAATATATATATATAAATATATATACCTCGCCAGTATTTTCTTGCATAATATTTTCTTGGTTATCTTCAAGAGCCAGGTTTTGACTCCCGTCATCTACATCCTGCTGGTCACCATCGGCAAATTGAGTGCCGGTGTTGATAATATTCATCATTTCTTCATCCATGTTGTCTCTCGGGGCAGCCATCTAGCTTTTACTCCACTAGATATATCTAGAAAAATAAAAACTATATCTATAAAATGGACTCCTGCAGGACGTGCCACCTCGAGGATAGTAACATTTGTAGATGACATTTGTAGGTCCGAAGTTATCAAATATCCATCAAATTCTAGCTAAAACATGTTTAAATAAAAAACCATCCATACTAGTTGACCTTGCTTACATGATCATCTCGACGAGCATTTCTCCACCGGACGGCATCGTACTTGGCCAAGGAAGAGCTCTGATTCTACGAGGAAGGGAACACGGTCTTCCACGACCGTTGCCGCTCTCCCTCATAGAATCAAAGCTCCTCCTTGACGTCCGTTACCGCTCGGCAGAGAACATGCTAGCCGAGATGAACACGGTCCACAAGTTCAACTAGTATGGATTTTCTACAATTTTCTAACAATTTTCTAAGTTTTTCATTTCATGGAAAAATTAATTATAAAAAATAAAAGGCATGATTTCTAAGTATTTCATTTCATGGAAAAAATAATTCTAAGTGACCTGCTCGACAAAATTAAGAAAAAACACATGCTCTCATGACCTCACACATCTTCTAAGATCACGTAAGCTTCCGTACTAGTTGACCTTGCTTACGTGATCATCTTGGCAGGCATTTCTCCACCAGACGGCAACGTACTTGGCTACGAAAGAGCTCTGATTCTACGAGGAAGGGAACACGGTCTTCCACGACCGTTGCCGCTCTCCCTCGTAGAATCCAAGCTCCTCCTTGACGTCCGTTACCGCTCGGCAGAGAACATGCTAGCCGAGATGAACACGATCCGCAAGTTCAACTAGTACGGATTTTCTACAATTTTCTAACTATTTTCTAAGTTTTTCATTTCATGGAAAAATTAATTCTAAAAAATAAAAGGCATGATTTCTAGGTGACCTGCTCGACATCGGCGAGCTCGCGGGTGGCGGCGTCCACGCCAAGGAGGCGGAGGCATGCCCGCCCGAGTACGAGAACTACTTGCCCTGCTACTATAACATCACAGACGCCATTGAATGTCTTGGATCTAGGGGCCGGTGTCGTCATAAGCTACCGCGCAAAAAGGAGGAAACAACAAGACACTGGGCCGTGCCCGTGCTCCACTGAGCTCGATGGCTCACCGCAAAATCGCATTACAAGGTTGCCAGCACGAGGGCTCGGCACACGCATCCATCCGATTACAAAAGGTTGGAGCAATTAATCCATCATAAACGGATTATGGTGGCGGTGGTGGCTCACATCCAAGGTGTCAAACACGAGGTCCAGCTCCTACAGCCACTGGAGTAGCTCCAGCAACTCGATCAGACTCCGACTGCAACAACGTGAGAGCAGAGAAGATTCAGTGTGAGTTACCAATGGAACCGGCGGCGATAAAAACGGCGGCAGCAGAACGTTGCAGAGGTAAGGAGGAGGAGGGACCTTTTCTTGGTCGTTGAGGAGTACAGCCTTGATGCGCTCTGTCTCAGCGATGACAAGATCATCGCAGCGCGGCGCGCCGTCGTCGGTGATGGCCTCGGCGCGGTCTGAGCTACAGAGGGAGCTGCACCGGCATGGGCGTAGATGATGGCGGCGTCCTCCTCGAGCATGAAGGGCCGGTGCTTCGGTGAGGATGAGCGAGGTGGGCTGAGGACGAGGACGACACGAGGCGTGCGCTGGCCGGCCAGAGAAGAAGCGCGCGTGCGCGTGGGGCCGGTGACAGCATGCGCGCGTGACGAGGCGAGGCTAGGGTGGTCACCTGGGGGCGGCGGCGCTACTGGATCGGATCGATCTGGTGGAGAAGATGAGGCGACGGAGAAGAAGGCTTGGCGGCTACTGGATTCGGTTGGAGAAGAAGGCGGCGGAGACAGAGAGGCAGAGAACTAAGGGAGAAGGGTGTGGTTTATAAAGGGGGACCTGTAGTCCCAGGTGATGGTTAGAATCGGGACTAAAGGTCTGACCTTTAGTCCCGGGTGTAGCCACGGCCCGGGAGTAAAGGTGATTTTGGCGGGCCACGAAAACGCAGCCCATCTTTACTCCTGGGTGGTTGATCCACTCGGGAGTAAAGGTGGGCTGCAGTTTGGCTTCCCGCCAGTTTCTAGAAGTTTTTCCTTTTTTATATATTTCTTTTATATAAATATGCAGAAAGTTGTTAATTGCCTAGTAAATAAAATATTAGCAAAAAAATTACAAAAAGAATTCTAGGACCTGGTTTTGCATTATTGTACATAAGAAAAATCTGTAACCTAAACTCTTTTGTTTTACCGTATAAATATTTAACATAGTGTAAATAATAATCATAATTTTCACCGTGCAAAAATGTACTACTTAATTAAAATCATTAAAACTATTGCTTTTTGACAGGAAATTAGTTTTCACATCTTATTGACGTTGATCATTTGTTTTTTCATCACACATTCTCCACAGGAAATCCACCGTCAAGCAGAAAATTTATTTAAATAGTAGAAAATATGAATACACGATAGAAATATGAATACACTATATATATCAAGCGGGCACAGTAGTGAACTTCTTCTTAACATATATCCTTTGGTTATGATCGCGTCGTAACCATAGAGTGTCCTCATCATTTAGCTGGATGCTTGGGTCTTTGTTCACTGTGAAGGGTGGAATTCGGTCATCCTTTTCATAATCTTCTGATATGTCTGACTTGTCTTCAATTCCGATGATGTTTCTTTTCCCTGAAAGAACTATGTGGCGCTTTGGCTCATTGATTGGGTCGTTGTTGTTTTTCTCTCTCTTCGGTTTTGTAGACATGTTCTTGACATAGAACACCTGATTCACATCCTTGGCTAGGACGAACAGTTTGTCTTTGTATCCAATATTGTTGAGGTCCACGGTTCTCATTCCATACTGGTTGTCGACTGCTACCCCGCCTCCAGTCGCCTTTACCCATTAGCACTTGAACAAAGGTACCTTAAAAGTAGGTGCATAGTTTAGTTCCCATATCTCCTCTATGCGGCCATAATATGTTTGCTTATTTCCATTAGGGTCGGTGGCATCTATGCGGACACCACTGTTTTAGTTTGTGCTCCTTTTATCTTGGGCTACTATGTAAAATGAATTTCCCATTTATCTCATACCCTTTGTATGTGAGGATATGCCACGATGGCTGCCTAGCCAACAAATATAGTTGCTCATCAATACTCTCATCACCCTAACATTCTTTTCGCAACCAGTCGCTAAAAGTTTCCATGTGTTGACGCGTAATCCAAGCTTCAGACTTCCCTAGAAACTCAGATCGGAGCAACTCTTTATGTGTCTTGATATACGGATCCACCAAGGAGTTTTACAGAACTGTGTAGTGTGCTTTATTAAAATAATTGTCCTACGTACCAATATATGTTTTCTTCCCTAGTGTCCCCTTTTCACTTAGTCTCCTCTCGTGTCGCGATTCAGGAACACCAATCGGGTCAAGGTCGGGAATAAAGTCAACACAAAACTCAATGACCTCCTCTGTTCCATAGCCCTTGGCGATGCTTCCTTCTGTCCGAGCACGGTTGTGAACATATTTCTTTAGGACTCCCGTGAACCTCTCAAAGGGGAACATGTTGTGCAGGAACACAGGACCAAGAATGCTAATCTCCTTGACCAGGTGAACTAGGAGGTGTGTCATGATATTAAAGAAGGAAGGAGGGAACACCAACTCAAAGCTGACAAGACATTGAACCACATCATTCTGTAGTTTAGCTAGATCCATCAGATCGATTGCCTTCTGAGAAATTTCATTGAGGAATGCACATAGCTTCACGGTGGCTAGACATACATTTGGAGGTAGAATTCCTCTTAATGCAACTGGAAGCAATTGCGTTATGAGCACATGGCAGTCATGGGACTTTAAGTTTAGGAATTTCTTCTCTGACACATTTATTATACCCTTTATATTCGAGGAGAATCTAGATGGTACCTTAATGCTTGCTAGGCATTCAAACATGCTTTCCTTCTCTTCTTTGCTAAGAGTGTAGCTGGTAGGACTTAAGTAATGGCATCAATCATCTGTCTTCTCTAGATGTAGGTTGTCTCGTTCTTTCAAACACCGCAGGTCCTATCGTGCTTCAAATGTGTCCTTAGGCTTCCCATACACACCCATGAAGCCTAGCAGGTTCACACAAAGATTCTTTGTCCGGTGCATCACGTCGATCACGCTACGGACCTCTAGGACTTGCCAATAGGGTAGCTCCCAAAATATGGACTTCTTCTTCCACATGGGTGCATGACCGTCGGCGTCGTTTAGAACAGGTTCGCTGCCATGTGCCTTTCCAAATACGACTTTCACATCCTTGACCATATTGAGTACATCCTCACCAGTTCGGTTGCCCGGCTTGGTCTGGTGGTCTGCCTTACCTTTAAAATGGTTGCCTTTCTTTCTTAGGGGGTGATTTGTAGGAAGAAATCGACGATGGCCAAGGTACACAACCTTTCGACATTTTTTCAAGAATATACCTTTAATGTCATCGAAATAGTGCATGCATGCATTATATTCCTTGTTTGATTGTCCTGAAAGATTACTTAGAGCTCCTTGTTTGATTGTTACGAACAACAATGCTCGCAGGTCAAAGTGCTCCTGTTTGTGCTCATCCCACACACGTACACCTGGTCTGTTCCACAAAAGTAGAAGTTCTTCAACTAGTGGCCTCAGGTACACATCGATGTCGTTGCCAGGTTGCCTTGGGCCTTGGATGAGCACTGGCATCATAATAAACTTACGCTTCATGCATAACCAGGGAGGAAGGTTGTAGATACATAGAGTAACAGGCCAAGTGCTATGACTACTGATCTGCTCCCCAAAAGGATTCATACCATCCGTACTTAAAGCAAACCTTAAGTTTCTTGCGTCATTTGCAAACTCTGGGAATTCTCTATCGATTGCTCTTCACTGGGACCCATCAACAGGGTGTCTCAACATATTGTCTACCTTACGGTCTTCTTTGTGCCATCGCAACAACTTTGCATGGTCTTTGTTTCTGAACAGACGTTTCAAGCGTGGTATTATAGGAGCATACCACATAATCTTGGTAGGGATTTTCTTCATGAGACGTTCGCCCTCAACATCACCAGGGTCATCTCGCCTGATCTTATACCGCGATGCATGACATACCGGACATGCATCTAACTTCTCGTACTCCTCGCCACGAAAGAGGATGCAGTTATTAGGACATGCATGTATCTTCTGGATTTCTAATCCCAAAGGGCAGACTACCTGTTTTGCTTCGTACATAGTGACGGGCAATTCGTTATCCTTCGGAAGCATCTTTTTTTGGATTTTCAGTAACTCCCCAAATCCCTTGTCAGATACACCATTCTTTGCCTTCCATTGCAGCAATTTCAGTGTGGTACCCAACTTTTTCTGCCCCGCATCACAAGTTGGGTATAGCAATTTCTTGTGATCCTCTAGCATGCGCTCGAACTTGATCTTCTCCTTTTCACTTTCGCATTCTCTTTGTGCGTCACGAATGGCCTGACCAAGATCATCAGCGGGCTCATCTTCTGCTACTACCTCTTCTTCAGCTTCCCCCATTGCAGTATCATTGAAGGCACCATATTCAGCAATAATGTCATCATCGTCCCATTGTTCTTCTTCACCTTCTTCCATTACAACCCTGGTTTCTCCGTGCTTTGTCCAATAAATATAGTTTGGCATGAAACCAGACTTCAATAAGTGTGAATGAAGACTCCTTGAGCTAGCATATTCCATCAAATTCTTACATATGGCACATGGGCAGTACATGAAACCATCACGTTTGTTTGCCTCGGCCACACGTAAGAAAGAATGCACGCCCTCAATGAACTATTGGGAGCGGTGATCAGCATTGTACATCCAATGCCGACTCATCTGCATTACATGACATACATACCATATTAAAACCTAGAACATAATTAGTTAATTATACGACATGCATGCCACCACATAAGGTATTAATTTATGAAAGTCTCGCTATAATGTAGACAATCCCAACTACCACTAAAAAAACTAAAGCTAAAATGCACTTCAGCAGCATAAGGATTTCGTGACCAATCCCAACTAAAACAGACAGATCATGCGTTTGTTCAACATTTATGGGCTTCTTCTGCAGGATCACTGTCTCATCAGCCGCCGTAGCCGCCTATGCAAGAGAGTTTTGCACGTGTTCAACATACTCTTCCTCCCAGTACCAGCCTGAACATCCAGTGCAATCCCACTAAAATTAAAACAAAAAATTAGAACTTTAATCACAATCATCATGAAAATAAGTATAAATTAACCATAATCATCAAATGCGACAAAATAACTCATATTGCGATCTGGACACTTGTAGAAGATACGGCCCTTGTTGGGACACTCCTTCCTCACCTGGTACTCCATCACAATCTTCTCCTCACACTTGCCGCATGCAATGAGAGGGAGGTCCGACCTCAGTCGCTTTGGAACCCGATGAGAGGCCGAGGACCCGGAAGCAGTTGACATCTACTCTCTATACTCATTTTTAATATAATATAAATTTCTCATTTTATAAACAAATAAAATTAAAAAAACTCTAAAATTATCTATATCTCTAAACCATGAAATTTGCTATGCATGCTAGAAATGAAAGCTAAATACTAGTTTTGAATAACTACTTTAACCTTCCTTCATCCAAATATGCAAACTTTAAAGTGATTTCGAGCTTAAATGGCTTACAAATAAAAAAATTCACCATAAAAAACCACATATATCTAATCCACAAAATGAGATATGCTACTGATGAAACATAAGAGTATAAAGTTGGTAACCTTTAGAACCGAAGAATCGATGGAGGAATCGAAGAAATCTTATGATTACCGGCGATGAGGAAGAAGAGAGGCCGGCGATGAAGCAAGAACACTGAGCTCGAAGTGGCTCGGGCTCGGGGA
This sequence comes from Miscanthus floridulus, assembly GCF_019320115.1. Lineage (NCBI taxonomy): Eukaryota > Viridiplantae > Streptophyta > Magnoliopsida > Poales > Poaceae > Miscanthus > Miscanthus floridulus. Next base: position 8,166,495 of record NC_089595.1, read on the forward strand.
GGAAGAAGGGGTATATAGTAGGGGACCTTTAGTCCCGGTTGGAGACAGCAACCGGGACTAAAGGTCCCTTTCTAGTCCCGGACGTAGCCTCCAGCTGGGAGTAGACTTTTACTCCCGGTTGGAGGGACCAACCGGGAGTAAAAGTTAACCTTTAGTCCCGGTTGGTAGCTCCAATCGGGGCTAAAGGTCCCCTGCAGCAAAAGCCTACCGCAGTAGCCGTTGGGCAGGGACCTTTAGTCCCGGTTGGATCTATAAACCGGGACTTAAGATCTCTCTAGTCCCGGGCGTGAAAAATACCGGGACTAAAGCCAAATTTCGAAGTGGATCAAAGGTCGTTTCTCTACTAGTGAGAGTGGCTTTTGCCACAAAATATTCCTTTATTTGAAGCACACTTTGATGCTATTTTTCAAGCTTAGTGTTATTCTCCATGTCCTCAATCAGTCTGAATGTTAGGACTTATCATGCTGAATTGAACATATATCATTTATGCCAACATGAACAAAAATTGGACGATTGATAATTTATTTAGTTAGTTTTATCCTTCAAGTCTTCAACTATCTACATAAAGTGATTGGCAACAAGTGTTAAGCTATCAGAAATGTAACTTTACAAATGATCTTTAGTGTTGGTTGAATTTGCCCTGGTATTCTATTGGAAGTGATAAGTCAAAACCTGATTCTTTTTTGACATGTTTGATGTACAGCCAGATGAATCTCCTGTTCAAAAACAAAAAAAGAAGAAAAATGAGAACATGCTTGTCCTTGTCCTTGTCCTTCCTTTGGTTTTGATTTCATTGTTCTTTTCGTGTGGCATTCAAAGACAGTTTGCCTGTGCTTGCATTTTCTGCGAACTGCAAGGCATTATTACATACTCAACTGCAAACTGAGTGTTGCTTATCTTGTGAAAAATATGACCTGAAGGTTTAGTATTCCAATTGAACTGATTCAGGAAGCTCATGAATCCATCTTATTCTGGTAGCTGGTGGTCCCTCAATCACTAATCCACTAAGCATGCCCCAGCTTTTATTTTAGAGATGTGGTTGGCCGGTTTTGCATTAGATTTTTTTGGTTTCGGATAAATGTGCCAAATCTCCTGGCCTTTAAACGTTACAAAGCTGTGCATATTTTTAACCGATGCTTAAATTATTTATTCAATTACACTTGACTGCTGAGCTCAAATTCACATGTTTTTTCCTAAACGAATTGCTCTAAACACATTGCTCGCATGCGTCTGGGTCCTTTGCCTATAGCCATTCCCTTATATTTTGTTATTTTTTTCTCAGTGTACTTTCAGAAATTTACAGAGCCAGAACAAAGATTTTTTTTGTAAGGGTAACATGTAGCCTTTATTGAAGCACTTAGCCTGCAGGAAACATGTAACCTCCAATTTAAATTGTCATGCCAGTTTGTAAAGGGGATACTTCTATCTTGTAGTGTTGCTGCTCAGAGATATTTCTATCTTGTAGCATTGCTGCTCTCAAGAGCTGATTAAAGGTGAAATCGATTTAGTTTGACTCCCAACACTTTTATTTAGCAATTGGTCTCAGCCACTCTGCACATCTGCTAACTTTGATTGAACTATTTTCTTGCCATCATATATGAGAGCACTATCCTCCATTTGTTTATTGTTGTGACTGTGCTTTGTTATAACTATAATTCAAAAAGAGAACTCTTTCGTACATATGTCTGCTGGTTACTCAGTAGCCGTCCAGTGGTGCACAAGTGCTGCTTATGGCAAAGGAAAAATGTGATTCAAAAAATGGTTTGGTTTTGTAAGGTCAATTCTTACTCTTTATTATCACTGTACATTTTGCTAGATTCACTAGACTGCTCGTCAGCTATGCCCACCTCCACTACATCAATTCTTACATTTTCATTATTTTGCTCAAGTCCTACGGAATTTATTCATTTTGCCTGTTAGCTCAGTTTACTTCTTTTTCTTTCATAGTTCAGTTCACCAGGTAGCAGGTAGGAACAGTTGTTTTCTTTGCATTCTGCTTACAAAGTATCACTCCTTCAGAGATTGTGCAATGGATAGAAGGTAAAAGTAGTGGTAATTTCCTTTCTTCTATTTGCACGTGTTAGCAGATCAAGATGATCCAGATGAACGGCACGATCCTGACTCTGATATGGAAGTGGATGATCACAAGGTTGTGGACGAGTCAGCGAGGTCTCTCTCTCCCTCCCTCCCTCTCTAGCCCCTTCCCTATCTGAGTGACTGTACTCATTACGTTTTGGGTTTTATTTTTCATCCTGATGTGTGGCCCTCGTCAATTTTTGTAGGAGGAGCATTCTAGGTATAAAAGTCGAGAGAATTTGGTGAAAATGAGACCAAAGTGTAGGTATTTTCATTTTCTTTTGCACTTCATATATAATTAAACTGTATTTTTTTTCATGTTAGTCAGGCAGCTGCTTTGCTACTATCAAGGACAAAAATGACCTCTCTGAATAGTGAATACATTGTGTTCATAACTTGACCATGCTAATCTCATTCTCATATACTAACATTATTTGGTTCGTGGTTGTTGACCTGTGGTGCTAGGCTCAAATTACTGAACTTTAGCTTTTATTGTTTCTCTGTTCTTGACTTATATTTGGATGAAGCCATTTCTCTTTAGTACTATCATCTTGAGGAACTAACTGGAATGGTTGTCCTCCCACGGTACGTGATGGTTGTTCTCAAGGGTTCGGTGCCTATGGCATTTGGAGGTACCCAGGAGCCCGCAGCTTACGGTGAGCTGGTTTCCATTGGAGGCCTGAACCCTGATGTGAATAAGAAGCTGAGTGCTGGCATTGCTTCTATCCTAGAGTCAAAGCTGTCCGTACCCAAGTCGCGCTTCTACCTCAAGTTCTATGACTCAAAGGTAAGCAGCCACTTGTACTTGGTCACCTTATGTAGTTTGGCTGTGGCACGACATAACAAGAAGTCTGATACTCTGTGGGTTACTTCTAAGATCTGTTACATCCCAACAACCTGCATCATATGCATTATGTAACGTCTTCAAAGACCCACTTGTACTTGGTGCCATCGAGCTAGTAGTTTCTTTCTTATGTTCTTTGTTAGTATATGGCCATGATAAGTTGCAATTCGGTACATTTGGATTCCGCGAACCCAAAATTCTGATCCATGTTGCTTCTCTCTTCAACAGATCGTTCTTATGTATAGAAGCAGTGGAAGATGATGCCCTACCGATCAGAAGGCGAAACATCTTATCTAACTCGAAGCAACCTGGCATTAGTTGAGCAAATATACTATGCTTTTCATCTAGTCAACTACTTAGACGAAATCAATAATATTTATATCCTGCAGTGAAAGAGTATAGACTTGTTGATTGTGCAGGTTTAAAATTTTTACAGGCATGTAACTTTGCTTCTTTTGAAAGCAGTGTTTATATGCATCTAAAATGGAGTGATTCCTACTTTTGTAATAATACATCATACTGAAGCATAGTAACTTTATCTGATCATGGATCTATATTTTAGATTCATGAATGAATCTATTTGTATGAGAAATGTACACAATGATGTTACTTTTGTATTAATTTGCAACCAAATGGCCTTTTATTTTTTTAAATGCATTTAAATGATCTCGTCAAACCATCAGTCGCTAAAAACATTTGTAACTTCAAATTGTCTGTTGCTATAGAGTATGCTAAAGAGTAGCAGCAGACTATCTGTCGCTAAAAAATTCAGGGCAACGGACTGTCTGACGCTAAAAGTACTGTCTGACGCCAAAAAATTTTAGCAACAGGACTTTCAACGTCTGCAGAAGTCTGTCACTATAACTTTTTAGCGTCAGATTGTCTGTCGCTGTAGCCGCTTTTAGCGTCAGACCGTTCATCACTAATCTTGGTGTTGTGGTGTAGTGTCTGTATCGTGATTTTGAGCTAGTGCAGGGTGCGAGTGCGATCCGTGCTCTGGTATCTCCGCCTGTGTGAAAGGCCACAGGCCATAACCAAAATAAATTGAGATTGAAAAGCCAGTGATAGAGAAATTTAAGGTTAGGGAAAAAGTTAACAAATCTTGCGTCGAATTTTTGGGAACTGCTAGTCGATCCAATTCTTGCCAATGTTGTGGTCAACAGATCAAGTCAAATTAAGAAGAAGCTGTGTTATGTAGTACAAAGCTGATAGATTTATCAATCTTAATTTATGTGTGTCTGGCAAGCAGATGAAACTCCAGATGAATCGTAGAGCCACCGTGTAGTACGAGTACTAGCATGGTCAAACGGGCTTTGCCAATTGATCCTTGCTTCTCTTGTAGAGGTTCATACATAATTGATGGTAATCACTCAAAGCATTGTTACAGATAAACCATTGTATCATCACCACAAAGATACAAAGGTCTCATTGGAGAAGTATTTAGATGAGCTGAGCAGATGTGGCGATCGAGCAGGTCTTTAGAAGAGCAGAAAGCAGTTCAAATTGCTACATATCTCATTGGAGAAGCCTTTATCTTTTCCGAACTAAACTAAACCATTCATGAGTTGTGTGTGCTACTGCTATTACATATGCTGATATGCAGTTCCCCGCAGGGATAGTCTATATTTAAATCTCAGTTAATGGTACGCTGCTTTCTTTTGTTATAATCATATGTGACTGTTGCTGCTTTAATTTTTGAGGTCCAAAGAAGCTTGTAAGCAGGAACTCAAGGTATGCAATTTCGTCTCTCCAGTTTCTTAATACAAATGTGCCATGCAAACTGCTCTGTACCTGGCATATTCACTACTCCGTCCTGTGAGGATGTTTCCCCCCTTGACAACACATGATAAACATGAAATATAATCTGTCTCCCTATCATGTAGCCAGAGGTTTTTTTTTTTTTTTTTTTGAAAAGAGGATAAACCTCAGCTTATAGGAAAGCAAGGTTGTTTACAGACTGGGGATACCAGTTTCCAACCAAAGCAAAAACTAGACAACTCAGTTTACATTCTGACAGGAAAAATTGAAGCAACTAACAAGGGAATCAGATTTCAACTACATCTGATAGCATCACTGCAGTAGGCTTAAATTGATTCATCCATTGAGAGATCAACGCCTTCACGTGTAGCCAGAGGATTATAAATGTTTTGATAATTGTAGTTTGTCTCAGGAAGCTTATACAGTTAACATAGATATCTATAGTGTCATAAATATGATATTGCATAAGGAATAATTGACTTCCTGATGTAGATATTAGATGTTGCCCTATGTTTTACTGTGACCTCCTGATGTAGATATTTCGCAACTTGTACTCGTCATTGTACCCCAACTACGCTATAACTGTACAAAATATGTTGATGCCCACAGCCGACTCTCCTTCAAAGCAAAACCCAACGTACCAACCAGGCTAGGAGTAGCTCCATCAAAAACACATCTATTGCGGTGATTCCACAAGGTCCAAGCTCCTAGGATTACAAGAGAGTTGAACCCCTTCCTTGTTAACCCAGCAGCAGCAGCATTGCTTGAATTTTCCCACCACAAATCAAAAGAAGAATATGCAAGCTGTGGACAGAATTGATGGATCCCAAAGTGTTGGAGCAGAAAGAACCAAAATTGCCAAGCGAAGACACAAGACAGCAGCAAATGATTAATGGTTTCCTCCTCTTGATTTGCCTGTCAGACAAGTCTACAGCCGCCAGGAATCGGGACTGCTCCGAGGAATTTTACACACAGACAAGTGTTGTGCAACCCAAAAGCATATGCGATTCCCCACCTTCGCCACCATGAACTCAATAGGATCGACACATGGAATTTTAGGCATGAACAGATGCTGTGCAACCCTAGCCATGGCCAGGAACACCTCCCTTGTGAGCTGCTGGATTTTCCCTGTAAATATCTTGGAGTGCCTCTTTTCTTGAAGAAGTTATCAAAAAATCAGATTCAACTCCCTGTAGGGGCCAATGCCCCAGCCTCCAGTTTTATCAAAAAAAAAAAGATTCAACCTTTTTATTGATCGGATTGCTAATCGGCTACCTGGTTGGAAGGCTGATCTTTTGACTAAGGAGGGCAGGCGAATTTTAGTACAGCATGTGCTCACTTCCATGCTGATGCTATGGCTATTGATATACCTCCTTGGGCTGTTAAAGCAATTGACAAAATCAGAAGAGGTTTCTTGTGGAGAGGTAGAAAGGATGTAAAAGGTGGCCATTGCTTGGTGGCTTGGCCCAAAAAGTTTGTCTCCCTAAAGAGCTTGGAGGTCTTGGCATTTCCAATATCCAAAATGTCTGTTGGGCGCTTAGGATGAGATGGCTGTGGCTACAAAAGAGTGATCCTGGTCGTCCATGGGGAATGTTTCAGCTTCAGATTCATAAAAACGTTAAGGCTTTCTTCTCAATGGCAGTAGTAGCTGAAGATGGAAATGGTGCTCGCACCCTCTTCTGGTCTGATAAGTGGATCCATGGTCAGAGGGTGGCTGATATTGCACCTCAAGTGATAGCTATAGTACCCAAAAGACGTATCAACAGAAGGACAGTTTTTGCACTAACAAAATGGTGGAATTCTTCTAATGTTTTTATTTAGTAATAAAGCACTACTAGTCATAGCACATAGAAATCTCACTAGGAGGCATTCAGTAGGAAAAGTTTATACTAAATTTTGAATGCCAAAACATTAGGAGAACCCCACCTCACTAGGAGAAATTGAATATTCTGGTTGTGTTGAGGCCCTCACGAATCATTCTTGGGTATCAAACTTGCAGGGGGCTCTAACTGTTGGAGTCATTAATGAATATCTGGGTTTGTGGAATGTCATTTCAACAGTAGTCTTGCAGCCGGATGTGGAAGATTCTTTCATGCGGCGTTTCTCTAGTGATGGCATCTATTCGGCAAAATCTGCTTATTGCAGCATTCTTTCAGGGGAAAGTTGCCTTCCATCCTTGGGAGAGGATTTGGAAATCTTGGGCACCTGGAAAGTGTCATTTCTTCATGTGGTTGGTTGCTAGAAACAGATGTTGGACTGCTGATCGACTTGCAAGACGTGGCCTTCAACATCCTACTACTTGCCCCCATTGTGATGAGGATGAGGAAAACATCAACCACCTGTTGGCTGTTGCTGTCATGCGTGTTTTCTCGAGAATTCTGGTTCTCCCTCCTGCGAAGGGTTGGTCTACAGCACCTTTGTCCACAAATGGAAGATAATTCTTTTGATGACTGGTGGGATAAAATCTCTAGTGGGGCGGTTGATCTTATTCAAAGGGCCTCAATTCCCTTGTTATTTTAGGAGCTTGGACTCTGGAAGCATCGCAATAGGTGTGTTTTTTATGGGGTTTGGGTTTCCCCTAGTGTGGCCCGTGCTGTGTTGCTAGCTGTACAGGAATTACATTTTGGGGGTTTGGCCCGAGCACAAGGTGTTAACTTTATTTTGGCCCTTGTGCGGGAGGAAGGTTGACTGGCCTTGTGTACTTTTTGTGGTCGTGTTCGGTCTATTGCTGAAAAGGGTGCGTCTATTGTTTTTTATATCTAGGTCTTTTTGTTTTTTTGGTGTGGGTTTATGTGGTTCTTTTGTAAGGGATCTTTCCCTGTGTTTTGTTCTCTTCTTAATATAATGATACGTAGCTCTCCTGCGCGTTCGAGAAAAAAAACGGCCATGTTGATTGATCTGTCAAATATCAGATAGAACAGAAAGAAAAAGAAAAAAAAAGGAAAGGGTGCTAGAAGAGTGGGAGCGATTCTACCCGGGTGACCCGAAATCTCCAAGCTCCTGATGAACACCGTGGATTCAAGGAAGAACAACACCAGGGTGGGATTTTACCTGGGTGTGCCAGAACCACAAACTTAGTTTTTCCGCAACTATGTGGCCTCGCACACATTATATTGCGCTTGTGCGGACTTCAATATTCGCGTAAATCAACGTAGGTGTGGCGAGGCTTCACGTGTGGCAGAATTTTTAGGCAATGCCTGAGCAGAGCCAGGCACAACATGCAGGCAATACTCAATACCCTCATCCCTGAGCCTTGTTTCTCTCTCTCCACCCATTCCACTCCCATCGCCTTCCTCTTCCATCCCTGAGCCTTGCTTTAGTATAAAGTTTTTGCTGTGTCTTTAGATCTATACTTTTCTATAATTAAATGAAATAATTCATAGCTACAGTTGTATGGTCCAATTGTGATAAAAATTTTATGGTGGGCTAATTATTGTATGATTGAACTATAGTAAAAATTTCTTACTCATTTCATCATATATAGCTTAGTTATAGATTTATTTATATTTAACAAGCATAAACATCCCCGGCCTTCGATTCTGGCCCACTTTCATCCCCCTTAGCCCACGTCATCGGCCCACAAGTGAACAAATTTGGAAAATCCATCATCCGTTGTCCCTCTTCCCTCCTTCTACCTCTATCATCTTCGACCTCAGGACCACGCTCATCCGTCCCCTGAAACAAGAAACTTCGAATCTCCATTGTCCAATGAGCTTTATCAACTTCTCCACCCCAGGCCATACTTAAAAAACTACACGACGAGGAAGCGCGTCTTCTGGGCCATACTTTTTAGCACCTCGGACCCTTTTAGGTCGCCGGAGGATCGCCAAAAAGCTCTCAAGCGACACGTCGCATATTTCATAGGATGGCCGATCCTTTTTCTTCGGCTGCAGCCCCTTTGCAAGCCAAAAAAAAAAGTAGCTTTTCACATCTCTCTCCCTCGTTTCCCTCCCTCACCATGCGGGAATCATTGGTGAAGCTGTTTTGGCAAACAATTTTTCTAAACAACTCAACTTCACTGAGAAAGCTGCTCGTGAAGCTGAAGTTGAAGTTGAATCAGCTGCGCGAAAGGAGGCCTAACCCATATGAGGGCTAGATCAACAATTTATATATATATCAGTCAACAAACAACTCGGCAAGACAAATATAAAAAAGAAGCCTTATTAAAAGGGGGGGGGGGCATAGACTCATAGGCATGAATTAGTGGGCCAGGGTGATGGCCGTAGAGAAAAGGAAGGCCGACAGCTCATCATCGCCAAATAAGACGACGGAGAAGATCTCACTCAGCAGACCCCGTGGGAAAGAGACAGAGGTCCTGTTTAGATCCCACCCAAAATTTAAAATTTTTCAAGATTCTTCGTCACATCAAATCTTACGATACATATATGGAGCATTAAATATAGTTAAAAAGAATAACTAATTGCACAGTTTGCTCGTAATTAGCGAGACGAACCTTTTAAGCCTAAATAGTCCATAATTGAATAATTTTTGCCAAATACAAACGAAAGTGCTAGGGTAGCCAAAAGCCAAAAATTTTCCCAACTAAACGGGGCCAGAGATTGATTGGGGCCGCATCCCCACTTGCAAACCCTAGATCGGCTTGTTCTAGCTCCGTGGCGTCGGCGGCGGCTATGGCGGTGGAGGCGGCGGCGGCTTGGTATGAAGAGTTGCGAGAGGTCGAGCGCCTCCAGCAGTCGATGCATAAGCAGATAGGGTCCATCTCCAAGAAGTTGATGATGGTCAAGGATTTGTCAGAGGCGGAGGTGGCCAAGCTCAAGGAAGAGCGCACGTTCTTGCAAAAGGAGATTCTGCGGCTCGACCTTGAGATGCCGCCGAGGCCGGATTTCTCAGGCATGACCGAGGCCGAGCGAGCGGCGACGGCGGAGAGGCTGAGGAGAGACGAGCTGAGCTATGCGCTCCGCCTTACGCAAGAGCGCGACCCCAGGGGTCGGGCGATGGAGGCCTTTGCTCGCATCGTCGACTTCGATCCCAAGCGGGGGGGCCGCTACTACAACCGGTACACCCTCGTCGACCTCACCAAATTCGACCTCGATGAAGAGTGTAAGTCGCTTGCCCGCGGCCCTTCCCTTTCTTTCAATTCCATCCTTTTGCATGTTCCGCCACCCATCCGTTGCAGTTCAATCCTAGCTCCACCTGCAGTCCATCTATGACAAATTGATTAATTCTGCAACGATTCTAGGGTTTCTGGCTAGAATCTGAAACGTTTTTGGCTGCCAAACTGTCTGACTTATGGAATATGTAACTTGTTCTAGCTGGCATGTATTTATAATAATTTATTTATATGTAACAATGTGCTGATTTGATTTGATTCCACATGCTAGAAATTGTTCCTTTTTCCTTTTTTTTTTGGCCCTATGTGTTTGGGTTTTGGATCAATTGGGGCTAAATTTTCACTCCTGTATGGTTTTCACTTCTGTATATATGGCTGCTGGCTCTGGCTGTGCGGATTGAGCTCCCTCCCTTCCTCCGCATTAATTTGTACCAATCTTCAATTCAATTCCAATTAAGCATGATGATATAGATGCAACTGATGATCTAGTATCTCATTAATTTCCTTTGTATTTCCACATGCATGACAGCACCCATTGGTCCGATGAGATATATCGACTCCCCCTACAAAAAAGAGAGCGACTTTCTCTGGCTGTGTACGGCTGTAAACTTCCTGTCCGTCAAGATAGGCTGTTCGGATGTTGGCTACCCAATCTGTGTCTATGGCACTATCATTGTCAGGGACAGCATCGATGTGAGATGTGTTTATCACTTCCGCCGCGACAGTGACAATTGCCAACTCATCAATTCTGAGGTACAACCAACCTTCAGGCCTTCAGCATCTCCTTTTGTAATAGTTTGTGCCTTCAGCATCTCCTTTTGTAATAGTTTGTGCATTAGCGCAATAGCGCCTTGTTTTTCACTCGTATATATAGAGAAAAGATAAAGACTGATATACTGACCTGACCTGTAACCAATTCCTATTTTGCATGCTGGACAGTGTAACCAAGACTGTAGGCACCATAATGCTTGCTTTCTAATAAAATCCATACTTTCAGAAAGACACTTATATATGCTTTTTGTTACACTTTTGTCTTTTAGCGCTGTTTTTTTTTTGTAGAAAAAAAAGAGAGAGACACACACAAATAGTGATCCTGTATTTACATGTTATAGATCAACTGTTGCATCTATTGCTTCGGATCCCACACCATTGACATTTTCATCAGCTAGCTAGCTATATACGTACCCAACAGCATAATTACATATATACCATGGCTGTAATTTTTTTTCAGCACTATTTATTTGTAGACATAATTAATGTATCACTGACGTATATCCTGTAAATAAACCTTGCTGTAGGCTGAATCATTGATCTTGACTGGGCCGAAACGTGGTCTCGCATTGAGTGGAGATATCTATGTGGAGACTGATCTGAAGATGAAGGATCATCTAGTACAGGACACAGAACTAAGTAAAGGACTCGTAATCATCAGGAACGCATCAACTGGTCCATCGGTGACGGGATACACGGTTCAAACCAAATCTCTTGCTACCAGGCTCAGTACAGTGGATTTGACTTATACAGTCGTCGATCGTGCACTGGAGGGAACTATTGCAGTTCAAGTTCTGCAGGGAGGTTTTCATGGAAAAATCACTGCCTACACTGCCAACATGCAGTACAAGCTTGTGCTTTATGATACCAAAGAGGCTGATGCGATGATTGTTGATGATTGTGGAGATATCCAACTTATGCGACCAGTCGTATCTGTCCATGTCAAGGATTTGCTGATAATTGTTGCCGAGACCAATGACGGTAAATCAGAGAGCATACAGTTCGCTCCAATTATCAACGGCAGAGATGAAGGTTCACTTGCTGTTGGTTTTACCAAGATGCGTGTGAAGCTTTCTTGGTCAGTAATGAACCCCTGACTCATATGGATCGGCCTGTTTTTAACTTTCATCGGTAGGATCGGAATTGGCTTATTAATGTTCATTGTTGGGCACAGCTAGAACAAATTTGAGGAGGGTGTGTTAGCGTTGTGGATTCCTATATTTTTTATTATGAGGATGCATACATCGTAAAGTTTAATCATAATCACTATTTTTAAATTTTGCCCGCCCGCACCCATAACTATATACCTTTGTAGCTACCTTCTCTCGTTGAGTGATTCTGCATGTTTGTCAGCTTGTGGATGCACGCGCGCCGTCACTGGCCAGGCCTCTCTACAGTTGGTTGCATCCCTTATTAATAATCCCCTTCCCCTTATTAATATCATATCGGGCTGTCCAAGCCAAGGAATTTTGGAGGAAGATTGGCTGGCAAGAGGAGAACATTGCAAGTGTTCAATGCCCATGGGATTGGGAAACCTCCCTCCAGTGGACATGCCACATTCAGTCTTCTCCTCCGTGATGCTCCTCTGCTGGGAATTGTGGAAACACAGACACGATGGAGTATTCAGATCTATGGCACTTGATCACTCGCGTCTCATTGCTGCGTGTCGAGGCTCGGCCAAACTTTGGGAGTGTCGCCTCCTAGGAATAGCGACTCTTTGTCTATTCTACGGTGTGACAATTTGCCCATTTGATCTCATCTCCCATCTCGTTGTAACTCTGTAGACTCTGTAATTGGGCCACGTGCCTGCCACCCACCGGTTCACCGGCATCTGTGGCTTGACAATATATCAGGTGGGGTTGTTCAAACGCCCCGTCATTGACCTCGAAAAAATAATCATGTGCTTCACGTCGATCAACCATCAGCATGTAGCTAGACGCAAAGCAGGACTAGGACTCGCGGCCACTTTTAGTTGTGCACTCGTGCTGTCGCGATGGCCGCCGGTGTGGTATTACTAGAGATATGTATATACTAACACTTGTGTACCCTCTCTTATTTGAACTTAAGTTATAATTATCTATATTTGAACTTAAGTTTTCTCTAATTCATTGTCTTTGTTTGTTTTACCGTTCTAAATTATTGTATCAAAAGACCGAGCCTAGATCTGACCGTCTTCCACCCCTTCTGGTGCCCTCCCTCATCAAAACCGTAGGTCGCCACCCTTCCTCCTCCTTGTGGCGTCACCCAGATTGTTGTTCCCCTCATTCCTCGTCGTGATGTCGCTCGACTCGAAGGCCTCCTCCTTGACCAGTGGCGCCATGTCACACCCCTTGTAACACCCTCGGTGTTACATTGTACTGTTTTTGCTAAAACATCGCATGAGCATCATGTTTATGTGCATATATGTATAACATGAATTGCAAAGCCATGTTCGGTCCTTGAAACATTTATATCAAACGAGAAAGCGAGTGTTATGTTTCATGTCACATAACGTTGTTTATGATCCTCATCGAATTCTTGTTAAAACAAAAAGGCTATAGAACGTTTTGTGTGAACGGCGATAAAACATGTGCGGTCAAGGACAAGGGTAACTCGCTAGTACATCCCGTAGGTCGGATTTGGAATTCGACGCGAAATCGTTCGATTCGACGTCGTTTCGCGTAGGTTTACAAATGGGTTGACGAAGCCACCTTTGGCGATAGTTGTAGAGTGATCGGCTTAGGATGTGGTACGATATCTTGGTTCCGATAGACAGCCCAACGTACCCTCTTGTGCATCGAATAGTTGGTTCGGCTTTTGGAGCATTGTGTACAAGTTTTCAGGCTGCTTTAAAAAGCGTGCACGACGTATGACTTAGTTCTAGGCGCGGTCACCACTTGGCCTGGCACTCTGCTGGATTGCCAGCGCACTGCCGCACAGGCCGCACACGCTGCCACGCCGGCTACGCTCCTCCACCGCGCCTGTGTATGCGCGGCCTTTGCGCTGCGTGCCAAGGCCGCCTGCACCGCAGCGGCTCGTCCACCACCGCGCGCTGACCACGGCCACCACCGCTGCGCGGCTTGGCGCTGCTACTGGTTCGCCAGCGCGCGCGCCCATGCGCTAGCCGCATCCGCGCTGTCACCGTGAATGCGACGCGAGCAGGCCCTACGCTACTGCCTTGGCTGCTTGCTGCCCTCGCTGGCCCGCGGGTCACCTCGCCGGCTGTTTCGCTGCGCCCAGGACGCCGACTGAGCTCTTCCACGCCTTGTCCTGCCCCGCTCTGGCCGGAGGCGCACTGGGTCACACGCTACACGCCGCCAGCGACCAAGCCTGGCACTGCTCCGTTGGCTCTCCTTAGCTGCTAGCGCGAAGGACGACAACCTGCTCCGCCATCCCTTCCAAGTCGCATTGCACTGCCCCCATTGTCTGGCGCTACCCGCTGTGTCGCCGTGCCGAGCCTCATCGGCTTGCAGCCACGGCCGTGCGGACAGTCACCCGGGGCACATCCCGCTGTCCCCCGTCGTATTGTGTGTTGGCTCATTGCGTTGACGCCGCAGACAGACCGAGCCAAGCCACGCCAGGACCTCCCCTGCCTTCGCTGTCGCCGTGGCCGGTGGGGCCAGCCTTCAAATTCATCGTGGTGAAAGTACCATGCCTCAATTGGTCTTGCCCGCAGCTCCGCTAGGCAGCCGGTCATCCTACCTACCCCACCGCGCTGCAGTTCTCACCTCACTGTGCCTCAATTTCTAAATGCCGCGCCATCGGGTCCATAAGACCGGACGGACGCCCCCCAACGGCAAGCTAGCCACTCCGAGCACCTTGTAGCAATTCAGTGCACCCCTAGCCCAGCCTTACCCTCCTGAGCACCCCGCGCACCGCAGCTGTAACTTTACAGCAGGCCAGCCACCACCGCCGTAGCCGTGCCATCACCGGGCGCTGTCGCAGCGTCGGTGTGCACGCGGCCAGCTCTGCTCAGGCCACTTCCAGCCATACCGTCAACGCGCAGGTACCCTTGGGTAGTCCCTTGAGCTCGCTAGCTTTGTCCCTTGCCCCGTCTTCGCTGTCACTCATTGGAACGCACCGCCATTGCAGGTCAGGGCTCACCGTCGGGGAAGGAATCCAGGACGACGCCTCTACTCGCTGTACCGCTTCCTGACGCCATGCGTTGCCGTGGAGGTACTCATCGGCCCCTTGGTTAGGCTTGGAGACTCGGGTGTCGCCGGCGTGGCCGCCCGGTGCCCGTGCCGTCGCGCCAGTGCTCGCACGGGTGCTGGGGGACGTCGCCGTGGTAAAGGAGAAGGAAGGGGAGGGCGTATCTGTAAAAGCCTAGACTGGGTGGAATAGAGTCCTAGAGCTCGCTGTGATTACATAGTACTTCGGGGGTGCCCGTGCATATTTGCCTTCGCGCGCGGGCCTTTCCTCATCGCGGGCCATTGGCCGACTAGGCCGCGCACGCGTGTGGGCCGCGCTGCTCTGGCGTGCGCGTCGTGCAGTCGTGGGCCGAGCCAGCGAGCTAGGCCGAGGAGAGGGATTCGGTTTTCTTAAGTTTCAGAAGATTCGAAATGTTTATTTATTTTAGTTATGAACTGAACTTCGATAAATCGTAGTAAATTGCGTAGTTGTCCAAAAATAGCAAGACTAACTTTGTTAGGTTCACAAAAATACCATCTATCTGTTAGTGTAGTTAGTTCACAGTTAGTTGTATACTGATAGGCTCGTAAATTCTAATTAGAAATCTTGGTATTATGTAAATTCTTATTTGTAGGAATATTTGTGGACTATTGGTGATAACTATCGACACCAAAATTTTGCAGTAGATTCTCTAGGCCATTATGTACTTGCTGTAAAGTTTATAGCCTTAGAATGAGTTGTTAGATAGAGTAGCTATTACCTTTGCTTTACTGTATATTGCGTAAATTAGCGTTAGGAGTAAGAATGCATGTAGTGGCTATAAGAATGAATGTCATGTTTCATGCTTGTTAGTGGTGACGGTACGTAGCTTAGCCTTTAGTGGGTAGACCCCACTTAGTAGTTTAATAGATGTACTTTTGGGTTAAGAATTGCTGTTGTCATATTGTTAAACATTGCATCATCATTTCATGTAGATCACGAACTGGTAGACTTCATGCCCGTCAGCGAGCCGGAGTACGACGAGGTGATCGAGGAGTACGAGGAGGAGATCTTCGCACAGGAGGAAGCTCAGGAGCCTGTTGGTGCTGACCTTGCTGACCCGGCGCCTGCCCAAGGCAAGCCCCGGTGCATAACCCTTATTTTAAATAATCACTGACATATATATAAATGCGCATTTACGTTACAGGTATTTTATGGAAACTACTTACATAAATATATCTACCTATGAGTCCTACTAGTATAGGTCGAGTAGCTGCTATGCTCAGGATGTCGGTAGCGTGAGTAACCTGCCATTACTCACAAATAGGCGGTAATATATGATCACTCATGAGAAGAATGGTGGAAAGGAAATTGGTGACCGGGTAGGGATATGGTTCGGGTACTGGTGGGTGTAAGGGGTTGTGTCCTGTGGCCAACAGGGCATAGCTCGGTTACACTTTTTCCCTGTCTGTGTCGATTAAGGACCGGTCGTTGCATATGACTCTAGGCAAGTCACAGATTATTGTCTCGAGCGCATACTTGGGTATGGGCGCAGGGAAGGCTTGCTGCTCTCTTGTCGCAGATCCGACTCTTTCTAGACTGACTGATGGGAAGAGGAGGTGGTTGATGTCCTTGCACCACACTGAGTCCGAGACTCAGGAGTGGGGGCTTGGAGTCCATGTTTGGACGGGGACCTAGACACCCAGGACAGGAGAGTGGTGAGTTAGTCCTGCTTGTGCCTGGGGTACAAGCGGGGCGTGTGTTTTCAGGGCACCTAGCTGGGCACATTGATTCGCGAATCGCCAGGAAATCTGGTATGGCTTGTCTACGGTTTAGCACCATAGTAAGAACTTAAAGTTGAGAGGAGAAGAAATGTAACTGATTGCTTAAGTCTTGCTTGAAAGTAGAACATGTGCTTATATAGATTGGCTAGATGATAACTTAACATGGCAATTAATAAGGCATAAATAAGGACTCACTATTAGAGCTATTTCTGCTAAAGAAAACCAGCAAACCATAAAGCCTATCATATCCCTTGGCATCAGGAAACTAGTCCCACTAGTCGGATAAGTCTCACGAGCACATTGTGTACTCAGGGTTTATTTACCCCTGTTGCTGGTGATGCTTGAAGAGTACCTTTGTGTGGAGGATTCTTCTGGTGGGCTCAGACGGATCCTCGCCCCTTATCGCTAGATGTTATTTTTAAATTCCGCTGTTTATCAATCCACACTCTAGTATTTGGTATTGTAATAATGTACTTTTTAAGAAACTCTAATGTATGAAATGGACAAGTATTGTAACTCATTTTCATTATTGGATCCTTGGAAAAAAATGTGAATCTTTCGGGTTCTCCCTTGGGGTGTGCCTGACGGATACCACCCGCTGTAGCTTGCTTTCGGGGTGCTTAGTTTCCGGTGGAGGACGAGTGCTCCCATAAGTGTGCTATTTTGGGCGGTTCTGCCACACCCCTGGCCGCCGGTGAGTCACCGTTGATGTGAGCGATCAAGATGGACACACAGATATGAAAAAGAGTTTCATCACTCTTTTTCAAAACTTAAAAATTTGATCAACAAAAGTTTTGCGAAAAGTATGATGCGATTATATTATGTAATAAATATAAGCCCTAGCAATATGGTATATCTAGGATAGCGGCACTGGTTTTATCTAATCAGTTTTCTGCAGGTACACTGACTCACGTTGCGTAAGAATTCGTTTAGCGTACAGAAAGTGAGTGTGCGATGTGCCGAAAATTTTACGAATGCCGCTATATTCCGGCTCGAGTGAACGGGTAGGCCGAAGCATTCATCTTGATAATAGCATCTTACTTCAACTGAAATCCCCCCTTCACGTATAATTGAATTAGTAAATTGATAGGACTAACTAACGAAAGGCTTTAATAAATGTGCTGTCATCCCTCTGATTCCTTGCTTCTGATCGGGAAGGGTGTTCTAATGGATGGTTCATATCTCTTACAGATGAATCTAAGGTCTGGACGTGGGAGCACCAGTTCTGGGGCGGCTCACGAGGGCCAGGGTGACAGTGGCCGGGCCATTGAGCACGGCAACGGGGGAGGTCATGAGGTTCCACCTCTGGCTCCTCATCCTTTCCCGCCACCGCCACCGCCTCCGCCGATGACTCCCGCAGAGATAATGGCGGAGCTGTTGGCTGCTCACCGGGAGTCAGCTGCTGCTCGCTAGGAAACAGCTCATGCCATGGACATTATGGCACAGGCTGTCACGGGCCTTGCCCGCGGAGGTCACGGGGGCAACGGTGGGAACGGGGGTGGTGCCCGCCGTCCTGAGGGACAGTCCCCTTACCAGGACTTCCTCAAGACTCACCCACCCACGTTCACGCCATCTGACGAGCCCCTGGAGGCGGAGCACTGGCTTCGCACTCTGGAGCAGAAATTTTGGCTGCTCAGAGTGATCGACGAGCAGAAGGTGTACTTTATGGCACAACAACTTCTGGGGTCCATAGGTGCCTGGTGGGAAACTTTCTAGGCCACGGAGCAGCCAAATCATCCGGCAACATGGCAGGAGTTCTCCACCACCTTTTGAGAGTTCTTTATCCCTGCTGGTGTCATCAACCAGAAGGTGACCAAGTTCCTGGAGCTGCGCTAGGGGAACATGACAGTGATGGAATATGTGAACAAGTTCAATCACTTGGCTCAGTATGCTGGCAGTCAGGTGGATACTGATGACAGGAAGAGGGAACGCTTCGTTCATGGTCTCGCTCCTCTCCTTCAGAAGAAACTGTATATGGGGAACTATCAGACCTTTGGGGCTCTGATGAACGCCGCCATTGCCATGGAGGGTTTTCAACGGGCGTCTCAAGCTGATTGGAAGAGGAAGCAGGTGGACGCAAGGTCTTCTAGCCACCCTCATAGGTAGAAGGTTCAGGTTGTCCAACGAGGGCCCTATCAGTCATCAGGCAGGCCTCCGTTCCGGCAACCCCAGCAGACTTCGCAAGCTTCCTCTGCTCAGTACCGTGCACCTCCGCAGCAGGTGCAGCCACAGCAGTCTCAGGGATAGCAGGTCCCACCTCGTCAGGGGTTTGGGAATAGGCCAGGAGCTTGCTTCAAATGTGGCAAAGATGGCCACTATGCCTGGGCCTGCCCCCAAAACCAGCCAGCTCAGTTAGCTCAACCGTCCGCAAATTCTGGACTTATCAAGAGGACCATCATTAACAAGAAAGTGCCCAGCAGGTCTGGTCAGGTGCACTTCACAGATGCTGAGTGGGTTATGCAGCAGGAGGTAGTTATGGCTGGTATGTTTACCATCGACTCCCATCCAGCTTTGGTGTTGTTCAATTCTAGTGCATCATATTCCTTTATGAGTATGGGGTTTGTAGAGCGGCACAACTTACCACTTATGGCTATACCGTATGCCTATAAGATTTGTACTACGGGTTCACAAATGTTCATTAATACCCGCACGGATACAGTAAGTTTGGTATTAGCCACCCACACTTACCGCCTATAGTTCATGATAATGCCTGGGCAAGGCATTGATGCTATTCTTGGAATGAACTAGTTGCGGGTGTATGGGGTAGTATTGGATATGAAGAGGAGAAGTGTGGAGTTACGGCTTCCTTCTTCTGAGGATAGGATGTCTCTTATTATACCCTCAGAACCAGTCTTACCTGTTGCTGCCCATGCTAAAGCTGCTCCTGATCTTACCTCCATTCCGGTAGTGTGTGAGTTCCCAGATGTTTTCCCTGAAGATCGTCCTGGGTTGCCACCAGACTGTGAGGTAGAATTCTCCATTGAGCTGGAGCCTGGTACTGCCCCTATCTCCAGATGCCCGTACCGCATGGCTCCAAGGGAACTAGCAGAGATGAAGAAGCAACTGGAAGAATTGATGGACAAAGGTTTCATCCATCCGAGTTCCTCATCATGGGGTTGCCCAGCTATTTTCGTGAAGAAGAAGGATGGTACCTTGCGGATGTGTGTGGATTACTTGTTGTAAAGTTTGTAGCCTTAGAATGAGTTGTTAGATAGAGTAGCTATTACCTTTGCTTTACTGTATATTGCGTAAATTAGCGTTAGGAGTAAGAATGCATGTAGTGGCTATAAGAATGAATGTCATGTTTCATGCTTGTTAGCGGTGACGGTACGTAGCTTAGCCTTTAGTAGGTAGACCCCACTTAGTAGTTTAATAGATGTACTTTTGGGTTAATAATTGATGTTGTCATATTGTTAAACATTGCATCATCATTTCATGTAGATCACGAACTGGTAAACTTCATGCCCGTCGGCGAGCCGGAGTACGACAAGGTGATCGAGCAGTACGAGGAGGAGATCTTCACACAGGAGGAAGCTCAGGAGCCTGTTAGTGCTGACCCTGCTGACCCGGTGCCTGCCCAAGGCAAGCCCCGGTGCATAATCCTTATTTTAAATGATCACTGATATATATATATAAATGTGCATTTACGTTATAGGTATTTTATGGAAACTACTTGCATAAATATATCTACCTATGAGTCCTACTAGTACAGGTCGAGTAGCTGCTATGCTCAGGATGTCGGTAGCGTGAGTAACCTGCCGTTACTCGCAAATAGGCGGTAATATATGATCACTCATGAGAAGAATGGTGGAAAGGAAATTGGTGACCGGGTAGGGATATGGTTCGGGTACTGGTGGGTGTAAGGGGTTGTGTCCTGTGGCCAATAGGGCATAGCTCGGTTACACTTTTCCCTGTCTGTGTCGATTAAGGACCGGTCATTGCATATGACTCTAGGCAAGTCACAGATTATTGTCCCGAGCGCATACTTGGGTATGGGCGTAGGGAAGGCTTGCTGCTCTCTTGTCGTGGATCCGGCTCTTTCTGGACCGACTGATGGGAAGAGGAGGTGGTGGAGGTCCTTGCACCACACTGAGTCCGAGACTCAGGAGTGGGGGCTTGGAGTCCAAGTTTGGACGGGGACCTGGACACCCGGGACAGGAGAGTGGTGAGTTAGTCCTACTTGTGCCTGGGGTACAAGCGGGGCGTGTGTTTTCAGGGCACCCAGCTAGGCACATTGATTTGCGAATCACCGAGAAATCTGGTACGGCTTGTCTGCGGTTTAGCATCGTAGTAAGAACTTAAAGTTGAGAGGACGAGAAATGTAACTGATTGCTTAACTCTTGCTTGAAAATAGAACATGTGCTTATATAGATTGGCTAGATGATAACTTAATACGGCGATTAATAAGGCATAAATAAGGACTCACTATTAGAGCTATTTCTGCTAAAGAAAACCAGCAAACCATAAAGCCTATCATATCCCTTGGAGTGGGGAAACTATTCCCACTAGTCAGATAAGTCTTACGAGTACATTGTGTACTCAGGGTTTATTTACCCCTGTTGCAGGTGATGCTTGAAGAGTACCTTTGTGTGGAGGATTCTTCTGGTGGGCTCAGACGGATCCTCGCCCCTTATCTCTAGATGTTATTTTTAAATTCCGCTGTTTATCATTCTACACTCTAGTATTTGGTATTGTAATAATGTACTTTTTAAGAAACTCTAATGTATAAAATGGACAAGTATTGTAACTTGTTTTCATTATTGGATCCTTGGGAAAAATGTGGATCTTTCGGGTTCTCCCTTGGGGTGTGCCCGACGGATACCGCCCACTGTAGCTTGCTTTTGGGGTGCTTAGTGTCCGGTGGAGGACAAGCGCTCCCGAAAGTGTGCTATTTTGGGAGGTTCTGCCACACCCCTGGCCGCCGGTGAGTCACCGTCGACGTGAGCGATCGAGACGGACACACAGATACGAAGAAGCGGGCAGGGTTAACCCCTCTGCCTTGGCTTTCTGATAATAGAATTCATGATATCCCTCCCCGGTACAGGATTCAGCACTTATGTGCTTGTTACAGTCTCTGACCACATGGTCCCACACGACAGTTCATGAAAGAAAACATAATACATAAATACGCTAAGCCACATGGGATACGTCTTCTCCTAGAAGCTTCTTCCTTCAGCGTTCTTCACTTTTCGTGGCAACACCAGCCGGTGTGACACTTCCCACTGCCTGAGTTCCAGCTTGCCCCCAAGCTGGTGCATTAGGGAAACGTTGCTTAACAACATTGTAGTCTTCCCATGTTGTTGCACTGGCTGGTAATCCCACCCATGTCAGTTTCACCTACGGTATCGTAGTGTTACCCTTCTTGACAAGGCGATGGTCAATGATTGCTTCTGGCACCGTGTTAGTGGCCTCCAGAATTAGTGATGACTGGTAAAGAATCATACACTGGAGTATAATCTGCAGAGAAGGGTTTTAACTAGGAAATGTGAAAGACGGGTGAATCAGAGAGTCTTCAGGTAGCTACAAACGATAAGCCACTGATCCCACTCTTTTGAGTACTGTGTAAGGGCCAAAGTACTTGAAAGCCAACTGGGGGTAAGGCCTACTGGCCACAGTTGATTGAGTATAAGGTTGAAGTTTGAGCAATACTTGATCTCCCACAGAGAAAGTGAAATCCTTACGTTTCTTGTCTGCTAACAGCTTCATTCGGTTTTGTGCTCATGCCAGATTGTGCTTTAGGGATTACAGATGTTGTTCTCGGTGCTCAATAACTTCTACTACTGAAGGCGATGTTTCTGATGGTATAGACAGTATTGCACCTAGGTTAGGCTCATAACCATATAATGCCTTGAATGGAGAGCAACCGATAGTAGTGTGTTGAGAAGAATTATACCACAGTTCAGCTAATGGTAACCATGATTTCCAAGACTTAGGTGAATTGTGGACAGCAAACCTGAGATACATCTCCAAGCATTGATTCACTCTCTCTGATTGTCCATCAGTTTGAGGATGGTAAGTTGTGCTTAACTGTAGATTCACTCTATACAACTTGAACAGTTCCTTCCAGAAATGACTGACAAAAATAGTATCTCGATATGTGACAATAGAAGCTGGCAATCCATGTAGCTTAACCACAGTATCTAGGAAGGTTTGAGCAACCATTACAGCAGTATAAGGATGTCTGATGGGTAAGAAGTGAGCATACTTAGTCAACATGTCCACCACTACCAAAATCACATTGTATCCTTCTGACTTGGGAAGGCCCTCAATGAAATCCATAGTGAGATATTGCCATACTCCTGCTGGTATTGGCAGTGGTTGCAGAAGACCCATTAGGTGTTGAAGAGAATGTTTGGCATGCTGACAGATACTGCACTGTTTAACAAAAATTTCTACATCCATTTTCATCCCTTTCCAGGCAAAGTGTTTCTTCATTCTGGAATAGGTGGCTGCAATGCTAGAATGACCTCCTAGAGCACTAGAGTGGTAGGCAGCAATGATTTTGGTTTGCAAAGCAGAATTCTGCCCAATCCAAATCTTGTCGTGGTGCCATATAAGACCTTGGTGGAGACTGTATCCTTGTTGATCTGGACTGACAATAGACAACCTCTACAGGATTTGCTGTGCTTGAGAGTAAGTTGTGTAAGAGTTGAGTACCTCTTGTATCCAGGTAGGTTGAACACAAGAAACTGCCTGGACAGCCATCATGTGACCTACCCTCGATAAAGCATCAGGTGCTACATTCTCTTCCCCTTCCTATATATGATTTTAAAGTGCAACCCCATAAGTCTGGCCATTGCCTTTCTCTGCATGTCTGAATGCAAGTTCTGTTCATTTAGATATGCCAGAGACTTATGGTCAGTTTGGATGATGAACTCGTTTCTTTGGAGATAATGCCTCCATCTTTCAACTGCCATGATCAATGCTAAGAATTCCTTTTCATAGATGGACAGTGTTTTGTGTTTCTCCCCAAGAGCTTTGCTAAGAAAGGTTATGGGCTGACCTTTCTGCATCAACACTGCGCCTATGCCATCTTGACATGCATCAGTCTCGATAGTGAAGGTTTCCTGGAAGTCTGGCAGGGCAAGTACTGGAGTTGATGTCATGGCTATCTTTAAGTTGTCAAAAGCAGCTTGAGCTGAAGGAGTCCACAAGAAATGTTTCAGTCTTAAGATATCTGTCAAGGGTTTAGTGATTTATCCATAATGTTTCACAAATTTTCTGTAATAGCCAGTTAACCCCAAAAAGGCCCTCAAGTCAGTCATTGTAGCAGGCACTGGCCAATGAAGCATTGCCTTGATCTTGTCTGGGGCAGTGGACACTCCCTGTGCAGATATGACATGGCCTAAGTACTCTAGGCTGGACTGGGCAAAAGTACATTTAGATTCCTTGAGATACAGCTGGTGTTTCCTTAAAGTTTCCAAGACTTACTGTAGATGTTGCTGATGGTCCTCCAATGATTTGCTATAGATGAGTATGTCATCTAAAAATACTAGAACAATTTTTCTGAGATAAGGTTGGAGAATCTGATTCATTACACATTGAAAAGTGGCTGGAGCATTAGTCAAACCGAAGGGCATTACTTTGAACTGATAATGCCCGTGATGAGTCTTGAAAGTTGTTTTGTACTCATCTTCAGGTAGCATCCGCACTTGATGATAACCTGATCTCAGATCCAACTTGGTAAATATTGGGCACCTGCCAACTCCAAAATTTCTTCAATCACAGGCATTGGAAATCTGTTCTTAATAGTGATGTCATTCAACTTTCTGTAATCCACACAGAATCTCCAAGATCCATCTTTTTTTCACTAAGAGAACTGGTGAAGCAAAAGGACTGTGACTGTGAGTAATGAGTCCTACTTGCAATAACTGTTGAACTTGATTTTCTATTTCAGTCTTATGCATAGGTGAATAATGGTATGGTCTAGAGTTGATTGGGACTGCCCCTGGTAATAGGGGGATTGCATGATCATAAGTACGCTGTGGTGGTAAGACCTTAGGATCATGAAAGACATCACTGTAGGAGTGTAGCAGCTTTGTGATGTCAGGTGGTAGAGTGGTGACTGCTGTAGGTGTTAGAGATGGTGGTGGTGCATGATCTAACAGCATAAAGGCCCAGACATCATTGCCTTTGGTAGCATTGTAGGTCTTCTATGCTGATATAGCAGACAGTTGCAAAGGTGGATCTTGCAACCCTTGAAGTTGGATCATTCTCCCTTTCTCTAAAAATTTGATTGTTTTGTTTTTCCAGTCACACTCCATAGGACTGTGAGCCTATAGCCAATCAAATCCCAGGATTGCATCATATGGGTTCATGTCTAATACCACCATATCAACTGCCAAAGTTTGGCCTTGACAGTAACACTATAGTTGAGGTACTACCATATCAGTAACAATCCAGTCGCCATTTGCTACCTTGACTTTCTTTGGTGTTATAGGAATAGTGTTGAGGTTTGCCAACTGTACAAACTGAGAACTGATGAAACTATGGGTACTTCCACTATCAACCAGGATAAGCATCACTTTATCTTTGGCTCTTGTTTTGAGTTTGATACAGTTAGTATGATCTTGACTAGAAAGTGCATTGAGTGACAATTGACCAAATTCTTCCTGTAACTGATCCTCTATTGCCAAGTCATTGACAACTTCATTAGAAAGTTCCCTATCCAAGTCATTGAGAGCAAGAGCATGTGCCTGAGGTTTGTTTCTTTTGGGACATACCGCCAAATGTCCAGGAACAAATTTCTCACCACAACTAAAGCATAAACCATTTGCTTTTTTGTAGTCCCTAAGTTGTCTGTCTTTCCATAGGGTACTGGATTGAGCTTGGGGCTTGGTGTCAATCTTAGTTGGTGTATATGGTCTGAATTGTTGTGGAACTCTATTGTATTTGCCTTTGTTTCTCTCCACCAATTTCTGTTGAATCTTAGCCAGTATAGATGCTTTCTGCACTGTAGTGGGCATCTGGGGCTCTACCATGCTTCGAATTTCATCCTTCAATCCCCTCACATATTGTGGTGTAAAGAACATCTCATCATAGTGTGGATTGTGCATGGTAATGTCAAATTGGAGATTGTGGAACTGAGTAGTATAGTCCTCAACAGTTCCTGTCTGTTTCAGTTCGAGCAAGTCATTCATGGCACTTCTAAAATCATCTGAGCCAAACTCCTCTTCTACCACTGAGCAAAAGTGATCCCAACTGCTGAAACGATGAGTCTGTTTGTATGCCTAGTACCATTTAGCTGCATTACCCTCAAAATGGAGATAAGCTGCAGTTATCCACATACCTTCAGGCAATTGATATAGTTCAAAATAACTCTCACAATTATCCCTCCAGACCTTTGGGTTGGCACCATCAAACTTGGGAAATTGCATTTTTGGCATGGATTGGGTAGGTAGAGAAGTTGTTCTATCAAACTGGGATGTAGGCTTTCTTTTCCTAGAAGGTTCAGGCTTGTGGGTTCCCTTGTACTTGGCAAACACATTGTTAAAGGGATCAACCTCTTCATCAACAGTAGATCCTGAGCTATCATCCTCAAATTTGGGTTCCCTCTCAAACTGCTGCATGGTGAGTTGAGCTACTGCTGCCCCATTTGCCTTAACCTGCTAGGCTATCATGTGTTGCTCAGCTAAATATTGGTCCATGGCAGCACCACGAATATCCATATGGGATTTCATTTGTTGCTGGACTACTCCAATTTCATTGACTTGAGAGAAGAGCAAGTCGAAATTCTCCATCACCTGATCCCAGCGAGTTTTCTCCTCCTCTATACTCTTGGACATGTTGTCCAGCAGAATCTGTGTTTGCTTCGAAGGTTTTGGTGGAGCCGTGATGACAAGTGGACGAAGAACTGAGAATAGGGTAGTACAAGCAACAGGTTTGGACGATGCCTCCCCTTCTACGTGCTTAGTACTTCCACCGTCGCCTGGGAGTGAGGCAGAGCCGAGGGATTTTACACAAGAACAAGAGTCTTGCAACCCAAGCTCATGGACACTCCCCCTCCAATGCCACCGCACCGACTTGATAGCGTTGACTACGGAATTTTACGCAGGGACAGGCGCCCGGCAACCCTTGTCAAGCGATCAATCGTGCTAGAATGGTATAAACTCATAGTGGTTTTCGCCTCCAAACCGATGAGTGTTGGTGGAGTCCCTAGCCGAACAATGTAGTCGTAGTTGGTGAAGAAGGGTGGGTGATTGTGGTCTGGTGGTGGGTTTATGTGGTGGATGCGGGCAGGAGTGGCGACATGATCAAGTACTCAAGATTGGTACCACCTATGCCGTCACTGACCCAGCTCAACCTAAGGAGGGACCTCTGGGATCTTAGGTCGAAAACCTTAGGGGCATTAACCGAAATCACCTGCCCACCGGAATTACGAGCTGTAGATCAAAGCGAGCGGAGTCGGGCGTACCGTGATGGGGTGAGCTCCTTGGTGATGGTGGTGGTGAGGTCGGTGGTTTTGTCGACCGCTGGATCCACCGCCGGTCATCGGTGAAGGGGAAGATAACTAGCGCCGGTGGAGAGCTGAAGCACTCCCTACCCACGCCGAGGATACGATAGCTCTGGTACCACCTGTCACACCCTTGGCCGCCGGCGAGTCGCCGTCGACGTGAGCGATCGAGACGGACACACAGATATGAAGAAGCGGGCAGGGTTAACCCCTCTGCCTTGGCTTTTTGATAATAGAATTCACGATGTCCCTCCCCGGTACAGGATTCAGCACTTATGTGCTTGTTACGGTCTCTGACCACATGGTCCCACACGACAGTTCATGAAAGAAAACGTAATACATAAATACGCTAAGCCACACGGGATATGTCTTCTCCTAGAAGCTTCTTTCTTCAGCGTTCTTCACTGTTCGTGGCAACACCATCCGGTGTGACACGGCATGGGTGCCTCGCCCTCCGCGTTGGCTGATGTGTTGACCTTTGCTCGCACATCCTGATCATCCTCAAGATGAAGCACCTAACTTCCACAAGTGGCCACCTTACGTTCTTCAAGTCCCTGTGCAGGAAATCCGGCATGCAAAATAGATGTAATTACGTTCTTCAAGTCCCTGTGCACGAACTAGACAAATGTCTTCAAAGGTCGCATCACGACCAAGTAATAACGCGAGGTGGGTACACATGCGCGTTGCACCACAATTTTTTTTTTTTTGTCATTATCTATGCATAAACCCATATTCTTCATGTGGTTAGTCAACTATATTGAAAGCGGTTTTCATGTGGTCTTGCCATTATCTAGGCTATATAGTTTCGGCTCGCCATTGGCGGCTGCCGCAGTCTCCACCGCTACGATCGAAGACAATGCTGAATTCGGGCCAAATGAGTAGAGAATAAATGATTCCTTTTTGCGAAATGGAGTTGCCCATATACTCTACTTTGCGAAATGAGTACTCCATAGTATACAGTGTACTACCTACCTGCACTTACGTGTTGCCTGGTCACCACCCGTCTTCGGACTCCGGCTAATTTCAAAAGAGGCGCACGCAGTGGCAGCTAAATTAACCTGAGCTTCACTTTTAAAGCCCGCCGCCAACGTGATGCATAGAAATTTAGTATTTTGGTCGTTTAAAAAAAATCTGAAATTTAGTATATCCATAGTGCATAGAAATATGTACTCACGTACAAAAGTTTGGATGCAAACTCAAACTAGAAAAATTCATACAAAAATAACAAATTTAAGATGCATGTGCACTAGAAAACAAAATCCGAGGGATTTTGTGTTTTAGTGGTATGCACCTGAAATTTGCCATTTTTCATATGAATTTTTCAGTAGTGAGTTTGCATCTCAACTTTTCCATGTATGGATATGCCAAATTTTAGATTTTTCTAAACGACCAAAATATGTTTTTTGAATTGGTTTCTAAGTTTCCACCTAAGTAATAGTTTCCACCACATATTTTTCCTAAAAAAAATGGGGGCCATACGGTACATACCAACCATGCGAGTCTTTTTTTTTTTTGGTGTTTGTGATGTATTTTCAGTACTCAAAAACATTTCCAGCATCACAGTAGGTACGATGATAGCCTTCTGTCGACGATGTGTTTGATTCAGTAATTAAGCGGAACCTTTTTTCCCTCTCTGATTCAGTAATTAAGGCTGAACAACCTTTAAACGTAAGGAACCTGCCATGGAGCTCAAATCAAAAGTCTCCTTGCAGCCTCACAGCAAGAAAGGAACTTATTGGACCAGCTGATATACTCAGAGAATTCATCGACACCTTTCCTCATCAGTCGGCATGCACGCTTTCAGGTACATATGCTGCTGTGAACCAGGGAACTCATTTCCAGTCTGTTGTGAAACACAACGTCCATGGCCCTTTTTGAAACTAACCTGCTTTGCACAATCAAATCCTTACTTGAACGTGTACTTGATAAGATTTTGGGTATTTCTTTCAACATTTACCATGCATCCTTGATGCAGAATGCATGGACTCTTTAAACGGGCCGGAGTGGGACACCCCGTCACGTCACTGTCAGCACTACACCCGCTGACACTAATCAGGCACCAAGCTCGGCTTCAGCGGAGCCTGACCAAATTCCGACAACAGAAGAGATGGCGCCGAACGGGCTACAGTCAAGCAGGCCGAAGAGGCCCAGGACCAGTAACCCGCGCTACACCGGGCCAGAATGGATCGCCAAGTAACCCAACACTCGATAGCGTGTGCGCCGCCGCTTCTGAAGACGTGTGTGTGTCTTGCTATATAGGCTAGCACCTTCTTGTGGAAGGGGTTATCTATCGTTGTAATGAACAAACCTTTCTATTACTAAGAACTCGTCGTCTGTTCCTACCCAATTGCTCTGCTTCTCCTTCCCCGATCTCGATTCCTCTTGCCTTCCTAATCTGCTGCTAACAAAATTGGTATCAGAGTCTATGAATTCCTTAGCCTACCATCTCTATCCACCTGCAATTTCCCTTCTCACCCACCCGCAATTCTCCTCGTCGCTTCTGTTTTGATCTGGCACTGTAATCCCCGACGGCAGGTTGATCTCTGTTCTTCGCCCTTGCGGTGTCAATCGTGAGGTCCCGTAGGTCCGCGCTGAGGTTGGTGTGATTGACGGATTGTGACGCGGTGATCCACCCTGGAGCCACACCAAATCGACCACGAACACTTTACCCGATTTCGCAAGCAATTGGGCGCCATGGATCCCAACTTCCAGCTCCTGCTCGATGAGATCAAGTCCTTGAAGACCGCGGTGAACGGTGTTGAGAGCCGTGTCAGCGCCGTGGAGACTTCCCTGGGCAGTCAGATCTCCGCCATGGACCGTTCCATCTCCGATCGGTTCGGGCGCGTGGAGGATGCCGTCCGGGTGTTCGACGATTGGCGGCCTTCCATGGATGCATCTGTGGAGGAACTCCGATCCGAGGTCAGCACCCCGCGCAAGCAGGAGGGTGCGATCGAGAAGATGCACAAGGAGATGACGACGTTGCGCAAGTCTGTCAGCCGGGTGGTGCTCGAAGCCACACCGCACTGGCCATGCCCGCTAGCATCCTGGCGCAACCGGTGGTGACCGCGGTGACTTCATCCGTTGGGCACCCAAATATAGCCCTGTTGTCGGGCACCGTGTCGAAACACATCACCGGGAGTTTGAGTCTCTGACTCCACTCCCGGTCAAGGGTACGCTCGATTTCAAATCTCACCCGCTCCCCAAGCCCAGTCCCCGTTTGCGTCGTTCTCTTTCGAGTCCACAGATTGCTACTGATGATCGTTTATTTGCTGGTGACATCGACGGAGTTCGTGATCGACATACACAGTTGGGTCCTCAGTACTCCAGTAGCAAGTTGCCGAAGTTCAATTTTTCTGTGTTCTCTGGGGAGAATCCCAAGCTCTGGATCACTAACTGTGAAGACTACTTCGAGCTCTATTCTGTGGAGCCACACATGTGGATCAAGGCAGCAACTATGAATCTCTCCGGTGCTGCTGCGAGATGGGTGTAGTCGCTAGATCATTGTGGCCGTCAGTTCAGTTGGGAGCAATTTTGTAAGTTGATGCTAGATCGCTTTGGGAGAAGCCAGTATGAAGCTCTGATTCGGCAGATGGTCAGGATTCGTCAGACATCCAAAGTCCAGAGTATATTGAAAGTTTTCAGAGTTGGTCCATGAGTTGTTGGCCTATGCTCGTAACACAGATCCACTGTTCTTCGCTATGCGGTTTATGGATGGACTTCGTGATGACATCTGCAGTGCCATTCATATGTAGGGGCCAAATTCTTTTGATGAAGCTTGTCAGGAAGAATTGTTGGATTCTACTCGGCGCAAAGAAGGCTGACGTCCTGAAACTTTCACTCCCAACAAGTTTGCAGGCTGATGGCCGTCTAGAAAAGGGAGGCCGACAGCCCATCATCACCAAATAAGACGACGGAGAAGATCTCACTCAGCAGGCCCCGTGGGTGATAGACAGAGATTGATTGGGGCCGCATCCCCACTTGCAAACCCTAGATCGGCTTGTTCTAGCTCTGTGGAGGCGGAGGCGGCGGCGGCTATGGCGGTGGAGGCGGCGGCGGCGTGGTATGAAGAGTGGCGAGAGGTCGAGTACCTCCAGGAGTCGATCCATAAGAAGATGGGGTCCATCTCCAGGAGGTTGATGATGGCCAAGGATTTGTCAGAGGCGGAGGTGGCCAAGCTCAAGGAAGAGCGCGCGGCCTTGCGAAAGCAGGTTGTGCAGCTCGGCCTTGAGGTGTCGCCGAAGCCGGATTTCTCATGCATGACCGAGGCCGAGCGAGCGGCGGCGGCGGAGAGGCTGAGGAACGACGAGGTGAGCTATGCGCTCCGCCTTACGCAAGAGGGCGACCCCAGGGGTCGGTCGATGGAGGCCTCTGCTCGCATCGTCGACTTCGATCCCAAGCAGGGGGGCCGCTACTACAGCCGATACAGCCGCGGCAACCTCATCAACCTCGACCTCGATGAGGAGTGTAAGTCGCTTGCCCGCGGCCCTTCCCTTTCTTTCAATTCCATCCTTTTGCATGCTCCGCCACCCACCCGTTGCAGTTCAATCCTCCACCTGCAGTCCATCTATGACAAATTGATTAATTCTGCAACTAGTATTTATTATAATATATGTGTAACAATGTGCTGATTTGATTCCACATGCTAGAAATTGGTCTTTTTTTTGTTCCTATATATGTGTTTGGGTTTTGGATTAATTGGAGCTTAATTTTCACTCCTGTATGGTTTTCACTCACTTCTGTATGGCTTCTGGCTCTGGCTGTGCGGATTGAGCTCCCTCCCTCCGCATTAGTTTGTACCAATCTTCAATTCAATTCTAAGCATGATGATATAGATGCAACTGATGATCTAGTATCTCATTTCCTTTGTATTTCCACATGCATGACAGCACCCATTGGTCCGATGAGATGTATCGATTACCCCTACAAAAGCGAGAGTGACTATCCCTGGCTGTGTACGGCTGTAAACTTTCTGTCCGTCAAGATAGACTGTTCGGATGTTGGCTACCCAATCTGTGTCTATGGCACTATCATTGTCAGGGACAGCGTCGATGTGAGGTGTGTTTATCACTTCCGCCGCGACAGTGACAATTGCCAACTCATCAATTCCGAGGTACAACTTTCAGCATCTCCTTTTCTAGTTTGTGCATTAGCGCCTTGTTTTTCACTCGTATATATAGAGAAAAGATAAAGACTGATATACTGACCTGACCTGTAACCAATTCCTATTTTGCATGCTGGACAGTGTAACCAGGACTGTAGGCGCCATAATGCTTTCTAATAAAAATCCATACTTTCAGAAAGACACATATGCTTCTTGTTACACTTTTGTGTTTTAACGCTGCTTTTTTTTTTTTAGAAAAAAAGAGAGAGAAATACTAACCCTGTATTTACATGCTATAGCATTGTTGCATCTAGGGGATCGATCCACACATCTTGCTTCGGATCCCACACCATTGACATTTTCATCAGCTAGCTAGCTATATACATACCCAACAGCATATATACCGTGTCACTAACGTATCCTGTAAATAAACCTTGCCGTAGGCTGAATCATTGATCTTGACTGGGCCGAAACGTGGCCTCGCATTGTGTGAAGATATCTATGTGGAGACTGATCTGAAGGTGAAGGATGATCTAGTACAGGACAGAGAACTTAGTAAAGGACTCATAAGCATCAGGAGCGCATCAACTGGTCCATCGGTGACGGGATACACGTTGCAGACCAAATCTCTTGCTACCAGGCTCAGTACTGTGGATGTGACTTATACAGTCGTGGATCGTGCACTGGAGGGAACTATTGCAGTTGAAGTTCTGCAGGGAGGTTTTCATGGCAAAATCACTGCCTACACTGCCAACATGCAGTACAAGCTTGTGCTTTATGATAGCAAAGAGGCTGATGCGATGACTGTTGGCGATTGTGGAGTTCTCGAGCTTATGCGACCTGTTGTATCTGTCTATGTGAAGGATTTGCTGATGATTGCTGCCCAGACCAGTGATGGTAAATCTGAGCGCATAGTATTCACTCCAAGGATCAACGCCAGAGATGAGCGCCCACTTGCTGTTGGTGCAACCAAGTTGCGGGTGAAGCTTTCTTGGTCAGTAATGGACCCCTGACTGATTTGGATAATATCCCATTGTTATAGCTATGTCTGTTTCGGTGATGCTGTCGTCACCCTAAGTTATGCGAACTTATTTGGACCTGATAAGTAATAGTGTGTGTTACTTTTCTGTATGGACCTCATAAGTAATACATGTGCTGCTGTCAACCAGGGAACTCATTTCCAGTCTGTTGTGAAACACAGCATCCATGGTCCTTTTTGAAACTAACCTGCTTTGCACAATCAAATCCTTACTTGAACGTGTACTTGATAAGATTTTGGGTATTTCTTTGAACATTTTTTTAGGAGAATTTCTTTGCACATTTGCCATGCACCCTTGATGCACAATGCATGGACTCTTTAAACGGCCTGGAGCGGGACGCCCAGTCACGTCACCTCCTCCTCCCGGCCCATTATTCAATTCCCCCTGCTCCTCCTCCCGGTCCATTATTTATTTCCCTATACCTAGGGATGAAAACAGATCGGATACGGACGGATATCACTGATATTATATTTGTTTTCATATTTCTATCCGAATTCGGATTCGAATAAGGATAGTGTCAACCATGCCGGATAGGATATGATTGGATATCGATATCATAAATATTGGATTTGAGTATTCGGATACGGATATGATATCGGATGTTGAATATCCGGACATGGATATGGATAGATCTCAACTCATCTAAACGGATTCGGTCTCGAATACGGTCGGAAGATATCCGTACCGTTTTCACCCTTACCTATACCTATCTATATTCAGCCTGTTCGCTTTGTCGTAAACGATCGTAAATTTCCAGCCAGAACAGTATTTTTCTCTCACACCAAACCAGCCAGCAATAAATAATCCACGATCGTTTACGGCCTGCCGAACAGGCTAATTATTTATTATCATGTTATCGATCGGGAGCAATCATCATGGCAATACTCAGCTATTATTTATTCATAGCAAGTGGGTACGTAACTTAGGCCTGTTTGAATCCCTATGGATAGTAGTTATCTAATAATAATTATCTCATTTGGATCCAAATATGTATAGATAATAGACTAGCTAATAGTTAGCTGGACATTTAGAAAGCAATTATCCCACTATCTACACCAAATCAGATAATGAAATATTAGCCAACTATCATAGATAGTGAATCCAAACAGGGCCCGGACTATATAGCATTTATTTACATAGGGCGACAATCAGATAAGTACTAATAATGATTATACGTGAGTAGCTCTTTAATCTTTACACTGGCACCTTCCTTGCTCTAGTCCGTCGAACCTGCACAAAAGCAAAATTAGATAGATATAATTCCATGATACAAATGAAATCATGCATTGTTTGCACGACTTACGTTATCCTTTGTGACAACACCAGTTACATCAGAGGTTCAGAGCTTTTCTGCAAATTCACCAACTCTAATGCTTCAGATAAACCCTTGCTATGACATTTCTTGAAGGAACTATTAATATTTCAAGATTCAAAGTATCATCAAAAGGAAGAAAACTTGTCAAATAAACTTGCAGCAAAGTACATAACAGCTTTTTATATCAAAATATAAGCCGGACAAGTTCATTTTCAGCCACCTTGTTGCTCTTGCAATACCATCATGATTCTAGAATAGATTTGTAGTTCTTTCAATTGATTGAAACAGACCTATGGTTGGATTGGCAGGCATACACATACTACAACTGTCCAAGAAGCAAGCACTAGTAACCAGAAACCCAGGCCAATAAGGCAGGATATATATAAAGATAAAGTTTGTGCAATTTAGTATGAGCTTATCTGAGCCATAACTAAATGTCAATTAGATTTGATCTGTAGGAATCAGGGTAACTAAATTTGATATGTCAGAATCAGGTCAATTAAATTTGATATAATGATATGTCAAAATCAGATCTATATAAGTCAAATTTCATGCTGACTGTCCACAGCCTTCGCTACAGAGATTTCCCTTTATTTTCAATAAGGAACTACTATAGCTAATTGCAAATGAAAAGTTCTCGTCCATTGAAACAAAACATTCCACGATGAGTCTAGTAACACAAATTTAATATGGCCGGATGGTCTTTTATCTATCAGCACTAATTAAAAAAAAAACAAAATGTTCTACTTGTACAAATTGTACTATAATTTATGATTCCCATCAAGGGGTTTCGGAGGTGAGGGCAATAATCTTATTATGTGAAACAGTCAGCATGGAATGAATAAGAACAACCAATTATACCTATAGACATAGATCCGTGTATAATTCTAGTTATAAAATGGCATTGCATGGTTTCCCCAATGATATAATGGAGGAAGCTAGCACATGAAGGCACGGCAGACAATGGGGGAAGATGGCCCCATATTCCAGAATCATTTGTGGTATATACACTATGGAGCCATACTAATTCAACTGGTGTAAAACATGATATGACGTGAACAGTCAGCTTAGTTGTGCGTAGCAAACAAAGAAGGCGCAGGAGAGAGATCCTTTAGAAAAGACGGGAAAATTTGACAGACTGTTGTTGTGCTTACCATTCTCTGACCGTGTGTTTGGATACTGGGACGGAGTGGGTTGGGATGGGTTCGACCCAGTTTCAGGAGTGTTTGGTTTGGGGACGGGTCAAGACGGGTTCGACCCAGATGGGAATATATATGCCTCCAGATGTAGGTTCATCTCATCCCTCCGAATCGAGGGGACCGAGCGGGTTCATGTGGGTCGAGCTCGAGCGCGTGTGGCCATTCATTGGAGACGTCCTGCAAAATAATAAAATATATATAGATGTTCATGTAGGAAACTACATGCCATTCACTATCTAACAATCAAACTTATAATTGACCACAAGTTAGCAAATTCCACAGTTTGCCTACAATAGTTGTGATCTGCCTTTGAGGGGAGTCTCCCCAGTAGAGCACCTACTCATAGGACAGTTCTGGTTATCCAAGAGGGATACACAATTTCTAGAATCAGCTTCGTTAGCTAAACCCAAGGAGCCTGCCTGGAGATGTCACCTTTGCGTAAGCAGAACCAATAGATGACACATTTTCTCAATTCAAGCTATTATTAGTATCTGATCCTTTTTCTTGGACACAACTTCCCCAGATGCCAAATGTTTCTTCCTTTTGCGGTTTTACCTTTATCGCAACCACTTGCATTCTGTCCCACTGATTTGCTTGATGAGGAGCAAGCTTCCCATTCAGGAGCAGATTCATTTGATACCCTCTCAGAAACAACTGAGCATTTAGTATTGTCCTGAAATACATCAATTGATTTTAGACCATCACCAAGTTCGATGCTAGATAGTGCACAGTTATACATTTGAAAGAAGATGAAAAGGAGGCATCATAGACAGGATATACCTGATGGTTATAAGGTTCATGAGCTTTAAGAATTCTATTTACAAGCTTATTGTTACTAAACATTTTCTTGGCAACATTCTTACATTTAGAATATTGGATAACTCAAAAGGTTAGCTATAGCATAAAGATACTAATTTATGGTTTAAATAAGAGTGACTTACATCTGATTTTCTTTGACTCCCAGACAATCTATAATAAGATGTGAGGGCAAGAGAATATGGTGTGGAGAATCAGACATCTTGCAATGCATATCAAGCTCTTTTACAATGAATACAAGATGCGCTTAGTAGGTAGATGCTTTATCACGTCACAAAAATTTGAACATCACAATACTGTAGTGGAGTAAAGCGGATCTCTTTTTGTAAGCGAGATATGGTGCGAAGGATTAGTAGATTGATTATGAGGGAGCAATGTACATGTATATATAGGCAAAGATGTCTAGGGTTAGGTTTATAGAAACAAGACTAGCATCAGATATCCTTGCCTAACACCAAACACCAATTTATGTACCCTGCCGCATGTGGGTTCAGCAGCCAGAGCAGCATGTACTCATGGGCCAAAGGGCTGATATACAATATGGCCTGACTGCCTGTCTAACACTTTTACTTGAAAATAATAGATACAGTAAATATACTCTTGAGTTTTGATCTCTATAGATTTACAAAGTTTAAGGTAACATATTGCAGCCTATGAGCATATCGGAACTGAGCCTTGATAACTCATATGTGAGGTGCAGCAGTGATACATACATCAAACCTTTAAGGGTGTCTTAATTTCTTGCACAGGTTACTATATTTCCCTTTCACTCCACTTTATTTATATATACACATGTCATATTGCCCTATGGGCCTACTAAGAGATAAGGTTTGCATTTCTTACAATAATTCTTGTTCAGAGTAATAATCAAGAACCAAAAGGGTCAAGACAATCCAGCTTTACATAAAAATACATTTACCTAAAATTAGTAGATATAGATAAATAGTCTGTAGATTTTGCCAAATGTGCCAACATCTAGAGAGTCTTCACATTTATCAGGAGTTCAGGACTGATTCTTCTGAGAACAACTTAAGCAAGCACTCCCTCCGTCCCAAAAAAGAATGCAAATCTAGGTGATTCATATATAGAATTGCTTTGTTTTTGGACGGAGGGAGTACTCCTCTGAGCCTCAAAATAATGATGGAAACACCATTGCAGTTACCTACATGATTACACCATTGACTGAGAA
Source organism: Miscanthus floridulus (assembly GCF_019320115.1). NCBI lineage: Eukaryota > Viridiplantae > Streptophyta > Magnoliopsida > Poales > Poaceae > Miscanthus > Miscanthus floridulus. The sequence continues at coordinate 8,204,001 of NC_089595.1, forward strand.
GCATGCAAGATGCTTCTGCATAAGAAATAAAGGCATGGATATAAACTCAAGATAATGAGTTAGGGTTTATTCTTTGCTTGCCTAAATCATCTGCCGAATGCTCATTATATGGAGGTGTGCCTAACATCAAAGTCTAACAAACCAACTAAAAAATCTCCTAATTTATCCTCGAAGCAAGCTATCTCAAGTAACAAAAGGTAACAAAGAAATCTATCTCCGATCTTGTGCCAACATTGTGGGCGCACTAGGGGTTGTCATGCTTCTTAATTACAACGCTGATACATGCGACCCACAAAGGCATCCACAGCATGTACCAGCTGTTGAAAGCAGTTACAAATTAATAAGAATCTTGTCCGCCTGTCAAAATCATTTTCTTTTCTTTAGTAGTTCATCCACACTATTGACTACATTTCATGTAGCATTTAGTTGTGAAATATTTTACCATCCAAGTAACAAATATAAGGGATACACTATTAAAATGCGAGAATGCCTGGGACAATCCTATGTACTAATAAGGGAGAAAAAAGAACAAACCTGAAGGATTAAATATCATTATCGAAACAAACAACCACAAGTTTAGCTGGGATTTGTTCATAACGAGTGTTGACTGTGGCAGTTCCTTTTGAGCATTTCTCAATTCTCACAGTAATCCCAATACAGCTCCAGCAGCTTATTCATTACATTTTTTCTAACGGATGCCTGAAAAGCATGCTTGGGTGAAGCATTGTAGACAAATAACTGGACTGAGAAACATCAGCAGTTTATACTCACCTTTTTGTCATGTAGCCTCTCGGCTGCATGTAACATCAGCTTAGCAGAAGAAGAGCTAAGATTCGATTTGGGTAAATCACAGACTGTGTGAGCAGCTCGGATCCTCACTTTCTCACCAAAATCTAGTAACCTCCCTTCAAGTGATGCTAAGAAATGAATGATAATATTAAAGGGTGCTGACACAGCAATCTAGATAAAATAACAACTAAAAGTAGCCTTTACTATTGTTTCAAAAAAAAGTAGCCTTACTAAGTATATGTTGTGCTTCATCCCCAGATACATCCATGTAGCCTCTTTGGCTGCATCATTGCAGCAACACTAACTTCTGCAGATTTGTCAGAGAATCTGCTAAGGAAGGTACAATGGTGTAAAAAAGGAAGTAGGATAACATACGAGAAGTTCATGTGTCAAGTTTGGAATGACAGCAAAAAGGATCTGGGGCGCACACTGGAATATTTCAAGAATAATTTTATGATGTAATCTCCTAAGTTCATTAACCGGCATATCCTTGTTAAAAAATACATAAGGATAAAAAAAAACACGAATGATAGGCACAGTGATGCACATTTACATTTTTGAGACCTAGTATTGGAAGTCTCAATGACATGAGAGTTCCTAGATTTCTGCATTAAAAGCTAAGTAGTACTACAAACAAAAGATAAGCTGACATATAGTATTAGCAACAACAACAACAACAAAAATGCAAGCAACATGGTGGACAAATGCATCAGATCTGAATGATGATTTTAACAAAGTATAAGAGAATAGCAATCAAAGAAGTAGATTTATTCCTACTTCACTATGGAGAAGAAAATTTTGACAATATCAAGAATCAAGTCCTCACAGCCAATGTTGAGCATGATCATATAACATCTAAGTGCAGCAATATTTTCCAATATTTCCATCCTTCTACTAAGATATGGACTACTAGTTTCAGCAAGGTCTTCAAATATGCTGATAAATAGCCTAAATATTTCCTGTCAAAAAATGCTAACCAAGTGTTATAGTGCAATCCGTGATTAAACTGTTCTTTTTCACTACTTATTCTCAAAAGTAAATGAAATTTTAGAAGCTCTGTTGTAAAAAAGTAACTATTAGGTACTACTTCCATTCGTTGTTAGTAGACGTATTATGATTAGAAAAAAGGTCTTTGGAGATATACACTGAACACTAATTTCTCTTTAAATATATCATCAATCACTACAAAATCAATGTCGCATGAAAAGATATTTGAAATATGAATCTATTATATAACTTTTATACTGTAAGCATGCATATAATTTGACTAATTGTTGTTACAAGTTTATGAAGTTTGAATTTTCAAAATTCTAATGCTCCTACTAGAAATGAACGAAGGGAGTAGCATTTTACATCACCAAATACATAGTAAAAAAGTGGCATGGCTGTTAAATACCTTAAGTATTTCATCGCTAAAAGGTGGACCAGGTGCAAGGACACACATAACTTCGATAAAACAAACAGCAACAAGTTTGACATCCTTATCCTTATGGTTGACTAAAGTGGTGTGGATTTGCTCAGAGCATGAAGAGCATCCTGCAGAGAGGATGATTGACTAAACTCTGATAGTGCACTTTCAGCTTGCTGCAGATAAGAACAGAAATGTGTTATGGAAGCGAAGAATATGAATCCATTATTATTTTGAGCCTTTTTGTCATTATGGTTATCCAACTTGAGTATGTATAAATAATGGACAACTAGTTTCAGAATAACATCTCTGCTAGGCTGAACTGTTTCAACAACTGGATCATCAACCCGGCACCTAGCACAAAGCTAAAAGGCAATAAACCGAGAAGATCCGATAAATGTTCAGGAAAAGGTTTGAAACAGGTTGCAAGAAAATCATTTAACTGTCAACGGCTCACTGTCAATTTACAGAAATAAGTATGACCATGCGTCATCTAGCCTTTCATTCCTTATGTATACAAAAAATTTCAGGACTAGCTAGCAGCTTCCTTCAGTTATAGCAGTTCAGAAACAAAGTAAACATGGAACAGCAAGCAGTTGAACTGAATGTCCAAAACTCCACAATCACTTATCTGCTGCCTCCAATTGGCAGGTAGATAAAGGTGTCTTGTAAGACACTGGTGAATGTATTCCATGCATTTAAGAATAACCCCCATAGACCCAAATAATCATCATTCCCCAAGTCCGAAACCAACTCTCGGAATATCTACTATACAAATATAAAGCACCAATCCACCTTACCCCCCCCCCCCCCCACCCCCCCCCCCCCCCCCCCCCCCCCCCCCCCCCCCGAGCGTCCTTGAGCGTGACGACAGCACCGGCGATGCTAATCGTTTCGTTGGAGACATTTTGATGTGCTGCTGCAGCTCCAATTCTAGAAACACGACGGACGATTTTCAATGACTGGACTCTGCTGTGTCCCTAGACTGTAGCACACCCTCGCTCATGGTTGATGCATGTTGCTCGCGCACCATCGTCGATGCATCAATCGATGACGAGTTGACGACGAGCGAGTGAATTGGATAAAGGGACTGGGAAAAGGAGATTGCATTGCACGTACGGGAGATCTGCAAGAGAGAGAGAGAGGAGCATGCGGCACTAGTCTACCGAGCGAGCGAGATTGCTGGAATAGCGGATGGGAAAAAAAATGGAGAACGAGAAAGATACACTGTTGGAGGGAGGCCTCGTCGCCAAGAATCACGATAGGAAGGAAGGCGTTTCGGGAGACAAAAGAGAGCGGAGAGCTAGCCTGTAGGTGTTACTGTCACAGCGTGGAGTCGACCAGTTGAGAGTATATCGACTCTTCGGTGGTAAGGTACGGTGCCCCTCCGGAGCATGATATATACTCCGTGCGTAAAAAGAGAGAGATAGGATAAATTCCACTTCAAAATGCTCGCTTTCAAACGGGTGCCGTCGTTATTGGTCGGTAGTTTCAATTGCATTTTCTCTCTCTAAAATTAATCAACTTCTAAAGTTATCCTAATCAAAACTATATTAAGCTTGACCAAATGTTAAAAAACAACGTTTATAAGATTGAATTAGTATCACTAGATAAATAATAAAATATAATTCTATAATGTACTTATTTGGTTTCGTAAATATTGGTATCTTTTTCTTAAAAAATGGTTATCAAATTTAAGATTGGCTTGACTTATAGTGATTCTAGTTTTAGAAACGAGAGATAATCTAATTTGTACGGGGGCAGCATCGAGCCACTAGTACAGAGACAGGCTTTTTACTTCCGGTGGGGAACCCTTCTAGTCCCGGTTCCCCACCCGGGAGCAAGCATCCGGAACTAAAAGGGGTCCTTTAGTCCCGGGTCAGGAACCGGGACTAAAGGGGGACCTTTAGTCCCGGTGGGTAACACCAACCGGGACTAAAGGTGCCTCCTGACATGCCACGGGGCCGGCACCCTTTAGTCCCGGTTGGTAATACCAACCGGGACTAAAGGTTATTTTTTTCTTTTTTCTTTTCTTTTCATTTTTTTGTTTTCTTTTCAAAATAGGTTTTCGAAGTCGTATTGTACGCTGCTAATAATACATTTATACGCGTATAGTATGTTTCGGTTCAAGCACAATGAACGTATTAAATAACACAATTCAAGCATAGAACTATATATATATATATATATATATATATATATATATATATATATATATATATATATATATATGCATGCATGCATCATATATATATTTACATGCATGCATGCATATGTGTATTTTACATTATATTATTTCATGTGCATATATTACAAAAGATTGCATTACAGTTGTTGTGATATAACAAGTTTTCTCCCATCCTCTAGCTTGGCTTCCATGGCAGTGTTGGGTCGAAGTAGAACTCGCCCTTGGAATCGATGACCTGGTCATTAAAAAATCCGGCTATAGACTATTGAATTGCTTTGAACTGGTCTTGCCGTATGACCTTTTCCTCCAACCATCGAGCCTACAGGTTTGAATTAAAGGAAAATAAATTAATATATGTACATACATATATATATATATAAAGACATAGTAACATAATCAATAATAATAATTAAATGAATATATAGTGTATTTTTAACGTACTTTGAGTCTCTCTGTAGGAGTTCTTTGGTAGAACTGCTTGATAAACTCGCAAACATAGTAACCACAGTAGTTGTTTCCCTATTCCTGCCTCAGACACTACTTTACGAGAAAAAGATTTGTCATCCAATCTGGTGATCCAGTGAAAGCTATATGTTTAATTAATAAAGATGATGCGATTTAGGGGACTTACTTTCAAAGGGATTACATTCAGTGACGCTTTGCATTTTCCCATGTGTTGCTTCTCAATAAAGGTTTTCCAAACACTGCCCAATAAAAAATTTGCCACGTCATCAGATATAGTTAATCATCATGTTTGTGTGTATATATAGTTGCTAGAGATACCGAAATTACCTCTGGATAATATCTATCATATCTTGGTAGTCTTGTTGTGATTTTCTCATCGAGTCATAGATTATCAAGTGACTTTTCACCAGATCGATGCCCATCAATATCCAGTTATTGCTGCATGTGTTTATAGGATATAACGCATAACACTCATTAATTAACTAGAATCAACATATGAGCCATTAAGGATGATCGACATTATTAACACTCACTTGAAGTTGTAGGGGAAGAGTATATCCTTCTTGTGGCGTTGGTTCACTAAGAAGTTCATGAGGTTACTCTTTGACTCAGACTTCCAATTTGGCTTTGGAGTAACTGGGTCTTTGAATACTATATGGGGATCAACAAAACCAATTTCATTGCAGCCTTTCTTTCTGCGCTCTGTCATTGTAAATCTGCATATATATAGTACTTGTTAGGATAATTTATATGCATATACACACATATGATGAGTTTAATAATAGATCGAAAGAATTATTACTTACAGGCAATAGCAGCTAATGATAACTTTGTCCAGAGAGGTCAGGTGGCATAGTTGATGAAATTCTGCAAAGTCAACATACATAACATCATCGCCACGGAACCAATGTTTGTCTCTAATTCTGACACCAACGCAGAAGTATCCACCGGTAGACGCCTGCATGTACCACTTGTTTAGCAGGTACATTTACGTCCCCAGGTCACCTAAGGCTTGAGGGTTGTATAGACTCTGGCCTAGTACAGATTTTTTCTTCCAAATATCAACCTCCGCCGCACTCTCAATGTTTCTATCACCAAACATCTGGTAAAGGTCGAGACCAGTCTCTTCAATAAATTCACTAAGGTGATCCAAATCGACATCCGGAGGTATGTTTGCCTGATGCATTAATCCTAAATTCGAACCATATTCATTACCAACAACTAGCGGGGGGACTGATTGGTGCGATTGTTGTCCGAGTTGTGCAACTCCTTTCCCTGCCCACTTCTTTTTCTGTGCCGCCTCAATTGACTTGGTGAGAGTGCGGTCATAGTCCGTTAACGTTGCTTTGGACGGCTTACGAGATTCCCGCTGTTGTTGCTGGTAAGAAGCCACCTTTTTTCTTAGAATATCTGGAGCTACGAAGAAGTACGGTTTCTCCAGGTTTCTCCTTACTTCTTGATCCTTTTTAAGTTTGTCATAGAATCTAGACATATCTTTTTTATATGCATCAGTTACTTCTTCCTTCTCTTCAGATATTATTTTGGGAATAGCCCTTGGTTTCACGGTGGCTTTCTTTGCCGGCGGGGGCTGGTTCTTCGTTTGCGGGGCTGGCCTCTTGCTAGTACTTGGCTTCTTGGTAGGCGGGGGCGGGGGAGGCATTGGAGACCTCCTTGGAGGTGGTGGCAGCGGCGTTGGAGACCTCCTTGGAGGTGGCGGCTGCGGCGTTGGAGACCTCCTTGGAGATGGTGTGGATGCAGCCTCGCCTTCCAACACATTGTCATCGTACAGAGCACTATGATGATCTGGCGATTGAACAATTGGACTTAGGTTGGGGAAGGATCTGCTAAAAAAAGGAATGACATATTATTATGAGCAGATTGTTAATTATTTAAGCCAATATAAATTAATGATGTAGTGTTTTCATCTGCACCTATGGTGAGGTAGTTCAGGAGGAGGTGGAGGCGACATCCCGGGAATGATGATGTAGCGCTTGCGCCATAGAATGAATGTCTTCTCTGCTTCTCCTAGAGTCTTCTCGTCATCACCTCCAGGAATGTCAAGAGGCAAATCACTAAAACCTTTTTCAGCTTTATCTACCGAGATGGTAGCATATCCTTCTTGGATTATATTCCCATGAATCCTTGGTGTCTTGGTTCGGTCGATAGGATTAACAAGACCGATAGCCACCTTGATTGTGGAATTCCCCTTCAGAATGTGCAGTCCTATGTCCCCTTGATTTGGTATCTCCGTGGAAGCGCAGCTACTTTTCAACTGAGCAGGGGGCTAATGTTGATTCCTGGCTTTGATGCCTGCTTGCTTTCACTCACTGCTATTTGCACTTGCCTTCTGATTTCCTCCTATATTCTCGCTTCAAGGTTTTTTTCCCACTCATGTGCTTCATGCACTGCTTCCTCCAACCTCTGGAGCCGCTGTGCCTCTTATTCCTTCTTTCTCTGGCGGCTTTTGTAGGAAGGTCTGTCCTAAGGGAATCCATGCTCCCACGAGACACTTCCTTTGCCTCTAGTTCGGCCACCGTGTTCAATAGTCCCGATGGCGTATGTCAGTTCATCATTCTCTCTGTTGGGCCTGAACGCACCACTAGCAGTAGCTCTCTGAGCATAAAATAATCTTTCTGCTGCTTCTTGCAGTCTTGCGCCATAAACGCACTTCCCTGTCTCCTGGTTCAGTGTTCCCCCATGAGCAAAAAACCAATTCTTTGCACGCTCTTCCCACTCGAGTGATTCTGGTGTGATACCCTTGGCAAGAAGGTCTGCTTCCATTTTGTTCCACTTCTTAATGGTAGTCGGGTAGCCACCTGATCCCAAGTTATGGTGGTATGTCTTCTGTTGGGCATTACGTTGGTTCTTTATCACCCGACTCACACCCTCTTCCGACGTCTTGTACTGTACAAACTCATCCTAATAGGGCCTCTGCTTTGAGATCGGGTCTGGGACAGTGAAATCTGGTGCTATGTTCTTCTTGACATACGTCGTGTATAGGTGTTTCTTCCAAGTCTAAAACTGGGTGGCCATCTTCTTCATTGCCCAATCCCTAACTCGCTCCTTCAATTCATCACCATCTATTATATCATCATAACCATCTGTTTGGAGCGTGAAATGTTCCAAGACATCATTCCAAATTAACGTCTTGTCACGATCGGAGACAAAACTGATATGAGGAGCATTGGTCTTCTTCTTCCATTCGCGAGTACTGATCGGGAGCCGGTCCCTTACAAGGTAACCACAGTGGTGCACGAATTTCGTTTTATTTGGCCCCCCCCGGTTCGCCTGTATCCACATTGAACTCCGAAATGATGAAGCGGCCCTCCAATGGCTTTTTGGGACCTCGAACATTTTTACTCTTCGTTGTAGTTGTTGATGTCGATCCAAAGGGCTACAAAACATAAACATTATTTTTAATGTCATGAGCACACATAAGACATATGATAATATATATAGCTAATAATAAAAAATATATACTTGGCCAATATCTTGTTGCTCATTTTGTTCAAGAGCTAAGTACTGACTCCCGTCATCTGCATCCTCTTGCACGTTATTTTTAGCACCATCATCGCCGGCAACTTGAGTGCTAGTGTTGATCAAATTCATCATCAACTCCTCCTCATCTATGTTTCTCGGGTCGGCCATCTAGCTTCAAAAAACAAAACCAATATATAGTACGTCAAATCTTTGCTTACATGCGTAAAATCTACGAACAATATGCATTATTAAATCTTGCCCCTCGGTCACGGACGCAATTCGCCATACTAGGGCGAACTGTGTAGGTACTAGGGTGAATTAGGGCTATACATAAACGGCCGAGGGCGAATTGCGTCGGTGACTAGGGCGAACCACGTCGATGACATCAACAACGCGGTTCACCCTAGTCACTAATGCAATTCGCCCTAGTGTGATTGTTTAGCATTAACGATAACGATAATACGAATGTTGATCGACTAGGCCATGAGAGAGGGCGGTGTGATGAGAGTGGCGGTGCTCCGCTCTGTCGTATATATGTTTGTACACATGGGTGAACGAGGGCGGCGGTGCTTCGCCGTATAAACCCTAAACCCTAGGGCGAACAAGGACGGCGGTGCTCCGCCATATAAACCCTAAACCCTAGGACGAACGAGGGTGGCGGTGCTCCGCCGTATAAACCCTAAACCCTAGGGCGAATGAGGGCGGCGGTGCTCCGCCATATAAACCCTAAACCCTAGGGCGAACGAGGGCGGCGGTGCTCCGCGACGTATATATACATGCATATGAATACAAATGACGAAAACATATGGATCGCGATCGAGGACAAGGATGTACGGCAAGACGAGCGACGTGGTCTCGACATCGGCGTAGAGTGGGCCGGGGCGATGGTCGACGCTGGAGGGTGTGGCCCGCGCATTGGGCCTGGGTGGGCAGCAGCTGGCGCCGCGAGGTCATCGGCACGCGGTGGAGGGTGGCGCGCGGGCGCGCGCGGTGGAGGGCCAACGACGAGGGCGGTGGTCGGTGCGGTCGGCGTAGAGGTGGAGGGCATCATGGGGACCGAGGTCGGCGGCGATGTTGGGGCCTTGATATCCCTTCTATTGTGGTCTCTACTCCTAGTAGCTCCAATAGTTCTGCATTAGAATGGAATACATGAGATTAGCGCACATTTTTCATGTGGACATCCTTTCATACATGTGAACAAAAAATTCATATGTGAAGAAGTCAATCAAAAACATTCTTAATTTAGCATTCTCCATATACAGTGCGCTGAGTACTTGACTTGTCAATAAGCATTCTTTTGTTCAGTGTTAACTCAAGCATAGATATCCAAAACTCATATGAAGCACAGCACTGTCTCAAGAAGCAACATTTCTTACACTGTAGGTCCAAAATTAGAGCAAGACCTAGTTTTATCTGAAACATAAATGGATAGGCATTAAAAATGACTAAAACACCGTAAACCGGTGCTCCGTCTCCAACATCACACATTGGTCAATTTGGCTTCCATCGGTCCATGTTTGCGGTTGTACTTGATAATATAGAAATAGTTTGATAGATTGAAGGTGTAAACTTATTATTAATAGGTTCATCATGGGAAATAATAGTTTCATAATATGTACAATCCTTTTTTAGACCAAATGCCACAATCTCAAAATATAATGTGACATAGTCAAAGTTTAAATTTTGTCAACCAGGCCAAAATACAATTTTATATCTGTGATCAAAAGGAGTATATTATATATCATGCATGCATGTCCACATGTTTTTTTTGTTTTTGCAAAACACAGTACAAACGTCAATATATAGCATTGCAAACTCTACTTTGAAAAGCAATTCAATTGCCTTGATTTACTATTTGAGAACATTTTATGAACAACCGTCAAAGTAAAATGCATAATAAGATGACATGAAAATAGGCATACAATTTTGGGATGGCCGGTCCAGTCAAGGTATAATGCATAATAAAATGCCACAAAATGGCCAGGCAATTTCTCAATTACATGTTTTGCAAAAAAATAAAAAAAATTGCACAACATCACCGTCAATCCTCTACTCGTTTTCCTCTGCTCTCCTTCAGCTCGCACGCCACCGCGCGTCGGCCATCCCCCCATTCCCTGCCGCGAAACTCCATAGCCACGAGCAAGCCACGGCACCGCGCCATCATCCTCGCCACGGCCATGCGACCCCGCCATGCCCATACTGCAACTGGCCGCTGAATGGCAAAACCCTAGGCACTAGGAGAGAGAAAGCCGAGAGAACTCACCTCACGAATGTGGAGGCAGATCGACGGGGTCACGGCGGCAGCAGCGCAGCGAACGTGCGCGCGAGGACCGTGGACGCACGTGAGACGGTGGCGACGACCGGTGTCGGGCGAGGTGGCGGCGGCGTCCTCGGTGTGGCGGGCCGGGTGGCGTGGGCGCAGCGGGGGAGAGGAAGAGGATGGGGCGACGAGGGGTTTGGGCACTGGCATATATATGCCACACCCCTTTACTCCCGGTGCCATCCCCCCACTGGGAGTAAAGGTCCTTTACTCCGAGTGCATGTTACCAACCGGTTGGTAACACGCACCCGGACCAAAGGTTTACCTTTACTCCCGGTTGGTAATACGCACCGGGAGTAAAGGTTTTTTTGGTGGGCCACGAAACTGCAGCCCACCTTTACTCCCAGGTGGGCTTCCCACCCGGGAGTAAAGGTGGGCTGCAGTTTCGTTACCCACCTATTTTGAGCAAATTTTTTTAATAGAAATGCAATAGTCTTGTTAAATACATAGTAAATTAAATAAAAGGCATAAAATTATTTTGTTAAAAATATGGATTTTCTTTTTCTTTATTACACATAGGAAAAATCTATAACCTAACTTTTTTATTTTTTGTTATAATTATAAAACATAATGTAACTAATATTTATTATTTCGTTAATGCAAAAATGTAGTGTTTAATTAAAATTATTAAAACTATTGGTTTTGGACAGGAAATTTGTTTTCACATCATTTTAACGTTAATATTTTAATTTTTCATCACTCAATATCCTAATTTTACTTTTCGAGAGAGAAATCCCACCAAATCAAACATTGATTTAATTTAAAACACGACATAATAAACATCTGAATTTACAATTATTACATAATATCTCAAACACACACTACATTAAATCACTATATCATCAAGTGGGCATAGTAGTGAACTTCTTCTTTACGTATATCCCTTGGTTATGATCGCGTCGTAACCATAGAGTGTCCTCATCATTTACCAAGATGCTAGGGTCTTTGTTCACTTTGAAGGGCAAAATTCGGTCATCCTTTTCATAATCTTCTGACATGTTCGACTTGTCCTCAATTACCACGATGACTCTTTTGCCTGAAAGAACTATATGGCGCTTTGGCTCTTTGGTTGAGTCATTATCGTTTTTTCCTCTTTTTGGTTTGGTAGACATATCATTGACATAGAACACCTGATTCACATCCTTGGCAAGGACGAATGGTTCGTCTTTGTACCCAATATTACTAAGGTCTACTGTTGTCATTCCATACTCATTGTCTACTATTACCCCGCCTCCGGCCACCTTGAGCCATTGGCACTTGAACAATGGGATCTTCAAAGTAGGTGCATATTCTAGTTCCCATATTTCATCTATGCGGCCATAATATGTCTGCTTATTCCCATTCGGGTCTATGGCATCTATGTGGACACCACTGTTTTGGTTGGTACTCCTTTTATCTTAGGCTACTGTGTAGAATATGTTCCCATTTATCTCGTACCCTTTGTATGTGACGATATGCCATGATGGTTGCATAGCCAATAAATACAGTTGCTCATGGATGCTCTCATCACCTTGACATTTTTTTCGCAACCAACCGCCGAAAGTTTCCATGTGCTTACGCGTAATCCAAGCTTCAGTCTTCCCTGGAAACTCGGATCGTAAGAGATCCTTGTGTGTCTCAATATACGGATCTACCAAAGAGGAGTTCTGTAGAACTGTGTAGTGCACTTTATTGAAATAATCATCCTCTACACCAATATATGTTTTCCTCCCTAGTGTCCCCTTTCCGTTTAGTCTCCCCTCATGTCTCGATTTAGGAACACCAATCGAGTCAAGGTCAAGAATAAAGTCAACACAGAACTCAATGACCTCTTCTGTTCTATAGCCCTTGGCGATGCTTCCTTCTGGGCGAGCACGGTTGTGAACATATTTCTTCAGGATTCCCATGAATTTCTCTAAGGGGAACATGTTGTGTAGGAACACAGGACCGAGAATGAAAATCTTCTTGACTAGGTGAACTAGGAGGTGTGTCATGATATCAAAGAAGGAAGGAGGGAACACCAACTCAAAGCTAACGAGACATTGAACCACATCATTCTATAGTTTAGCTAGATCAGTTGGATCAATTGCCTTCTAAGAAATTGCATTGAGGAATGCACATAGCTTCATGGTGGCTAGACGTACATTTAGAGGTAGAATTCCTCTTAATGCAACTGGAAGTAATTGCGTCATGAGAACGTGACAGTCATAGGGCTTTAAGTTACAGATTTTCTTCTCTGGCACATTTATAATACCCTTTATATTCGAGGAGAATCCAGATGGTACCTTGATGTTGTTTAAGCATTCAAATATGATTTCCTTCTCCTCTTTGCTTAGAGTGTAGCTAGCAGGACGTAAGTAATGGTGTCCATCATCTGTCTTCTCTGGATGCAGGTTGTCTCTTTCTCTCAAACAATGCAGGTCCTGTCGTGCTTCAAATGTGTCCTTAGGCTTTCCATACACACCCATGAAGCCTAGCAGGTTCACACAAAGATTCTTCGTCAGGTGCATCACGTCGATCGAGCTGCGGACCTCTAGGACTTGCCAATAGGGTAGGTCCCAAAATATGGACTTCTTCTTCCACATGGGTACATGACCGTTAGCATCGTTTGGAACAGGTTGGCTGCCATGTCCTTTTCCAAAGACGACTTTCACATCATTGACCATATCGTGTACATCCTCACCGGTTCGGTTGTGAGGCTTGGTCAGGTGGTCTGCCTTCCCTTTAAAATGCTTGTCTTTCTTTCTTACGGGGTGATTTGCAGGAAGAAATTGACGATGGCCAAGGTACACGACCTTTTGACATTTTTTCAAGAATACACCTCTAATATCACCGAAGCAGTGTGTGTATGCATTATATCCCTTGTTTGACTGTCCTGAAAGGTTACTTAGAGCAGGTCAATCATTGATTGTTACGAACAACAATGCTCGCAGATCAAAGTGTTCCTGTTTGTACTCATCCCACACACGTACACCTTCTTTATTCCACAAAATGAGAAGTTTGTCAATAAGTGGTCTTAGGTACACATCGATGTCATTGCCAGGTTGCTTCGGGCCTTGGATGAGCACAGGCATCATAATGAACTTCCGCTTCATGTATAACCAAGGAGGAAGGTTGTAGATACTTAGAGTAACAGGCCAAGTGCTATGACTACTGTTCTGCTCTCCAAAAGGATTGACACCATCTGTACTTAAAGCAAACCTTAAGTTTCTTGCGTCATTTGCAAACTCCGGGAATTCTCTGTCGATTGCTCTCCACTGGGACCCATCAGCAGGGTGTCTCAACATATTGTCTACCTTACGGTCTTCTTTGTGCCATCGCAACAATTTTGCATGTTCTTTGTTTCTGAACAGACGTTTCAAGCGTGGTATTATAGGAGCATACCACATAACCTTGGCAGGGATTTTCTTCCGCGGACGTTCGCCCTCAACATCACCAGGGTCATCTCGCCTGATCTTATACCGCGATGCATGGCATACCGGGCATGCATCCAATTTCTCATACTCTTTGCCACGATAGAGGATGCAGTCACTAGGACATGCATGTATCTTCTCGATTTCTAGCTCCATAGGACAGACAACTTGTTTTGCTTTGTAGGTAGTGGCAGGCAATTCATTGTCCTTCGGAAGCATCTTCATTTGGATTTTTAGTAACTCTCCAAATCCCTTGTCAGATACACCATTCTTTGCCTTCCATTGCAGCAATTCTAGTGTGGTTCCCAACTTTTTCTGCCCTGCATCACAAGTTGGGTACAACAATTTCTTGTGATCTTTTAGCATCCGCTCGAACTTGATCTTCTCCTTTTCATTTTCACATTCTCTTTGTGCGTCACGAATGACCTGACAAAGATCATCAGCAGGCTCATCTTCTGCGGCTACCTCTTCTTCAGCTTCTCCCATTGCAGTATCACTGAAGCACGCACCATCAGGAATAATATCATTGTCGTCCCATTGTTCTTCTTCACCTTCTTCCATTACAACGCCGGTTTCTTCGTGCTTCGTCCAACAAATATAGTTTGGCATGAAACCCGACTTGAACAAGTGTGAATGAAGAGTACTTGAGCAAGGATATTCCACCGTATTCTTACATATGGCACATGGGCAGCACATGAAACCGTCACGTTTGTTTGCCTCGGCCGCACGTAACAAAGAATGCACGCCGTCAATGAACTCTTGGGAGCGGCGATCAGCATTGTACATCCAATGCCGGCTCATCTGCATTACATGACATAAATACCATATTAAAATCTAGATCATAATTAATTATTTATACAACATGCGTGCCACCACAAAAGGTACAAATTTATGAAAGCATCGCTACAATATAGACAATCCCAACTACCACTAAAAGAACTAAAGCTAAAATACATTTCAGGAGCACAAGGATTTCGCGACCAATCTCAACTAAAATAGACAGATCCCCCGATTGTGCAACATCTTTGGGCTTCTTTGGCTGGATCACTGCCTCATTAGCCGCCATATCTGCCTGTTGTGCAAGATATTTTTGCACGAGTTCAACATACTCTTCCTCCCAGTAGAAGCCTGAACATCGTCCACTGCCATCCCACTGAAATTAAAACAAAAAATTAGAACTTTAATCACAACCATCATGAAAATAGGTATAAACTAACCATAATCATAAAATACGATAAAATAACTCACATTACGATCCAGACACTTGTAGAAGATACGATCCTTGTTGGGACCCTCCTTCTTCACTCGGTACTCCATCACAATCTTCGTCTCATCACGACACTTGCCGCATGGAATGAGAGGGAGGCCCGGCCTAAGTCGCTTTGGAAACCCATGAGAGGCCGAGGACCCGAAAGCAGTTGCCATCTACTCTCTATACTCATTTTTTAATACACTATAAATTTCTCATTTTATAAACAAATAAAATTAAGAAACTATAAAATTATCTATATCTCTAAACAATGAAGTGTGCTATGCATGCTAGAAATAAAAAGTGAATACTAATTTTAAATACCTACTTTAACCTTTCTTCATCCAAATATGCAAACTATAAGTTATTTTGAGCTCAAATTGTTTACAAATAAAAAAAACACCATAAAAACAATATATATAGTGAACAATATGAGATAAGCCAATGATGAAAAATGAGAGAATGAGATTGGTAACCTTTACAACTGAAGAATCGACGGAGGAATCGAAGAAATCGACGGAGGAATCGAAGAATGGATGGAGAAACAATAGAGAGAGGAAGCAAGAACACTAGTGCAGTGAGCTTCAAAATGTGCTGAGCTCGGGCTCGGGGAGGAAGAAGGAGACGGCCGGGATATAAAGGGGGGACCTTTAGTCCCGGTTGGTGGATCCAACCGGGACTAAAGGTAACTTTCCAACCCCCGGCGCAGCCACGGCCCGGGAGTAGACCTTTACTCCCGGTTGGAGCCACCAACCGGGAGTAAAAGTCTACCTTTAGTCCCGGTTGGTGGTTCCAACCGGGACTAAAGGTCCCTGCCACCTCTGTCTGGCGCAGTAGCCGTTGGGCAGGAACCTTTAGTCCCGGTTAGAGCCACCAACCGGGACTAAAGGTCTCTCTAGTCCCGGGCCCAAAAAATGCCGGGACTAGAACCTATTTTGGCCGAGGATCAAAGATCTGTTCTCTACCAGTGAGCTGCGGTGAGTGAATAACTGCCGCCAATCCCTCCCCTCCCCCGGCCCCAAGCAGACACGCCCTTCTATTCGTGATTTAGTGCACATACATGTTAATTGTATTTGTACATGCACTACAAACGCAAATGCTCGCATACACATGCATGTAAACACTCACTCTATGAGAGAGAGAGAGAGACTAACCCATTAGATTTTAAAATCTATCTTTCGCAAAAAAAAAAAAAGATTTTAAATTCTATGAAGTGATCGTATAGACACCTTTATTGCCAATGGACACGTCCATACCACCGAAAGGAGAATGTTGTTCTTCCTGAAATGAATTAAGAAAGTATAAGTGCACATGGCAAGTTAACACAGAACTTGACGGGGTTGCAAGATTTCATCATAAAAAGTTTAACCAGTTGGGCAACACACATCATCAAGGCCTCTTATATATGCCAAGGCATTGTGATTGGTGTTTGTCTAAACGTTAAACACGCCATATATCATTTTCCGATCATTCGGGCTAAACAGCTAATGAGCGAAACTATCGTTTAGGACGTCTTTGAAACGCAGATTCTCAAAACATGAAAATATATTAAAAAAACACAAAGTTAAACTTGTATGGAACTTATTGCAATCCTATAGGAATTTAAAATGCATAAAAATCGCTAGTGTGGCATTCGGATGCAACACAAAAAGAAAAATACATGAGTTTCAAGAGAGACAAAGAAAAGTTTCCATATGGTCCAATTCATGCTAGTTTTCCATATGGCCCAACGTGTTGCACCCTTCCGTTCATCGCCTCCGACATTGACATCGCGACCCACTCACAGGACATGGGGTCCCAAGGGATGTCATCCAACTGTGCCTTGGTCTGCACCAAGGCGGAAGTGGTCAATTGCTGCACAGGACGAGGTGACGAAGGCGACAATGGTGGCGGCATCTGGCCTGGCATGGCGCAACATCCCGGCGACATGCTGGCTCGCCTTGGACCGGCGTGGCGACGTGTCCTAGAGGCACCCCGGCCGAGGCGGTGCTCCAAGGATGAGGGCTTGTGCTGCAGCGAACGACCTCGGTTGCACGCCTAGGCCCGATGGCCGGTACCCCGGCAATGGAGACAGCGGGACGGGTAGCGACACTGAGCGGCGACGTGGCCATGCGCCAGGCAGTTGAAGCATCGGCCCACTAACTACGGTGGGACGGGACGCCGACATTTGGAGGCCGATCTCCCCTGTCGACGCCCGTGACGACGGCTCGCGACGGTTTGGAACCCATCGGCGTCGACGCTGGTCCCCTTGCGGGGCACATGCGCGGCCCGTGGATGCTGACGAGACACGTCAGTCACCATCGCCCTGGCCATCGCATGTGCCCATGTACCCTGGCCATCGGTTGTGGGCCAAGGCGTTGTTGCGTGGGCACATGCACGGCCGACCTCGGCGGTGCCCCACGGCTGCCAGGCTCGCCGGACGAACGCCGATGGCGCCGCCACATCTTGGCGGCCGTCAGGTGGGCACCTTCCACGGCAGCTGTGCCTTGTGTCGCAATCGGGGTGGGGCGGTCTCTCACAGACCGTGGCGACATCCTCGGTGGCTGCGGCTCACGAAGAACTACATCAAGGTAGGCGGTCGGAAAGGCGGTCGGCGGCTCTTCGGCATCAGAGTCGTCAAGGTCAGCGTTCGCCCAGCGGCAAGCCTTGGAGCGCCCCGGCGAGCTGCCACCAGGTAGGAAGGGGGCGGCGTGGGGGAGAGGGAGGTTGATAGCCTCGTCGATGGGATGCTTGCCGGCCGCGGCGGCGAGGGCAACGCCGTCGACGGCGGTGGCGGCCGCGCCACGTGCACACCAGAACCAGCGTCCGCGTGTGGCGCTGTCGACGGGAAGGGAGTCCGCGCAGCCATCATTGGAACCGCTTCATCATCATAGTCTTCATCCTCGTCCTCGCCTTCCATGACGTCCTCGACGACGACCAGCGACTCGTCCTCCATCAGCAGCTCCACCGTCTTGGGCGCGGTCTCCTCACTGTCGCCGAGGTGCGCCGAGACAACTGTGTGGGATGAGGGAGGCAGAGGGTGGGCCGCGGCGGTGGATCTCGGCCCGGCCACCCTGGGGGCGGCAGGGGGCGGTGAGGGAAGGGGCACTGAAGCCCGCAACGGGGAAGAGGAGGGAGGTGAAGGAGGGGGCCGCCGCCAGCGGGCGCGGAGTGGGCAGCGACCGCCAGGGGCCCGCCTAGGGTTCCCCCATCCACCCCCGACACTATAGTGGTGGTTACCGGCACCTGTGTGGAGGCCGGCAGGCTTTGGCAGTGGCTGGCGGCGCCGGAGCACGAGCCGGGCTCGGGCGTTTGCGCCGGCGATTGGGCAACAAAGGCCACGATCTCTCCGACACCTGGGCAAGCGCTGGCGAGAGACCCATCAACGGGTAGATCAGGCATTGAAGGGGACGGATCTGGGTGTTGATGGAGTGGAGCGGCTGGGGATGGGGCGGATCTAGGCGGATGGGGCTATGGTCGCTGGAGGATGACGATATATATATATATATATCGCTGGAGGATGACGATATATATATATATATATATATATATATATATATATATATATATATATATATATATATATATATATATATATATATATATATATATATAGAGAGAGAGAGAGAGAGAGAGAGAGAGAGAGAGGAGATATATGTGTGAAATATTAATAGAAACTAGTAGCTCAACTAAAAATAATGAGTATGGATAAAATTGGGGAGGGTGAAAAATGAATAATGATGATATGGATTTGAATACGGATAAACATGGGTCTGTCCATACCCTCCCACTGGCCTACATACATTTCACTGTTACGGCTTCAGTTACTACTTCCTAATCGCGTAATGAAATGGAGCCCGACGGAGGTCTCAGATCTTTCTTGTCAAAAATGTCATGTTCAGTACGCATGCCACGTGCTGTTCTCGGAACAGCTAGCCACTGCAGCGTTGCGGGCTGCAGCGACCGCCACTGCAGCCAGCACACTGCACCATTCTGTTTTGTGCTGGTTGTTTGCCAATGCCAACTCTCCCAGTGTTTTGAGTCGGGCTTTGCTTCGGATGATCGTGATCGTCTTGGTCTTTTTGTAACGTGCATTAATTGTTACTTAATGTTTTTACTAGAATTCTTTCACACACCGCATCACAGATATTGTCCAACGTTACTTATGGGTGCAAATCGCATAGTCGGTTCATTTTTTTTTATCGAGGACCCATTTGGTTAGTGGTGTGCTGAAATAGCTTCTAGAACAGTCGGAGAAGTCCTACCTATCAAACATAGGTAGAGTATTACATTGCATATGTATGTGTGTTGTTTTGTCTTCTTTTCGGTTAAGTTTGAGACATCCGCTGCGTTCGTCCACTGATAGGCGAGCTTTTGACGTTGCTAATGGTTAAACCCTATTGTGAGTGGCCACATGATGCCTCCTCCCCCTTTTATTGCCTATTTTCAAAAATTAAATTAAGCATTTAAGTTTATAGCAAAATATTTTGAAAATTGAGGGTTTGAGAGATGATCACTCATACTAGTCCCAACTGGTGTTTATTTGCTTCCTATTTGAGCTAGGACTCGGTTTGGAGAAACCTTTGCAAAAAAAGGAATTCAAATGTGTAGTTCTGAATGTCAACAAAACCAAGGTGAAATGGTGTTCTTGGTACGGTGGGTTTGGGTTTTAGCTTGTGTAGAGTATCTCTCGGGGTATTAGGAAACTTATGGGGGTGCTTAAGGCAGGGACACGCTAAGGGTGTGTAGCCTAGGGTTGGATCAACAATTTAAAGAGAGACTTAGGATTTCTAAATCATAATGTGCGAGGTCTAATCTAGGGGGGAAAGGAGATTGATGAACTTACCCTTGATGAGTTAGTGACTTGAGGGCACCAAGCTCAAGCTCGTAGCCTTGATGTCTTTGCATCCATGAGTGGGAGGGTTTCTTTAGTGAGGGTGTTGAGGTTGAGGGGAGATCTCAAACATGCACATAGGAATTAGAGGGAGTTTGGAGGTATTCTTGAGAATGAAATTCAAGAGATGAATAGAGCTTGCACTTGAGATGGATTTGGTGGGAGCAATCTTCACCTTCTTCAACATAAAAGTTGAAACCGAGAATTAGATAATGGGGTTTCTTCATGAGAATGTATTAGAGTGAGATTCTTGATCTTACACATGTGAGGAGGACAGGTTTGAGCTTTATCTACTCTTTCAATCCAAGCCTCGACTTTGCTTCAATTTCTTCTTCTTTTCCTCTTATTTCATTTCCCTTTCTTGTTCTTTCTTCTAGAGAGGGGGGGGGGAGATGAGAGTGGTGACTGAGTGAGAGGAGCAAGTGTCTTGGTTTTGGTGAGTTGGAAAATCTCGAGTTGACAGGTGGGGCCAAGGGGAGAGAGAGGAGGACATCTCATTGATTTGCACGTTTGCCGAATCAGTGTCCTAGCGGACAATCTAGTGAGTGATGTCAGATAGTCAGGTAGAACCTCATAGAATTCATGGTGTTCACTAATCCACTAGGGTTGTCAGACAGTTCGGTGGATGGTGCCGGACAGTCTGAGTTATGGCCTCAAACTCACTCTGTGTGAAGGAGTTATGGCCTTCTAATGAAGTACTGTCGGGCCACCGGCGAACTAAATGTTGTGCTTTGATGGTCTTGTACCCCAAGATGGGTCTTGAGCATGGTGCACTCTCATGACATGAGTTATAGAGGTCACGTAAGAAGTCTCTCCAAGGTTCATAGCATCATCAAATAGTTCCCTAAATAATTGAAAGTACCAACATTAGGTAGCAATAAATTCTTACTTATGTTGTTATGTAAACATAGCAATGAGCTCACATTATTTATAACTTTCGTGGGCGTATCCATAGGTGCCATGTCCTCATCATCCTCCCCTTCTTGACAGCAAAGCATCCTTAACTTTTGTGGGCATATCCATAGGTGTCATGTCCTCATCATCCTCCCCTTCTTGATATCAAACCGTCCTCGGTTTGACCTTAGTTGGAGGACATGTTGTAGGTAGTAGCCAACAATGCTCTCCTTCTTTAATGTTAACCTATTTCTTTAAAACAACACTTGGGCAACTCGACATGAAATGAGTATAGCTATTGCGGCCTTCTAGTTGATCCCTAGACTATCTCTATATAGACGAGAGTCGTGTGCCGGGTCTAAGTTGTAATTGGGCCACACTTAGTTGTATTCAACAATTGGGTCTTGTGCTTTTGAGGAAAACCGATTAGCTAAGGGGCTAATGTTAGGGTGTATTATATGTTAGGGACCCCCATTAGTGTGTTTAGGTCCTAATTACATAGTCTAGGGGCTTGTTAGATAATGTTTATGGCCCATTTGTAGCCCCTAGAGACTCTTTTGTAATGCAAGCCCCACTAGGGGGATAATGAAGACCTTCCCTCCCACCTCCCGTATATAAGGGGGAGAGAGGGAAGGTGGGGGAGCCCTTGATTCATTTGGTTGTCTCTCATTCTCTCCACTCCCATCTCTCTTATGTTCGGTCATAGACCAATAGACTTGATAAGTAATAGTGTGTGTAACTATTCTATATTGTGCTTGGCTTTTTATATTTGAACAGACTTTATCGTGTTGGGCTTGTTATGCTGAATCAGTATCTAATGTGTGTTGTGCTTGTTATGTTGAACCACTATCCAATCTGTTGGTGAACGTGAACCTCTATCTGATTGGTTGGTCTTGTTATACAATGTGTTGGGCTTTTATGTAGTATAGTAATAAGAATAATGATGAACTCATGTAATACTGTGTTGAGCGGTTAAGGTTTGTGTTGAACTCATGTAATATTTGAACGTTAAGTCTGAAGCAGCCCCTCTCCACCTTGCCTATATAAGTGCCCAAGGGCATTAGGGCAAGTGACCCCTCCTCCCACTCATTTCCACTTGTTCAAAAGTATAGTGTGTCCCCTCTTCACCACCGATCTCTCTCCATTATTTAGAGCTGTCAGTTCCAATATAATGGACTTGAAAACATATTCTCCTAGATATTCATGTATTTGATTATTTGTGTTCATAAAATTTTGGTCTAGTTAAATGTTTATGTGCATAATTCATTAAGAATTTTCTTGTTTTGTATAAAACCTCAAAATGAATAGCTTCCGCTATAGCCCGCTATAGCTTTTGGAGAAGGTAGCCGCTAAATAGCATAGCCTGCTATTTAAAACATTGCACTATATCCTTCGTTGAAATCCAACTCTATGACCACCGGATCCACACCATCAGGGAATAGTGCCTGAAGGGCGGGTCTTATGCTGGAGGCCGATAACAGAGCAACAAAGACAGCCTGATACTTGCTATCTCTCGTCATAATCATTAACGGATATACTAGTACTTGTTGTCTCTTTATCGACTTATGAAAGTGCACCTAGCCCCTTAGTGGGTTTTGGATGATTGAATGACAACACGATTAAAGATCTAACATATTCTCTAAGTGTTGGACAGGAAATTGGTTATCTCACAGGTGTTTGATTGAAATGTATAAAGCCAAAATGATGTATTGTTGTATAAGCAATCTAGTTCAAGCACATGACAACAATGCAAATGGAATTCATGCAAAGGCTTATCTATTGTGGGACATCAATGATTCATATGAAAGCAAATGTTTATCAAAATAAATTGGCAAGCTTTGGTATATCAATTGTATATGAGACATAGAGGTTTGCTTATGGAATGGTCTCACTCATGAAGCTTGGTCAATCAATATGAAGAAGACAACAATACAAATGAATAGATGTGTTATGAGCTAAAAGGATTAATTCAAAGCAGGTTATGATTTGAAGGCTTGAGATGGTGAAGATAGCAAGGAAAAGTCTTTGAGGTACTAAGCAAGGGTGAAGGGCAAGCGATGGCTTGACGGCTAAGGAACCTAGCTAGGGTGAAGAGGAAAATACTTGCATTTAGTCGAGGTACGAATCAAGCTTGGAGGTCATATTGATGTGGAGAATCAAATTCTATTTTCGAAGTGTTGATGAAAGTGACTTGATACATTTGGAATGATTCTTATTTGATGAATGGAATCAAGTCATGTGCTCAAGATGGCTAAGCTCAAGTGAAAAGAATGACATTGACATATTAGCACCCTCACTTGATGAATACTGAAAGAAGCGGCATTGATTTGAAGAAGATCGACTCAAAAGGTTTAAATTCATTTTTTTATTTGAATTTGAGTTAATAGGAATGCCATACTATTAAGAGGGATGTAACATATTGATAGATGATGTTTCATAAGTGCTCAAGCCAACCTATGTGAAGTTTGAGTGAGAGAGACAAGGGTTTCTAACTTAGTGGACTCTGTCAGTGAATACCGGACATGTGCTGACCTATGTGCTGCTGATTCTACTATTAAGAGGGATGTAACATGTTGATAGATGATGTTTCATAAGTGCTCAAGCCAACCTATGTGCTGCTGATTCTACTAATCTTCTAACATGTTTTTGATCCTTGCAAACACTCTCCAACCCTCTCTTAGTGAGTGATTGATTCAAATTGCCAAATCCTTTTGTGGGTTGAGTGAAATTTGAAAGAGAGAGAGAGCCAACCACTTGAGCACTTGTGCATAATGTCAATCTCATGATTTGCATTTGTTACTCTTGGATCATCTGTCCTAGACAGTTAGGCGTCGCCGGAGAGCACCCAAGAGCTTGTGGTGTGCCTCGAAAAGTTTGTAACGGTTGATCTCACCGCTGAAAGGGAAGAGATCAAAGCTAATGGAAGGAGCAAAGGCGGTTGGAAAAGACCACGGCTAGAGTCGACCTTTGGGTCCTCTAGAGCTGACCTTAGTTGGGTCACTCATGGCTCGCTCAATGGAGAGTAGGACTTGCAGGGGTCTGAACTTCGATAAAACAAATACCGTGTATCAATTCCTTTTCATTTGGCATTTGTGATCTTTTTGTGTTGTTTGAGCTTGCAAGCAGGTTACTGGTGTGCAACACTGAAAGCTCTAGTTTGGTTTTGGTGAATTGATGAAACCCTAAGTGCTAACCTAGTTTATCAAGTGATCATGAGATAGGTAGCACATTCCAAGTGATGAAGCAAATGAAGACCATGACATGATGATGGTGATGCCATGGTGATGATCAAGCGCTTAGACTTGAAAAGAAGAAAGAGAAAAACAAAAGGCTCAAGGCAAAGGTATAAATGGTAGGAGCTATTTTGTTTTGGTGATCAAGACACTTAGAAAGTGTGATCACATTTAGGTTTGACAGCCGTACTATTAAGAGGGGTGAAACTCATATTGAAATGCGGTTATCAAAGTGCCACTAGATGCTCTAACTCATTGCATATGCATTTAGGATCTAGTGGAGTGCTAACACCCTTGAAAATGTTTGTGAAAATATGCTAACACATGTGCACAAGGTGATACACTTGGTGGTTGGCACATTTGAGCAAGGGTTAGGAAGTTCAACGGCGCCCTAGATAGAAAGATGGAGGTCACTGTAAGTGACCGAATGCTGGTCTCGGTTGGATCGGCACGTCCAGTCAGCGGCAGCAGAGGGCGTGCATTTCGGTCTCATGATCGGACGCTAGGTGGCTCAGCGACCAGACACTAGAAGGCTGCGTCCAGTCATGATGTCCGACAGCGCACAGAGGAGTTGCTGAGTGACCGGACGCTGGCTGTGTCTGGTCAAGGGCGACCGGACGCGTCCGGTCGAGAAAAAATGTTTCTAGAACCTTACTAGAAACGACCAGACACTAGAGGTATGTGGCTCAGCGACCTATCACTTGAAGTAGGACACTTAGTTGAGCACACAAATATCGGATGTGTCCGGTATGTGCGGGCTCATAAAACAGAGCGTACCCCTTTGGCCCAGGTCTTGTTTCTGTTCTCTTTCCTCCAGCCAAAACATCTAGCCACCCCTCTCTTCTCCCCATTGGAGATCTCGTGAATCAACCAAAGAAAAGCAAAGAGGGAGAGGAGATTGGAGGGCTTGGACATCAAGAATCAAGGCTCTAGAACTTGGATTTTGTATCTCATCCCCTTCCTCTCTCCCAAGGTATTCAAATCCCAGAACTCGTCCGATCTAATTGGTCAATGCTTCAAAATCAAATTCCTTTGGTAGCGATGCCACATTATCGGTCTAGAAGTGTTGCCCAAAGTTTGGAATCGAATGGTTAAGGATTGAATCAAGGGCCCCCAGCTAGGGCTGCTGTGCACGCATACCGGACGTGCATACCGAACGTATCCGGTATTTCCTAGCAGTGTAGTTTCTCTGCGCTTTCTGTTTCAATCAATTTCAAAGGCTGTTTATTATGGCAAATGTAATCTGTCTTTGTGGTCTTGCAAACCTTTCGACCTTGACATGGTTGAGGTGCATGCAAAATCTTGAATAGATTATATTAATCATAATAACAATAAGAGAAACTTTTAGACATGTTTCTAAGACCTATTTGTGATTTTATCTTGGACTCAGGGCAGCAACCATGACTGGGAGACAGGAGCCTCGGTCCAAGCACAAGCATGATTCAGCATTTGAGAGGTACAAGAGGTCCAGGTAGGAGATGCATGCAGGGCAGTCCAGTGGTAGCAGGAGACCTACTAGAGCTATAGCTAGAGCAACTCCACAGTACAAAGAGGGAGGTAGCAGTCCTTCCTTAGACTCAGACACTGAGGAGTACAGAGTAGAGCACATGAAGAGGAAGAGCATAGACAGAGAGTCAGAAGGTGGTGACAGCTCTGAGGAGATTCGGGAGGAGGAGCAGCAGGGATATCCAGTACACCACCCAGGTTAGGGTATGCACTATGGCCTTCTTGAGGTACACGCTCTAGTTTTACCCAATTATGTTGTCAAAGTCAACTACCGTGGGAAGGGTATGACTGAGAGAGCGAGAGACTAGAGGAGGATTGACCCCAGAGGTTTGCCCAGAATTCAGTATGATCATCGTTTTCACACCATGTTTTATCTAGATTATTACACCAGTGTGATACTTGCTAGGAATCCTATGGTAGCTAAGTCTTAGTGGATTGATTGGAAGTATGTTAGAGAGCTACGGAAGTCCTCCATTGACTATGCCATTGCTACCTACCAGCGCACAGGAGTGTACACGCTTATGAAGTTTGTGCATGATTGGAACTCAGAGATCATAGCACTGTTCTATGCCACCTTGTTTGTTGAGGAGGAGCCAAGACATATGCACTGGATGCTGGTGGGCCAGTGGTACAGTGTTGACTACGACGCCTTTGCAGCTTTGCTTGGCTTCTCAGAGGAGGACCTTCAGAGAGACATGATCCATACTGAGCAGGTATTACCTCTAGAGCAGTTGGCTTACATGTACCCTCCGGGAGGTGAGAGAGGAGCAGTTGGGAAGGTAGTCGGTCTTCACCCTACCTACAGGTACCTAGATAGGATATTCAGGAAGACCATTGACTACAAGGGTGGAGACAAGGGCACCATTTGAAAGGTCCTAATGGCTAGAGGGGGTGAATAGCCTAATAAAAATTTCTACAACAACACTTAACAAATCGGTTAGACAATTATGAGGCGAAGCAAATGTTGTGCTAGCCTACTAAAATTGCAAGCCACCTACCACAATTCTAGTTGATATAGTTTCTATCCACACAATAGCTATGTCACTACTCTAAGTTAGTGTTCTCTCAAAGGCTAACTAAAGACCCACACTAACCAAACTAACAAGCTCTCACAACTAGCTACACTAAAGAGCTTGACAACTAGTTTGCGGTAATGTAAAGAGAGTGAGCAAGATAATTATACCGCCGTGTCGAGGAGTGAACTAATCAATCACAAAGATGAATACCAATGAAAACCAATCACCTTAGAATCAAATGATGAACACGATGATTTTTTACCGAGGTTCACTTGCTTGTCGGCAAGCTAATCCTCGTTGTGGCGATTCACTCACTTGGAGGTTCACGCGCTAATTGGCATCACACGCCAAACCCTCAGTAGGGTGCTGCACAACCAACACAAGATGAGGATCACACAAGCCACGAGCAATCCACTAGAGTACCTTTCGGCTCTCCACCGGGGAAAGGTTAAGAACCCCTCACAATCACCACGATCGGAGCCGGAGACAATCACCACCCTCCGCTCGACGATCCTTGCTGCTCCAAGCCGTCTAGGTGGCGGCAACCACCAAGAGTAACAAGCAAATCCTAAAGCAAAACATGAACACCAAGTGCCTCTAGATGCAAACACTCAAGCAATGCACTTGGATGCTCTCCCAATCTCACAAAGATGATGAATCAATGATGGAGATGAGTGGGAGGGCTTTGGCTAGGCTCACAAGGTTGTAATGTCAATGTAAAATGGCCAAGAGAGTGAGCTTGAACCAGCCATGGGGTTTAAATAGAAGCCCCCACGAAATAGAGCCGTTGTACCCCTTCACTGGGCACGACGTGGGGTGACCGGACGCTCCGGTTCGATCGACCGGACGCTGGACCTCAGCGTCCGGTCACGCGATGCGTGCCACATGTCCCCTCTCTTCAAATGCTGAACACCTGATAACAACGGGCATGTGATGACCGGGCACTGCAGACAAAGTGACTGGACGCTGAACCTCCAGTGTCTGGTCGTTTCTAGTAAGGTTCTAGAAACATTTTTTCTCGACCGGACACAGCCAGCGTCCGGTCACTCAGCAACTCCTCTGTGCGCTGTCGGACATCATGACTGGATGCAGCCTTCTAGTGTCTGGTCGCTGAGCCACCTAGCGTCCGATCATGAGACCGAAACGCACGCCCTCTGCTGCCGCTGACCGGACGTGCCGATCCAACCGAGACCAGCGTTCGGTCACTTACAGTGACCTCCATCTTTCTGTCTAGGGCGCCGGTGAAGTTCCTAACCCTTGCTCAAATGTGCCAACCACCAAGTGTATCACCTTGTGCACATGTGTTAGCATATTTTCACAAACATTTTCAAGGGTGTTAGCACTCCACTAGATCCTAAATGCATATGCAATGAGTTAGAGCTCTGATATGAGTTTCACCCCTCTTAATAGTACGGCTATCAAACCTAAATGTGATCACACTCTCTACCATTTATACCTTTGCCTTGAGCTTTTTGTTTTTCTCTTTCTTCTTTTCATGTTCAAGCACTTGATCATCACCATGATATCGCCACCATCATGTCATGATCTTCATTTGGTTCACCACTTAGAATGTGCTACCTATTTCATGATCACTTGATAAACTAGGTTAGCACTTAGGGTTTCATCAATTCACCAAAACCAAACTAGAGCTTTCAATCTCCTCCTTTTTGGTAATTGATGACAACCCTTTCACAAAGATATGAATTGAAATTCAATTGAATCCATGTTGCTTGCCCAAGCATTTTTACCATTTGTAAAAGGATATGGACAAGTTTCATGAACCCCAAATGGTAGCAATTACTCCTCCTACATATGTGCTAAGAGTTTGGATTGTAGCTTGCACATATGCTTAGCTAGGAAATATAGGAGACAATGTCTACCAAGTGATGCTAAGGTATAAAAGATGGACCTTTGAAGTGTGATACCAATCGGATGCACCAATATACCATCCTTAGCATCATGGTTAGCTTGATACCACTTGGAAACAACACTTTGGAAATGAAATCATTTGATATCCTATGCATGCTAGTTTTTCATTTCATCATTCAAACCTACAACTAGCATACATCACACAAGCATGGATATTGAAATTTAAAAACTTGTGCCATGCAAGCAAACATATGAAATGCACATTTAAATGCACCATACAAGTTCATGAGCTTGCTCCCCCTACTTGTGTGCTCAAAATTTTAATTGATTCAAAAGTTTAATTTATCCATTTCCTTTGTCATATCTCTCCCTCTATGTCAAGTTCTCCTCCTTTGTTGTCTTTTCACTATCTTAATACACTAATATCTTTGTTTTTCTCCCCATATACTAATATCTTTGTTTTTCTCCCCCTTTGTCATCAATGACCACAAAGGTTCGAAAAGTAGATAGGTTGAGATTATCAATCAATGGGGTGAGGATCATATTTTTCCAAATTTGGTCCAATCTAGATCATTCGCCAAAGATATTTAACTCGGTTTGATCCAAGGACAAGCTTCTTCATACCTCCAAATAAGGGTTATCTTGTACCATGTTGAGTTAAACACTTAGAGCTCATTTTCTAGATCAAACACTGGGTGTACAAGCCCACAAACATGTCATATGCTACCACTAGATCAAAAATAAGCATAGAAGCAATAGTGGTACCATACAATCATCAAAATCATTTGATTTTCATGAATGAGCCTATTAAATATGAAAAATGCCTAGATGCACTAAACATGTCCTTAGCAAGGATGTATGCCATGCCAATCAACTTTTACCTTGGATTGCTCGAAGGAGAGGCATGTCATATAAGTGGGGGGTGCATCAACACATATTTGAGAAATCCAATATGTTCAACTCATTCCTTAGCTTCCAAAACCTTTTCTCATCCAATGGCTTGGTGAAGATATCAGCAAGTTGATCTTCGGTGCCTACACTCTCAATGCAAATGTCCCCTTTTTGTTGGTGATCTCTTATGAAATGGTGGCGGACATCAATGTGCTTTGTTCTTGCATGTTGAACCGGATTGTTGGTTAACTTGATTGCACTCTCATTATCACATATGCAACACTATTTTGCTTCTTTGATGACCATGAAACAAGTGATCTTCCCAACAATTGACATGTGCCCGAGGTGCTCTTCCTTTCAACCTTGCATCTCGCATAATCCGAGTCAGAGTAACCAACGAGCTCAAACTTTGCTCCTTTGGGATACCACAAACCAACATTTTGTGTATGCTTCAAGTACCTCAATATTCTCTTAGTAGCCTTCAAATGACTTTCTCTTGGTGAGGCTTGAAATCTTGCACACATGCATACACTAAACATGACATCCGGCCTTGATGCGGTCACATAGAGTAGGCTTCCAATCATAGACCGATACAATTTTTGATACACCATATTTCCACTTGCATCACTATCCAAGTTGCCATTTGTTCCCATTGGTGTGCTAATGGCTTTACTATCACTCATGCCAAACTTCTTGATCATGTCCTTGATATACTTGCCTTGACTCACAAATGTACCATTCTTCAATTGCTTGATTTGAAGACCAAGGAAGTAACTCAACTCTCCGATCATGGACATCTCAAACTCATTAGCCATCATCTTTCCAAACTCGTCACAAAAATCTTGATTGGTTGATCCAAATATGATGTCATCAACATAGATTTGCAATACAAACAAGTCTTTTCCAATCTTCTTGACGAAAAGAGTGGTGTCAACCTTGCCCATTATGAACCCTTTAGAGAGTAGGAAGTCCCTCAATCTCTCATACCATGCTCTAGGTGCTTGCTTCAAGCCATACAATGCTTTCTTCAACTTGTACACATGGTTGGACTTCTTGTCATCTTCAAAACAGGGAGGTTGCTCAACATATACTTCTTCATTGATGTAACCATTGAGAAATGCACTCTTAACATCCATTTGATAGAGCTTGATGTTGTGAGCACAAGCATAGGCTAGCAAGATTCTAATTGCTTCCAATCTAGCAACTGGGGCATATGTTTCTCCAAAGTCAAGACCTTCAACTTGTGTATAGCCTTGTGCTACCAATCTTGCTTTGTTCCTTACTACTATACCATCTTGATCTTGCTTGTTTCTAAAGACCCATTTAGTTCCAATCACATTGTGTCCCTTTGGTCTTTCCACTAATTCCCATACTTGATTTCTTGTGAAATTATTCAATTCTTCATGCAAAGCATTTACCCAATCAACATCCTTCAATGCTTCATCTATCTTCTTTGGTTCAATGGATGACACAAATGAGGATTGCTCACAAAATGAAGCCAATCTTGATCTTGTTTGTACACCTCTAGAAATATCACCAATTATAGTGTCCAATGGATGATCCCTTGCAACATTGGTTGGTTGGAGGATTGGAACTTGATTGCTTGCACTTGCTTGATCAAAAGATTGAGATGATGTACTAGCCACTTGATCTTGTTCATTGTCATAAGAGCCACTTGTACTAGCTTGATTTGTATCATCTTGCACATTTGAGATAGAGAGCACTTGCACTTGATCATCTTCACCATCATTCACTTGCCTAGGCCTCAATTCACCAATATCCATGTTCTTCACGGCGTTTGAAAGTTGAATGCCCCTAACATCTTCTAAGTTCTCATTCTCTACTTGTGAACCCTTGGTTTCATCAAATTCAACATCATGAACTTCCTCAAGAGTACCACTATCCAAATTTCAAACTCTATATGCTTTGCTTGTAGTGGAATAACCAAGTAGGAATCCTTCATCATATTTCTTGTCAAACTTGCCTAATCTAGTGCCATTCTTCAAGATATAGCATTTGCAACCAAAGACCCAAAAATATGCAATGTTGGGCTTTCTACCATTCAAGAGCTTATATGGTGTCTTCTCTTTCAATGGGTGACAATAGAGGCGGTTGCTACAATAGCAAGCCATGTTGATAGCTTCGGCCCAAAAAGATTGACTCACATTATACTCACTAAGCATAGACCTTGCCATATCAATGAGTGTTCTATTTTTCCTCTCAACAAGGCCATTTGATTATGGAGTGTACTTGGCCAAGAATTGATGTCTAATTCCAAATTCATCACACAACTCATCAGTTTTAGTGTTCTTGAACTCACTACCATTGTCACTTCTAACTCTCTTGATGGTTGTTTCAAACTCATTGTGAATGCCCTTGACAAATGATTTAAATGTTGCAAACACATCACTCTTATCCACTAGAAAGAATACCCATGTGTATCTAGTGTAATCATCCACTATCATAAAGCCATATTTGTTACCACCAATGCTAGTGTATTGTGTTGGCCCAAACAAATCCATGTGTAATAACTCAAATGCTTTACTAGTGCTCATCATGCTTTTCTTAGGATGGGTGTTTCCAACTTGTTTGTCGGCTTGACAAGGCTACAAAGCTTATCCTTTTCAAACATAACATCTTTCAAGCCTCTAACTAAGTCATGCTTAACCAATCTATTCAATTGTTTCATTCCAATATGACCAAGCCTTCTATGCCATAACCAACCCATGCTATACTTAGTGAACAAGCATGTAGATAATTTAGCTTCACTAGCATTGAAATCAACCAAGTATAGATTCTCGTATCTAAAGCCTTTGAAGATCAAGTTAGAGCCATCTACACTTATGATCTCTACATTATCTACCCCAAATATGCATTTGAATCTAAGATCACATAATTGAGCCATAGATAGCAAGTTAAAGTTCAAGCTCTCTACTAGCAACACATTGGAAATGCTCATGTCATTGGATATTGCAATCTTACCAAGCCCTTTGACCTTGCCTTTGCCATTGTCACCAAATGTGATACTATCATAACCATCATTGCCATTGATGTTGATTGAGTTGAACATTTTTGCATCACCGGTCATGTGTTGAGTGCACCCACTATCAAGAACCCAATGCCTTCCCCCGGCTTTGTAATTGACCTACAAAAGAAGATCAATTCTTTTTAAGTACCCAAACTTGCTTGGGTCCTTGAAGGTTAGTTACTAAGCTCTTTGGTACCCAAATGGCTTTCTTCTTTGAGCCCATCCATGCTTTATCAATGAACTTAGCCTTCACACCATTTGTACCCTTAGTAAGCACATATAAAGAATTAATCTTAATTGAGGATACATTAGCATTTTTGCTCTTATTCTTTCACTCATGCTCTTTATGATCAACTTGCTTGCAACTAGTGCAAAATCGACCATTGTTCTTCACAAAACTAGTCTTGTGAGGAGCAAAGATCGTCTTGCCTTTCTTGGGGGTATAGCCAATCCCTCTTTGTAGAGAGAAGCTCTTTGGCTACCCAAGCATATAAGTAAGCGGTCCTCACCACCATAGGCCTTAGCCAAGGTGTGAGTGAGCTTGTTGACCTCCTTCTTGAGGTTCACATTCTCAACCATTAGTGAGGCATCACAAGTGAAACCATCACTACTAGATGAGGTGGAAGTAGAAGTACTACAAGAAGGGTTAGTGGGAGCAACAATGATAGGCATAGATAGTGATTCATCGAAT
The DNA here is from genome assembly GCF_019320115.1 of Miscanthus floridulus. Lineage (NCBI taxonomy): Eukaryota > Viridiplantae > Streptophyta > Magnoliopsida > Poales > Poaceae > Miscanthus > Miscanthus floridulus. The sequence goes on from NC_089595.1 coordinate 8,237,293, forward strand.
ATATCACAAGTTAAGCCTACATTGCAAGTTTCAACATGCTTCTTTTCATTTTGCTCATCAAGCAAAGAGGAATGAGCCTTTTCTAGCTTTTTGTGAGCCTTGCCAAGCTTCTCATGGGCTTCCTCTAACCTCTCATGAGTTGCTTTGAGCTCATCAAGAGCTTGCTTAAGGGCTTTTACCTCCTTATTCAAGCTCTTCCATTCCCTTCTCTTAATGTCAAAGTGTTCTTTAGCATCTTCTAGCATGTCATATAATTCATCTTTAGTAGGTTCATCATCATCACTATCACTATCATTTTCATTATCATGTTCATCATCACAAGTTTGTACCTTAGTGGCCTTAGCCATGAAGCATAATGGAGTGTCAAAGAGAGAAGGCTTCTCATTGATAGCAATGCTTGCAAGTGCCTTATTCTTGGTGGTCTTGTCATCCTCACTATCATCATCATCACTTGAGGAAGCATCACTATCCCAAGTGACCACATATGAACCACCCTTCTTCTTCTTGAAGGTCATCTTGTCCTTATTCTCTTTCTTTTCCTTCTTGTTCTTCTTGTTGTCATCATCATTGTCGCTATTGTATGGACATTGAGCAACAAGATGATCTTTGCTTCCACACTTGAAGCACCTTCTTGACTCTTCTTTGTTTTTGGATGAAGACTTCTTTCTTCTAGCATGGAACCCTTTCTTCATCAGGAATTTGCCAAATTTTTTGACAAAGAGAGCCATCTTCTCATCATCATCATCATCCCATGAACCATCATCTTCACTTGATGTTTCTTGCTTTGCCTTGCCCTTGGATGATGTGGCCTTGAATGCCACACTCTTCTTCTTCTCATCTTTCTTCTTCTTCTTTTCTTCCTTCTCATCATCATCTCTATATGTATCATCAGTCATTATATCTCCCAACACTTGGTTTGGTGTCATGGTGTCCAAACCACTCCTCACTAGAATAGTGACCAATGTGCCAAATCTTAAAGGCAAACATCTCAAGAACTTGTGGGAGAAGTCCTTGTCCTTCACCTCTTCTCCAAGTGCTTTGAGATCATTGACAAGCACTTGAAGCCTATGGAACATGTCCGGCACACTCTCATCCTCCTTCATCTTGAAGCTTGCAAACTTCTCATTGAGAATGTATGCCTTTGCACCCTTCAAGGCTTGAGTGCCCTCAAATGATTCTTCCAACTTCTTCCAAGCTTCATAAGCCATCTCAATATTCTTGATTTGCTCAAATGTTCTCTCATCAATTGCATCATGAATGGCACTTAGAGCAATGTCATTGTTTTGGAGAAGCACTTCTTCGACCGTGGTGGGATTCTCTGGATCACCAATCTCAATTTTGGTTTCTACCACCTTCCACACTTTTCTATTGATTGACTTGATATGTGTGGTCATCTTTGATTTCTAATATGGATAATTTGTGCCATCAAATTGGGGTGGCTTCTTGGTGTTGTTGATTTGAGCCATTTTTACACCGAAGGTTGTTAAGCCTCAAATTACGGTGACCTCGGCTCTGATACCACTTGAAAGGTCCTAATGGCTAGAGGGGAGTGAATAGCCTAATAAAAATTTCTACAACAACACTTAACAAATCGATTAGATAATTATGAGGCGAAGCAAATGTTGCGCTAGCCTACTAAAATTATAAGCCACCTACCACAATTCTAGTTGATATAGTTTCTATCCACACAATAGCTATGTCACTACTCTAAGTTAGTGTGCTCTCAAAGGCTAACTAAAGAGCCACACTAACCAAACAAACAAGCTCTCACAACTAGCTACACTAAAGAGCTTAACAACTAGTTTGCGGTAATGTAAAGAGAGTGAGCAAGATAATTATACCACCATGTTGAGGAGTGAACCAATCAATCACAAAGATGAATACCAATGAAAACCAATCACCTTGGAATCAAATGATGAACACAATGATTTTTTACCGAGGTTCACTTGCTTGCCGGCAAGCTAATCCTCGTTGTGGTGATTCACTCACTTGGAGGTTCACGCGCTAATTGGCATCACACGCCAAACCCTCAATAGGGTGCCGCACAACCAACACAAGATGAAGATCACACAAGCCACGAGCAATCCACTAGAGTACCTTTTGGCTCTCCGTCGGCGAAAGGTTAAGAACCCCTCACAATCACCACGATCGGAGCCGGAGACAATCACCAGCCTCCGCTCGACGATCCTTGCTGCTCCAAGCCATCTAGGTGGCGGCAACCACCAAGAGTAACAAGTGAATCCCGTAGCGAAACACGAACACCAAGTGCCTCTAGATGCAAACACTCAAGCAATGCACTTGGATTCTCTCCCAATCTCACAAAGATGATGAATCAATGATGGAGATGAGTGGGAGGGATTTGGCTAGGCTCACAAGATTGCAATGTCAATGCAAAATGGCTAAGAGAGTGAGCTTGAACCGGCCATGGGGCTTAAATAGAAGCCCCCACGAAATAGAGTCGTTGTACCCCTTCACTGGGCACGACGCGCGGTGACCGGACGCTCCGGTCCGATCGACCAGACGCTGGACCTTAGCGTCCGATCACACGATGCGTGCCATGTGTCCCCTCTCTTCAAATGCTAAATGCTCGTTCACAACGGTCATGTGATGACCAGACGCTGTAGACAAAGTGACCGGACACTGAACCTCTAGCTTCCGGTCGTTTCCAGTAAGGTTCCAGAAATGATTTTTCTCGACCAGACGCGTCTGGTCGCCCTTGACCGGACACAGCCAGCGTCCGGTCACTCAGCAACTCCTCTGTGCGCTATCTGACATCATGACCGGACGCAGCCTTCTAGCGTCCGGTCGCTGAGCCACCCAGCGTCCGATCATGAGACTAAAATGCACGCCCTCTGCTGCCACTGACCGGACATGCCGATCCAACCGAGACCAGCGTTCGGTCACTTATAATGACCTCCATATTTTTTGTCTAGGGCGCTGGTGGCATCGTCGGACTATCCGCACTCAACGGGCGGACACTCCGCCGGTGAAGTTCCTAACCCTTGCTCAAATGTGCCAACCACCAAGTGTATCACCTTATGCACATATGTTAGCATATTTTTACAAACATTTTCAAGGGTGTTAGCACTCCACTAGATCCTAAATGCATATGCAATGAGTTAGAGCATCTAGTGGCACTTTGATAACCGCATTCCGATACGAGTTTCACCCCTCTTAATAGTATGGCTATTAAACCTAAATGTGATCACACTCTCTAAGTGTCTTGATCACCAAAACAAAATAGCTCCTACCATTTATACCTTTGCCTTGAGCTTTTTGTTTTTCTCTTTCTTCTTTTCATGTTCAAGCACTTGATCATCACCATGATATCGCCACCATCATGTCATGATCTTCATTTGCTTCACCACTTGGAATGTGCTACCTATTTCATGATCACTTGATAAACTAGGTTAGCACTTAGGGTTTCATCAATTCACCAAAACCAAACTAGTGCTTTCACCATTGCAGATTACTCCAGGAACCTGCTACATAGGATGGCACCAGGTGCACACCCCTTTAGTGTCTTTGACTTCATCTGGTGTGAGATCCAGAGCATTGGTGAAAGGCCCCTCAAGGGCTATGGCTTTGCTCTATACATCATGTTTATGATTGAGTAGGTCACAGGGCACACATTTCAGTATGACAGGCCCCACAAGGTTCTGAAGATAGTGCCAAACTTGGTAGAGATTAGAGTCCCCCCAGCTTGTCTAGGGGGAGTAGCAGCAGCTGAGGCAGATGCACCTATTGGTGGTGCAGCAGGAGGAGGAGCTTCTCCTCCACCACGTGCTCCTTCACGTTCTACTTCGTGCCGTGGTAGCCCTTCATTCCTATTCGCAAGATGTTCAGCTACTTCTTTGGTATGTGTAGGGACATTCAGACTAGACAAAAGAAGGAGAGGGAGCAGATCACTGCTAGACTTGAGCTTGAGCCTCCTAGGTCTCCACTATTAGATGAGGTAGTCAGTGAGCCAGAGACTAAGGAGCAGCAGCAGGCCAGGTAAGACAGAGAGTTTGCTGAGTTCCTTCAGCAACAGTAGCAATAGACACAGCAACAGTAGGCATAGTGGCACCCAGACACCGTACCTCTATAGGCAAGAGTGCCTCCTCATGTTCAGCCACGTCCTAGTGTAGAGAGGAGGCTGGTGCTGCTTTCTAGGAGGACATTTTTGGCAGTGGCCCCAGGTACTCGGTTAGTGGCTATGGCTTTGGTGGCTAGGGATTCTACAGTGGACTTGGTGACCCCGGACAGAGTGGTTCTCATCGTCCTAGTACTACATGTTCAGATGACGAGGGTGATGATGATGATGAGGAGGAGTGATCGTTGAGTTCAGATGCAACTTGCAGCCCCTTTGATGCTCAGTTTTTCTTTGTTAGATCATTTTTCGTGATAGATGATAAAGGGGGAAAGATAGTGATTAAAGCTTTAGATTGTTTCTTTTGTCTATCCGTTGTATCTGGAGATATGTACTGTAGCTGTAGTCTTTTGGACTTTGAGCTTTCGTTGTTATATCTTGTTGAGTTGAGACAGATCATATGAGCTTTATCTTTGTATCATGAGAGTGAGACTTGTGCTTAATGGATGTATCTTGTGTGACTCATGAGACATGTTCTATATCTTGAGATATATATTATCTTAGTGGTTTATGGATTTGAGAAATCTTTGTGATGAGTGCTATGTGTGTGAAATACATGTTGTATTTATTTTCATAAGGACCATGCATGTTTTAGATTGAAAAATGATTGGTGTGATGCTTTCTATTTATTCTTATGAGATATATCATGTCATATGCATCACGGTCTTTACTTTGTCACACACACTTGCACCGCACGGATGCAATGATTTAGGGGAAGTCTCCTATGTGTTTTAATATGTGCAAATTGACATTTGAGGTCACGTATGAATTCAATTCATATTGCACATATTAAGGGGCAACCTTTCATAAATTATTGAACCCAAAAGCCTAAATTTTTATATCATTTTATAAGCTTTAATCGGTTTGTTATCAATCACCAAAAAGGGGAGATTGAAAGTGCATCTAGCCCCTTACTGGGTTTTGGGTGATTGAATGACAACACGATTAAAGATCTAACATATTCTCTAAGTGTTGGACAGGAAATTGGTTATCTCGCAGGTGTTTGATTGAAATGTATAAAGCCAAAATGATGTATTCTTGTATAAGCAATCTAGTTCAAGCACAAGACAACAATGCAAATGGAATTCATGCAAAGGCTTATCAATTGTGGGACATCAATGATTCATATGAAAGCAAATGTTTATCAAAATAAATTGACAAGCTTTGGTATATCAATTGTATATGAGACATAGAGGTTTGCTTATGGAATGGTCTCACTCATGAAGCTTGGTCAATCAATATGAAGAAGACAACAATACAAATGAATAGATGTGTTATGAGCTAAAAGGATTAATTCAAAGCAGGTTATGATTTGAAGGCTTGAGATGGTGAAGATAGCAAGGAAAAGTCTTCGAGTTACTAAGCAAGGGTGAAGGGCAAGCGATGGCTTGATGGCTGAGGAACCTAGCTAGGGTGAAGAGGAAAATACTTGCATTTAGTCGAGGTACTAATCAAGCTTGAAGGTCATATTGATGTGGAGAATCAAATTCTATTTTTGAAGTGTTGATGAAAGTGACTTGATACATTTGGAATAATTCTTATTTGATGAATGGAATCAAGTCATGTGCTCAAGATGGCTAAGCTCAAGTGAAAAGAATGACATTGACATATTAGCACCCTCACTTGATGAATACTGAAAGAAGCGGCATTGATTTGAAGAAGATCAACTCAAAAGGTTTAAATTCTTTTTTTTATTTGAATTTGAGTTAATAGGAATGTCGTACTATTAAGAGGGATGTAACATGTTGATAGATGATGTTTCATAAGTGCTCAAGCCAACCTATGTGAGGTTTGAGTGAGAGAGACAAGGGTTTCTAACTTAGTGGACTCTGTCAGTGAATACCGGACGTGTCTGGTATTTGTGGTAGGCCCATTTTAGTCTCTGAGGTTTTGGAGAAGTTGAGTGTCGAAAGTACCGGCAAGCGCCGGAAGTCCCAACCCCTTGCGCTGTTTTGAAATATCAACCTAGGGAATACCAGACGTGTCCGGTATCACCCCAACGGCTAGAAAACGGCTACTTTTTCTTGGGGGCTATAAATACCCCCAAGCCTCTACCTTTGGAGGCTGCTGATTCTACTGATCTTCTAACACGTTTTTGAACCTTGCAAACACTCCCCAACCCTTTCTTAGTGAGTGATTGATTCAAATTGCCAAATCCTTTTGTGGGTTGAGTGAAATTTGAAAAAGAGAGAAGCCAACCACTTGAGCACTTGTGCATATTGTCAATCTCGTGATTTGCATTTGTTACTCTTGGATCTTCAGTCCTAGACGGTTAGGTGTCGCCGAAGAGCACCCAAGAGCTTGTGGTGTGCCTCGGAAAGTTTGCAACGGTTGATCTCACCACCGAAAGGGAAGAGATCAAAGCTAGTGGAAGGAGCAAAGGCGGTTGGAAAAGACCGCGGCTAGAGTCGACCTTTGGGTCCTCTAGAGCTGACCTTAGTTGGGTCGCTCGTGGCCCGCTCAATGGAGAGTAGGACTCGCAGGGGTCTGAACTTTGGTAAAACAAATACCGTGTCTCAATTCCTTTTCATTTGGCATTTGTGATCTTTTTGTGTTGTTTGAGCTTGCAAGCAGGTTACTGGTGTGCAACACAACCACTAGTGGTTGCCTGCAACTTGGTGCGATAGGAGAAATCAAAAGGAACAAGTTTGGAGCCGAATTGCTGAACTCGTGAATACCTGACGTGTCCGGTATACATACCGGATGTGTCCGGTATTACTCACCAGCGCCCATCTTGTTTATTCTTTGTGCTAATATTTGTGGTGCAGGTTCTAGACTTCTAGATATATTTTATATCTCTTGTATACTTTGTGGCTAACTCGTGAGGGATTGTTTTACTCTGATTTGGAGTTTCCATTTGGAAACTCCAGTTCTAAATCGTTTTCTCTTTTAAATGTGTTAATTTTCAGAAACACCTATTCACCCCCCCTTTAGGCGGCATCCTAGGTCCTTTCAACTTAGATAAAAATTTTAGAATTACAAACTTTTAGGGGTCCTTGAAAGGAAGTCAAGAAACTTGATATTTATATGGATAATATGGAAATTAAGTTATAATATACTCCCTCCGTCTTATAATATAGTATATTCTAGCATTCAAAATTTGCAACCAAATATAAGGGATTCTAAGGGTACAAAAGTTGTTCTGCATTAAATAGTCATACAAATTTGGTATGTATTATGTCAACCTTCCATTTGTCAACCAATCTCCATTAATCTTGTTAATGATAGAGTCTGATTAGGAAATAAAGTGAGGGCGTATATGTCTTTTGTATGCCCTCTTAATTTATCCTAAAATTTTCAGAATATACTATATTACAGGACGGAGGGAGTATTTACAAGTAAATATTTTTACATTTACACATGAATCTATTAAAGTTATATTTTAGTTTGATACTAGCAGATATGCCCGTGTGTTGCAACATGAATCTTTTTTTTTCCTCAGGAGTCCAAGAACGGCTACAGGGCTTAGGGTCTGTTTGGTTCATGACCACAACTTGCTATGTCACAGGTTAGTCACGTCATAGTTTTTTTAGGTAGTTGTTTGGTTCACTGTCTCACCTATGGTGTGCCACACTTTCTTAGCACCCTTCCCACACGTCATAGTCGTATTTTCTTGCTAAACTTTTGCCGCAACTGTGGTTTCAATTTTGCTCGCCATACTTTGATCGTGTTTGGTTCAGCTTGTGTGTGCCCACCATGCAATGCGGTATGCCATCCGTGGTGAGTCGCGATACCAAAAATCAAGACTCTAGTTCAAATCCCGCGGTCCATGGCAAGATGTGGGGGAGAAAATCACGGCAACCACGACACGTTTGGCATGACTATCGCATTGTGTGACCGAGAATCTATTTTTACATCAGTGCAGATGTGGGCTGCAGTCCCGGTTGGGAAACCCCACCAGTCCAAGTTTCTGCGAATTCGGGACTAAAGGTCCGCCCTTTAGTCCCGGGCCAGGCAACCGGGAGTGAATGGGGACATTTAGTCGGGACTAAAGGGGCCTCCAGCCCGGGCCCGGGGGCGAGTACCTTCAGTCCTGGTTGGTATAACCAACCGGCACTAAATGTCTTTATTTTTTCCTTTCTTTTCTTTTTTATGGTTTCTTTTCCATTCAATTCGTTTTCATTCCAAATAGTTTTTCGTATATGTATTATATGCTTCTATCATACGTCCATAAATAAGATTGAAACTAATTAAAAGAGCTTGTACATTACAATGAGACCATTCCCATTCATCAAGTTAATACAAACCATAATAATTTAAACCAAGTCAATACAAACTAGATGTTCAAGTACGCACCAAAGTTCATGCAAACATAAGTAGATCACCAAGTTTGACTACGTCGTATTATGAACTCGGCGTAGTGTAGGTCACCGATGAAGTACGTTAAAATATCATTGACGTAAAGCAACACATTAAGTAGTGCATTGTCCCTTGCTTCACAAGCATGAGCACAGGGTCTACTAAAGACCATTAGCGGTGGTTGAGAAGTGACTTGGTCAGATCCCCTCCTAGTCACAAGCAGCTTTTCTGAAATCCTTATGTTATGAGAACCAAACATGTAGGCATAACAATAAATATGGATATAATTAAACTATGAGATCCACTTCGACTTTACCACATCATTTCGGTTGTTTTGAGCAATCCTTGCACAAAAGCCCGAAACATCATGAAAGAGGCCCGCATTTATAGCTTCAATCATCATGGAGGATAATGTAGGCAGATTGTACCCAATATTCACAAGTGTCCTTAAACATGCCATGACAACATATTTTTCTGTACTTGTCTTGTGGGGTGCCTTCATTTCCGTCTCTAAGATTTCTACATCCTGACCTCTACTACCCCTCCTAGAAGCGATGGAAAAGCCAATTCAACATTAGATGAATCGTCCATTATCTACTTCGAAGCTCTCAACATCAGATCGCCACTGGTAGCGACAAGAACATCCAGGAGAAGCTGCTTTACCCCATGTGACGCGCCGCTCACCACTGGTGGAATCGCGCCAAGGACAGGAACATGGACCCAGCTAACGAACCGGTGGATCAGATCATGGGAGGAAAGAGCAAGGGAGGGCCGACGCACCTTCTGCTGGAGAACCGCGGAGTGGCCCATTGGCGGCACAGCGCCAGCGATGGAGGCAAGGAACCCATCGCGATGTTTCTTTTGGAGGCTCTCCTCACGTTTGGACTTGTAGATGTCGGCGGCGGCGGATCTCCTTGTCCTGGTTAATGAGGCGGCGGAGGGTGTTTGGGTCGGCGGTTATAAGGATCCATCCACCATGGAAGACCTCGTCATCGTGCTCGTTGCTGCTGTACATTTGTGCCCCAGCGGCGGCGGCGAGCTCCAGGAGGTTGGATGGAGTAGGCTTTTTTCCTTTTTTTCTCATCAATCACGTACCTGGGAGGGACGAAAACAAGGTTGAGTGGGCGGGTGTACGAGAACTCAGGTGAAAACACGGTGGAGTAGCGCGCTCCTTTGGGAAACATGCGTGTTTCAGTCGTGTGTAAGTATCGTTCCGTTATGGGTCCAGTTGTAAGATACCTTGGAACCGTTTGATGCAAATTTAAAACCTATCTAAGGGTGTAGATTAGAGGTGGGTAGGAAATTTTAAGGTGAAAAGTATTTTTCAATTCTTTCGCTCTTTTATAGTATAGATAGATAGATAGATTTGTTATTACACCTCCGATCCTGCCGAGACCAGCAGCTGCTTGCGGTTCCGGTCCACTTCACATCATTCACACGTCGTCTTCTTTTTTTTTCTTTTTTTTTGATTTGATTGAAATTGAGATCGATCATTCATCTCATTGGGTTCCCAAACTCCCAAGACAATCATCCATTCACTTGAATATCAAGTGAAACCTTACATCAATTATAATTAAACAGAGAATATTATGCTGCCAAAGTCAACTTACATCATTTAGTGCCTATGGTTTGTTTGGCGCTCATTGATCAATAAACCAAGACAATTCGGCTATGTTCGCTTTATATTGTCCAATGTTTTATTTGGTGTTGAAAATATGTTTATCATTTGCGATGGTTTGGTGGTCAATGGCAAACAACGAACATTTATGGCACCCAAGAGTTTGGCTTTCAGGCATAAACTAAGAACATTTATTTGATTATGTCTACTTATCACTCGGATACGACAAACGAAGAAAATCGGCTACATCATATGAAATCATTCAATGGTTTGGCTTTTACGACATATGAAGAGTATTGTTATGCCTACTTATCACTTGATGGATTGTTGACGGACAACAAACGCGGAATATTCGGCTACATCCCCTTATCACTCAATGGGTATGGTGTTGCACGACAAATAAACAATATTCAGCCACGTCCACATGTCACTCAAACATATTGCCATTGGACGACAAACGAGGAATATTCGGCTATGTTCGCCTACAAATTTTAGTCCATGGAGCACTATTGGAATGTGGCAATGCACACGTTATTCAGAAAAAGCAATTGCTGAAAATAACTCGAAATCGTTCAATTGGACTCTTACAAATTTTGGTATGGAACGCTAGAATACAAACGCTATTTGGAAACAGCAAATGTGGAGGATAACTAGAAAACCCTTAGCTTGGACTTGGACTATGTTATTTGCCATATTGGGTAGTACACAAGGGGCCATTTTTGTGAAAGTACATACCTTGATTCCTCCCTTTTTTTTAAAAAAAAAGAAGAAGATTAACTCAGTTTTTAAGAAAGCCAATAACAAAGTCTTACATACAGGGGTTACCAGTTTCAACACTAAGACTCACACATTCAAAACCAAGGAAAAGCCTAAGGGCATGTACAACCCACAGACGATGGTTCGTCTCTAAGCGCCTCGAATCTATCATACAGACATGTATAAAGACAGATCATACAACCCACAGACAAGGGTCCGTCTCTAAGCTGTTTAATGCATTGCATTTAGCTAGGATCAACTATAAATAATTTTTTGTATACCACTGTATGGCTATTTGATAGAAAACGTATCAAGGATAAATAAGAGCAACATGATTATAATTAGGGTTGTCGCTTGTACGCACTTCAGGTAAGAGCACCTCTACGATGGATAACACATGTTTGCATTATGTTGATAACAATTGAGTTCATTCTAAAGAAGGGGGCAACAATTTTAGAACTGAAGCTTACAAATTCACAGACACCCACATTCATTCAAATGGCAGATAAGCTAAGTAGTCCATACTGATACATCATAAGCTCCAATCTTTATCCTTGCAGCAAATAACCAAAATAGCTAAGAAACACATAGTACAGCAAGATAGCTAACACAAAGACACTGAAAACATTTGTCAGTACTATTTACAATCATTTGATACACAAGTACAGGAGGAAGATAGCTAACACAACCATTACCTCGCGCGATTTGGTGCCACAAATCCATCTCGTGCGAGTCACCAGATCCTCGCGTGCACAGCATCGATCCGCACGTCGTCGAGTGGCGGAGGCGAGGCGTACAACGGTGCTGAAGCCGTCGACTAGACCTCGGAGCACGAGCGTCCCCCGTCGTCTCGCGAGGCGACGCGGCCTTCGTCTCTAGGCTTCGCCAGGGTGTTTCTTGCAAAATCTCCATCACAGAGACGGGGTGAAAAGACCCGTTGTACATGCCCTAACAAGCTCACACCCACCAAAAAACCAACATAGAGCAAACATTCGAAGCGCTCGAGAACTACATAACTACAATGTCCGAACAGGGGCCATCATACTGATTCTTCTTGCCCATCCAGTCAGCTAAGCACTGAGCCATCTCCTTCATCTTGGCTTTGTCGCTCTCCCTGTGCAACTCTGTCCACATCTGCACGCAATTGATAGCCATATGAATCATTGTATCTGGGTTTAGAGGAAAAAGCTTTTCAATTGTCATCTTATTCCGATTCTTCCACATTGCCCGCGCTAGACCCGCAAAAAAAGCAAAACATAGTCTTCTAGGTACTCCCAGCCTCCTTGGCTACCGAGACACCGTACCATTTCTTGGATAGACACACGAAAGCCCTGTAAGTTACCTCGATTCATCCCAAATGGCATACGCATGTGACCGTCTTTGTCAAAGTAATTATCAGCAAAAGATCCTATGTGACACCATATTAATTTTTTTTTTTTTTGAAAGACCGAAATCTATGGTGGATGTGGTTTCAATCGGAAAACATGACATTAGAGTACACTAGCTATCCCCAAGCGTTTGGTGGCACGGCCACAAAATTTGTAGTCTTAAAAACGTGTATGCAACAACTAGCGACAAACAAAAGTAGTTAATCTAGCAACAAACAATGTAATTTATCTAGGAACTAGTCATCATCCATATTTAATTTATTAGTGTTAGAGAAGAGGAATAGACAAATCGGAAATGCACATGGACAGTGGTAATGGAATTGTACGTGCGCATGCAACATACATGCATGTCGTGTGCACAGTACTAAGAAAGGCTCAACAAACTTTTGGGTCAGTACAAAACTGAATCGGCGTCTTTTCTTTCTGACTGTCGTCAGCACAAGCAACAAGTCGAAACGCTCATCCATGTCGATCTCTACCGCTGGTAGATCGAGTTTGTTAGCTATATTATTTGGCATACATGTATAAAAAGCCGGTAACACCTGCGAGTCACATGTCTAACTTGTCAGATTCCCCTAACTAACAGTGTTCTTATCATAGCAAAGCAAGCACTGACAAACAAAGACAAGGCCTGAATTTGTTCAGAGGTGCAACACTTTTTCTTGCATCTTTTCATTTCATTTTAGTTTATTTTATTTTTGTGGCACACCAGCAGCACATTATTCTTGCTATAAATAAAGACACCCGGCTGACCTCTGGTAGCACTGCACACACGGCCGGCAACAGCACTCACTGTCACTGAAGAGAGTGAGTGAGCAGAAGCAACAATGGCGGCGGCACTCTCCGGCCAGCAGCTGCGGCTGCTTCCCTCCTCCCTGTCCCTGTGCCTTCTTCTTCTCCTGTGCGGTTCCGGCTCTGGTGCCGGCGCAGCCAGCAGCTCATGGGGGGCATCCCGGGGAGGAGCCGCCAGGGAGTGCGGCTTCGACGGCAAGCTGGAGGCACTGGAGCCGCGCCACAAGGTGCAGTCCGAGGCCGGCTCCGTCGAGTACTTCAGCCGGTTCACCGAAGCCGACCGAGAGCTCACCTGCGCCGGCGTCTTCGCCGTCCGCGTCGTCGTCGACGCCTTGGGCCTCCTGCTTCCTCGCTACTCCAACCTCCATTCTCTTGTCTACATCGTCCAAGGTACATATATACGTGTAGTGTTGTATACTTGTATGTAGCTCGCTCATCTAGATTCTACAGAGTGCTGTATATATGCATGAACAACAACAGTTATTTGGTTCCTGGTCGTATCAATCACTAATTCACTATATATATATGTAGGGAGAGGGATTGTTGGGTTCTCGTTTCCGGGATGCCGAGAAGAGACCCACCATCAGCAGCAGTATGATACGGATATGGATATGAACATCATCATTAGCGCTCTGATGAGCATCACAAGATCCACCGATGCAAACAGGGCGATGTGGTCGCCATGCCGGCCGGTTCCCAGCACTGGCTGTACAACGACGGCGATGCGCCGCTTGTGGCGATCTACGTCTTCGACACAAACAACAACATCAACCAGCTTGAGCCTTCCATGAGGGTACAGCTAGCTACTACATCCTTCGTTTCGATAAAATTCGATTAATGTGTTGTTGTACAATATGTATTCTTTGTTGCAACTTACATATTTGTACAATATAATTCGCAGAAGTTCTTGCTGGCTGGGGGATTCAGCAAGGGGCAGGTCCACTTCGCCGAGAACATCTTGAAAGGAATCGACGCCCGGTTCCTGAGCGAAGCCCTGGGTGTCAGCATGAATGTCACTAAGAAGCTTCAGAGCCGACATGACCAGCGAGGCGAAATAGTCCGTGGGGAGCTGGAGCATGGCCTTCACCTGCTCAATCCACCGTCGTCGTCGTCGTTTCCAACACAAGACCAGCATCTTCAGTACCAGCATCGCCAAACATGTCAACGTTTCGACGGCCACGACAGTCACAACATCTGCACCATGGAGGTGAGGCACAGCGTCGAACGCCTGGACCAGGCTGACGTCTACAGCCCTGGTGCTGGAAGGATCACACGCCTGACCAGCCACAAGTTCCCCATTCTCAACCTGATTCAGATGAGCGCGGTGCGAGTAGACCTATATCAGGTAAACACAATCGATGACGTACAATGTGAATTACGAATTTGCGATAAATAATCTGCAGATAGATAGATGTTTTCTTTCATAGCTAACTGGAATTGTTTGTGTTTGCAGGATGCCATTTTGTCGCCGTACTGGAACTTCAACGCCCACAGCGCCATGTACACCATCAGAGGTTGTGCCAGGGTTCAGGTCGCCAGCGACAACGGGACGACGGTGTTCGACGGCGTGCTTCGTCCGGGGCAGCTGCTCATCATACTCCAAGGCTACCTTGTTGCCACCAAGGCGCAAGGAGAAGGGTTCCAGTACATATTCTTCGAGACGAACCCCAACTCCATGGTCAGCCACATTGCCGGGAAGAACTCCGTCTTCAGCGATTTGCCGGTCGGCGGCGTCATCGCCAGCTCCTATGGTGTCTCCATGGAGGAAGCTGCAGAGCTGAAGAACAGTACAAAACATGAGCTCGCTGTGTTTACTCCTGGTGGCAGCTATGATCAAGGTCATGTTGGCAGCGCCGAACAGTAGGCACCTGAGAGTGATCTGCTTGAATAAGTTCTGGTGGACTGTAATAAACAAAGCTTGTTCATGGTTAAACTGCATGTCTGCATGGATGAATCTTTCAACTACATAGCTCGTCAAATAAAACAACTAAACTGGAGAGTTATGTTTCAAATCAGAACTTGTGTCATGGAAACCGATTCCAACTTATCTACATAGATGTGGCAATTAGTCCCTGTCACATGGGGAACCAAATATTCAAGAGCAGATAACAGAGTACAATATATTGATGCACACCATCCGAACCAACTACTACCTACGGTTAAAGCTTGAAATTACCCACTGCTGCATTGATTTACAGTTTGAAGAAACTAAAAAGTAGCAGACCACCACATCTATCTACATGCCCAACTCCAATCTAAAGGTCAATCTTCATCCAGCATTTCCTCATCATCAGCGTTGTTGCCATATCTCCAGCCATCTTCAATGTTGCCCCCATCTTCGGTCGCTTCACTTTCATCTTCATACTTTGTTTTACCTGGCCATTGGTTCCTGAAACCACTGAGCACTGATGTCAGAAGGCATCGGTCTCGAAATCTTACCATTGTAGACTTTGGATGAGTGGACCTTGTGCACAGGGTTCATCTTGCTTCTTTTGGGGTTTGCTGCAATTTCACCAACATCAGCATAGTTATACTGATAGGTCGGTTCAGTCACAACATGCTGACTAGCAGAAGCACCGAGCTTACCATTTTCCTCTTGATTGTGTTCAGGAGCT
The DNA here is from genome assembly GCF_019320115.1 of Miscanthus floridulus. NCBI lineage: Eukaryota > Viridiplantae > Streptophyta > Magnoliopsida > Poales > Poaceae > Miscanthus > Miscanthus floridulus. Next base: position 8,252,893 of record NC_089595.1, read on the forward strand.
GAGTTTTTAGATGGTGCATTTGTAACTTCGAATGTATGCTTTGTTGCAGCCTTCATAGGGGCAGGCCGCAGGCATATCGACGATCAGCAAAGCTTGTAGTTGTTGCTGGAGTTGAAGGCTTCAAGGCCCTTTGTGGTTTCTCTGCTGATGGTGTATGTTGCACTGCAACAGGTGTTCCAGTCTGCATCAAGACCACCAATGGACACAATCAATTAGCATAGGAAGAGTATGCAAAGGTCATATTAAAAATTTTAAAATTTTCAAAAACATGCTATGCAACTTTTAAAGAATGATTCACAACAACAACAACAACAACAACAACAACAACAACAAAGCCTTTAAGTCCCAAACAAGTTCAGGTAGGCTAGAGTTTAAACCCAGCAGAAGCAATCAAGGTTCAGGCACGTGAATAGCTGTTTTCCAAGCACTCCTATCTAAGGCTAAGTCTTTGGGTATATTCCATCCTTTTAAGTCTCATTTTATTGCCTCTACCCAAGTCAACTTCGGTCTTCTTCTGCCTCTCTTCACGTTACTATCCTGGCTTATGATTCCACTACGCACCGGTGCCTCTGGAGCAATGTTTTCAAGACGTATCGTCCTGGACGGTTGGAGCTACTCGACCAGGGCCTCCGACTCGGCCAGACCGTCCAGGAAATTGGACGTCCGATTAGTCGTCGTCCAGTCGCGATTAATCGTCCGTCCAGGCTGTGTGGGCGTCCAACCAGAGAGTAGGCTGCATCTCAGAGTTGGGCCTATCTAGTTGTCTTATATTTTGGCCCAAGCCCATTAGGGTTTCTCTTCTTTCCTACCCCTCACTCCCTCAGCCTCTCACTCACTCAGAAGTCAGCAGAACACACTCACTCCTCTCACCTCTCCCGTCCAGCAGCAGCAGCAGCCGCCTCCATTGCTGCAGTTCTGTAGCTCCCTCTCCTCTCCTCCCTTCCAGTTCCCAGCTGCTCCCTCTCCCTCCCTTCCAGCTGCCCTCCCTCTTCCTTGCGGCTGCTGCTGCAGGCGCGTAGGCCTGCAGATCCAGCGGGTGCACAAGTCCAACTGTGCAAGGTAGGAGGACTGCACGACGAAGATGAGTTCCTCCTCCTCAGGTCAGTCATCAGTCATCACCTCCTCGTTCAAGCTTGATGCTCTACCTGTGCTTGAAGCTTATGCTCTCTTTCTCTGTGTACTTGTGTAGATCTGGATCGACAGCGGCAGCGTGTAGTGGAAGTGTACATGCCTGAAGCCATTCAAGGAGAAGTTGGTTCTGCTCCAGCCTCCTCAGTTGCCTCAGGCTCAGCTGTTGCTGGTTCAGCATCCTCAGCTGCTCCAGATGTTGCACCTCTTATTGAGAAGGCCATAGCACATGTAGCATACTAGTGTGTGTGTGTGTATATATATATATATATATGGTATATATTTTATACTGTATATATAACTATATAATATATATATATATATGGTATATATCAGTCCCCATATGTAGGGGACGACCGGGACGACCAGGGCACTCGTCCAGGGTCGATTAATCGTCCTGGACGACGACTAATCGTCCTGGACAGTCCTCAGGCGTCCAGGCTCGACCAGCCGTCCTGAAAACATTGCTCTGGAGGTCTCCTGGCTTTTAAAGAATGATTATTCGAACTTTTAAAGAATGGTTGTTTAGTTGAGTAAGTTATATTAAATCAATATGACATGAATCTGAGTAGTTAGGGGTGCTGCAATTTATTGCAACCTGAGATTTTTCTTTTACTTGTGCAACTGTAATACACAATCAGTTAAACTTGCAGAAAAGCCACAAAATCTTTCGAAAGACCACGTATATATGCAAACTTTGCATTGACACATGAAAAGAGTAAACAAAATTCATATTAGCAAACATGAATTTACAAAGTAACACCATGGAACTTAAAAGATTATTTAGTCAGTTTTAACTATATTGTCAATTGATATGAGATTAATCTGACAAACTAGATGTACTGCAACTCATTGCAACCAGAGTTTTCCTCTGTATAACTGGCTGCTGTATGCAGTTAGCCAGTTAATCAGTTACGCTTGCTGAATAGTCCAAAAAATATCTCGAAAGAACCTGGATGTCAGGGACAAAGCTGTTTCTATAGTCCTATGTTCACCCACAGATAACATAATAACTAGAGTTTGAGATACCCTTCACCTGACATAAAAAATAGAGTTAAATGCACGAGCGGCCCTCGAACTTGTAAGCGTGTGTCACATAGGCCCCTGAACTTCGAAAATGCATTTCTGGACCCCTAAACTTGTTAAGTGGTGCACTGCAGGCCCTTGCCAGCCATGTGGACATTTTTCGCTGATGTGGCATGCTAGCGTGGCATGTATTTTGCCTTTAACCCCCTCACATTTACTTTTCTCATAAAAATAGACCTTTCCTTCTCTCTAATCTTCCATGGCCACCATGTGCATCGGCTCCTGGCGGTGAGCGGTGGCAGGAGAGCAGGCCCAGGCCTCGGGGCACCCGGGAGAGCCCGCAGCTTGCCTCGCGGTGGCGGCAGGAACTGGGGAAGGCGGCGGTAGACTTGGGCAGGTCAAAGGAGGAGGGGAAGAGGGAGCTCGATGCTCGCCTCCGCTCAACAGTCAACGGCGAGCAGGGAGATGGTGGTGATTGGCACAGATGCGGTGCGGTCGAGCGTGCTCAGGCGTGGAGCGACCGCCTAGGCAGGAGCATGGGCACGCGCACAGGTACCAGCAACAACACCCCCTCCCCGCCATACACGCACACCCTCCGCCTTTGACCTCCTCAAATCTCGGATCCCCAGCCGTGTCGCCGCCATCTGCGCTTGGGGCCGAGCTCGCCCAGCCGTGCAGCCACTAGGGGCCCCGAGCTCTCCGTGCATACAGGTGGCGTGGCGCGGGTGCAAACGCGGCTAGTGAGGGCGTGGCCGCGGGCTCTCCTGGGTGCGCCGAGGCTTGGGCCTGCTCTCCTGCCACTGCTCGCCGCCGGGAGCCAATGCACATGGTGGCCATGGAAGATGAGAGAGGAGGAAAGGTCTATTTTTTATGAGAAAAGTAAATGTGAGGGGGTTAAAGGCAAAATACATGCCATGCTAGCATGCCACATCAGCGAAAAATGTCCACATGGCTGGCAAGGGCCTGCGGTGCACCACTTAACAAGTTTAGGGGGTCCAGAAATGCATTTTCAAAGTTCAGGGGCCTATGTGACACATGCTTACAAGTTCAAGGGCCGCTCGTGCATTTAACTCTAAAAAATAAATGCATAGGAAGGACTCGTTTATCAATGTGACCTCATCCTTAGATATCTTTATAATTTCATAAGTAACATAGAATGAAATAAATGCATTGGAAGTGTCGGGTACCAATACTAGGGTACCCGAAGAAGAGGAGCTAATTGTCATCTACAGTGATTCGGCCACGCTGTCAAGTGCGCGACTACAGCTCCAACCGACCCACGGGTGGGGCCAGACTCCGCCTCGTTCGACCGCTGGGGGCAGGCTCCGCCTCGCCCAACCTCTGGGTCGGGGGCTCCGTCTCGCCCGACCTCTGGGTCGTAGGCTCCGCCTTGCCCGACCCCTCAGGCGCGGCTCCCAACGGAAGCCCATATCACCGCCAACCACTACGAGCCAGAAAGTACGACCCAAGGTCAAACTTCTGGCACCGTGCAGGTAACGTGCGCATCTCATCATGACCTGTGCCCGCGATATGTCACTCCGGGGAACTCACACCACCCACAGTGACGGACGCATGGTCATCATGCTGCCTGCTCCCTATGCGGTCGCTGACCAGAACGCTGGTCCGCCGCGTCGACCGCCGGGATGGGATGGAACGCCACGACCCACTGACAACGCCAGGGCATGGCATCAGCGGCGATCAGGCACCCGGCGTAGAGCCATCCTTGTCACCTTCTGCAGTGCCGGCGGGACCCGCGTAAAGGAAAAGAAAGACCCGACGGTCCGAGAGGCCTTCTTCCCCTTGACTTTTACCCCTCTATCTCCCTCTCTCCTTCTCTGTAACCTGCTCGTCCCCTTGGACTGTAAAAGGGGAAGCAGGACGCCCCATGGGAGGAGGAGGGAAAAGGAGACATCCTAAGCGACACACACACGCACCAGAGACTTGGGACCTTCTCCCTCTCTCGCCCGTTTGTAACCCCTACTACAAACCAAGTGCCGGTAACACGAGCAGCGCCGAACTGGACATAGGGACATTCAGCCCGAACCAGTATAAATCCTTGTGTCTTACGAGCACACCATCCGAGCCAGACGCGCAAATACAAATTTACTAATTGGTGACTCGAAACACCGATAGGAAGGCATCTATACGGAGGCTCATAGGCTGATAACATAGAATTATAGCATAAGCACAACACACAATAGAAGGACAAAAATCGAGCAGCAGCACTTAGCAATACTGCAATATAGCCTATTCGTCTGGCATGCTAGCACTAGTGGAAAAATAGTTGGTTAGGAGAATCTTTTACTGATTATTTTTACTTACTTAGGATGTAACTTAGTTAGGTATTAAAAAAAAGGGTAAACACTGCAACAATCAACCACAAGGCCCAGTGCACCTTGAATGATGACTACATAAGTTTAAGCATAATAGCAGTACCTTTTCATATGACTTGGCATGGGCTCTTAGTTTGGTGCCACATGTAAATCTTTTGCCACATGCTGCGAAAGGCATATGTTATAATTCTCCGATGCATGTGTTTACAGGTGCAAACATAAGTCAAAATCCAATGAGAGGGCCTGAAATTCAAAGCATTTGTTTGTTAGAAGATGTAAATGCACTATAGCCAGCCAAAGCACGAACAACGGAAAGGCATCCATTCACAATAAACGAAAGGAACTGGTTAGATTGTTTGGGTCAGGCCACCATCCTGGTGGCCCCCAAATGGCCAAATGGTCTTCAACAAGCCTGGGGCTAGTTACAGGCTCTACTTTTAAGAGAGAGAGAAAAACAATTTGAATCTCAACTCAGGCTGAACCACTTCTAGCAAGGAAAAAAAGGAAGAAAACAAAACAAACCAACCATGCCATTTAAGTAATTATGGATAACATGAGTTAGCATACATATATATGGTAGATGACATGAGTTTTGAGCTTCAGTAGCCGAGTACAGGATCAGTAGATGTTTGCCCCATACTAGAGTTTAACACTTGATGTTGGTCATCAAGTGAAATGGTGGTTGTATGACATAATCGGATTGTATATTTGTTTTTCCCATAGCAACACAAGGACCTTCAACTAGTCTATTACACATTATTTGCTTGACAAATGTGGCCCCTTAACAAGAAAAAAATATGAAATGCATAGTAAGAAAAGAATGAAAATGTCATTTTGTCTGCATAATCAGTTAAAGCATGCTGGTTTAACTTAAAACAAAAAAGGTACCCTAGTTCACTTATTGCACAGCCCTTACATTTGACAAGTTAAAAGTAGAGTTCAGAACAAGTAAACTGCAACCCCAGAACTTCAAAATTAAACAGACTTATTACCTTGAGGGCTACTCACATGCTTCAATTGGAATGGACACACACTACCAGGAAACTGAATTACCTTGAGGGCTGTAGACAGCCAAGTAAATAGCTCAAGGCGGGAAACCATAAAGGAAATAGCTCATGGTGGGAAACCATCAGCAAAGTCCACCAAAAATACAGGGCAAGGGAAATACATTTCCTTGGCTGTTTGGCTGCCAAGGAAAATAGGGCCACATCTAATGTGTCATACGGAAAAGGAAATGTCTTAATGCCAAGTAAATAGCTTTTGTTTGGAGACTCATACCCCGCAGGCCAAGGAAATTTTCCAACCAACCTAGGTAGCTTTAAAAAAACGCCAAGGTAATGGTTATTTTCTTAATCCTAGAGCTGACTGGTAGTCAAGTACTCAAGTGTATGAGTCGAGTATGTAGAATCCAAACATGCTGAAACACAGCTATGACTATGAGGCAGCATATCTACTGCAGTTTAGACCTGACTATTTCCACTAGCTATTGACTAGGAATACTTTTCAGATTGATGCTAAATGAAAGACCAAATAGAAAAGTTCACACATAGCAGCAAACAAAAGAGGACTAAAATATGGCCAATTGGATGTGTTTTGGACCACAAACTGAACGATGCCGAGCATCGATTTGACTAACCTGCTTATTTTCCTAGATTCACTAAGAAAAATCTCATGTTCCTAAATATTGCATTAACATTTGGAAAAACATAAAACAAGCACGTGTGTCATAAACAAGATTGCTGGTGTCAGTTTGCGACTCTAAAACAATATGAGCATAAACAAAAGGAATACTAGGAATCACTCACATAATGAGAGAAATAACAAATGACATAAACCTTAACATATTTTCTGTCCTCAGAACTCAGATAGATATGTAAGAACAAGCACTAAAACCTACTGGTGAGTAACAAGTAATTTCCTAAAGATCAAGCATTTTTTTCTTTGATCTAATATACAAGCATCTATCAGAAAGTCAAGAACTTTCAGATTGACATGAACTCCTGAAAACTCCATGGGACTGGGAGACAGTGCTAGCTTAAAGCAGAGCAGCATCTTGGAGTCAATAAATAAAACCATAATATAGACAGAATCCACCTAGTAGATAGATAGATTACACACATGTGTACAAATGGATACATCATATGCCACGCCCAAATCAATCGATTATGTTAAATAAAAGGGCTGCTAACGAGATCCATGAAATTTGCACAAAACCAACGCAGAACAGAACAGTAGGATGAACGAGGAACAAAAACCAAGCCACCTCTAACACCACCAGACTATTTCAGGTACCTACAGAAGTGGATTTTGGTCCGATACCTTATTACCTTCCCGGAGTCACCTTCGTCCCGCTCCTGTTCTCCATCCCATTCCCGGAGCCCCAGCCGCCGTCCTCGATCTACTCCCCGAGAAGCGGAAGCCAACCTTGCCGCACGAGAATAACGTTCGTTGACCGACAGAGGAGGGAGGGAGAGAGCGGCGGCGGCGGCGAACCGCGAGGGCGGAGAGGAAGCGCTTCCTGACCTGGTTGGTGGGTCGTGGTTTCCTGGGCCGGAGAGCCTGCAAAGTGGGCTTTTTTGCATACCAAAGGGTGGTCGCCACTTGCAAACATCAACCTTTTTTTTCCCCCCTGGGGGGGTGGGGGGGACTTTATTATTATTCATATGTGACTGTGTTTATTTATTACAATGTGCTTGCCTCATTAAAGAAAAACCTCCCTCCCCTACGAAGGGGGAAAAAAAGAGTAATATAGCACATATTGTTACACACATGTCGATGATGATTTAGCTAGCTTGAATCTCGACTACAGGATCACTCTCTGTTGTTGATGTCACGGCAACACAGGGCATGTGAAAGGAGAACAGGGGTCTTATTGAGTCGACAATGGAAATGGAATGCATCTCACACGAACTCACCACTCATCACAGCACTCACGGCAACGCAGGACGTACGCCGACCATTGAGAAATTGAGATGAAATGGCAACAACACCACGCATCTCAAATGAAGACAGGGATTCCCCTCAAAAAAAAATGAAGACAGGGAATCTCACACGATTTCACTTCACCACAGATCAGAGCATTTCCCTTCCTTCTCGGCAGACCCCCTGCGTTCGTGGAGCTCAATTTCACCAACGCAAATACGCAATTCGTTCGTAGAGCCCGATCGGAAACTCGTAATTTGCGTCCTATATACTCCTATATATGATATGCTCATTTCCTTGCTAAAATCTGGCTTGCCTGCCCACGTATTATCAGCTCTTCTAACTAGTATTACTCTCTCTCTCTCTCTCTCTCTCTCTCTCTCTCCGGAGAATCTGGAAAGCTAGAAATGGTCCCACCTCTGTCATAAACGTTTTTGTTATCCCACGTACTGTATTATCTCTATGGCAAATTCCTTCTAATGACAAGGATACGATTCCCTGCTGCCGATCAATCTTGAAGCGTTTTAACCCTCCAACCTACAGTATGAATCTAGCACTTTTGGTTGCGCGCTTTGAATGGAAGATTTAGGCGGTGGGGACTCTCCCCAATAAGTTTGTATTCAAAAAGTTCTTGCTAAGGGGCCGGGCTGTTCGGCTGCTCACAATTTCAGCCGGAATTCACCGTGCGTGGATGAAAAATATTGTTCACGCTCTCACAAATTTCTCCAGATTCATCCAGATTCCTCCCAACGAACAGGCCCTAAAAGTGTAGTGATCATTTTGTTGACCACACTTAACCAAATTAGCTGCCACAAAGTTAAAAGCCAATTAAATAGTCCAAAATATGTTGCACGTTCACATGAAAAATGCTCCAGATTTATATGCCTGTGTTCCAACTTCACAAGGGAAACATTTCTAATATTAATAAAAATGAAAACACATGGAAAAAATCTCTACTACTCAAAAACACGAAATGTCTTCACTGTGAGTCCTACCATTTGTCTCTTCATTCGTGGCCAGATGTAACAAAAGGAACGAAAACAGAGTCCAGCGTGCCGTTGCCCCACCCGGCCTCCACCACCTCCCCACCCTATCACGTCGCCGCCTCTGCCCCTTCCCATCCTCTTTTTGCCCATGCGAAGTCCTGAAGCCCGCTGCCACCCTTCCTCCCGGGTGCCGATCCCCACACGATACACATCCCTCTTCGTTTTTCTCTCTCACGTGCCACCGTGTCATTTAGAATATTTAACTATTTCCTATTATTGTGATTGATGACTCTTCAAATGCCTGTTTTTATTTGCTTCATAGGGTTGGGCGTGCGTGTGTTGTGAACGTGTTGTACTGTGTAATTCTAAAAAAAACATTGAAGAGAAAACATTGCAGCACATTTGTTTTTTTTTTTGCCAAGTCACATGCCACATGAGAAAAAACTTTGTTGCCCCTGTCGCGGGGCCAAAACCGTAGCAAGCATGTTGTTTGAGTCAGTGTCAGAGTACAGGGTCTCCGATGGCTCGGGTGGACTCAAGAACACAAGAATCACGCAGAGAAGACGCAACGGTTTATCCTGGTTCGGGCCAATTCGGTCCCTACGTCCAGCAGCTGATGATCCTTATATTCAAGAGCACCCAAAATCTTGGGGGGGTTACAACAGAGTGTAAAGGAAGAAGATTTGGTAGGGGGTTAGCTCGGTGATAATCCTAAGGTTGTCTCACCGTCGGTGGAGTCTCCCCCTTGTCAGAGAGGAAGGAGATGACGGGATGCGGTGGAGGAGGAGCTCTCGGTGCCCCTCTTCGGGTTGCCTTGCTCTCGGTGCAGAGCAGAGATAGATGGAATGGAATAGAGTGTCTGGTGATCGAATCGGGATCCTCCCCCCTCCTAGGTCCGACCTTATCCCTTATATAGTGAGATAGGTAGGGTACATGGCGGTTTGGGGTTCTAGTCTACCGTCTACGTGCGCCGAAGTCCAGGAGGGTCTTGTAGCGGTGCGACGTGGACAATCAAAGTCTCTTGGAGCCGAAGAAGCCTGGGCGTCATCCGGCTGCTATGTTCTGACCTCTGCGTGTCAGACGATGTCAGCTTGGACCGGCCTTCCCCGGGTGAGACCTTCTGGAGTCTTCTTGGTGACGAAGGAGGTCGGCTCCAGGGGCTGACGCACGGGCCCGGAAGCCCCCGAGCCCCCGAAGGCCGTGGGAAGCTTTGTCTTCTTGTGTCACCCCTCGGACGTGACCCTGACGGAGGAGCAGTTGGCAGGGCACGCCTAAGGGGCGGCACCAGGGACCCCCAGGCATCGATAGCATGGGGCTTGTCTTCTTGTGCCCGGGCCTTGGCTGGCATCGTTAGCCGGGTAGGAGCCAAGGGCCGAGCCCGGAGGTGCCGTAGATCGAGAGCCTAAGGCTCGGGAAAGCCCCGAGCCCCAGGCGGAAGCTACGGTCGAGTCAGGCTCGGCCGGATCTCTTTGCTAGAGGGTACACATGAGCATGCTCGATGGGCATAGCCCCCAGGCCCCCGGGCGATCCTGAAGGGGTCGATCGGGGGGTCTGAAAGCATCTAGGCCCCTAGTTGGGTTTCGATGATTAATGACAATACAAGATTACTATGACTAACGTGTGTTTTGCAGAGGCAATTAAGTTAGGACATGGTAATGGAGATCGATTAGGCAATCAATGTTGTCATGCCCCTACGATGGAAATCATTTCAGTTTTCAAATGATGGACGACAAGGTTAAGGATGACTAGTTCTAAGTGTCGATTGAAGATTGGAGAGACACTTAGAGTAGTTTAGGACTTTGTTTTTCCTTTGGCCGTACTATTAAGGGGGGTATGGACGGGTAGCTTGACCTAGTTGAGTCTAGTGAGTTAGGTGTAGTGCACACTTATTAAAACTAGCTCTAGGTAGCTCCTACAAATGCCTAAGATCCTTTGAAGCAAACTTCATTCATATATGATCGAGAGTTGGAAGTGAATGGAGGATCAAATGCTGACCGAACGCTGGCCCCGGTGCGACCGGACGCTGGCCGCAGGGTCCGGTTAGTTCATTTGATCAGCTGTCTACGTTCGGTGCGACCGGACGCTGAAGAGGTCAAGTGACCGGACGCTGAAAGGCAGCATCCAGTCGACTCCAGTAAGGTTCCAGAGAAGGGAATCTGCGACCGGACGAGTCCGATCAGTACTGACCGGACCCTGAGGGTTCAGCGTCCGGTCGAGTCTAGTAAGGGTTTAATGCGACCGGACATGTCCGGTCAGTGGTGATCGGACCCTGCCAGCGTCTGGTCAACACATTTTCACTGGTTCGTGGGTTGAACTGACCGGAGCGTCCGGTCAACACGACCAGAGCGTCCGGTCACCCCGCAGAAGCTCATAACGGTTCGTTTTTCAGGCTGCCTTATAAATAGAAGCTCCACTCGTGTGTGGAGTCACTTTTGCTCATTCCAACAGCTAAGAAACACGTTTGTGAGTGCCAAGAAGAGCAAGGTCCTAGTGAGGTGATTGAGATTTGAGAATCTAAGAGAGTAGCCTCATTAGTGAATCAAGAGTAGTCAAGTGTGTATCCATCTTCTCATTAGGCTTCGCGTGGTCAAGTGAGAGTTCGTGCTTGTTACTCTTGGTGATCGCCATCACCTAGATGGCTTGGTGGTGATTGGGAGCTTGGTGATCACCCGACGGAGCTTGTAGGTGACCCAACTCAAGTTGTGAACGGCTTTGGGTGATTCGTCGCGACGGAGTGTCGAAGAATCAACCCATAGAGAGCACTTGATCCTTGCGCGGATCAAGGGGGAGCTACACCCTTGCGTGGGTGCTCCAACGAAGACTAGTGGGGAGTGGCGACTCTCCGATACCTTGGCAAAACATCGCCGCGTTCCTCTCTCTCTTTACTTTGAGCATTTACTTTGAGTATTTACTTTGAGCAATTCAATACTTGTCTTTACATTCATAGAATTGCCATGCTAGAGTAAGTTTGGAACATAGGTTGCAAGTCCTTTGTGCGTTAATTTGATAGAAACACTTTTCTAGGCACAAGGGGTTAATTGGGCTATCCATATGATTTGATTATTGCAAGAAAATTTAGAATTAGCCCAATTCACCCCTCCCCTCTTGGGCATCTTGATCCTTTCAATTGGTATCAGAGCCTCGTGCTCACATTTTTAAGCTTAACCGCTTAGAGCAAGATGTCTCACGGGATGGACCTCCTCCTATCTTTGAGGGAGATGACTTTCCATATTGGAAAATTCGTATGGAGGCGTACTTAGAAGCTCTAGATGTTGGTATTCTTAGAGCCGTCTCACAAGGCTTCCCAAAACCTCGGGATGCTACAAACCTACAAAGCGATGAGGTTAACTATGAAAAATGGAATGCAAAGGCTCGAAACACCATCTTTAGAGGCCTTTGCAAAGATGTGTTTAACCATGTAAGGAACCACAAAGACGCCCATGCACTATGGTCGGACGTTTGTGCGCTCCATGAGGGAACCAAGAGTGAGCGTGAGGAACGCTATCATCTTGTGATTAAAAAGCTAAATTCATTTAAGATGCTTCCCAAAGAAAGTGCTAATGAGATGTATTCTCGTTTAAATGTTCTTGTAGAGGAAGTCAATGGGCTTGGACTTACTCAAATGTCACCATCCGACGTTGTGAGAAAGATCTTAAGTGTCCTCCCCATTGACAAATATGGGCATATTGTGAGCGTGCTACATCAAGGTGATCTTTCCGCCGCTACACCGACACAAATCTTGGGAAAGATCAATGCTCATGAGATGTACATGCACATCACGCCACAAGATAGCTCATCCTCTACAAAGAAGAAAGAGAAGGACTTAGCATTCAAAGCTAGCCAAGATAAGGGCAAAGCAAGACTTGAGTATGAGAGCTCAAGTGATGAAGAAGATGATGAAGAAAGTCTTGCTTTCATGGTGAAGAAGACCGCCAAGATGCTAAAGAAGCTAAACAAGAGTGGCATCAAGTTTGATGGTAAGAAGAAGTTCTTCACTAGCTCAAGAAGAAAGCCAATCTCCGAGATGGATTGCTACAATTGTGGCGAACTTGGCCATCTTGCTCATCAATGCACAAAGCCCAAGAAAGACAAGTTCAAGAACAAGAACAAGGGCAAGAAAGATGACTCAAGCAATAAAGATGAAGATGAGAAGAAAAAGAACAAGCCATACAAGAAGAGAGATGGCAAAAAGTGAGACTTCCACAAGAAGAAGAAGAGTGGAAAGGCCTACATCGTCGGTGATTGGCTCATGGACATTGATTCATCAAGTGGATCATCCGATGATGATAGTGACAATGAGAAGGTGGCCGCCATTGCTATTGATCTTGCATCTTCACCGCCACCATCGCCATCATCCTCTACACACCTATGCCTTATGGCCAAGGGTGAACGCAAGGTAACTAAGAGTGATGATAGTAGTGATGATGAGCAAGCTAGTGATGATGATAGCGATAGCGATGATGATGATTCACCTACATATGATGATCTTATCAAAATACTAAGAAAATACACTAAGATTATTAGAAAGAGTAGAGCTACAAATGAAAAGCTTGATGCTAAAAATGATTCACTTTTAGCTAAGTGTGATACATTGGAAAAGGCTAATGATGAGCTTAGAGAAACTAATGATGCTATATCATCCAAACTCAAGGAGCTCAAATCTTCTAAGAAAGAGCTTAAAGATAAACATGATAAACTTGGGTGGGTGCACAATGAACTCATCACTAGCCACAACAAGCTAAAAGATGAATACACTACTCTTAAGATTAATCACGATACTCTTGTTATTGCTTAAGAATTTTTACCAAATGAGCCACATGATGCTACTAACCATGTTGTCAAGATTGATATAGCTACTTCATGTGATGACTTAATTGATGAGAGCATTGAGCATAGATCTAGTAGCAAAGGCAAGCAAGTGGTTGAGTGCAATGACTATGATGAGTATGTCAAGCTCAAGAGTGATAATAAGAAGCTCATGAAAGATCTTGAAGAGATGAAAAGCCACAACATCATTATGCTAGAAAGATGATTGTGGATGACTATTCAAGGTATACATGGGTGTTCTTCCTTCATGACAAATCCGAAGTTGCATCTTGCTTCAAGAAGTTTGCCAAGAGAGCTCAAAATGAATTTGAAGTGAAGCTCAAGAAGATTAGAAGTGACAATGAGAAAGAATTTGACAACACAAACATTGAAGCTTATTGTGATGAAGTTGGGATCAAGCATAAAGTCTCCACAACTTATACTCCTCAACAAAATGGTGTAGTTGAGAGGAAGAACCGGACTTTGATCACTCTTGCAAGAACAATGCTAGATGAGTACAACACCCCCGAAGCTCTATGGGCGGAAGCAATCAACACCGCATGCTATGCATCAAACCGCCTATTCCTTCAAAAGTTTCTTGGCAAGACACCTTATGAGTTGCTCAATGGGAAGAAGCCGGACGTCTCCTTCTTTAGGGTGTTTGGTTGCAAATGCTACATCTACAAAAAGCGGCAACACCTAGGGAAGTTCCAAAGACGTTGTGATATTGGTTTTCTTGTTGGTTACTCATCAAAGTCTAAAGCATATAGAGTATTTAATCATGCCACTGGCTTGGTTGAAGAAACATATGATGTGGAATTTGATGAATCTAACGGCTCCCAAGGAGCACATGAGAATCTTGATGATGTAGGTGATGAACCATTGAGGGAAATTATGAAGAATATTCTGGTAGGAGACATCAAGTCAAAAGATGATGAAGATGATGTACAAGTCATTAACCAACCTTCTTCATCAAGTGTGCCACAAGATGGTGAAAAAGATATGAGAGTAGAAAATAAAGATACTCATATCTCCCATAAGCAAATGGTGGTACAAGCACAAGATGTTGATGCTCCACAACCTCCTCCTCAAGTGGTCAATAGAAGAAATACACCTCTCCTATAAGATCATCCACAAGATCTCATCATAGGGAGTCCATCAAAGGGTGTAATGACTTGATCACAAAAACTTACTTCATTTATTGCTCATCACTCTTTTGTCTCTTGCTATGAGCCTACCAAGGTAGAAGAAGCTCTTAAAGATCCAGATTGGATCAATGCCATGCATGAAGAGTTGAACAACTTCACTTGCAATGAAGTTTGGACTCTTGAAGAGCGACCAAAAGGTGCAAGAGTCATTGGAACAAAGTGGGTGTTCTGCAACAAGCAAGATGATCAAGGTGTTGTTGTGAGGAACAAGGCAAGACTAGTTGCAAAGGGGTTCTCTCAAGTTGAAGGTTTGGATTTTAGAGAGACCTTTGCACCGGTTGCAAGATTAGAAGCCATCCATATCCTTCTTGCATATGCATCACGTCATGAAATAAAACTATATCAAATGGATGTGAAAAGTGCATTTTTAAATGGCTTTATTAATGAACTAGTCTATGTTGATCAACCTCTCGGGTTTGAAGACCCTAGATATCCTAATCATGTTTATAGGTTGTCCAAGGCATTATATGGTCTTAAGCAAGCCCCAAGAGCTTGGTATGAGCGCCATCGGAACTTCCTCATTGAGAAGGGCTTCACTATTGGGAAGGTCAACACCACACTATTCACCAAGAAGCTTGATGGGCATATCATCATTTTGTCAAGTATATGTTGATGATATCATCTTTGGATCATCAAATGAAGACTCATACAAAGAATTTGGTGAATTGATGTCGAAGGAGTTCGAGATATCCATGATTGGTGAGTTTACATTCTTTCTTGGTTTTCAAGTCAAGCAAATGAAAGAAGGCATCTTCATCTCTCAAGAGAAATACACAAAAGATCTTCTCAAGAGATTCAAGATGGATGAATGTAAGCCAATCAAGACACCAATGCCTACTAATGGACATCTCGACCTAGATGAGGGAGGTAACCCGGTTGATCAAACTCTATATCGTTCTATGATTGGTAGCTTGTTGTATTTAACAGCATCTAGGCCCGACATCATGTTTAGTGTGTGTATGTGTGCTAGATTTCAAGCTAGTCCTAAGGAAACACATTTAATTACCGTAAAAAGAATCCTTAGGTATCTTAAGCACACACCAAGCATTGGTCTTTGGTATCCTAAAGGAGCTATATTTGAATTAATTGGCTATTTCGATTCGAATTACGCTGGATGCAAAGTTGATAGAAAAAATACATCCGGAGGGTGCCATTTGCTTGGTAGATCACTTGTGTCTTGGTCCTCTAAGAAACAAAATAGTGTGGCCTTGTTCACCGCCGAAGCGGAATACATTGCCGTGGGTGCTTGTTGTGCACAAATATTATACATGAAACAAACTTTGCTAGACTATGGTGTAGTTCTAGAAAAGGTACCTCTTTTGTGCGACAATGAAAGTGCGGTAAAACTTGCAAATAATCCGGTTCAACACTCTCGCACCAAGCACATAGATATCCGCCATCACTTTCTAAGAGATCATGTTGCTAAAAATGATATATCACTAGAAGGTGTAAGAACCGAAGATCAATTAGCGAATATCTTCACTAAACCGCTAGATGAGGCTACATTTTGTAGATTGTGGAATGAGCTCAATGTGCTTGATTTTAGTAACTTCACTAAAAATTGAGCTTGTGTTGTCCCTTGCATTCATTGTATATACAACATGTTTAATTTTTGGCAATGCATATAGGGCTTGTCTAACATGGTTAAGATAACCGCCGAAAAGCGTGTGAAGAAGTTTAACCTTGGATCAAACTTGACAAGCAACTAGATTTACTTACATAGTATTGCATATACATGGATGTTGTTTTGTCGTTTTGTTCCATTTGCCCACTTATTGCCTATTTT
Source organism: Miscanthus floridulus (assembly GCF_019320115.1). NCBI lineage: Eukaryota > Viridiplantae > Streptophyta > Magnoliopsida > Poales > Poaceae > Miscanthus > Miscanthus floridulus. Next base: position 8,269,088 of record NC_089595.1, read on the forward strand.
CTTAAAAAGAATTATAGCCTAAGGCAAAATATTTTGAAAAATATGAGGGTTTGAGAGAGGTCACTCACATCAGTCCTAATTGGTGTTTATTTGGATCTTATTCAAGTTGGGACTTGATTGAGAACAGGCAGCGCGAATGAACTTTGAAGATTTGCTGGAAAAGGTCCACCGGACGCTGCTGTCCAGCGTCCGGTCAGTTCCCAGGAGGTGAACTGCTGCTGAAGGAGTGATCGGACGCTGCGTTTGTGCGTCCGGTCAGGAAGGGATCCAGTGTCCGGTCGATTGAAGGAAAAATAGGCTGTACTGACCGGACCCTGCCTGCGTCCGGTCATGGACCATCGGACGCGTCTGGTCCCGATTCCAGAGGAATTGGACCTCTCTGGAATCGACTGGACGCTGGGTGGTAGCGTCCGTTCGCTACCACTGGAGTGTCCGGTCAGTGGATCTCGCGCGATCTCAGGACTCTTTTCCGTTTCCTTTCTTGTCATGTTGGGGGACCTATTTATTTCAATCGACCATACCTTGTTGATCTATTTAGCCCCTAACCCTAATCGCCATAGCCACCGCCTTCGAGTCTCCCGCGCCGCCGTAGCTTGCCGTGACCTCCCGTGCCAGCGCCGCCATCAGCCGCGCGCCACCACTGTCCGCCCCTGCTCCGCGCCCTCGCTAGCCGCACACGCCAGCGACCCCCTCGCGCGCTCTAGCCGGACCTGTGCGTCTTCCGCGACTGTGCGCCCGGCTCCATCAGCCACTGAGCCTCTCCGCGCATCCAAGCCACCGCGCACCCTCCGTGCCAGTGCCACCATCGACTCCCCAGGCACCGAGGGTCTTTCAAGGCCATTGATCCAAGCCCTAGCCCTTCTCCTCAATTGCTTGGTAAGGCCTAATCCCTGTGTTGAATTTATCTTGCTTGTGACCTAGATCCATGGCTATGCACTGATTTCAAATCATTCAGGGCTTTCGATCTACCCTAACCCTAATCGGTTCCGAGGTTTCCCCCGCGTGACACGTCTCTCTTTTCTCGGATCACCGGTCCGTCAGGTAGCTTGCCCATCGTCTCAATTTCGTACCTACATTGCTTGCTTCCTAGGTTTTCGCATCTATTAGATATATCGTATTTATTTGTATATCTATCTATTCCATCGTGCAGCGAGTCGGTGCCGTTGAGGTTCTTATGATAGTTGGCAGTCAACTTGGAGCGAAGCTCGCGAGTAAGGATCGAGGCCAAGCCTCGGGAGTGTCAGTTTGACAGTTGATCTTCATCAGCGGTAGTTCATCCTCTTATCAGATCAGATGGCTCGCACCAAGAACGTTGGTGGTGGCCTAGGTGATGATGACCGGGGCCCTCGCCTCGCCAGCCTACAGGACCGAAGGGCAAGGCAACGAAGCAAGTGACATCCAAGAAGCGCAAGTACCCCGACGCAGAGACAGCGAGAGTAGCTATAGTCGCTGAGGCCGCAGAGCATGCTGAGAGAGGTGGTGCCCGCAGTGGTGTTGTCATAGCAGATCAGCTGGCACCCAATGCTTAGGGTAGACTGAGGGAGATTGAGCGACTTCATGGTAGTCCACCTAGGACTGTCATGATGGCAGGTCGATGTCTAGCTATTGAGGAGCCTCAGCATCAAGGGGAGTCCCAGCAGGAGCCACAGCAGCAGCCCCCACCAACAGAGCCCCAGCCAGCTCAGGACACTCAGGAGGGCCAGTAGGCTGAGGAGACCGAGCCGGCACCCAGCTATGCCGCTCTGGTCGTACCAGTGCTACAGTCCCACCGAGGCCAGCTACACAGTGCAGGGGTTCACGCCCACCGCCCAGACCACAGGGTCTGCCTCCAGTGGTACACCTTGACTTGAGGGCCGCCACAGCCAGACAGGTTCGCCAGCTGAGGTTTGTTGAGTTCGATGCGTGGTTTCCTCCAAGGAGGGATGAGAGAGCAGTTGAGGGTTTCTACACGCCACTACAGGAGGATTTCTACAACGCATAACTGAACAGTGGGGCGGTGTTCAGATCTTAGAGAGTCTGCAGTTTAGAGTCTATTATGGCAGCAGCCGGAGAGCATATCCACCCCTACTTGTCATATTTGCCAGGGCTCGCAGATCTGATTGGCCAGATAGGAGTATATGTACCATCTTGGGTTTGGTAGTTTTATGCTTCACTCTATGTTGATCCGCATCACAACTTCATTCACTTTGCATTCAACGGCATAGATTATAGGGTGATGAGTTTCAGGGCCCGAGAGATACTGAAACTATAGGATCAACCTGTCAAATTGCATGAGGTATGTTATGGATAGCAGGAGCCTCCCAGGCGTCCTCATGGAGGGTTGGTGCCCCCTACAGATCTAGTGCGACATTGCTTCAAGGAGCCCTTTGGTAAGGGGTCGAGTAGGAACCCCAGTGACCTAACTCCTACAGCTCGTGTGCTAGAGGCCATTATCAGGAGGACACTACTTCCTAGGTTGGGATACAGAGAGGGTCTAACTCGCCTACAGCTCTGGCTCCTTAATGCCCTGATGCAGCAGACCATGTTCGACATTTGGGACCTCCTTCTATCAGAGATGAAGGATACTATTGCTGAGGGCTTCAAGGGTCGTAGACAGCTTCCTTATGCACATTGGGTCACTTTCTTGATACTCAAGTGTGTGCAGGTCAGGACCCTAAGATGGTTGCAGAGTACAAGGCTGCCACCACAGAGTTTCCCGCATATAACATGGCACAGAGGATCAGGCACAGCACTCCATAGGCACCCGCTCAGCCCAGTCGTCGTCCAGATGTTCTAGAGTCAGCAGCTCAGTAGGACAAGATCATTAGAGGCATAGCCACTATAGAGGAGGAGGAGCTTGAGGCACAGCAGGGGATGACCGAGTCCAGTGATAGTTCAGATGATGACTATCTACCAATTCCTCAGATGCCTCCACGTAGACATGATGCAGAGGCCAACAGTTCTAGCTCAGCTCCACCAGCACCGTAGATAGACCCCGCTTTGATTGCCATTCTTGAGCGGATGTAGCAGGATTAGGCACGACAGGCACAGGAGACTGCTGCCAACTTCGCACAGTTCTAGGCTTGTCAGGACGAGTTCTAGAGGCAGCAGCAGCTCCTCCAGCAGCAGCAGCAGATGCATTAGCAGCAGATACTCATGCAGCAACAACTTATGGGTTTTATGCAGCATGTAGTGATAGCACTTGGGGCCCACTGCCACAGCCTTCGCCCTAGCTTGCTCAGCCTGCCTCCACCACGACGACTCCAGCTATATAGCCTAGTGGGCTTCAGAGTCAGGGACTGCCTCTAGCTCCATTTGCTTCACCCACAGTTTAGGTGTCCCAGTGGTTGTCATCACCCATGGTTGCCCCGCAGTTCACTCCATATCACACGGGTTTCTCACCGGAGCAGTCACCCTCGCTATTTGTGCCTAACACGTCAGTCTCCAGGAGTCTTGGAGCATCTTTCAGCGAGTTAACCGGCATGCCTACACCGCCTCATATGCATACCGCCGGTCCTTCTACAGCAGCCCTAGTCGCAGTGACTACTCAGAGGCTCCCCTCGTTTGTCACCTCTTCAGATCATACGACAGACGTACTAGCAGCTTCACAGGCAGCACCTGCCCCAGCTCAGACCTAGACCGCTTCAGCCACACTTCCTACTACAGAGGGTCAGTCTGTTCAGAGTTTAGGGTCAGATGATGATGGTGCCCAGTTCTAGCTTGCTCCACATACTTCAGCGCCCGACTCATCCGCTACAGCCCTACCGACCGACCCTTAGGTTTTGGTGTTTGACGCCAAAGGGGGAGAGGGTTCGAGTATGTAGACTCAGGGGGAGCGACTTTTAGGGGGAGCTAGTTATCTAGTATTAGCTTATTATATACATTTGTACTTTTATCTGTGTGATACACTATTACTATTATGCATTCGTGTGTTACTTTCATGCATACTATTATATCTATGTGATAGTGCTATCTACGTAATTGTGATATATGACATGTGTGCTCGCTACTTTACATTATTTATATGTCATATCACTTGTGTTATGCTCATTTGCCTTTGCTTCCGCGTTTATACTTCGATGCAAATGAGCTTTGTTACTCGTGCTCATGCTTAATTCATATCCTTTGAGTACATTGTGTTGGCTTGGGTCATATAAGCTTGACTAACACTTTTGTTCTTATCGACAAAAGCTTATATGAACCAAGCCCGTCAAAAACCTCACTCTTTCACATACTCGAGGTGGTATTGTCATCAATCACCAAAAATGGGGAGATTAAAAGTATCTAGGCCCCTAGTTGGGTTTCGGTGATTAATGACGATACAAGATTACTATGACTAATGTGTGTTTTGCAGAGGCAATTAAGTTAGGTCATGGTAATGGAGATCGATTAGGCAATCAAAGTTGTCATGCCCTACAATGGAAATCATTTCAATTTTCAAAGGATGGACGACAAGGTTAAGGATGACTAGTTCTAAGTGTCGATTGAAGATTGGAGAGACACTTAGAGTAGTTTAGGACTTTGTTTTTCCTTTGGCCATACTATTAAGGGGGGTATGGACGGGTAGCTTGACCTAGTTGAGTCTAGTGAGTTAGGTGTGGTGCACACTTGTTAAAACTAGCTCTAGGTAGCTCCTACGAATGCCTAAGATCCTTTGGAGCAAACTTCATTCACATATGATCGAGAGTTGAAAGTGAATGGAGGATCAAATGCTGACTGGACGCTGGCCCCGGTGCGACCGGACACTGGCCGCAGGGTCCGGTCAGTTCATTTGATCAGCTATCTACGTTCGGTGCGACCAGACGCTGAAGAGGTCAAGTGACCGGACGCTGAAAGGCAGCATCCGGTCGACTCCAGTAAGGTTCTAGAGAAGGGAATCTGCGACCGGACGTGTCCGGTCAGTACTGACCGGACCATGAGGGTTCAGCGTCCGATCGAGTCCAGTGAGGTTCCAGTAAGGGTTTAATGTGACCGGACACGTCCGGTCAACACATTTTCACTGGTTCACGAGTTGAACTGACCGGAGCGTCCGGTCAACACGACCGGAGCGTCCGGTCACCCCGCAGAAGCTCATAACGGTTCATTTTTCAGTCTGCCTTATAAATAGAAGCTCCACTCGTGTGTGGAGTCACTTTTGCTCATTCCAACAGCTGAGAAACACGTTTGTGAGTGCCAAGAAGAGGAAGGTCCTAGTGAGGTGATTGAGATTTGAGAATCCAAGAGAGTAGCCTCATTAGTGAATCAAGAGTAGTCAAGTGTGCATCCATCTTCTCATTAGGCTTTGCATGGTCAAGTGAGAGTTCGTGCTTGTTACTCTTGGTGATCGCCATCACCTAGATGGCTTGGTAGTGATTGGGAGCTTGGTGATCACCCGGCGGAGCTTGTGGGTGACCCAACTCAAGTTGTGAGTGACTTTGGGTGATTCACCGCGACGGAGTGTCGAAGAATCAACCCATAGAGAGCACTTGATCCTTGCACGGATCAAGAGGGAGCTACACCCTTGCGTGGGTGCTCCAACGAAGACTAGTGGGGAGTGGCGACTCTCCGATACCTCGGCAAAACATCACCGCGTTCCTCTCTCTCTTTACTTTGAGCATTTACTTTGAGTATTTACTTTGAGCAATTCAATACTTGTCTTTACATTCATAGAATTGCCATGCTAGAGTAAGTTTGGAACATAGGTTGCAAGTCCTTTGTGCATTAATTTGATAGAAACACTTTTCTAGGCACAAGGGGTTAATTGGGCTATCCATAGGATTTGATTATTGCAAAAAAAATTAGAATTAGCCCAATTCACCCCCCCCTCTTGGGCATCTTGATCCTTTCAGGGTCTTCTTTGTTCGAGAACCATTGGACCCGAGGCTTAACATACATGTATGTTAAGATCTCGTCAGGAGCCCCCGAGCCCTTCGTGGCCTCACCTGGCGTTATGGCGACGAAGGGCTGAATTCAATCTTCTGGTGATTGGACCCTCCTTAGTGGGGATGGCTTCCATTGGCGAGAGTGTTGTGCCCTGCTTGGGGCCTTCTTCTCCAGTGTGATGGATGGAGCTATGCTGTCGAGGCTGAGCGAAGATGGTGTTCCCTTCGCGAGTCTATGTCGCACGGGTCTTTGATTTGAGCGAGAGCCCGACGAACTCGTCTAGGAGTCACCGACTGTTGGCCCAGGGGCGCCCTCCTTTCTAATCAGAGCCTACCGTGGGCCAGGTGATCAAGAGTGCTAGGGTTTGCCTTGGGGCCATCTAATCATTTAGAGCTTCGCGCCCTTCTAAAGGCTGTGATAGCAGGTCCCGATCCTCTCAAGCTGGCCTTCTGGGGCCGACCCTCTGCAGCCATAGATCGGGGAAGTGGGAGCACACCAGGGCTCGGACAAAGGCCCTTGTTGGGCCTACCACTCAGTGACTCCCGACCCAACTCTAGGGAGTTGGTTGGTTTTTTGAGGGATGCGCCACCCGAGCGCTCGTCGATCGGGGGCTCGGGCTGCTCTATTTGGAGAGCAGGCGCAGCCCCTGAGGCAATTGTGGGGCCTCCTTGCCAGCAGAAGGAGCGGCTTCTGGGAACGTCTCGTTCACTGACATCTTGCGCAGGCGGTTGATGGCATCTGGGTCATCGTGCCTGGTGGTGGAGTTAAGGCGTGCACCTCCGCGCCATCCTGTCTCGTCTGGGAGATGCGATGTCGAGGCCACATGGAGCAGATCTGGTGGGGGAGGAGCTACGGCGCTTGGCGCGCATGGATTCGGGTCGTCGATGGCAGCAGGTGGGCCCTGGGGGAGGCGGATCCCCCAAGTCCTGCGAAGAGGCGTGCACAGAGTGGGCGGCGTGCGTGGCTCGACTCAACAGGGTCGGGCTGATTGGGAGGCGGCGGTTCACCTCCGTCTCGGGCTTGGCAACCGCCGCCGTGCTGTACGATCGTGCATGGGATCATGGGAGCGCGGCGGCCACTGTTTGTGGAGTACAAAAGTGAAGACGAAAAGTCGAAGAGGGAGAGTTACCTTCTGTTTCCGGTGAGAGCTTCCTTTTTCCACAACCTCCTCTTCTCTTGCTCCCGCATGCTCGCTCATTGCCGCTTGCTTCCCCCTTCGTCCCCATGGTGGAATGGGGACCATCCGGGGTCACTGTTGATGGTAGTTAACAACCAACTTAAACCGTCAATTAAACATACATAAGGGCATAAATACAATCACCAATAAAGGTTTAGGGGTTTAAACTAATAAATTTCATAAGTTTTGGTGAATCTATGTTTCTAGCAGGGTTTAATAAAAAAACCGCCAAGGAGGACCTAATCGTCAAACAAAAATACGGAGTTCCGCCGTGGTACCTACGTGGGAAGACTCTAGAAGGGTCTAGAAGCCACGTCACTGAAGTGGAGGGCCACCCCCTGACAGGTGGGGCCACCTAGCCTACAGGTGGGCCCGCCCAGCCCCTAGTCCCACCTGTCAGCCAGCTTCGTATGTCGGTCTCCCACCGCCTTTGAGAATGCATCTAGGCCGTTGCTTAAGTCGGTTTGATCCAAGGGCTCACGTTGGACCCTCAGAGCTATATAATCCAGCCCCTGCCTCCCCTAGGAATCAGAAGTTATCAAGTCATTTGAGAAGATAGAAACCCTAATCTCCTCAGAGCTCCTCCTCCTTCATAGCATAGCTAGTTAGGATAGATCTAGAAGGGAGGCAAGCAGGACTTCGCTTGGATTCCTGATCTTGTCACGAGTGTGGTTCGGCATAAACTTTGTACCCCTCTCTCTTTTGTTTCACCATTATTTTTATATGCTAGTTACAATTGTTATGACAATCTCAATATTCATCTTATTCATATTCTTCATTATGATGTTCATCGTCTACTTTGATTATATGCTTAGTATACCTAGTTTATCTTTATGTTTATGCATAAGTTCGTATAGCGCTCACTCTAGGGTACCATGGGTGGGTGGTCGACATTGTGTAAGTGTGGTGCTTATACGTTGTTTACCTACGAATACACCATATATTCTAGGTCATGTGGTAGATCGCGGATGTGACACTCTCGTTGAGTCCTTTATAGTCCACTCCCCGAATATAGGCGCACGTAGGGTCTGATTATGAAGGTAGAACGAGCTCTACCCTCAATCTTCCTTAGTAATATCCCTTTTGTGTAGATATGATGATGATCTTAGTCATGATTATTAGGTGTAATTGAACTAATCAAATGTATGCTTTCACTTGTAGTAAAGGATGATTTAGGAATTATTCCTCTAATATTCTACCTGACCATGCTAATGCCATAGAAAGGAGTGCTCTGAGTGACTTATCATTATCATTACTTATTATATATATCTCTTATCCTATGACTTACCCCTGTAGTGAGTAGAGTCACCGTGCTACTGTGCACATGCGAGGGCCTCCACACGAGGGTCCGGAGGGGTGTGGGTTTGTAGAGACTTCGCTACCATCGACGGCTGTCTTGGAGCGTCCACCATAGCGCACACCCGGGACAGAGGGTGGCTAGGTGCCATGTCACCGATGCTGGAGCCATCGCTCTCAACCTCGTCATCCACGAGGTCGTGGAAAGAGGCGGGAGCGTAGCTCGCCATCCCCATGAATTCGGATGTGAGAGGGGGTGGCGTCAGCATCTTTCGGAGCCCCCGTGCGTCCGCGTTCGTGGGGGACGCGAAGCCGTAGAGGAACCGGTCGCATGACGGTTGCGGTAGGGACAACGGGGTCCCTCTAGAGGATCGGCGGAAGATAGTAAATAGCGAGTAAAGAACAAAGCGTACTTTACTCACAGTGGGGTTTGAGCCCAGCGTGAGCTCGGAGCGAAGCGTAGGCGTCTCGTTGTTGACATCGTCGGGTGGTCCGGAGCTGACGGAGGGCGCTCCTCCTTCGACAGGCGTCGGGACAGGTGCCTCCTCGTGGAGGCGAAGTACGCCAAGCTGGTCAGCGACGAAGTCCAGGCTTCTGAAGAGAAAGGTCTAGGATGGTTCGAAGACGGAAGGAACCCACCTCCCAATAGGTGGGAGCGTGGGAAACTCTAGCGAGCCAAAGCAAATTGTATCGCTTGAGCCCGTCATGACGAAGATGGTGGAAAGGTGGGCCATCCGATGACCAAAAGCGTGAACGCACGACGTCCTCCCCACGGACGACGTCAACTGTCGGTGCGAAAAGTGACCAACAAGTAAATATTTATAGTTTTGCCGTGCATTGTGATCGGATGTGGCCTAGCACTCAATGACACAGGTTTTATGCTGGTTCAGGCAACGTGCCCTACGTCCAGTTTGAGTCGGTCGGTGACTTTATTCCTGAGCCCAGCTGCTCGAAGTTTGCTGTGGGATTACAAACGAGTGGGAGTAAGATGGGGGGTGTACGATGTCTAGTCGGACTCTGGACCGAAGGGCCGAGAGTGACGGGAGCTCCTACGTGTGCTAAGTGTTCGAACATGTGCTCTGTGTAGCTTTAGAGTGTCTAAAGCTAGCAGAGAGTGAATCGGAATGATCCGTCTATTGTTGTTCGAATCGATCATCTTGAATTGATCGTCCCTATTGGGAGAGAGTGCATCCCCTTTTATAGATGAAGGGGACGACCTTACAAGTGAGAGAGAGAGAGTGTGTGTGTGTGTGTGTGAGCTACCTAGTCTTGTTGTCCACGGCGTCGGGTACAAGATGGTTTGTCGGCGCCCACAACACTGTTTATGTCAGATGCATGTGGGTGGCTTTACCGTGTTCGCCTGGTAAAGAAATTGATGGCGCCCACAACACTGTAGGGCAAACGTCGGCGCCACAACACTGTTTGGGTTCTGACATGCCTAGAAGGTTGCAGAGCACCCTTCTGACATGTCCTGACAGTACTGTCCTGCAGGTGTGCAAGGTACAATCCTTGGTATTGCGGTTGACTTGAGCGTCCTGCCTTATCTGCTCTGTCTGACTTCTTGGGTCCATACCGAGCGGGCGTCCCTGGTCGGTTGTTCCCTGTCGACTCCGACTGCGTCGGTCGGAGTCGGAAGTTGTAAGCAGAGGTGTGGCGTCTCTTCGGTTGGAGAAGCGGATCGAAGTCGGAGGCGAGCGTCGTCTCTCCGGTCGGAGAGGTGGGTCGGAGTTGGAAGCGAGCATTGTCTCTCCGGTCAGAGAGGCGGGTCGGAGTTGGAAGCGAGCGTCGTCTCTCCGGTCGGAGAGGCAAGTCAGAGTCGGAAGCGAGCATCGTCTCTCCGGTCGGAGGTGAGCATCATCTCTTTCTTGGCCAGGCCTTCCGGTCGGAGACTGGGTCGCTCTTCTGGCCTGTCGGAGGTATCTGGGCCGGCCCAGGAGTCGCGCGTCGTTCGCAACGTCGTCTGCTGGGCCAAGCCTTTACTGGGAAGCAGGCCCATTAGAAACCCCGGGTTTATGAACCCGACACACATGATGTCCTGAACTGAAAATTGTACTTGAAGGAATAAACATATATTAGATAAGCTGAAATTGCTTCTCTAGATCATGAAAAGGACGTGCACATACCACAAGATTTGCGTGCTCCTAACCTGCTTTAACTGCACAGAACAAAAACAAAAGTGAGCTGGAGCCCCTTGTTTTTATACAAACTAGTATAATGCCCGTGCTAACGCTACAGTGTTATTTGGTAATACAAATCAAACAACAAAAACTGATTACCTGAATAATACTTAGTTTCAAAAGATCTAAATCCAATATTACTACAGGAACGCCCACCTCTTTGCCAAAGAGAGCTATTTATTATTGCGGATTCAACAATATCATTACAAAACAAGACTCTTTGACATGACTTGCAAAACATGCGTGTTCATGCACAACATTATTTCGCTCCACTCCGAACTTCTCAATTCTTGAGCTTTGCAGCTACCGGCCTTTCTGCTGAGCTCATGGGCGATCGATACCACCAAGGAGCGATCAAGTTGTATTTGCACGTGTCAACAAAAGAAAAAAAATCATGAGCTGTCAGACTCAAGCATGCTGCAGCTTCTGTTTCTGCTTCTATCGAATCCCCTCCAAGCATGCTGCAGCTTCTGCTTCCTCAACATCCCTGCAGTGTTACCCAGTTAATTTTGGTTGCCCATCTCTTATCTCTAGACTATAGGACACTATTACACTCAATACCAGCCAGATAAGCATAAAGAAAATAGAGATTACTTCACTCAATACCCACCTGCCTTAAATTTAGTCGAAAACACATTGAAGCAAAAGCTAAATTAGTCCGGAGAGTACCAGCAAACAATCTTACACGTCTGCAGTGATATCCACAGCAGCTAAAGAGGCAAATTGCCGGATCCGTAAAATCCGCATGGTTAAAAAATTAGCTACAGATTGCAGATACAGATAGCGAAGGGAAGTGATTTGATTGATAGGGGGCACCGGTGAGAGGAAGATGTGGGCCGGTAGAAAATTTATTGGTGACAAAAAGACTATGGAAGAGGGCAACGCGAGGTAATTGATCGGCAGGAACTCATAAGACTTGTAACATGATGATTGAAACTGGTTGATATAAAAAAGGAACACCTTGATTTAACCATAATTCTCAAAATGTAACCATTCTAGATGGGCATAATCTAACAAATAAGTCATGAGCATACAATCGGCACCCAGAAAACTCACCCTCAATATGGCGGCAGGTGTGATTAGTTGCATGCTGCTAGTGTCTGCCTCCACCATGAATGTATTCTTCAACCTCGCGTGATCATTCTCCACTAAGTGTCTCTCACCCAACAACTAACAAAATTGAAGTTAAAAAAAACACCTAATAAAATTGTCATAAGAACTAATGCGGTATTGTTTTGAAAACCTTAACGAAACGCTTGAGCTATTTTTCAACAATGGAATAGCATTTTCCTCTCACAATATTTCTTCATAAACATCAGCATAAGCCAACAGGGTAACAACACCAGTGCAATCGGAATGTAATTGGATTTGAGTTCCAAAATAATAATTATCGGCTGACTGAAGCACACTGCATATGCAACCATGCACACGGCAAAACCGGGCTGGATCGGATAAGGTTGGCGGCGCAGGGGCGAGTTGCGTTTTTGTGTTGGTGGGATGTCCTCTCAGATGGTGTGAGATCCCATGTCTTCATTTGAGATGGGGGGTGTTGCTAGTTGCTACTAGTTGCTCCTTCATCTCAAGACACATAGACACGTGTTATATCTTATATCCATTCCCAGATTCCCTGATGAGTCTTTCCGTGCGATGACATCAGGCTACGCAAGCATGCACTTTTCATTCTCAAGACGTACACATGCTCTCAGCTCTCGACCGATGGACCGGTGTGCTCTGTTTTGCATTGGGATCGCTTGACATGCACCGTGTTCCAGTGACATGGCCGGTATTATCGGCCGCTAGCTCATGACCCGTGTGTTCCCTTGAGTTCTATTGAGATGCACTGAGTTCCCGTGAGATCTCTCAGTGGTGCGACCGCCGGCTATAGCTGCTGCAGATTGCCGATGCATGGCCTATAAATATATATGCACGGTGTACGTACTACTAGACAACCGGAAACACGAACTCGATCGAGCATTGTGTAGTAACAACACAGCCAACAACAGCTCCATATAGTTTGGTCTGTGCGTTTGTTTTTGTTCAGAGCTAGCTAATTAAGCTATGTGATGCCTTCTTCTTTCTTGCATGCATCGACCTTACCCTAGCTTTTCTCTCCTTGTGATCTCTGTTTCAATTCAGGACGACGACGACGGATCATCGGATCGAGGTAGCGCAACAAATTAAAGCCAAAGGAGCGGTCATGGCTGTGTGGGAGAACGGGTTGGGTGTCGTTGCTTCCATTCTCCAGATCATGGGCGTCAACGTGGTGATGGTGCTGCTCCTCGTCGCCGGCGCGCTCTGTCTGCGCTCCTGCAAGGTCGAGTGTGCCGCGCTCAAGCAACGCGCGTCGGAGTTCGAGGCCCTCGCTCGCTTGCCTACCGGCAATCGTGCTGAGGAGGCGATGAGGGCGACGGGCCTGTGGGAGGAGGCCGTGCTGGCAGTCCAGGCCGCAAACCACCTCGTGGAGGCGTACAACAGCAGCTCCATCTTGGACGTCGTCTGCAACAGCAGCTGCATGGAGAGGGAGATGAACGAGATGCGCCGCCGCGTCAGCAACTGCTACAAGCTCGCCGTCGGCATACACGCCGGCGTAGCCGTCAGCTCCATCATCGGCCATGCAGGCCAAACACGGTAGACGGAAAATCATCATGTGTGTAATAAGAAAATGTGCTGTACTCTTTTTTTCCCCTCGTAGGGGGAGGGAGGGTTTTTTTTAATGAGGCAAGCACATTTGTAATAAACAAAACACATGATGAATAATAAATTTTTATCTTTTTCTCCCCCTAAAAAACTATTTTTTTTGGAACTCCTAAAAAAACTATTACTACATCGCAAATGGTTCGTATAATAATAAAAAGAACAAAGCAAAATGTTTGACGTTTGGAAATGGTGTCACGAGGAGTCCAGCCTTGGGCTGTAAACTGTAAAGCCCACGGCGTATTCTCTCAGAGCTCCGGCCCAGAAAACCACGACCCACCAGGTCCGGAAGCACTTTCCTCTCCTCCCTCGCCGCCTCTGGTCTCTCCGTCCACAGACGGTCAACGGTGTTCTCGTGTAGCAAGGTTCTCCTCCTCCTGAGTTTCCTCTCACGCGGTGAGCTTCTCAGATCTTGGCAACAGAAGAAGTGAGGAGATCGATGATGGCGTTCGGGGAAGGGAGGATTGCTGGAGTCTGTGTAGGAGCTGCACCATAGGCGACTTGACGAAGGGAAGATCAACTATGTGCGACGGCGAAGGGGCAGGTCGACAACGTGCTTCTTTTTTTCACTCTGTGACGGAAGGTATGCAACCAAAATCCTCTTCTGTAGGTCAAATAATCTCGTGGTAGGGGTGGATTGGTTTTTGTTCGTCATTCACCCTGCTGTTAGGCGTGGGTTTTGTGCAAATTTCGTGGATCCGGTTAGCAGTCCTTTTAACAGAATCGATCATTCGGCCGTGGTATGATGTGTTCATGTGCACACATGTATGTCATCTAGCTAGCCTTTTTGTAGGAGTATTACGGTTCTGTTGACTTCCAAATGCAGCTTCGCTTTGATCTAACACTGTCTCCCACGAAATTTTGGGGTTTCGGCGGTTGTTGAGGTGAATATGAAAACTCCCAAATTTCTGATATAGTTTAGATCGAAGGAGAAGATGATTCTTCATCTTTAGGAAATTACTTGTTAGTCAGGTGTAGGTGCGAATGCTTGTTTTAATGAACCGAGGATGGAAAGCATGTTAAGGTCTATGTGATTTTGTTATTTCTGGTTCTAATATTCTGTATAGGTTCATTCCAAGAGCCACACTGTATTCTGTATAGGTCCTTTTGTTTTTGGGATTCCATGGTTTAGTTTGACAGATTGTGTAGTCATGACTAGAACTGTACTAGCAATTAAAGTGCCACATCATTGTGCAACTCCCAATTTGTGCATCCTTATTCCTAGTGTTCCTTTTGTTCATGCTCAGATCGTTTCAGTTGCAAATTGACACCGGTAATCTTATTCATGACACATGTGCTTTGTTTTATGTGTTTCCAAATTTTAATGCAATGTTTGTTTACCACTATATGCTGAATCTGTAGTCTACGAACATGAGCTTTGGCGGTTATCGCCCGACACGAAAAGTTATTTATTTGGTGGTTAGAACATTTCCTTGTCCGTGTGACAAGTTTTCCTTGGCAGCCTAGGAAATGATCCTTGGGGGGCTAAAACCACCAAGGAAATGTATTTCCCTTGCCTATTCTTGGCGGACTTTGCTCGACGGTTTCCTGCCATTAGCTATTTCCTTAGCAGTTTTGGTGGTTGCCTTGGTGTTTTACAGCCCTCAAGGTAATTCGTTTTCCTGGTAGTGCGTCCATTCCAATTGAAGCATGTGAGTTGGAGTAGCCGAGCTCATTAATGAGTAACAATGCTCTAGGATTTAGAAAATAGCCATTACCTTGGAGGTTTACGAGCCCCCAAGAAAAATTAATTACTTGGCGGTTGTAACATTTCTTTCTCCGTATGACAAAGTAGATGTGGCCCTATTTACTTCTCTTCTGTAGCTCAAATAGTCTGGTGATAGAGGTGGATTGATTTTTGTTCATCTTTTATCCTGTTGTTATGTGTTGGTTTTGTGCAAATTTCATGGACCTGGTTAGCAGACCTTTTAACAGAATCGATTGGTTGGGGGTGGTATGATGTGTTCATGTGCACACATGTATGTAATTTACTAGGTAGATGTTGTCTACATTATGGTTTTATCAACTCCAGATGCTGCTTTGCTTTGAGCTAGCACTGCCTCCCATGAACTCTTTGGGGTTGATATTAATCTGAAAGCTCTCGAGTTTTTGATAGATACATATACCTTAGATCAAAAAAGAAAATGATTCTTGAATCTTTATCTTTTAGGAGACTACTTGTTAGTCAGGTCTGGGTGCTAATGTCTATGTTAATACATCTATCTGATGACGGAAAATGTTAATGTTTATGTGATTTTGTTATTTCTGGTTTTATCTGAGGACAGAAAATGTGTTGACTACCAGTCAGCTCCAGGATTAAGGAAACAGCTATTACTTTGGCGGTTACCAGCCCGGCAGCCCCCAAGAAAACTTGTTTACTTGGTGGTTCTAACATTTCCTTGTCCGTATGGCAAACTAGATGTGGCCCTATTTTCCTTGGCAGCCAAGGAAATCTATTTCCTTTGCTCTCTATTCTTGGCAGTTTCCCACCATAATAAAGCTATTTCCTTGGTGGTTTACAGCCCTCAAGGCAATTCAGTTTCCTGGTAGTCTGTGTTCATTCCAATTGAACCATCTGAGTAGGAATAGCCGAGCTCATTAATTAGTAAATGTATAATTCTGAAATTCCTGAAATTTCGGGGTTGTGGTTTACTTTATCTGAACCCTGGTTTTAGGTTCACGAATGTATGGGCTATGCAATAAGTGAACTAGGGTACCTTTCTGTTTTAGGTTAAACCAGTGTGCTTTAACTGATTATGCAGACAAAATGAGATTTTCTTTATTTTCTTAGTACTAAATAATATGTTTCATACTTTTTCTCATTAAGGGAACTTGTCAAGCAGAGAATATGGAGCACACTAGCTGAATGCCAAAACAAATTACTTTACGATTATGTCATACAGCCACCATTTCACTCAACCAACATCAAGTGTTAAAGGGAACCGAGCAGCGCTCGGATGGCTAGCACAGCCGGTGGGCATGATTAGCTCGTGAACAGTACGCGTCAGATTAGATTAGATTGTTTGGTTTGTTAGAAAAGGGATAAGTTAGATTGATTCGGTTAGGATATTCCTTCGGGGTCAAGTAAGTTGTCTCTATAAAAAGGACCGTCATGTATCAATTAGAGTCAAGCAAGAAGAAACCCTAATATAGTCCCCGAGGAAAAGGGCGGCTATCCGGGGTCTCTCTGCTAATCCATCAACCGTAGACAATCCATAACACTTTGCCTCTTTAGTCACCTTGAACCCCAACATCGCTAACCAAGCATGTAACATCGACTCAGTACTGAAAAAGAAGTCATGCTATAGAAGAACCATACTTGTTGAAATATGAGTACGACCACTATGAATTTCATCATTATTAAAAGATTTACAATTGCGTCCAAACTAAGAGCCCATGTCAAGTCACATGAAAAGGTATACTGCTATTGTGCTTAAACTTTGTACCCATCATTCAGGTGCACTTGCCCTTGTGGTTGCTTGTTTGCAATGTTTACATTTTATATCTAAGTTACATCCTAAGTCAGTAAAAATGGTCAGTAAAAGATTCTCTTAACCAACTATTTTCTACACTGGTGCTAGCATGCCAAGCTGTATTGCAGTATTGCTCAGTGCTGCTGCTCATTTTTTGTTCGTCTGTTGTATGTTGTGCTTATGCTATGCCTATGATTCTTTGTTATCAGCCTATGAGCCTCCTTGTAGATGCCTTCTTTCGTTCTATGGTACTTATGGAATTATAAAGATCTAAGGATGAAGGTTACATCGACAAACAATTCTTCCTATGCATTTATTTTTTATATCAGGTGAAGGGTATTTCAAAACTCTGGTTATTTTCTGTGGGTGAACATAGGACTATAGAAACAGCTTTGTCCCTGACATCCAGGTCCGTGGAGAGATTTTTTTTGGACTATTCAGCAAGTATAACTGATTAACTGCATATAGCAGTTATACAGAGGAAAACTCCGGTTGCAACACATCTAGTATGTCAGGTTAATCTCATACTATTTTGTAACACAGCTAAAACTGACTGAATAATTATCTTTTTAATTTCACGTTACTTTGTAAATTCACTTGCTAATATGAATTGCTTACTCTTTCAATGTGTTAATACAAAGTTTGCATACACCCATGGTCTTTGGAAAGATTTTGTGACTTTTCTACAAGTTTAACTGATTAACTGTATTACAGTTGCGCAAGTAAAAAAAATCAGGTTGCAATAAAATGCAGCACTCCTAACTAGTCAGATTATGTGCTGCTGCTCGTTTTATGTCCTTCTATTGTGAGTTGTGCTTATGCTATAATTCTTTGTTATCAGCCTATGAGTATATGTGTAGATGCCTTCTTTCATTCTATGTCAATTGTGGAATTATAAAGACATCTAAGGATGAACGTTACATCAATAAACAAGTCCTTCCTATGTATTTATTTTTTTTTATATCAGGTGAAGGGTATCTCAAAACTCTGGTCATTATGTTATCTGTGGGTGAACATAGGACTACAGAGCAGCTTTCTCCCTAACATTCAGGGTCTTTGGAGAGATTTTTTGTACTATTCAGCCAGTATAACTGATTAACTTCATATAGCAGTTATACACAGAGGAAAACTCCAGTTGCAATAAGTCGTAGTACATCTAGTTTGTCAGGTTAATCTCACACCAATGTCTAATATAGCTAAAACTGACTAAATTATTATCTTTGTAAGTTCGTGTTACTTTGTAAATTCACGCTTGCTAATATGAATTTTGCTTACTCTTTTAACGTGTTAATACAAAGTTTGCATACACCCATGGTCTTTTGGAAAGATTTTGTGATTTTTCTGCATGTTTAACTGATTATTGTATGTTACAATTGCACAGGTAAAAAAAAAATCTCAGGTTGCAATAAAATGCAGCAGCTCTAACTGGTCAGATTCATGTCATATTGATTTAATATAACTAAACCAACTAAATAGTCATTCTTCAAAAGTTCCATAGCGTGTTATTGTAAATTTTGTAGTTATTAATACGACCTTTACATACTCTTCCCATGTGTAATTGATTCTGTCTATTGGATCATGGTGCAGACTGGAATTTCTGTTGCAGTGCAACATGTGCCACCAGCAGGAAAACCGCATGTAGCACCAAAGCCTTGACTCCAGCAACAACAAGCTGTGCTGATCGGTGATCACCCATATGTGTCTGTCCCTTTTTTTTTCTCGAGGACGCACTTAGCACGTGTTTTTTTTTTTTGACCGAAGCAGGGGAATTCCCCACCTATATTTTTTTCTTTTTCAATTAAATGAAAGAATATGAAGTACAAAGGGTACAGAGCGAAAGAAAAACAACAGTTACAAGGCATCTAGGCAAAAAACAAAAGTTGCATTACAAATAATTCTCTCTCCAAGAATTGAGAGTGTTCTGTCTTGCTGGCTTGGCCTTGAGGCACACAAGGCCAAGTTCATTTTTGAACTGTCTTTTCCATATGTTAATGTTGATCTGTCCATTGTCAAAAATGACTCCATTTCTGGTCATCCAAATGGTCCAGCAAGCAGTGATGAAGATCTCTCTAAAAATGGGACTCCCAAAAGCTGACCTGGCTTCTATTACCATATCCAAAGGTTGTAGGTTCAGATTCCAGTCAATTGGGATGGAATTCCAGCGAGACTTACCGAAGGCACACTTCGAGAGAAGATGAAAGCTCGTTTCTTCATGTCCTTCGTTGCATAAAACACAATTATAGTCCTCAACTTTCATATTCTTTCTTAAGGGCGTACCCAGTGCAGAGAGCTCCCGCTCTATGCGGGGTCTGGGGAAGGGTGTTAGTGGCAAGCCTTACTCTCGCCTGTGCAATGCGAGGAGACTACGACTCGAACCCGGGACCTTTCGGTCACAGACGGTAAGACTCTACCGCTTGCCATATTCGTCCTTCTCAAAAAGATTTCTTATGTTCAATCTGTAAGAAGTAACCAAAAGAAGAATTTGTGTTTACCCAAATTACTAGAAGCCCAAAGCCAAGAGAACAGTGGAGAGGCTTCAGTATGTCCAATTAACACACTGTAGATTTTCTTGCTGCTGGTATTTTCATCCCCTAGCTTTTCATGCACGAGTCCCTGAGTTTCTGCCAACTGAGTTGCAGCTAGTTGAGAAAGGGGCAGGCTGAGCATTTTGTCAACATCTTGATCTCTAAAGTATATGATTGAACATTTTGTTTTTTTTTGGCGAATGACAAAAGCTGGGGGTAATGATCTTTCAGATCCTCACCTGCTTAGCACGTGTTTCATTAAGGAGAAGATAGAGTTTGATACAAAAAGCGGCTGACCGAACGAGAGGCGGCGAGTCGCCGTCATCAAACGGCCAGTCCCAGCACCGCATACGTTGCGCCGAGCACAAGAGGTTGTGATTACGTAAGAGGTTTGCGCGAATGAACTACTAACACAACGATCCTATCCAGGTGTTGCGAGCAGTGGCAACAGTGCCCGGAAACCAGCAGCGGCGAAGAGCTTCCCTCTTCCAAGACCGAGAGCAACAGCTGCAGCGCGGAGATTGCTTCCTTATGGAACAACCTCCGGTTCCTCTCCTTCCACAAAGACGACTAGACGAGGCGATCAGCATGACCACGGAATCGAACCCCTCCTCTTGAATTCGTGTGGAACTCGTGTTCTAGCATTTTGCCACCAGGTTCACCTGTCCCTATGAAGTATACATTCACAATTACAAATTGAACCTTCTTTCCAAAAAACTCAGCACCCTGAACACGGTCGAGGGAAATGGTAAGGTCAGTGCTTCTGCTGGTCAGCATGCTGCGAATGAACAGACCAAGATGATAATGTCAGGAACCAGTGGCCAGGTAATGTTACGTACCAAGATGATAATGAAGACACAACATTCATTGAAGATGGCCGGAGATATTGCAACAACGCTGATGATGAGGAAACACCGAATGAAGATTGACCTTTATTTAGGTTTGGACATGTAGATAGATGTGGGTGGTTTGCTCTGTTTTAGTTTCTGCACAGCTCTAAATCAGTGCAGTAACCATCGGTAGTAATTGGCTGAGATGGTTGCATCGATGTATTGTACTCTGTTATCTGATCCTAAATATTGACTTCCCTATGTTCCATAGTGGCTAATTTGCTACATCTATGTTAGATGGTTGGAATCTGTTTTCCGCATAAATTTTCATTTGAAACGCTACTCACCTCATCATTTTATTTGATGCATTACCCATCCATGCAGGCGTGCAGATTAACAATGAACAACTACATTCTACTTATTTTTCTGGCAAATCACACGAACGGATCCAGTGGAAACACCTAAGCCCAGGAAGAAAATGGCAGCCTGTTCGACGGTCGTAAATGATCGTGGATTATAAGCTGGAACATTATTTTTCTCTCACACCAAACCAGCCAAACCAGCCAGCAGTAAAAAATCAACGATCGTTTACGGCCTGCCGAAGAGGTTGTGGGTCGAGCCAGCTCGTGATGGCGAGGTTGGCACCCTGGTGGATGCGATGAAAGAAGCCGCGCCTTTGTTGTGCGTGTGGCTCTACCCGCCTTTCATGGGGTCCTCCCATTCCAGCAGCTCCTTAGCACAGTGGTGGATTTAGGATTTTAATTATGGGGTCCGGACCTAATTGATATAATTCCCTAACGATATATAGTACAATGGCCAAAATAACGATAAAATAGTTAGTGTACGGATCTAAGGACACAATTTGCCAATATTCATCCGGAGTACACAAAAGTAGCTACACCAAGGTCTTAATAGTATATAGTTTATTCTTAATGAATTGATTCAGAGTAGATGATGAAATATTTCGTGTTTGAAGCGGTCTATAAAAAGGCTAGATCATTATTCTTCTTAATGTCATGATGTTGTACACAAGTGAAATTAACTAGTTATTGGGATATCTATGGACGATTTTCCCCAAAAATTGACTCATTATTTAAAAAAAATTCAAGACACTTCACAAATTGAAACTAAAATGATTGTTTAAGAGAAAAAAGAGTCAATTTGCATATTTACCTTTCCTAAGTCATTTCGTTATTTTTATATTGTACTGGTGCACTTATTTGGTCTCCTATACTTTAAAAGCATGCTAGTATGGGGTCGTAGGCTATTTTGAATCTCGGATGAGCAGGGGTGTTCGGTTCACTCCTCACCTTCTAAATCTAGTCCCATTTAGTCACTTTTTATCCAAACACTATGACTAAATGGGACTAAATAGGGTTTAGCCAATTAGTTACTCAAAGGTTGCTAAATGAGACTAAACCTGACCTTTTAGTCAGGCTGCCTCATATTTTAGTCACTTTGGAATCAAACACTATGACTAAAAGGGATTAAAAGGCCTCTTTTAGTATTTTTTTAGTCCACAAAACAAAACATGGGTGACTAAACTTTAGGAGCTGGTCCAAACACACCCTTAAATAGGGGTCTCTTTTATAAAGTATGATTACAACTCCTCGTAAGTACAAGAATGCCCCTGGGGCTACCGGTGTATATTAAATCGTACTGAACCCCCCCCCCCTGGTCCATCGGGTCCATTTGGCTGGTGTCATTGCTGTCCTGCCACTGGTGTTGTCCTATTTTTCTCTATCCCCTCTGCAAAAGCGTTCCTACCTTCCTTCGACCCGGTTCCCGTACACACGGCAAAGGCGGCGGCGTCCATCTTATCGAGTCTACGCCTCCTTTAGGCGAAGGCTGTGTCAGCCGTCTTGCGCCTATCCCAGGCAAAGGCGGTGTCGGCTGTCTTGTCGGGCCTGCGCCTTTTATAGGCGAAGGCTGCGTCGGCCATCTTACCGGGTCTGTGTCTTCTTTAGGCAAAAGTTGTGTCAGCCATCTTGCTTGGCCTGTGCTTACTTTAGGCGAAGGCTGTGTTGGCCATCTTGCCAGGCCTTCGCCTGCTTCAAGCGAAGGCTGTGTCGGCCGTCTTGTTGGGCTTTCGCCTGCTTCAGGCGAGGGCTGTGTCGGCCGTCTTGTTGGGTCGACACTTCGAAGGTCCCTTGATCCTTTGTCAGCTTTCTCTTCTGCGAAGGTCCTCGGCTCTCCATCGGCCGGCTCTAGCCATATCAGGACCTTTCACCGGGACTCGTCCGATCTGGGCCATCCACGCGCCAGATCCAACGGCCGGGAAGGGCTCGCGACGTGGCCACGCTCTCTGGCCTCGGTTTGGTGCGAGAATCATGTTAAGAGATTGGTAGTTCAAGAAATAAATTGAGCATCCAATGATAGTTGAGTGAACGATATGGTTATTTCATTGAAGTATTTTATGGAATTAAGATAAACTACCTCAACCCATCTTGTGATCCAAATAAGGTTGTTACGTATGATGTCCTGTTCTGCAGCACTACTTCAGCAATATTTTTCAGCGAACAAACAATGTTTTCCTCTCACAACAAATCAGCATAAGCAAAATTTCAGCGAAACAAACAGGTGCCTAAGAGAGTTTTGAATTATTGAATTTAAGAGCTTAGAGTCAGAGGACACTAGTCAATCTAGCCCTGAGTCACTCATCTCTTATATCGACATTAAGGTCCCTTTTGGAACAAAAGAAATTTTCGTGTTTCCTGTGTTTTTCATGTGAAAAATGAACTGATTCACGTGGAAATCTTGTACGAATCCTGTGAAATTCCTGCGTTCCAAAGGAGCCCTAAGTTAGGGAAATGGTTGTAAGATACTCTCTTTTGGAAACCCTAGAGGAAAGGCCGGGAGTTTTCTTTCATCTAGTTAGAAGGGATGTTGGCAGACACCAGCCAGTCACAAATTCCATAGATTGATACTCCAATCTATAAAAAAAATCATTCAAGATAAGACTTAGCCAAACCTTAATTAAAAATTATACAACATCAATAACTATTGCATCGTTTATTTTGGAGACACATGTTCCCTCCGTTTCAAATTATAGATTATTTTGGCTTTGGATGCACCTATATATATTATGTCTAGATACATAGTAAAAACTATGTAGCTAGAAAAACCAAAACGATTTATAATTTGGAACATGAGGGAGTGTAGATTTGTATTCGGAATACTTGCGTAATATCTTATATTTGAAAAATGTTAATGTTGTATTCTAGAAGAAACTAATGGTCAGAAAGTATTATGTAAGGAGTGACATTCAGCATTTGTGCATCAACGTCAGAGGGAATATAATTCGGAGCCTGAAGGCTTGCCGTCGAATTTCTTTGAGATTCGCGCAACATCACTAGGGGGGGTCGTGACAGTGGGAAGAAAAGCAAAGAAGAGGCATTCTCCGGCCGCCGTTAAACCCGCGACGCCAGCAAAGGTGAGCTCCGACCGACCGACCAACCCGAACCGACCGAGAGCCCCAGTCGCCGCAGCCGGCGAGAGAGCGAGACACACACGAAACCCTAGCGAGGATTCCTTCCACGCCACAGGCAAGAAGGGAGGGGGGAGGCGATGGAGTACCCGGCGGCGGCCGCCGGGTCGGGGGGCCACAAGTACTACTACCCGCCGCAGCACTCGCAGCCGCAGGCGCTTCGCCGCCCGCCGCGCCCCGCCGCTCGATGGGTCAAGCAATGGTGCGTTCTTGGCTCCTCTCCCTCTCCCTCTCCCTCTCTCTCCTACAGAGAAGGAGAGAATTTCCGCTTCTTCTGACTGGAATTCACCCGAGCTAATAAATTGCGCGCGCTGCATTGTTCTTGGTTGCGCTTGGTTTCCCATGATCCCGCAGGATCTCGCGTCCTCTGGCGGCAAGTGCTCGCTCTTCAAGTGGGTCAGAGGTACTAACTGTTTGTTCCTACTAAATCTCCCCCCTTTTCTTCATTCCCTTGGTTTCCTCCCCCTTCACTGAGGTTGTATTGTAAGATACTAAGATATACATGGGTTCTTGAATCTGTGACAAGACTCCAGGTCTAGATGTCCATTGATGACGCTGATTGTTCATTTGTCTAGAGCAGTAGCTAAGTGCAGATTTGTGGTACTCCACAGCTAGCTAGCCGGTGATTACAGTTACAACCCCTTTCCTTACCTGTGTGCAGAGGATAGGTACAGAAACTCCAAGGAGAACCCCAGAGTGCTAGATGTGGAAGCCCCCAAGCCTGAACCTACCACAGAGATCCTCTTCCTCTGCAGCTACGACAACTGCGGCAAGACCTTTGTTGATGTCAGCGCGCTCGGCAAGCATGCTCATGTGCACAACGAGAAGCAGTATATCTGCACCGGGCCCAACTGTGGGAAGGTATCTCCGCCTGGATCTCAGTCGGAACGAGCATTAGTACCACATACTTATTGTTTGTTATTATGATATGCACTTGAGCCTTGCTGTACTTATCTGCTCTCAAACACAAAACATCTCGAGATGTTCTTGTTTAACTGAATATGTCTACCACTCCCTATTCCTTATACTGAATATTTCTATCACTCAGGATGTACCTGTCCAGTCTTTATCCTGAGTTCCTGAGCAGTCCTGTTATTTATAATTGTATTGTTTTTTCTAAGATTTACTTCTTAATTGCATTACAACTAATGGCAAAGTAAATCATAACTG
Source organism: Miscanthus floridulus (assembly GCF_019320115.1). Taxonomy (NCBI): domain Eukaryota; kingdom Viridiplantae; phylum Streptophyta; class Magnoliopsida; order Poales; family Poaceae; genus Miscanthus; species Miscanthus floridulus. Next base: position 8,293,758 of record NC_089595.1, read on the forward strand.
AATTTGATGGTACCTATCATACTACGAAGCCTTAAACAAAAATTATACATTCAACTTTTCAGCCCTTTTGCTCTGTCTTGTCTTAATTACTTATAAACCACACGTCAGATATTATGTATGCCGAGAACTTTCAAATTGTCATTGTAGACCCTAACTACTCTGTTGTTCTATCTGGCAGAAATTTGTTGATAGCTCCAAGTTGAAGAGACATTATCTTACCCATACAGGACAAAAGGATTTTGTCTGTCCACATCCAGGCTGTGGTAAGGTAATCACCTCATCCCTCTCTAGCAATGCACTTATAAGGTATCATGGATTTCTAGTGCGCTGTGGCTCTTTTGCTTTCAACCATCACCACACCCCTTATCTTTTCGGAGTTGTAGATATCCATGCATAGCAAATGTTGTATCGAATGGTGAACTGTCATATGGTATTTTAATTCTCTGTAATTCAAGATGTTCCTTTGATGTTTTTAGTTCAACCTAATCTCTAATCTGATTTCAGTAGATGCATCCAGCCCCATTGTATGTTTGTATACTCAAGTACTCAGGTGCTGTGTTCCCAAACTTGTGGCTAAATTTTGGGCTTTATACAATGAAAAACTTCCAACGTGCACATCCATGACTCCATGAATGACTTGTTTGAAATAATTTTTTTCCTTCAAAAAATAGGGCCTTTAGCCCAGCCTTTTTCTTTTCTGGGTGTCGGTAGCAGGCCTAGCCCAGCCTTATTCAAAGGCCATTTGGGGGACAATAGGATGGTGGCCTGACCCCAAACATTCTAGCCAACTGGTCCTTGGCAGTTCCTTTCTTTTAATGTGAATGGATATCTTTTCTTAGAGTCGTGTGTCTTTGGCTATAGTGCATTTACATTTTCAAACAAACAAATGTTTTGAATTTCAGGCCTTCTCATTGGATTTTAACTTACGGTCACACCTGAAAACACATGCATTGGAGAATTATCACATATGCCCTTTCCCTGCATGTGGCAAAAGATTTACAAGTGACTTCAAACTAGCAGCACATGTCAAGTCACATGAAAAGGTATGCTGCTATTGTGCTTAAACTTCTGTAATCATCATTCAAGATGCATTTACCCTTGTGGTTGATTGTTCGCTTCAATATTACTGTTCTTTTATACGATAACTAAATTACATCCTGAGTCCTAGATCCGCATGTGAAATATGTAAAAAAATGATAAAAGATTCTCTTAACTAAATATTTTGTAGACCGTAGTGCTGGCATGCCAGATTGCAGTATGGCTCTGTGCAGCTGTTCAGTTTGCCCTTGTATTGTATGTTGTGCTTATCATATAGTTCTTTGCTGTCAGCCTATTGAGCCTCCTTGTTGATACACAATTCGTTCATATACATCTGGTTTTTATATCAGGTGAAGGATATATCATTGCATTGGAAAGTTCCACAATGTTACATTATAAATATATCACACTTGTCAATACAAATTCTGTATACTTTTCCCTTGTGTAATTTATTCTGTCTATTGAGCCATGGTGCAGATTGGAACTCCTATTGCAGTGCAACATGCGCCAGCGCCAGCAGCAGAAAAACCGCGTGTCGCCCAGAAGCCTTCGACTCCAGCAACCACAAGCTATGCTGATCGCCCATATGTCTGCCCCTATGAAGGTTGTGACAAAGCATACATTCACAGTTACAAATTGAACCTTCATCTAAAAACTCAGCACCCTGAACACGGTCAAGAGGAAAATGGTAAGGTCGGTGCTTCTGCTGGTCAGCATCCTGCGAATGAACAGACCTACCAGTATAACTATGCTGAGGTTGGTGAGATTGCACCAAACCCCAAAAGGAGCAAGCATAAGGTCCACTCATCCAAAGCCTACAATGCCAAGATCTCGAGAGCGATGCCTTCTGACATCGGTGGTGTCAGGAACCAGTGTCCAGGTAAAGGTACGTACCAAGATGATAGTGAAGAGACCGAAGAAGACGGAGGCAACAACATTGAAGATGGCTGGAGATATGGCAACAATGATGACGACGAGGAAACACCAGATGAAGATTGACCTTTATATAGGTTTGGACATGTAGATATATGAGGTGGTCTGTTACCCTTTAGTTTCTGCAAACTCTAAACCAATGCAGTCACGGGGGAATTTCAAGCTTTAACCTTAGGTAGTAGTTTGTTGAGATGGTGCATCGGTATATTGTACTCAGTTATCTGCTCCTAAAGGTTCACTCCCCTATGTTCCAGAGTGGCTAATTGTCACATTTATGTGAGATAGTTTGAATATGTTTTCCTTGGAATAAATTTTCATTTGAAATGTTACTCACTTCACTATTTTATTAGATGAACTAGGTAGCTGCAACACCCATCCATGCAGACATGCAGTTTAGCCATAAACATGTTTTATTTACTACAATCTACTTATTTTTCTGGCAAATCACTCAGAGTGTCAGAACAGTTTAGCCTTAAACATGCATCGATATATTGTACTCTGTTTTCTGCTGCTGAATATTTGGTTCCCCATGCGACAGAGTGACCAATTGCCACATCTGTGTGATGAGATAAGTTGGAATCTGTTTCCTTGACACAAGTTGTAATTTGAAACGTTGCTCACTTGAGTTCGATTGTTTTATTTGACGAGCTATGTAGTTATGAAAGACTCATCCATGCAGTTTAACCATGAACAGGCTTTGTTTTTATTACAGTCTGCGAGTACTTATTTAGGCAGATAACTCTCAGTCCCTGCCAACATGACCTTGAGAATAGGTGTCAGTGTGACCAGGAGTAAAGACAGCGAGCTCATGCTTTCTATATTGTTCTTCAGCTCTGCAGCTTCCTCCATGGAGAATTGGAGGTGCCACACGCGCTGGCGATGACGCCGAGCGGCAAATCGCTCAATACAAGAGTTCTTCCCAGCAATGTGGCTGACCAGTACATTCCCACATCAGGTTCAACTCCCTGAGATGAGATGTACATAACCACACCAGCTTCGTAAAACAGGCTGGTGTGAGCTGATGATTTCTGTAAAATAAAATTTGGCATAGTAGTATCGAATGGCACATCAGGTTCAACTCCCTGAGATGAGATGTACATAACCACACCAGCTTCGTAAAACAGGCTGGTGTGAGCTGATGATTTCTGTAAAATAAAATTTGGCATAGTAGTATCGAATGGAAAACTGAGCCCAGCAAGAAAATGGTCATGAAACACAATCAACTCATCATCACGAGGCTACTTGGAACAATTAAGGCAAACAAATTAGCCGAGAAGCCAACAATTGCTTTAAAAAAGATACAAGCCAACAACAGAGGTACGATCGACATTATTACAAAGCAAAAGGTTATTACGCAAACCACCTCAAAAGGAAACCAGAACACGACACTACGGGGATAATAAGAGCGTCTCGTCCAGCAGAGCGTCTCGTCCCTCCCATTCCAGCACCTCCGTAGCCTCCAACGCCTCCTTCACAGATTTGCTCCAGTAGCCGTTGCCGTACTTGTCCGCGAAGGGTCTCTTGAGGTTGATCCACTGGGCGAAGTAGTCAGGGATGGGCAACTTCTTGTGGGAGCACTCCTGCTTCAGCATGGTGCGGCAGTCCCAGTTGCCCCACGTCACCACGACGGCGTTCCAGTTCGTCGGCTTGCCTATCCACTCTTGCTGCAGGTGCAGCGCCTCGGACAGCATGACGGCGCCATTACGTCGCTCCACAGCTTCCTGCTCGATGCCGTTGTAGTTCTTGCAGTACTCGCTCAGCACATGATTTTCTGTCGGGATGACATACTTGTGGAAGGTGGACTTGGTGTGGCCGGTAGCAGCGTCGACGAGGACGGACGAGAACTCGACAATCTCTTGCCTGAGTCGTCGATCCTTGTTCTCGTCGCTGTCCCAGCAGGTTGACTTCAAGTCTACGACCACGAATGACTTGTTGTTGTTGTTCTTGTCATCGCCAAGCGAAGCAGCTTGGCTTTTTACTTCCTGCTGCTTGGTGTTAACTAGTACTGATGATGATGATGGCCTGAAAATAATACGTAATAAAAAAAAAGACACATAAGAAGCCCATCGTCTATCAGTGTGTGTGTGTGTTGCGTGTGGGGAATGAAGAAGGGTGCAAGCAAGGATCGAAGACGCACTCGGGCTCAACGACGACCTGAACTTCCTTCTTCCTCCTCATCACAGTTGTTAAACAACTTTTAGGGATATCAATACCAAACCAAGGCATCATCTCAGCAATTTCACCCATGGCTTGCTGCTGGCTTATCCTCTCTACCGCAGCATGACTGTCGACAAGGTTTGTCCACCAAATTGGATTAGTGTCCAATCCTCATAAATCGTCATCATAAGAACCCGTAGATACATGTCAGCAACCTGCCCCCGCCCATGCCACTGACAGGTGAAGATGGTGCGCCTGGGACTGAAGAGGGAGCTGCACTGGACGTCCGGCCCAAGAGACTGCGTCGGCCCAGTACTAGAATCGTTGGCCCAATGTGGCAAGTCTGAATCCATGTAATAAGTAGGAGCAAGGAGAGAGGAGTCGGACAGGAGGAAAAACAGAAAACCTAAATTCTGCTTTGACTAATCCGGCCATCGTGCCGTTCGCTACCATTGTTCCTTGTGTTCTTCTTTTCCTAGCAATTGCTCCTTACAATTGGTATCAGATTTTTGTTCGAGTCCTGGCCTCCGATCCTCCTCATCCCCACTTTACCTGTCTGCAACGCTCTCTGGGAGCCAAGGAACCGAATCTCAAGTTGGTACTGGAGGAAATCCAGAAGTCCAAGGAGGAGTTCGGGCGTCGTTTCGACGAGCACAACGAGCAGTGGGAGCGGCGATTTGCTGATCTCGAGCTTGCCTGCACCGCCCGCGACGCCGCCGTCGACAAACGCCTCGACTCCATCGAGCTCGCAGGCGCCGACACGGCGTACACCATCGGCAGGCGCGTCGCCGATCTGGAGGCCGTCCGCGTCGACCCCACCCATGACGAGCGCGACGACCGCGTCACCGCCCTCGAGGTAGCCGACACGGACCTCGGTACTTGGCGCCCGAAGATGGAGGCGCTCGTCGACGACCTGCGAATCGAGATGCAGAAGCTGACCCAAGGTCGCGACTCGAAGGTGTTCGACGTTTTGCCTCAATGGCCCAACGTCCTCGCCTCTTCTTCATCTGCGCCCAGTGGGCACGACGATGCATCGTCTCACCGGGATGGTGGGTTCGGGACCGGGGCGGTCTGGACTCACGTCCCGGTCATGGGTAAGCAATCCGATCCTCCTCCTCCCCCCATCCTCCTCCCCTTCATCCGCGCTCAACACCTCCGCTTCCGCACTGGCCACCAGCTCCACCGTACCCTTCTCCACACCTTCCTCCACATCCGCACCCTTCTCCGCATCCACCGCGCCCCCACCGCTCTACATACCTCCTCGTCCACCACTTTCGACTCCTCGCCACCCAACTCCTCATGACACCCATGACCTCCAACGACCAACTGGACGCCTCCCTAAACTTCCATTCTCTAAATTCGATGGCGAAAACCCACGCCTCTGGCGTTCTCGCTGCGAACGCTACTTCACCATGTATGCCGTAGATCCCTCACTTTGGGTTAGCGTCGCAACCATGTATGTGGAAGGCGCCGCTGCAGGCTGGTATGAATCCATCGAAAACACTCCAGCCACTGCCAATTGGACATCCTTCTGTCAAGCCTTGCACGATCGATTTGATCGTGATCAGAAAGAAGCTTTAATTCGCCAATTGTTCCACATCAAACAAACTTCTACGGTGTCGGATTATGTCGAGCGTTTCTCCATTTTAATCGATCGCCTCAAATCCTATTCTGCTTCTATTGATCCACTGTTCTATACCATGAGATTTATCGATGGCCTTCGGCCAGACCTCAAAGCTATGATACTGGTTTCTAGGCGAAAAACACTCGATGCTGCTATTTGCATGGCTCTTGTGCAGGAGGAGGTGGCGGGCCAATCGGGCGCCCAGTCTTCGTTCCGTTCGTCGGCACCGGTTGAGTGGTCTCATAAGCCCACACAATGGACCGCGCTGCCGCTACCACAACCTCCGCCTCGTGTCGAGAAGCCCATGGCGAAGCCTGCAGCCACCGAGCCCACGGCAACATCTTCAGCAACTAGTGCTCTGGCTGCTGTCAAAGCGTACCGGCGAGCCTTGGGATTATGCTACAAGTGCAACGCCAAGTGGAGTAAGGATCACCGGTGCGCACCAGAGGTCTTGCATGCGGTCGAAGCTCTTTGGGAATCGCTGGACCCTGATGTGGTGCCGGCTGCAGAAACATATGATGATCAACCAACTGAACAAGTGTTTCTAGCCATCTCCAAGTCCGTCGTGTCTGGGGTACCTACTGCTCGTACTATTCGGTTGTTGGGATCCATGTCAGGTATTCCAGTGCATATTCTGGTGGATTCAGGGAGCTCATCTTCATTTATCATTAACACTATGGCTGTTAAGTTACATCACCTCGATTCGGTCTCTATCTCTAGCTGTGTGCAAGTTGCTGGTGGAGGTGTCTTACAGAGCTCCTTGCTGCTTCGCCAAGTACAGTGGACAGTGGGCTCCTGCTCCTTTCGCACTGATTTCCGGGTGCTGCCTTTGGGTAATTTCGATGCAATTTTGGGCATGGATTGGCTAGAGGCCTACAGTCCAATGCAGGTTCACTCGGCCTTGAAGTGGTTGGTAATTCCATATGATGGCCAGACTCAGGTGTTGCAAGGTTTACTTACTGATGAACTGGAACAGCTGCTGTTGCAAATTGAAAATACAGTGCATGTTCTTTCTTCAGATCATGATGCCATCAATGTTCCAGCTCCAATCAGTCAGTTAATTGACGAGTTTTCTGACTTGTTCCAGCCACCAACATCTCTTCCTCCTTCTCATGCTTGTAACCATGAGATTCCTCTGTTGCCTGGTGCTCAACCTGTCTTCATCCGGCCCTATAGATACCCGCCCAAACTGAAAGATGAAATTGAAGCCCAGGTTCAGGAGATGTTGTCACAAGGACTCATTCAGCCGAGCTCTAGCTCCTTCTCCTCGCCGGTACTGCTTGTCAAAAAGAAAGATGGCTCCTACTGGTTTTGTGTTGACTTCAGACACCTCAATGCTCTGACAAGGAAATCTAAGTTTCCTGTGCCAGTGTTTGACCAGTTGATGGATGAGCTAGCAAACGCTAAGTGGTTCTCAACATTGGATCTTCGAGCGGGTTTTCACCAAATACTGTTGCAGTCAGGTGAAGAATTCAAGACAGCTTTCCAGACTCACCTGGGTCAGTACGAGTTCCGAGTGATGGCGTTCGGCCTTACTGGCGCGCCAGGCACATTTCAGGGTGCCATGAATGGTACTTTGGCTCCGGGTTTGCGCCGCTTCGTGTTGGTTTTCTTCGATGATATCCTCGTCTATAGCCCAACTTTTGAAGCCCATGTCGACCACCTGCGCCAAGTTTTTCAGTGGTTACGCGCTGATCAGTGGAAGCTCAAGCTCTCGAAATGTACCTTCGCTAGGGAGTCTATCTCTTACTTGGGTCATATCATCAGCAGCCAAGGCCTTTCCACGGACCCAGCAAAGGTGCAAGCAGTGCTCGAATGGCCCGTTCCATCTTCAGTTCGGGAGCTCCGAGGTTTTCTGGGCCTTGCCGGCTATTACCGAAAATGTGTGCGTCATTTCAGCATCATTGCCAAGCCTCTAACAGATCTCCTGAAGAAAGATCAGTTGTTCATCTGGACATCAACCCATCAGTTTGCCTTCTCGGTGGTGAAACAGGCTCTCTGTACTGCCCCTGTCTTGGCGTTGCCGGATTTCAGCTTGCCCTTCCACATTGAAACTGATGCTTCCGGGATAGGGATTGGTGCAGTCTTACAGCAGAATGGGCACCCCATAGCATTCATCAGCAAGGCTCTAAGTCCTAGGAATCAAGTGTTGTCCATCTATGAGAAGGAATATCTCGCTATATTGATGGCTGTCGAACAGTGGCGTCACTACTTGCTTCAGGGCGAGTTCTTCATTCACACCGATCATCGCAGCTTAGTCCATCTTAATGAACAAAGGCTACATACTGCATGGCAACAGAAGGTCTTCTCCAAGTTGCTTGGGTTACAGTATAACATTCTGTACAAGAAAGGCTCAGAGAATGGCGCTACCGATGCCCTGTCCCACCGCGTGCACCCAACCCAGAGCTATGCTATATCTTCAGTCTCCAACAATTGGCTCGATGAAGTGGTACAAGGATACTACTCTGATCAAGCTGCTATGGATCTGTTGTCTCAGCTGGCTGCCAGCCCAGATAGCTGCCCTCCATTTTCTTTGGTCCAAGGAGTCATCCGATACAAGAACCGTCTGTGGCTCGGTTCCAATAAGTCCATGCAGCTTAAAATCATGACAGCCCTGCATAACAGTCCTTTGGGTGGACACTCTGGAGCCCCAGCGACATACAGTAAGATTAAAGCTTTGTTCTTCTGGCCTGGTATGAAATCTGACATTTGGGCTTATGTTCAGTCTTGTGCTGTGTGTTTGCAAGCCAAGCCGGACAGATCCCGTTATCCAGGTCTCTTGCAGCCACTTCCAGTGCCCTCTGTCTGTTGGGAAGTGATCTCAATGGATTTCATCGAAGGGTTGCCACAGTCTGGCTCCTTCAATGCAATCTTAGTAGTCGTGGATAAGTTCTCCAAGTTTTCACACTTTATTCCTCTACGCCATCCTTTTACAGCAGCCTCTGTTGCCAAAATTTTCATGGACCAAGTGTATCGCCTTCACGGTCTTCCTAGAGCCATTGTCTCAGACCGTGACCGCATATTTACCAGCAACTTTTGGAAATCTCTGTTCAAGGCAGCAGGCTCCGAGCTTCAGTTCAGCTCCACCTACCATCCTCAGACGGACGGTCAGACAGAGCGTGTCAACCAGTGCGTCGAAATATTTCTTCGCTGCTTTGTGCACATTTGCCAGCTCAGTGGAGTCGTTGGCTGTCACTCGCTGAATTCTGGTATAATACATCCACCCATTCAGCATTGGGCCGTTCCCCTTTTGAAGTCTTATATGGTTTCCCTCCCCACCTACTGTCGGTGAATTTGGATGATGTGGCTCCGGTGCCTGAACTTCACAAATGGATGGCAACTTCACAAATGGATGGCTGATCAGGAGCTTATGCATAATGTTGTCAAGCAACACTTGCTCCGTGCTCAGGCTCGCATGAAATGCCAAGCTGATAAAGGCCGTTCTGAGCGTCAATTCTCCGTGGGTGACATGGTGTTTTTGAAGCTCCAACCCTACATTCAGTCCTCACTGTTCCACCGCTCCAACAACAAGTTGTCTTTCAAGTTCTTCGGACCATTTCAAGTCATTCAAAAGATTGGTCCAGTTGCATACAAGCTGTTACTTCCACCAGGCGCTGCTGTCCACCCGGTTTTCCATGTCTCGCAGCTACGTTCTTCTCCTGGCAATCAACAGGTATCGCCATCTCTACCTTCTGACTTGCAGCAGTTTCAGTTTCCGCTTCGGGTGCTGCAACGCCGCTGGACATCCGGGGCTCGGCCGGTGGCGCAAGGCCTTATCCAGTGGTCTCATTCACCTTCGGAGCTGTCTACTTGGGAGCCGCTCGAGCAACTCCGCCAACAGTTTCCGCGAGCATCAGCATGGGGACATGCTGGTTCTGAAGATGGGGGGAATGTCAGCAACCTGCCCCCGCCCGTGCCACTGACAGGTGAAGATAGCGCGCCTAGGACTGAAGAGGGAGCTGCACTGGACGTCCGGCCCAAGAGACTGCGTCGGCCCAGTACTAGAATCGCTGGCCCAACGTGGCAAGTCTGAATCCATGTAATAAGTAGGAGCAAGGAGAGAGGAGTCGGACAGGAGGAAAAACAGAAAACCTAAATTCTGCTTTGAATAATCCGGCCATCGCGCCATTCGCTACCATTGTTCCTTGTGTTCTTCTTTTCCTAGCAATTGCTCCTTACAATACATTGGCCTCATAAGTAGTCTCCAATACTTGCTCATCACACCTTCATTGTTCATGGCCTGCTGATGACTCATCCCCACCATCGACCTCGCACCATGATAATGATCATTGATGAGATACCCAAACGGAGTACTACTACTTATTGGTGTATACAACAAGGGACTGTCAGCAAGTTTTTGCTGAGGTGGCCTGCGCATAAGAGCAGGTCTACTGCTCCTTACTAGCACTCCTCCTTGTTTACCATATCCATATGGGCCATCTGCAAAACAAACTTCTTGTTAGATCGACAGTGGAGGTCTTTCTTCCAAAACTGCTGTAATATAATACCCTGTTGTAGTCCTCCCCTCTGATCCTCTACTTAGCCTCTGGGATCCCTCCACCCCCGAATTGATCGAGGGAAAAAAAATGAACTTACATGTATTTTCAATTTGTTCGCCGCCGGCAGCATATGCATTGTCGTATTCACCGGGGACGACAGAGTAGTCTTCCTCGATATGACACGAAAGCATATTATGTGCCTCGGCCACAAAAACATAGTACTATTAATTGTTTATGACACGATTTAGTCAAACCTTATACTACAATGCAAGCATCATAACTATTAAATTATTTAGTTTCGATATGTGTTGATTTGTGCTAAAATAAAATACATCAAAATCTCTTCAGAATATATTCTACAAGAACTTACTAGTCAAAGATACATGCATGCAATGCAAAGTCAAATGTGTCAACTACCTTTTACCGGAGGTAGTGTAACAGATCATTTGTACGTGGTCAGCTAATGCAAAATTAATAAACCAACAACGTGTTCTCTTATTTTACGTACGTCATGAGATTGGCAAGACAACATGCATGATTAGCTGCTGAATTTGATTTCTACTTACACTATACTCTGGGTGCAGAAAGTTTTGATACTGTGGGTGCAGAAAGTTTCGATTGCTGCCATTTGTTTGTCCCAGATAGGTTGGAGACAAACCAGATGTCCGTTGTGCTGCAATGCAAGTGAACAACTAATCTTATGATCTGCTTCATCAATTCATTTGCTGGGGGTGGTGAGATTCAGAAACTAACAGTTTGGTGTCCAAGCGTACGATGGCCTCCACAACATAGTGCGGCCATATTGGTGCCCACCCCAACCACCTGCATGAGCGAAATAAAAACAAGTAGGAGTATCATTTTTATACACTTTGTGGGTTAAGAAATAGAAACAGTATAGTTTCTAGCCTTTACCATGTCCACCCATTCCGGTTGGGGGATAAGGATGACCTGGACCATGTCCACTCGTTCCAGGCGGTGCGGAATAAACTTGATCTGCACCAGAATGTAATCAATCGCACGTAAACTTGTGTATAGCATGATAAACGATTAGATAAGCCTTGATCATCTCCCAGAACCCTGAGTTGTGCATACTAACTTCCCTTCTCTTGATGTTGCAACAGAGTTGGATATATTAGATGAAAATGAGCATTGAAATGTACACCAAATTAACTTGTTTGTGCAGGTTTCAAATTTAATTTCCTAAAACACGGCAAAAATCTAAAATGTATCCCCACAAGAAAATGAAAAAAACGTATCACACAGAGGGGCGTGGGTGCTTTGTAAAGTTAAAATGAAATGTAACGGGAAAAAGTAAGAAGATGAGGTTTTCAAAAATAGGGGAGACTTGTACATCACCATTTTTTAGTAAAAGAATCACCTGGCTGGAACAAATATATTAGTGTAGATCAATTGCATTATTAATTACATATTGCCTGAAGGAGATATTCACGAAATTAAAGAGATACAGTGCATGCATATGCAATGAAAATGATAATGCATGAATTGAAGATAAATGCCATAGCAATGTGATTTAGACCTTGTCCTGATGGATCAATATTTTGTAGTCCGTCCTGAAAAGAATGAGAAAAAGGTTAAGGCCCCGTTTGGCAGAGCTTCACTTCACTAGTGAAGCTATTTTTTTTTTGCTTCGGCTCCACGAACAGCTCCACCAGTGGAGCTGAAGCGGTTTTGGTAAACCATTTGGCAAAATGGCTTCCCTGTGATAGCATGTTTTTAGGGGCCTGGAGGAGGAGCCGGGAGAAGCCACTTTTTTTTGGCTCCATCCCACCCCAAATCACTGTGAGAGCATGTTTTTAGGGGCTTCACCAGTGAAGCTATTTCACTTTACCCCGTTTGGCAGAAAACGGCTTCAAACGGCTCCTGAAGCCGGTGGAGAGGCCCTGCCAAACGGGGCCTAAAACATTATTAAAGAACATATAGAGGCATAATGAAGTTTGCAGTGTCTCGTGACAAGTATTTTGCTCTATTTTCTTTGATCTGTCATTTTTCTTTTTTGCATTTGATATTTGTAGTCACCATCGGATTAAAATTAGTATAATCAGGTTGAGCGTTCCCCTGAGCACCATCGTAACTTTGACCGCCAGGTGTACCAGAATTTCCTGCAAGTGAACCGAAAATCTGATGAGAGCGGAGCTCAAAATCACTACTGTATAATAATGGGACTAGTTTCTAGCCATTACCTGGGTGTGGGACACGAGGTACTGAACTCGCGCGAATAATATCAATAATCGTTTTGGCCAGATCATGTAATTTATCATATAATGTCTTCAGATGAGACTTCAGTGTCACCACCTCTGGTTGTGAAATAGGAAGCATAGGAACTACTCCCGATATTGTTTCAACGAGTTGAACAATACCGTCAGCTATCGTTCGACTCGATAGAGATCCTGAGACTAACAATAAAAAAAGTTAATCATTAGATGAACACCACCGGCAGAACGACGGTAATTGCAATTGGCCGGTGAGGCGAAAACAGTTGACACTGACATATACGATACTTGCCGGTGAGGCGAACAACTTGGCCGGTGAGGTTGTGAAAATTTTTGCTTAGCTAGATCGAGATGCTGGTACCATATATATAAACTACATTTACCTTGTAGCATCCTATTGAATTCTTGTAATTGCATCTGCAGTTGTTCTAGATTCCGAATAAGACTCGCATTTACTGCATCATATATTATTCCTGAACATGAAACAGAGATCAAATAACTGCACGTAATAAGTAAATAGGGTAAAAGAAGAGAATGGCACGATGCTTTCGACGCTCTGATCATATCAGACCTGAAGAGATCTTCCCCTGACGTGAATTGGAATTAGGCATGTTTGGATCGCCTAATGCTAATATATTGTTAGCCGGAGCGAAAAATTAGTTACTCAAAGAATTAATCAATGCATATATTTAGATCCTTAGCTATTGCATATATTTCTAGACCATAGCGATGAACTATTAGCTCTTGGTAGCTGGCTGTAGTTAGCTAATGGTGGGCTAAAACAACTTCAAAGCTTGGCTAAAATTAGTAGCCAAATTCCATTGTTTAGCCATTTTGTAAAATAGAAAAGTCCTAAAAAATGAAGAGGTCCACAACGGCCTTGCTATTTTACAAAGTCAGATAGCGAGCGTCTATGGTTGGCGATATACGGTCACCGAAAATCAAGGAATAACCAGCTTCCTATTTTACAAAGTCAGATAGTACATATGTTGGAGCCTACGTTTTGCTATATAAAATCTAAAATAGCCTCCACAACGAAAATAGCCAAGTTTGTTGGAGTTGCTCTAACAATTAGTCGAGGGCTTGGCTAAAACATACGGCAGCCCTCCTGTTTGGATGGATTATTGGAGCTCATTTTTAGATGATATGAGCTGTTAGTCCATAGGATCCGAACATATCATAATAAAAGAAAAGAAAAGGTCCAAAGTTGCGTAAGATGCTCAAACTCAAGACAAGTACTCTCTTCGTCCTAAAACATATATAAGGTATCGAAGCATTAGAAAGTATTTGTCGCAAATTATAAAGGACTAACAAAAATGCCCGTGCATTGCAATGGGAGAAAAAGAATTATTGAACGTAAATGGAAAACATGACAAGAATGATATATATTTATTTATATTTTGTTCTTTCTAAAAAAATTTAAATGTATAATTTATGTTACGATGACCATGACATCCATAATATAAGTTAATGTTGGTAATAATATGACAATGCTCTATTAAACCCTGTATCGAGTTAAAATGCATGACAAAGCACAAAGATATTTAGACGCAAATACATATCACAACATTAATTTTTATATTATCCATGTGTCAGTACAGTTAGAAATCCTGCTCATTTACTTTCTTAGAGGACACAAAAAATGTGTAATTCTAATCTCTAATTAAAATTGACAAGAATTAATTTAGCGAGCGACATGTCAAGGATTTCAAAAAATATATTTTTTTCATTACACTTTGATCAACGTATCTAGAAACCATACATGATCTGACCTCTGAATTAATCTCCTATTTATCTCCTTTATTTATATTTATATTTTCTGCTAATCTTGCCACGTGAATGACGATTATACCGTTCTAGCTCATTTATGCTGAGAAGAACAGGACTGATGACCTGATCGTCGGTGCTGGCTTGCTGGGCGCTATCGTCATCAGTGGCGGAGGGTGAACCAAATTATAAGGGGGGCGAATTTAAAAAACAAGAACAAGTGACTGTATTTGACACAAGAAATTCACTCAGTCGCAGAGACGGAGAGCCGGAGACGCAAGTACGGCGTGACGCGAAGTCGCTCCCTGCGCTCCTCTCTTGCTGCGTACGTGAGTGCGCAACGGGCTAATGGCCGGTGCTTTGCTGGCTTCTGGAGTAAGCAGGCCAAAAGACTATGCCATGAGAAATTGACTAATTCCGTGTATAGCATCGACCGAGACCGAGCCCATATCAACAAGCAAGGAACGTGGAGGCCGAGGCCGAGGCCGAGGCCGAGACCAAGCCTAGATCAACAAAAGGCAGAAAAAAAGAGATCCAAATTGAACTGGACTTTGAAAAGAGGATTACCGGATAAAAAACCAGAATCCGAATAGAGATCAGAGTTAGACGAAAAAAATGTGCAAGAAATTTTGCATATTTATTATTACTAGCAAATTTGCCCGTGCGTTGCAACGGATGAGAAAAACTATCTAATATTTAAGAAAACGATGACGAGAAAATGGTACCTAGTATCCGTGTTTCTATTTTTTTCCCTGTTCGTCTGTGATTTGTTTATCATAATGAAGCGGGTAAACCACTTTAATCATGCAATTTGGAAAACAGTGGGCTCCTCTTCCCTTTTGATCGCATTTTTTTGTTAGTTATATAGATATAGTGTGGATAGTATTTCCTATATATACAGTATATACACGCATATAGACGGAAACATGCAATTTTTTTATTCTACATTATTGCCCAGCCAAACATGCAGGAAACGTGTAGGTGCAGCACCGACTTGGCCATGCCTAGTAATATCAGACTCGAAAACAAAATCGGAAATCCTAGAACTCTAAGAAAAAAAATCAGAAATCAAAACGAAGAATCGATCGAACGGTGTGGAATCGGATTTGGACTCAAAGACACCACGTACGCAATGGCCTGGTCACCGAGGCTTCTCCCAGATTGAGATCCTATTTTTTCTATTATATATATATACTATTATTTTCTCTAAATCGGAAACAGCTGAAAAAAAAAAGTTGCAAAATATAAACACAAACCATCACGTACATTACATGGGAGAAAGGCTGGGGAAAAACGGTTTCACGTAAAAACAGTTTTGAAAAATATAAAAGCCGATTCTCAAACAAAAAATGTTGAATTGGGATTCCTATTCAAATTACTCAAAATCAAATAGGATTCCTAGCTATCATAACTATCTAGGGTCATATAAGTCTAGACGGGATAAACTCTCGTTTACCGGTAATTAGGGGGAGGTGGACGAAAAAAATGGATGGACGAAAAAAATGACCAAAATTTTTGCCTCTTTATTATTAGGTATAGAGGTATAGATATATATATAGATATAGACTAACAAACGTGCCCATGCGTTGTAATGAAACCCAATAGGTATAAGAATCGGACTCCGTATCATCACTAGATGTGAGTTATTCTAACTTATATAAACGCATATCATGAGTTAGGGTCACATACGAGATACGTATAGTGCGCCACCCAAAACGTATTGGAATTAGACTCCATATTCCTCATTGCTAGACGCGAGTTGTCATAACTCGTATGAGTATGGGTCATAAGTCCGAGTTACATATGAGACACGAAGGGTTTTAGTGCAGTTTGGGAAGTAAAAAAAAGTGGGACAGAAGAAACTCCCACTATCCAGGTAGTTAGGAGGAGGTAAACAAAAAATTAAAAATGGGTGCAGAAAAATTTTGCTTCTTTAATATAGATTCTAGATGGACAAATCCTTGAAAAGACAACATTGACATGCATGCCTACCATTTATGTTTATCACCAATCCAAATATAGTAACGAGAGAGGGTTATCTATGTCATTTGTTTTACCACATAATATGTCCTATAAAATTACTTGGATGGCTTATATTTCAGAACATAGGGATTATAGTTTCTAACTTTACCTTGCTTAAATTTTTTAGAGTTCAATTTACCTTACTTAATTCTAGCCATAACAGAAGGTAGGTGGTGAGAAAGGATCTCCCGTATATGATCATTGATGCGGTACCCTGAATGTGAAACGAAAACCAATTATTTGCACGTAGACAAGATCAAGACAAATTATATGTCGTGTATGCTTATATACGCATGACAAAATGAACTATTTGAAATCATTACCAAGTTACACGTCAGCGATATATAGGATGAATTGTGTACGTCAGAATGACTGCCACGATATATACTGAGTTCAAGAGAGAAAGCATTGCCCTCCATCGTTAGATAATGTGGACGGGGCGCATGATGAGCTCCAGCGGTACAATTCGTTGGTGGCGGCGTAGGCGAAAAAATACCCGGCCTGATGCTGAGTTGACGACGAAGCTAATGAATTCCCTGGCATACAAAGGAAAGTATTGTGATTTGATGTTTAAAGGGAGGCAATGACAATAAATTAAGGAAGGTAAGAACGAAATTCCTACATTGTGAATCTTGTGGACTTGGGGATGATTCGTTGTCAACATTCATTGGCCTTTTCCCGAGAACTGAACATGAAACATACTAGCTATTTTATTCCCCTATCGCCTATCGTTCTTAAAATAGGAACGACAATTATTCAAGATATCTATTGAAGTGGTATTAATAATACATATGACACATTATTTTCCTTTTGTTAAGAAAATCGGGCATATATATATTTAACCATATGAGGAAGCAACGAGAGTACTTGAAGCTCGCATATACCCTTTTCTGATAAACTCTCAATAGTAGTAGCACCTTTATCGGTTTTCCCCTTTTTGGTTGAAAAGTTTGGAAGTAATAACAAAAAATAAATTAGACTGGCTGGTACATATATATATACTCTAGCCTGAATGAAACATACATATGATTTATAGTATATATACTGCTATAACATGTTGAGAAAAATTAAAGCTAAGCTAGGCAATCAGGCATCATCGTCGTACCTCTTGGCGGACCTCTTGGCGGATCTTTCACAAGGAAAGAATTTGACACGCCTTCCAAAACTCTTGTAGCCCCAAGCTTGTGGTAATCATCCGGATGGATCATTACCCCAAGCTTCACCAGTTTTTTATTAGAGTTGAGTTTAATAGTGGCGGCTTTGTGAGGAGCCCCACTTCCTTCACTCAGTCGAAATTCGCCTTTATCCACGACCATTAATTTTTTTGTTGGATTATTTTCGTTCAGATGCAGGCAGCGAGCCGTAAAATCTTTTAGGTGCCACGAAGGATTGTGTTTATCATCAATATAGAATTCATCATTCAGGACAACCAGCTGAACTTTCACTTTTGCCAGTTTGTCATCTTTCTTAACTTGCTCGCCACCCTTCTTCAAAATTACCCTTATGTTTAGAGGGCTCTTTGAAGTAAGCGTGTGTGATGTTCCAGCTGGTTTCCCCTTAGTATGACTGTCTGGTGTTCCTTGTGTTTGGTCCTCAACACCGACTACACCCTCTATTTCCAGTCGATAATATGGGGATGAGCTGCAACCAAATACTTATTCACATTAATAACGGATGAGCTCTTTTAGAATGGTTGGAAAAGTACTATCACTACTAGAAACGGGAGATTTCGTGAGGGGGACAGTTTTTCACGAGTGAAAAACACACTCTCATGAAAATAATCGTTTTCATGAGGGTGATGTAAATCCTACCACAATTATTTTCATGAGAGTGCTCCACACACCATCATGAAAATCAGCTGTTTTCGTGAGAGTATTTAAATACCCCCATGAAAATGACTATCCCGCCATAAAATTGTCTATTTTCATGAGAGTGACCATTTTCATGACAGTCAAATTCCACCGCCACGAAATATGGGTTGCTGATTTTCAGTAGAAAAATAATTGCTTAAATACTAGAAATTCAAGAACATGAACAAAGGTTTTCTCCTTTTAATCTGTAGTGAAATTTTGTAACTAGTCTTTCTCCCTCATGCTAACTCCAAATGTGTTGTTTCTTTTTCCTAAATGTTTCTAAAATCATGCTCTATCAATTCATGGCGTTCTTGCTGCTTTTTTTATTGCTGTTTATTGGTCATTTTATTTCTCAAGCAAATGTAGAATGATCGTTGTGAAGCCACCATAGGAAAAATGTCTTTCATACTTCGAAACTTTTTTAACAAGCAACAGCATACATATGTGTTGTTGTGGAGGAGTTTTAGAAATTTTGGAGCTTATTTGATATTTTTTATCATTTAAATGAATTTCTACGTGGTTACGAAAGTAATTCCAAATTGAACTACGCGTACTTTCAATAGGCTCCATAAAAAATTATAAAAAGTATATTTATGCTCACGAAATACCAAACTCTCACAAAATCAGTTCATGAATGTGACCTCTCATGAAATACCACAAAAAGCCGTCATAAAAACACCGATGCAAACTGTAACACCCTGAAAAATTTCATTTTAAAAAATAGTCAAATTTATTTATTTAAGCAATTTATGTGAGCATTCAAACATAGGAAAGTAATAATTTTTATAAAATAAAAATCAAATATAAGATTAGCTACAAGTGATGCATACATGCTGCTGCATATTAATTTATGAATGTTTGGTATTGATAAAAAATTTCAAAGAGAATTGAAATTTGAATTTAAAATGCTTTTGGAAAATTTGTTTGGAAAAAGAAAAAGGGAATATTTTTCCTTTCCTCCCCTTCTCTATTTTCGGCCCGCAGGCTTTCTCTCCTCACCACGCTAGCCCAGCTCTGCGCCGGCCCGCTGGCCCAGCCTCGCGCTCCGCAACGGCCTGCGCGGCCCAGCACTTGCGCCGGCCCAGCCCCGCTCCGGCCCAGCCTTCCGCGGGCAACCGTCGCCGCGCCTCCTTTCCCCAGCCGCTGACGCCCGGGCCCCACCTGTCAGCTCCTCCCCCTTCCTCCCGTGCGTCTCGGAACCGTCCGCGCCTGACGCAGCTGCAACCGCCGCCCACGTCGTGCATCGTGGGAGCGCCTTCCCCCGTGCCCGGCCTCTTTTTAAGCGAAGCCAAGCCTCCCCCGCGCGCCCCTCTGCTGTTCCCCGCTCCGTTCTCGCCTAGCTCTCGCCTCGGAAGCCCCAGCAACCGCTGCACGGAGGAGCTCCGCCGACCGCCGTTCGCCGTCCGCGTCGGCCGTCTTCCCCGAGCCGACTCCGACCCTGATTTCCCCGCTGTGAGCCTCCCCTTGCTCTCCACTTTCTCCCCGGCCTTTTTCTTTGGTGTTAGGTGGTTTCTAGCGCCGTTGCCGCGAGCGCCGTTGGCCCTTGGACGCCGGCCATGGCAACCGCCGCCTCGGCCTTCCCCTCTGGCCACTTCTTTGGCCTGGCCGAGACCCCCTACTCCCCCCGCTTACCCCGGTGCTCTCGGTTCTTCAAACCGTGAACCCTAGCCCCATAACCGCGCTCGCCGGAGTGCTCCATGCCGCCGGCAATGGAGAGCCGCCGCGGCTACCACTGTTTCGGCCGGCCATCCTCCTTCTCTCTCCCCCGGATTCGTTTCTGGCTGTTCCTTTCTAATCCGACGGCTCTGATTGGCCGATACCTCTTCAGGGGTCAATTTGTTAAAGAGACCCTGTAATTTTCTAAGTCCTAACCCGCAGTCCAAAGCGCATTTCCCCGATTACGCATTCTCGTTTTGAAAACATAAAGTTCACTGCTTTAGTCTAAAATACGTTTTTAGTATTTACAGAAATGCCATTTGAACTGTTTTGCTTATAAAATTGTCGTTTTAGCTCCGAATTAATCCATTCAAATCGCGTTAGCTTCGTAATTCCATAATCTACATGTTAGAACCACTGTTAGTCAAGTTTGGAACTTTTTAATTTCATGGTTAGATTTAATTAAATATATTGCTATAGAAAATCCTGTTTAAATCATAACTTTCGCATTTTAGCTCCGTTTTTCGTAAACTTCGCGTTGACGTGATCGTAGCGAGATGTAGGTTATTTTCACAAACATTTTATCTTGTTTTCTATACTGTTGGTGTACTGTTCTAATGATAGGAATGTTTTCTTTGCGTGAATGCTTTTGGGAATGTTGTATGTTGCCGTTTTGGTCGCGTTCAGACGGTGAGGAGAACGTTGGAGACCAAAAATTCTTCGACGACCAGCAGGACCAGCAAGAGTTTGTGAACCAAGGCAAGTATAGCATGGGCCTACCTTGATGTCCTATTTCACTTTAATCAATTACTCATTTGCATGTGTCTAATTTGATACCCGTAAGGACATCCTAGTGATTGTTTATCCTGTTCCTTGTCTCATATGGGTTATTTGCATATGGGTAGATTGCTAGTGCTCTAACTGAACATGATCTATAAGATGATGAATGATTCTATGGAACTAAAGGTATACCATGAGTATAACAACTGATACATAGGGCGAAGGGGCAAATGACTGTTGATCATGTTGCACCCAGCCCTCCATAAGGACTTATCTGTCGGCAAAAGCTGGGACTGACAGTGCAACCAGGAGAGTCATATGGCTCTGACTTTAGCTCAGTAATAGGACCTTTTCTAGCTAGTTAGAGGTTACCTTTTTGGCGCAAATGGGGCTTGCCACGTTGGGTATAGGGCTGCCTTTGTTCCTATGTGTATAGCCGCGATGGACATGTGCCATAGGAAAGGGGGGTTCCTACATCTGCCTACCAAGGAAACCTAGCGGCCCTAACTTGTTAGAGAAACCTATGAAATGGCTTCATAGTGTACCCTGCCCGCTCACCTTGGCAGTGACATGGGAGTAATTAACCCAGGCATATGGGAATCACGACTCGCGGTGAATGTGCACCACCTCTGCAGATGGTAACAAACTGTTATAACAGCCGTGCTCATGGTTATGAGCAGCCCGAAAAACTCACAGAATAACTGGCTACTTGTTGATGATCATTTAAGTTGTTCTATGATGATATATGGTACACTTGACCCTGATATATGTTCTTATGGGATTAAATGGGAGCTTAAGCATAATTTGATAATATCTGATAATAAAAGCTTGTCGTACTAAAAATGCTAACTGCAGTAAACCAGAGTCAACCTTTTTGAGCTTTATAACCCCATGTTAACTTGTTAAGTACGGGATGTAATTACGCTTGTTTATTTTCTTTATTTGGATAAAAATCCCAGATGGGTAATAGATGACAACGGGTATGAGGATTTTCCTAAGGATTTTTAGGCTTGTGGTCAACCAGTTGACCTTTCCTGTGATGAAGCCCCACGAGAGAGTTACTTTTTATTTCCCGCTGTGATGTATAAGACTAAGTTATATTATGATTCTGATGTATGAGACACCGTGATGATACTTTATGTAATTTGTCAGCTTGTGTGTGTGATTGATTCCTAGGCACACACGAGTTTTGCGCATTCAATTTTATCCTTAAAATTGGGTGTGACAAATTGGTATCAGAGCCGTGTTGACTGTAGGACGCAAGCCTAGTTAGAAAACGGTCATTTAAGCATCCTTGCTCCTCTGGTTTCTTGCTTACTGTCTTATTCTTGTTATTTTATTAAAACATTTATGCTTTTCATACCTTAATCTATTATTTAAAATTGTTGATTCTAATTCTATCTCACTTTAAATCTATAGATGTCTCATAACCCGAAGACTGCTCGCCTCAGCACTGCTGGCTATCGTGCCCTGTTCACCCCACGTGCTCCACAGGCGAAGAAGGAGATTGTGATCATCCCCGACGACGAGGAGATGGCTACCCCAACGCCTGCACCTGCTCCTACTCTAGTTGTCGCGCCGGTCTATCCTGTCGTAGCTACACCTGAGGAGTCGACGGCTACTTCCCCTACACCTACACCATCCCCAGCTGTCCCCGTGGAGGATGAGGAGATTGGCTGGAAGTGCAAGTACTACTTCAAGCCAGCTCCAGAGACGGCCTACTACCACACCCTCCTCACTCACGTGCTGGGCGACTACTACCCCGACTTGCACGCCTTCATCAGCTACCACTGTGCCGAGTACCAGCATCCATTGGAGGCTACCTTCTGGAAGGTAGGGCTGGTGGTCACCGCCTGGAACGACATCAAGAATGGACATGAGGTGGAGACTGTCCACTGTGCCCCTGCCAGGAGAGCCCATGCCTTGGATGGCATGGAGGATGTAGCACAGAACGCCTACATCCACTACCATGGTCGTCGCTTTGAGGCCATGAGGGAGGATCGCTTCAGGTTCCTTCATCGCAATGATCATGAGGGTGTTTGGCAGGTTTTGGCTCCACCAGAGAGTGACCCAACTCTGGAAGCAACGGTGCAGCATGTCCACGCTATGCAGGGGGTGAATGAGGAAGTCAAAGGAGAACTGCGTGCATCTCAGAGGGCTCAGAGACGCCTCCAGAAGCAAGTGGATGAACTTCGAGCACAACTTGGGCAGCCTTCGATCTACAAGAAGAAGCGCCGGTCCTTCACCATGATTGACACCGCTCCATAGGTGTTAGGTGCCTTGATCTAGATTACCACGTCGTTAGTTCGTGTTTCATATTTAGTTTTGTTTGGTCTTGTGAACTTGGATGATTAGATGTTTAATTTGTGAACTTGGTTGATTTGGTATTTGTTTGATTGCTGGAAGTTTGTGGGCATGTCCACAACTTCCTTAGATTGGAACCTTAAGTTTAGAATGAAATCTTAATGCAGATGTTTCGCTTTATCTTATCTCTGCTGTGCTGATTTCTGGAGCAGCCTGTGTTCTTTATCTGGCATCTCAAAATCTGGGCTGTCAAAAATTCTGAAATTTTTGTGGAGATAACTTGACTTCTGTATCTTTCAAATGTCTCTGGAATCACGTCAATAGCTATTCAGGTTTGTGAGATCTAGCTGACACAATTTGATGTTCCTGCGCTGTCTGGAACCCAGAACAGTTTCAGTTTAGCTCTACTTTTGACCATGTGTGTGTCAGAATTTGTAAAAGTGATCTAAATAAAAGTTGTAGCTGATCTCCTAAGCTTTCTAACAAATCTTGGTGCACCTCTGTTGGATCTCTACAACTCGAGTTATAACAGTTTTACTGAACTGCTGAATTTGAATCTTGTCCAGAAAATTCTCAGCATTGTTTCTTATCTTTTGTAAGTTCTCTATAATTGGAAAATCTCTAAATTTTGCACATTTGTTGGAAAACAGATGGCCGCAAGAGGAGGAAGAGGCAGAGGCCGTGGTCGTGGGTGTGATGCTCTCATCAATCCACCACCGCCGCCACCGGTGACCATGGAACAAATATTGGGAATACAAGCGCAGCTGATGCAAGCTATGATGCAGCGCTTGGACAATGAACCTGCAAGAGGACCACCGCCTATTCAGGTCAGAGATAAGCGTGGAGAGTTTATGAAAGGTCGTCCACCGGTGTTCACCCATGCCTCAGACCCTATGGAGGCAGATGATTGGTTGCGTGCTGTGGAGAAACAACTGAACATAGCACAATGCAACGACCTTGAGAAGGTGTTATACGCTTCTGGGCAACTCCAAGGAGCTGCTCAGGATTGGTGGGAATCATTCCAGTTTGGACGTCCCAACAATGCTCCTGCTATCACCTGGCAGGAATTCAATGACAATTTCCGGTCATACCATATTCCCGATGGACTAGTGGAACTGAAGCAAGAAGAATTCAGGTCCCTCAAGCAAGGATCCATGACGGTGGTGGAGTATCGGGACAAGTTCGCACAACTATCACGCTATGCTCCAAATGATGTAGCGGACGACAAGGATAAGCAATGCCGTTTCCTCAAGGGACTCTATGATGGACTGCAGCTCCAGCTGATGTCTAATACCTACCCTAACTTCCAGTCTTTGGTGAATCGCGCTATCATGATTGACAATAAGCGCAAGGAGATGGAAGCTAAGAAGATAAGGCTCCAAGGGCAAGCTTCTGGAAGCAACACTCGCCCATGTGCTTATCCCCAGCAAGGTTTCCAGTAGAGGAATCAAGGACCAACTCACCAGGGAAACTGTGGTCAGTATCCTCAGCGGAACCTGTTCTAGCAACGCCCTTAGTACCAGCAACAGTTTGGGAATCAACGTCCCCCGCAATAGACCAGCAATCCTGCAACACGCCAGGGAGTACCCAACAATGCTCCTGTGAAGAGTGGTGCACCCAACAATCCCAACGCCTGCTATCGCTGTGGAGAAGTAGGTCACTATGCTCATCAGTGTCCTAAGAAGCAGAACCAACAAGCACCTCAGAACCAGACCAGCAATCAGAAGTTCAACTCCCGACCACCTCACACTACGAAGGTGAACTATGTGTCATCTAATGTAGCTCAGGAGATGCCTAAGGTCATGTTGGGTATGTTCAGCGTCAACTCTATCTCTGCTACCGTACTTTTTGATTCTGGTGCTTCGCATTCTTTTATCTCCCAAGCTTTTGTTAGAATGCATAGCATACCTTTGTGTGCCATGAAAAACCCCATACTAGTAAATTCCCCGGGAGGTAGTATGCCAGCTTCTTATTGGAGCCCCTCAACTAGCATTTCCTTAAGGGGGGTAGACTTCAAAGTGAAGCCTATTGTGTTGAGAACAGCGGGAATTGATCTTATTCTAGGAATGGATTGGATGAAACAACACCGGGCAGTGATTCAGTGTCAGGAGAAATATGTGGTTGTGACATCACTCAATGGAGATAGAATCTGTGTAGAAGTGGTAGTGCAAGCTCAGCCTACAGCCACAGTGAACCAGCTAGATGGTGAAGTCAATGAACAAGATCGTGTCATGGAGGAGTTCCTGGATGTCTTCCTCGATGACTTGCCAGGTATGCCACCTGACCGAGACATTGAATTCATTATTGAATTATTACCAGGAACTGCACCAATAGCTAAACGTCCATATAGAATGGGAGTTAATGAATTAGAAGAGCTTAAGAGACAACTAAAAGAGTTGCAAGAAAAAGGTTTCATACGCCCCAGTTCTTCCCCATGGGGGGCACCTGTGATCTTTGTGGATAAGAAGGATGGTAGTCAACGGATGTGTGTGGATTATCGCTCACTAATGAGGTTACAATCAAGAATAAATACCCTTTGCCTAGGATTGATGATTTGTTTGATCAGTTGAGAGGAACCCATGTGTTCTCCAAGATTGATCTCCGCTCAGGGTATCATCAGCTTAAGATTCAAAACTCGGACATACCCAAGACAGCATTCACTACACGGTATGGATTATATGAGTACACCGTTATGTCTTTTGGATTGACCAATGCACCTGCATACTTCATGTATCTGATGAATAAGGTGTTCATGGAATTTCTGGATAAATTTGTGGTGGTATTCATAGATGACATACTAATATTCTCCAAGACTGAAGAAGAACATGCTGAACATATAAGGTTAGTCTTGCAAAAGCTTAGAGAGCATAAGTTGTACGCTAAGCGGAGCAAGTGTGAGTTTTGATTGAAGGAAGTCTCTTTTCTGGGTCATGTTGTCTCCAATGGTGGAATAGCAGTGGATCCAGGCAAAGTGCAAGATGTATTGAATTGGAAACCACCAACAACTGTAAGTGAGATTCGAAGCTTTTTGGGATTGGCTGGATACTACAGAAGGTTCATCGAAGGTTTTTCCAAGCTAGCCAAGCCTATGACAGCTCTGTTGGAAAAGAATGCTAAGTATGTATGGTCGGATAAATGCCAGGCAAACTTTGAGGAGCTAAAGAAGAGATTAACTACAGCTCCAGTATTAATTCTGCCAGATTTAAGCAAGAACTTCTCTATATATTGTGATGCATCCCGTTTGGGCCTTGGATGTGTGCTTATGCAAGAAGGAAGAGTAGTGGCATATGCATCTAGACAACTAAGGAAGCATGAGTTGAATTATCCTACTCATGACTTGGAATTGGCAGCTATGGTTCATGCATTGAAGATCTAGAGACATTATCTAATTGGACATAAGAGTGATATCTATACTAATTATAAGAGTTTGAAGTATATCTTTACCCAAATAGATCTGAATCTGAGGCAACGTCGTTGGTTGGAATTGATCAAAGACTATGATTTGGAAGTGCATTATCACCCGAGAAAGGCAAACGTCGTAGCGGATGCACTTAGCAGAAAGAGCTATGCCAATGGACTTCAGATAACATCTATGTCAGCAGAGTTGTGTGCTGAAATGGAGTATCTCAACTTGAGCCTTGTCACTAATGCAATGGAATTGGTGATAGAGCCTACATTGGAGCAAGAGATACGAAAAGGTCAATTGGAGGATGAAAAACTTAAGGAGATAGCAGAGAATGTAGTGCTTGGAAAGGCACCCGGATTTAGAATGGATGAGAATGGCACTCTTTGGTTCAGAAAAAGGATATGTGTACCTGAAATGAAAGCTATCCGTGATGCAATTCTGCAAGAGGCCCATGAGTCTGCTTATTCTATACATCCCGGAAGTACCAAGATGTACTTGGATCTCAAGGAGAAGTATTGGTGGTATGGTTTGAAGAGAGATGTGGCAGAATATGTGGCTTTGTGTGACACTTGTCAAAGAGTGAAAGCTGAGCATCAAAGACATGCAGGGTTACTACAACCAATGAAGATTCCTGAATGGAAATGGGAAGAAGTTGGTATGGATTTTATCGTAGGATTGCCCTGCACTCAAAGAGGCTATGATTCAATATGGGTAATAGTGGATCGACTCACCAAGGTTGCCCACTTTTTACCAGTCAAGACTACCTATACAGGTGCAAGACTAGCAGAATTATGTATGGAAAGAATAGTGTGCCTACATGGTGTTCCCAAGAAAATTGTGTCGGATAGAGGCACTCAGTTTACATCGCAATTCTAGCATAAAGTACATAGATCTTTGGGGACAAAGTTGAATTTTAGTTCTGCTTACCACCCGCAAACTGATGGACAGGCTGAAAGGATCAACCAGATTTTGGAAGATATGTTGAGAGCTTGTGCATTACAGTATGGTGATAGTTGGGATAAGAGTCTGCCATACGCAGAGTTCTCGTACAACAACAGTTACCAGAAGAGTCTCAAGATGGCACCTTTTAAGGTGTTGTATGGACGTAAATGTAGAACGCCTTTGTTCTAGAATCAGACTGGAGAAACTCAAGTGTTTGGACCCGATGTCCTTAGAGACGCGGAAGAACAAGTGAGAATGATTAGAGACAATTTGAGAGTAGCTCAGTCCCGACAGAAGAGTTACGCTGATATTCGCAGAAGAGAGCTGACTTTCGAAATTGGTGATTATGTGTACTTGAAGGTGTCACCAATGAGAAGTGTGAGAAGATTCAATATGAAGGGAAAGTTAGCACCAAGGTATATAGGACCTTTTAAGATCCTAGAGAGACGTGGAGAAGTAGCTTATCAGTTGGAACTACCTAAGAGTTTGTCAGGTGTGCACGACGTGTTCCATGTTTCCCAATTGAAGAAGTGTTTGAGGGTACCAGAAGAGCAAATTCCTTTGGAAGAACTTGCTGTTAAGGAGGATCTTACTTATGAAGAGTATCCGATAAAGATCTTGGAAACTGCCGAAAGAGTTACGAGAAGCCGAACCATAAAGATGTGCAAGGTGCAGTGGAATCGGTATACAGAGGATGAAGCTACTTGGGAAAGAGAAGAGGATCTGAGAAAGTCTTACCCACAACTGTTTGAGTAAGCAATCACCCAAATCTCGAGGACGAGATTCATCTTAAGGGGGTAGAATTTGTAACACCCAGAAAAATTTCATTTTAAAAAATAGTCAAATTTATTTATTTAAGCAATTTATGTGAGCATTCAAACATAGGAAAGTAATAATTTTTATAAAACAAAAATCAAATATAAGATTAGCTACAAGTGATGCATACATGCTGCTGCATATTAATTTGTGAATGTTTGGTATTGATAAAAAATTTCAAAGAGAATTGAAATTTGAATTTAAAATGATTTTGGAAAATTTGTTTGGAAAAAGAAAAAGGGAATATTTTTCCTTTCCTCCCCTTCTCTATTTTCGGCCCGTAGGCTTTCTCTCCTGACCACGCTAGCCCAGCTCTGCGCCGGCCCACTGGCCCAGCCTCGTGCTCCACAACGGCCTACGCGGCCTAGCACTTGCGCCGGCCCAGCCCCGCTCCGGCCCAGCCTTCCGCGGGCAACCGTCGCCGCGCCTCCTTTCCCCAGCCACTGACGCCCGGGCCCCGCCTGTCAGCTCCTCCCCCTTCCTCCCGTGCATCTCAGAACCGTCCACGCCTGACGCAGCTGCAACCGCCGCCCACGTCGTGCGTCGTGGGAGTGCCTTCCCCCACGCCCAGCCTCTTTTTAAGCGAAGCCGAGCCTCCCCCGCGCGCCCCTCTGTTGTTCCCCGCTCCGTTCTCACCTAGCTCTCGCCTCGGAAGCCCCAGCAACCGCTGCACGGAGGAGCTCCGCCGACCGCCGTTCATCGTCCACGTCGGCCGTCTTCCCCGAGCCGACTCCGACCCTGATTTCCCCACTATGAGCCTCCCCTTGCTCTCCTCTTTCTCCCCGGCCTTTTTCTTTGGCGTTAGGTGGTTTCTAGCGCCGTTGCCGCGAGCGCCGTTGGCCCTTGGACGCCGGCCATGGCGACCGCCGCCTCGGCCTTCCCCTCCGGCCACTTCTTTGGCCTGGTCGAGACCCTCTACTCCTCCCGCTTACCCCGGTGCTCTCGGTTCTTCAAATCGTGAACCCTAGCCCCCTAACCACGCTCGCCGGAGTGCTCCACGCCGCCGGCAATGGAGAGCCGCCGCGGCTGCCACTGTTCCGGCCGGCCATCCTCCTTCTCTCTCCCCTGGATTTGTTTCTGGCCGTTCCTTTCTAATCCAACGGCTCTGATTGGCCGATACCTCTTCGGGGGTCAATTTGCTAAAGAGACCCTGTAATTTTCTAAGTCCTAACCCGCAGTCCAAAGCGCATTTCCCCAATTACGCATTCTCATTTTGAAAACGTAAAGTTCACTGCTTTAGTCTAAAATACGTTTTCAGTATTTACAGAAATGCCATTTGAACTGTTTTGCTTATAAAATTGTCGTTTTAGCTCCGAATTGATCCGTTCAAATCGCGTTCGCTTCGTAATTCCATAATCTACATGTTAGAACCACTGTTAGTCTAGTTTGGAACTTTTTATTTTCATGGTTAGATTTAATTAAATATATTGATATAGGAAATCCCGTTTAAATCATAACTTTCGCATTTTAGCTCCGTTTTTCGTGAACTTCGCGTTGACGTGATCGTAGCGAGACGTAGATTATTTTCACAAACATTTTATCTTGTTTTCTATACTGTTGGTGTACTGTTCTAATGATAGGAATGTTTGCTTTGCATGAATGCTTTTGGGAATGTTGTATGTTGCCGTGTTGGTCGCGTTCAGACGGTGAGGAGAACGTTGGAGACCAAGAATTCTTCGACGACCAGCAGGACCAGCAAGAGTTTGTGAACCAAGGCAAGTATAGCATGGGCCTACCTTGATGTCCTATTTCACTTTAATCAATTACTCATTTGCATGTGTCTAATTTGATACCCGTAAGGACATCCTAGTGATTGTTTATCCTGTTCCTTGTCTCCTATGGGTTATTTGCATATGGGTAGATTGCTAGTGCTCTAACTGAACATGATCTATAAGATGATGAATGATTCTATGGAACTAAAGGTATACCATGAGTATAACAACTGATACATAGGGCGAAGGGGCAAATGACTGTTGATCATGTTGCACCCGGCCCTCCATAAGGACTTATCTGTCGGCAAAAGCTAGGACTAACAGTGCAACCGGGAGAGTCATATGGCTCTGACTTTAGCTCAGGAATAGGACCTTTTCTAGCTAGTTAGAGGTTACCTTTTTGGCGCAAATGGGGCTTGCCACGTTGGGTATAGGGCTGCCTCTGTTCCTATGTGTATAGCCGCGATGGACATGTGCCATAGGAAAGGGGGGTTCCTACATCTGCCTGCCAAGGAAACCTAGCGGCCCTAACTTGTTAGAGAAACCTATGAAATGGCTTCATATTGTACCCTGCCCGCTCACCTTGGTAGTGACATGGGAGTAATTAACCCGGGCATATGGGAATCACGACTCGCGGTGAATGTGCACCACCTCTGCAGAGGGTAACAAACTGTTATAACAGCCGTGCTCACGGTTATGAGCGGCCCGGAAAACTCACAGAATAACTGGCTACTTGTTGATGATCATTTAAGTTGTTCTATGATGATATATGGTACACTTGACCCTAATATATGTTCTTATGGGATTAAATGGGAGCTTAAGCATAATTTGATAATATCTGATAATAAAAGCTTGTCGTACTAAAAATGCTAACTGCAGTAAACCAGAGTCAACCTTTTTGAGCTTCATAACCCCATGTTAACTTGTTAAGTACGGGATGTACTTACGCTTGTTTATTTTCTTTATTTGGATAAAAATCCTGGATGGGTAACAGATGACAACGGGTATGAGGATTTCCCGGAGGATTTTTAGGCTTGTGGTCAACCAGTTGACCTTTCCTATGATGAAGCCCCACGAGAGAGTTACCTTTTATTTCCCGCTATGATGTATAAGACTAAGTTATATTATGATTCTGAAGTATGAGACACCATGATGATACTTTATGTAATTTGTCAGCTTGTGTGTGTGATTGATTCCTGGGCACACACGAGTTTTGCGCATGCAATTTTATCCTTAAAATTGGGTGTGACACAAACCTGGCAACAACGTTACTTTCATGAGGGTGGCCGCCACGGACTTCCCGTAATGAAAATAATCCATGGCGGTGAACTCTGACGAAAATGTGATTTTCGTGTGTCTATTATCGTGAGAGTTGATGCGTGACGATGTACCCTCACGCATTACTTTCATGAGAGTAAAACCATATTTCGTGACATGTTTTGCACTTTCACGAAATCTCTGGATTCTGGTTTAGGTACTTTTTTTTCTAATTTTATAGAATGTAATTTTTATTATTGAGGATATATCGGTAATTCATCTCGTGCCCTTTCTCATACCCCTACGGTTCTACTAGGCAGAAGCTAGTTGCTAGCCTCTCACCGTATGACGTGAGCAGGAGCAGCGCTGCGGAGAAGCATCGCAGACCACCGACGGTGGTAGGAGATGGGATGCATGGGCTGCTGCCTGTGTTCGGGGTGGAGGTGCGGCGCGGTGCCTTTGGTTTGTCGGGTTAGGCGGCGAGCGACGCAGCGGGCCGGGGCGGTGCCGCTAAGACCTGCTTTGTGAACTTGCCGGCCAAAGATGACCGGGAGGCCCGGAACGTTTCCTGGGCGAAGTCGAGGTCAGCTAGACGTCGCTAAAAGGGTCATCGACAACGTTGGTGGCCAATGGCCATGTTCACAACATGGCCTGGATCTGAAGTGGAGAGACGGTCGGGGGCGGGACTTGGATTGCCAATTCAACCAACATTGGGTCCAACATCGAGTTTACTATGGGTGGCAGTTGCCTCGGCCGGCTCCATGGCACCAGGTCCGTCTCGGCCTCAAGACCAACTACCTCGCAAGACGAGCTAGAATGGCTGTCCAGCTGACGCTCGTGTGCAAAGATGCCCCTAGGCCAGGCACAGATGCTGGCCACGCCCTCCGACACCTGGTACATCGAGGAAAGGTGCGCCTGAAACTCCGCCGGTGAGATGGCTGGCTAATGTTGATTGTGCCGCTCTGTAACCGTGACAGGCATGTATCTTCATGTTAGGTGCATTGTTTTAGTTCAGTTTCATTGTAATGAAATGTCTATTGCTATGTTCGGCAGGACTTATTTTGGCTCCGGCTGATTTGTATGGCGCATTTGTTGTGAGAGAAAAACACTGTTTTCTGGCTGGTAAGCTCAAGCGAACAGATAGCGTGTAGAATCGTAGGCAGTGCGGAGACTTGCATGTACTGCGCTATGACCGCGTCCAGGGGGCAGACTCCGCCGTGGCGCGCATGCCGTGCATGTCGCACGGGCGCTCACAAATGACGGCGCACCTGTAACACCCTAAAATTTGCATTCTTTTAAAATAGTTAAATTTGATTTATCTATGTTATTATGTGTGCATTCAAATATAGGAAAATAATATTTTTTGTGAAATTAAAATCAATCATAAGGATATATACATGTTGATGCACTCATGTTGTAGCATTGTATTTAATATGTTGAGTGGTTTTAATTTAAACTCAAAAGGATTCAAAAATCATTTGGAAATGAATTTGGAAATTTGATTTTGGAAAAAGAAAAAAAGAAATTCATTTCTCGCCCCTCCCTTCCTCATTTTCGGCCTGCAGGCCCATTTCCCCGCTGGTCCAGCTCGCTCTGGCCGAGCCGGCCCGCTCGCCTCCCTCATTTCCCCTCCTCTCGTATCCTTCCGGGGCTGGCCCAATCCGGGCAGGCAACCGTTGCCGCCGCGCCTTCCCCTCCTACTCTACCGCTAATGGCCTGGGCCCGCTTGTCGGTGCCGTCACCCACCACCGCGTCGGCCGCGTCCTCCGACCGTGTTCTCGGCCTGGGCGAGGTCGCCTTCACCTTCTCTCTCCCCCGGTGCCCTTGGTTCGTCGAATCGTGACTCGTTGGCTCTATTTTCCCCTCGCCAGCGAGCTCCTCGTCGCCGGCCATGGTGCCCCGCCTGCCGGACCCCTATTCTGGCCACCGGCCTTCTCTCTCTCCCCCCTCAGCTCTAATCTAAGCCGTCCATCCGTGATCCAATGGCCCAGGGTGGCCGATACCCCTTCGTGGGTCTTTTTGCTAAAGAGACCCCCAAGTTTCGCCGTATTGAACCCGCAGTCCTTGGCCGGTTTAAATATCCCAGATTTGATTTATTTAAATTAAAAAATAGTTCATTTTATTTAGAGAAATGTCACTGCATTGTTTTGCTTATTAAATCGTTGTTTTAGCTCCGAATCGACCCGTTCAAATTGCGTTAGATTCGTAATAAGGCTCTCTACATGTTAATACCACTGTCAAACATGTTTGCAACATTTAAATTTTGAGGTTAGATTTAATTAAATAAATTGCTATAGGAAACCCCATTTAATTCATAACTTTTGTGTTTTAGCTCTATTTTTTGTGATCTTCGCGTTGACGTGATCGTAGCGAGACATAGAATCTTTTCATAAACATTTTATCTTGTTTTCTATACTGCTGGTGTACTATTCTAACTATAGGTTTGTTTGCTTTGCATGAATGCCTTTGGAATGCTTGTATGTTGCTTTTTTGGTCGAGTTCAGACGGTGAGGAGAACGTTGGAGACCAAGAGTTCTTTGACGACCAGCAGGAGTTTGTTAACCAAGGCAAGTATAGCATGGGTTCTATCTTGATGTGCTATTGATCATTTATTAATTACTCATTTGCATGTGTCTAATTTTGATACCCGTAAGGACATCCAAGTGGTTGAATATCCTGTTTTCCTTGTCTCCTACGGGTTATGTGCATATGGGTAGTTGCTAGCGCTCAACGTAACTGTACATGATCTACATATTGAACAATGATTCTATGGAAAGAAAAGGTAAAAGTTGCTTTTAAACAACTGAATTATAGGGTGAAGGAGCAAATGACTTTTGTTCATGATGCTTTCAGTCCTCCATAAGGACTTATCTGTCGGCAAAAGCTGGGACTGACAGTGCAACCGTGAGGGTCACATGGCTCTGACTTTAGCTCAGTAATAGGACCTTTTCTAGCTTATTAGAGGTTACCTTTATGGCGCAAAAGGGGCTTGCCACGTTGGGTATAGGACTACCCCTGTTCTTATGTGTATAACCGCGAAGGATTTGTGCCATAGGAAAGGGGGGTTCCTACATCTGCCTGCCGAGGAAACCTAGCGGCCCTAACTTGTTAGAGAAACCTATGAAATGGCTTCATAGTGTACCCCGCCCGCTCACCTTGGCAGTGTTATGGGAGTAATTAACCCGGGCATATGGGAATCACGACTCACGGTGAATGTGCACAACCTCTACAGTGTTACAAACTGTTATAACAGCCATGCTCATAGTCACGAGTGGCCCAGAAAACTCACAGAATAATTGGTTATTTATTGTTGTTCATTTATGATGTTCTACGATGATAATATGATACAATTGATTCTGATATCTAATCATGTGGGTTTAATTTGGGCTTAAGAATAACTTGATAATAGTTGATGATAAAATCTTGAATTACTAAAAGTGCTAACCATAGTAAACCAGAGTCATCCTTTTTGAGCTTTCATAACCCCATGTTATCTTGTTAATTACGGGAAGTATTTATGCTTGTTTACTTTCTATATTTGGATAAATCCCGGATGGGTAACACAGATGTCAACGAGTATGAGGAGTTTCCAGAGGACTTTTAGGCTTATGGTCAACCAGTTGACCGTCCCTGTGTTGGAGCTACCACGAGAGAGCTACCTTCTTATTTTCCGCTGTGTTGTGTAAGACTATGTGATGGTAATAATCGTGATGTAAGAAACACCGTGATGATACTTTTTGTAATTTATCAACTTATGTGTGTGACTAATCCCTGGACACACATGAGTTTTATGCATTCAATTTTATCCTTAAAATTGGGTGTGACAAATTGGTATCAGAGCCAGGTTGACTGTAGGACGCAAGCCTAGTTAGAGATGGTCGTTTTAGCATCTTTGCTCCACTGGTTTCATGCTTACTTTCTCATTCTTGTTATTTTATTAAAATATTTATGCTTTTCATACCTTAATCTATTATATAAAATTGTTGATTCTAATTCTATCTTACTCTAAATCTATAGATGCCTCGTAACCCGAAGACTGCCCGCCTCAGCACTGCAGGCTATCGTGCCATGTTCACCCCCCGTGCTCCACAGGTGGAGAAGGATATTGTGGTCATCTCCGATGATGAGGTGGAACCCTTGATGGAGGAAGATGAGGAGTGGATGACTACCCCCACTCCTGCAACCGCACCTGCTCCTACTCCAGCTCTTGCACCTGTCTATGCTATTGCAGCTACACCAACGGAGTCATCAGCTACTTCACCAACGCCTGTGCCACCCCTAGCTGTCCCTGTGGTGGATGAGGAGATGGGCTGGACATGCAAATACTACTTCAAGCAAGCCCCGGAGACGGCCTACTACCACACCCTCCTCACACAGGTGCTGGATGACTACTACACTGACCTGCACGCCTCCATCAACTATCATTGTGCAGAGTACCAGCACCCTTTGGAGGCAACTTTTTGGAAGGTAGAGCTGGTTGTCACCGCCTGGAATGACATAAAGAATGCACATGAGGTGGAGACTGTCCACAGTTCCACTGCTAGATGGGCTCATGCATTGGATGGCATGGAAGATGCAGCGCAGGACGCTTATATCTACTACCATGGTCATCGTTTTGAGGCCATGAAGGAGGATCGTTTAAGGTTCCTTCCTTGCAATGATCATGAGGGTAATTGGCAGGTTCTGGCACCACCAGAAAGTGATCCAACTCTAGAAGCAACAGTGCAAGATGTCCATGCCATGCAGGGGGTAGATGAAGAAGTCAAGGGAGAGCTGCGTGCATCGCAGAGGGCCAAGAGGCGTCTCCAGAAGCAAGTTGACGAACTGCATGCTCAACTTGGGCTGCCACCGATCTACAAGAAGAAGCCCCGGTCGTTCACCATGGTTGACACCGCCCCATAGGTGTTAGGTGCCTTGTTTAAAGCTATGACGTTGTTAGTTCGTGTGTCATGTCTAGCCTTGTTTTGTCTTGTGAACTTTAGTGATTAGATGTTTTTAATTGTGAACTTGGATGATTTGGAGTTTGTTTGATTGCTGGAAGTTTGTGGGCTTGTCCACAAATTCCATAGGTTTAAACCTTAAGTTTAGATGAGGTCTTAATGCAGATGGGTTGCTTTATCATATCTCTGTTGTGCTATTTCTGGAGCAGCCTATGTTCTTTATCTTGTATCTCGAAATCGAGGCTGCCAAAAATTCTGAAATTTTTGTGGAGATATCTAGACTTCTGTGTCTTTCAAATGTCTCTGAATCATGTCAATATCTATTCAGGTTTGTGAGATCTAGCTATCACAAGTTGATGTTTCTGCGCAGTCTGGAACTCATAATAGATTCGGTTTAGCTCTGTTTTCGACCATGTGTATATCAGAATTTGTAAAAGTGTTCTAAATAAAAGTTGTAGATGATCTCCTAAGCTTTCTAACCATTCTTGGTATGTCTCTGTTGGGTCTCTGAAACTCAAGTTATGACAGATTTACTGAACTGCTATATTTGAACCTTGTCCAAAAAATTCTCAGCATTGTTCCTTATCTTTTATAAGTTCTCTATAATTTGGAAATCTCTAAAATTTTGCGCATTTGTTTGGAAAGCAGATGGCTGCAAGAGGAGGAAGAGGCAGAGGCCGTGGTCATGGTCATGGTGCTCCCATGAATCCGCCACCACCGCCACCAGTGACTATGGAGCAATTGATGGGAATGCAAGCACAGTTGATGCAAGCCATGATGCAACGTTTGGATAACGAACCTGCAAGAGGACCACCACCTATTTAGGTCAGAGACAAGCGTGGAGAATTCATGAAGGGTCGCCCACCGGTGTTCACCCACGCCTCAGACCCCTTGGAGGCAGACGATTGGTTGTGTGCTGTGGAAAAGCAACTTAACATAGCACAATGCAATGATCTTGAGAAGGTGTTGTATGCTTCTGGTCAACTCCAGGGAGTAGCTCAGGATTGGTGGGAGTCTTTTTAGTATGGACGACCCAACAATGCTCCTATTATCACCTGACAGGAATTCAATGACAATTTTCGGTCATATCATATTCCCGATGGACTAGTGGAGTTGAAACAGGAGGAATTCAGGTCCCTTAAGCAAGGATCCATGTCTGTGGTGGAGTATCATGACAAGTTTGCTCAACTATCACGCTATGCTCCAAATGATGTAGCTGAGGATAGTGAGAAGCAACGCCGCTTCCTTAAGGGACTTTATGATGGCCTGCAGCTCCAGCTTATGTCCAACACATACCCTAACTTTCAGTCATTGGTGAACCACGCTATTGTGATTGACGATAAGCGCAAAGAGATGGAAGCCAAGAAGAGAAGGCTTCAAGGGCAAGCTTCTAGAAGCAACACCCGCCCACATGCCTATCCCCAGCAGGGTCTTCAGCAGAGGAATCAAGGACCATCTAACCTAGGAAACCATGGTCAGTATCCTCAGCGTAACCAGTTCTAGCAACGCCTTCAGTACCAGCAATAGTTTGGTAATCAGCGTCCCCAGCAACAGACCGGCAATTCGGTACCACCCCAGGGAATGCCCAACAATGCTCCTATGAAGAGTGGTGCACCCAATAACCCTAACGCATGCTACCGCTATGGAGAAGTAGGTCACTATGCTCATTAGTGTCCAAAGAAGCAGAACCAGCAAGCTCCACAGAACCAGAATGGCAATCCGAAGTTCAATGCCTGACCACCTCACACTGCAAAAGTGAACTATGTGTCATCTGATGCAACTCAGGAGATGCCCAAGGTCATGTTGGGTACGTTCAGTGTCAACTCTATCTCTGCTACAATACTTTTTGATTCCGGTGCTTCGCATTCATTTATTTCCCAAGCTTTTGTTAGAATGCATAGTATACCTTTATGTGCCATGAAAAACCCCATACTAGTAAATTCACCGGGAGGTAGCATGCCAGCTTCTTATTGGGGTCCCTTAGCTAGCATTTCCTTAAGGGGGGTAGACTTCAAAGTGAAACCTATTGTGTTGAGAACAGCGGGAATTGATCTTATTCTGGGTATGGATTGGATGAAACAACACCGGGCAGTGATTCAGTGTCAGGAGAGATCTGTTGTTGTGACATCACCCAACGGAGATAGAATCTGTGTAGAAGTGGTAGTGCAAGCTCAGCCAACAGCCACTGTAAACTAGTTGGATGGTGATGCCAATAAACAAGATCGCGTTGTGGAGGAGTTCGTGGATGTATTCCCTAATGACTTGCCAGGTATGCCACCTGACCGTGACATTGAATTCATTATTGAATTATTACCTGGAACTGCACCAATAGCTAAACGCCCATATAGAATGAGGGTTAATGAATTAGAAGAGCTTAAGAAACAACAAAAAGAGTTGCAAGAAAAAGGTTTCATAGGCCCAGTTCTTCCCCATGGGGATAAGAAGGATGGCACCCAACGGATGTGTGTAGATTACCGTTCACTTAATGAGGTTACTATAAAGAATAAATACCCTTTGCCAAGGATTGATGATTTGTTTGATCAGTTGAGAGGAGCCTATATGTTCTCCAAGATTGATCTCCGCTCAGGTTATCATCAGCTAAAGCTTCAAAACTCGGACATACACAAGACAGCATTCACTACACGGTATGGCTTGTATGAGTACACCGTTATGTCCTTTGGATTGACCAATGCACCTGCATACTTTATGTATCTGATGAATAAGGTGTTCATGGAGTTTCTTGATAAATTTGTGGTGGTATTCATTGATGACATACTGATATTCTCCAAGACTAAAGAAGAACATGCTAATCATATAAGGTCGGTCTTGCAAAAGCTTAGAGAACATAAGTTGTACGCTAAGCGGAGCAAGTGTGAGTTTTGGTTGAAGGAGGTTCCTTTTCTGGGTCATGTTATCTCCAATGGTGGAATAGCAGTGGATCCAGGCAAGGTGCAAGATGTATTGGATTGGAAACCACCAACCAATGTAAGTGAGATTCATAGCTTTTTGGGATTGGCTGGATACTACAGGAGGTTCATTGAAGGTTTTTCCAAGCTTGCTAAGCCTATGACAGCTCTATTGGAAAAGAATGCTAAGTTTGTATGGTCTGATAAATGCCAGGCAAACTTTGATGAGCTAAAGAAGAGATTGACTACAGCTCCAGTATTGATTTTGCTCGATTTAAGCAAGAACTTCTCTATATATTGTGATGCATCTCGTTTGGGCCTTGGATGTGTGCTTATGCAAGATGGAAGAGTGGTGGCATATGCATCTAGACAATTGAGGAAACATGAGTTGAACTACCCTACTCATGACTTGGAATTGGCAACTGTGGTTCATGCTTTGAAAATCTAGAGACATTATCTAATTAGGCATAAGAGTGATATCTATATAGATCATAAGAGTTTGAAGTATATCTTTACCCAGTCAGATCTAAATCTAAGACAACGTCGTTGGTTAGAATTGATCAAAGACTATGATTTGGAAGTGCATTATCATCCAGGAAAAGCAAATGTCGTAGCTGATGCACTTAGCAGAAAGAGTTATGCTAATGGACTTTGGATGACATTTATGCCAGCAGAATTGTGTGCTGAAATGGAGTATCTCAACTTGAGCTTTGTCACTAATGCAATGGAATTGGTGATAGAGCCTACCTTGGAGCAAGAGATACATAAAGGTCAGTTGGAGGATGAAAAACTTAAGGAGATAGCGGAGAATATAGTGCTTGGAAAGGCACCAGGATTCAGGATGGATGAGAATGGAAAAAGGATATGTGTACCTGATGTGAAGGCTATCCGTGATGCAGTTCTACAAGAGGCACATGAGTCTGCTTATTCTATACATCCCGGAAGTACCAAGATGTATTTGGATCTCAAAGAGAAGTATTAGTGGTATGGTTTGAAGAGAGATGTGGCAGAGTATGTGGCTTTGTGTGACACTTGTCAAAGAGTGAAACCTGAGCATCAAAGACCTACAGGGTTGCTACAACCAATGAAGATTCCTGAATGGAAATGGGAGGAAGTTGGTATGGATTTTATCGTAGGTTTGCCCTACACTCAAAGAGGTTATGATTCAATATGGGTAATAGTGGATCGACTCACTAAGGTTGCTCACTTTCTACCAGTCAAGACTACCTATACAGGTGCAAGGCTAGCAGAGTTGTACATGGAAAGGATAGTGTGCTTACACAGTGTTCCCAAGAAAATTGTGTCTGATAGAGGCACTCAGTTTGCGTCGTAATTGTGGCAGAAAGTACATAGATCTTTGGAGACAAAGTTGAATTTTAGTTCTGCTTACCACCCACAAACTGATGGACAGACTAAAAGAATCAACCAGATTTTGGAAGATATGTTGAGAGCTTCTGCACTACAGTATGGTACTAGTTGGGACAAGAGTTTGCCATATGCCGAGTTCTCGTACAACAACAGTTACCAAAAGAGTTTCAAAATGTCACCTTTTGAGGCGCTGTATGGGCGTAAATGTAGAACGCCCTTGTTCTGGAATCAAACTGGTGAAACTCAAGTGTTTGGACCCGATGTCCTTAGAGACGCAGAAGAACAAGTGAGAATGATTAGAGACAACTTGACAGTGGCTCAGTCCTGACAGAAGAGTTACACTGATAATCACAGAAGAGAGCTGACTTTCGAAGTTGGAGATTATGTGTACTTGAAG
The DNA here is from genome assembly GCF_019320115.1 of Miscanthus floridulus. Lineage (NCBI taxonomy): Eukaryota > Viridiplantae > Streptophyta > Magnoliopsida > Poales > Poaceae > Miscanthus > Miscanthus floridulus. The sequence continues at coordinate 8,334,366 of NC_089595.1, forward strand.
GTGTCACCAATGAGAAGTGTGAAAAGATTCAATATGAAGGGAAAGTTGGCACCGAGGTATATTGGACCTTTCAAGATCCTAGAGAGACGTGGAGAAGTAGCCTATCAGTTGGAACTGCCTGAGAGTTTGTCAGGTGTGCACAATGTGTTTCATGTGTCTCAATTAAAGAAGTGTTTGCGAGTACCAGAAGAGCAGATTCCTTTAGAAGAACTTGCTGTTAAGGAAGATCTCACATATGAAGAGTATCCGATAAAGATCTTACAGACGACAGAAAGAGTTACAAGGAGTCGAGTTATAAAAATATGCAAGGTACAGTGGAATTGGTATACAGAAGATGAGCCTACTTGGGAAAGAGAAGAGGATTTGTGAAAGTCTTATCCACAACTGTTTGATTAAGCAATCATCCGAATCTCGAGGACGAGATTCATCTTAAGGAGGGTAGAATTGTAGCACCCTAAAATTTGCATTCTTTTAAAATAGTTAAATTTGATTTATCTATGTTATTATGTGTGCATTCAAATATAGGAAAATAATATTTTTTGTGAAATTAAAATCAATCATAAGGATATATACATGTTGATGCACTCATGCTATAGCATTGTATTTAATATGTTGAGTGGTTTTGATTTAAACTCAAAAGGATTCAAAAATCATTTGGAAATGAATTTGGAAATTTAATTTTGGAAAAAGAAAAAGGAAATTCATTTCTCTCCCCTCCCTTCCTCATTTTCGGCCTGCAGGCCCATTTCCCCGCTGGTCTAGCTCGCTCTGGCCAAGCCGGCCCGCTCGCCTCCCTCCTTTCCCCTCCTCCCGTTTCCTTCCTGGGCCTCCTTCCTAGGCTAGCCCAATCCAGGCAGGCAACCGTTGTCGCCGTGCCTTCCCCTCCTGCTCTGCCGCAGACGGCCTAGGCCCGCTTGTCGGCACCATCACCCACCACCGCGTCGGCCGCGTCCTCCGGCCGTGTTCTCGGCCTAGGCGAGGTCGCCTTCACCTTCTCTCTCCCCCGGTGCCCTCGGTTCGTCGAATCATGGCCCGTTGGCTCTGTTTTCCCCTCGCCGGCGAGCTCCTCGTCGCCGGCCATGGTGCCCCGCCTGCCGGAGCCCTATTCTGGCTGCCGGCCTTCTCTCTCTCCCCCTCAGCTCTAATCTAAGCTGTCCATCCATGATCCAATGGCCCAGGGTGGCTGATACCCTTCGCGGGTCTTTTTGCTAAAGAGACCCCCAAGTTTCACCGTATTGAACCTATTGATGCAAAAGTGGATCTGCAAACACAAAGGGCTAATACCCGAATCAATATCCAAAGCGTGCCAGTCGATTTGACCTGTTAATCGACAAGGATGAAGATACGAGCACTTTGGTCCTCACAACAGCGATACGCCCAGAAGTCACGGCCAAGAGGTACTCACGCGGAACTCGAGAATCGCCGAAGGTCGCACTGAAGCTATGCAACTCGCTGAATCAATGAGAACTCGTAAAAATGAAAAATATGCAAATTGACGAAGTCGCCGAAAAGTAAGTAGATGCAAATAGGAGTAAAAATTGGTTTTGATATTGATTCATATATCTTTATTACATTGCCCCTCAATCTATATTTATACCCTGATCTAAAGAGACATAACCAAATACAACTAGGACACCAAGTCCATATCTAAGGAAACACGTGACTCTTACATGAATCATATTCTAACAAATATAGAAAAGGAAATCAACTCCTAACTATTTCCCTGTCCGCCTCAATTACGATGGAAATCTCACCGACCTCCTTTCCATCGGCATACTTCCTATTTCATCGGCAGTAGTCTTCAAGCCTTCCTTCATCGGCATCGACAATAACATCTCCAACCTTATCGGCAACGCCCGAGTTTAAATCAATCTTTCCATCGATCACCACCATTCATCGGCAACCATCTTTACAAGCTGATTTTCATCGGCTATCAGTGTATATAGTAACTTTCCTCCTGCCGATTAGCCCACTCTGATCATTTTGACATGTGCAAAAAACGGTGTCAACACATGCCCCCCAATTTCGGAGTATAAAACCATTAATGCTCCAAAATTTACTCCAGATAACGTTTGCCTTCGCCCAATTACCGTAACTCATCCTCCAAACCAAAACTTGATCTGTTATCAAATCTAATCAAATCTAGTCCTGATTCACGCACCTCAGCAAATATCGCACAATTTCCAACCACTCTTGCCCTGATTATGGTTAAGATACCGAAACAATAATCTATCGGCAAGACCTTAACATAATAATGCCGCCATTTTCAGAATTAAAATATCCTGTACCGAGATCTCTTCCAAGTCATGATTACTTGCCATCGAATCATCTATACAATCCCTTGATTATCGTGCGAACAGTTACCATATCCACCTGAACCACCTCGACCCACATGTACACGGCATAGAGATAAGTCCAAAATACCCCTACTCCGAGCGGCTTATAAATAGATTTCTCCGGAACGCCCGTCTTCTACCCCCAGATTCCAATATTTGGCATTCTCTCTTTCCGGCGGCGACTCCAACGAACAACTGCGCGACCTCAACCAACAAGACCTTTTCTCTAGCGTCAACCTCGAGTCTCCGGCTCGTGCCCCCATCCATCTCAAGATAATGGCAATCAACTTCGACGTCCCTACGGTTCGTTCCACTTCCATTACCTTTTACCTCAATTCCTCTGGTCTTTGCGAGTTCATACAGTTGGTAATTTTTTCTCTTTTTCTTTGTTCTTCGGATCTTCTAAACTTAGGAACTTCGCAACAAATTAGTTATTCCAACTGATCAGCCGCATGTCCAATGCCTAGGACCAATGGGCAACCCAGATCCAACTGATCTGATTAATGCCGAGGTTAACAGAATCCCTTTTAGAGCCCAAAATTTCTCTCTGAATTTATGGAAAGATACATTCCGATCTTGGCCCAAAACCACCAAAGGGTGGAAAGATTGGTACTTGAGGGTCAACAGGTCGATGCAAGTATACTAGGCAGAACGGAAGCTAGACCAATGCATTAGGCTATCCATTGCCGATATGCAAAAGAACGAGTCAATGATGATTGCAGCTGCTTACTTTTGGTCAGACACAACAAACACTTTTATGTTTGGACATGGCCCAGCTACTCCCACACTTGCCGATGTTTACATGCTCACTGGCTTGGATATTTCAACTGCCGATGAAGGCTCCATCTATGGCAGAAAATCTGAATATAGGGTGAATACCCGCAACATCGGCGGTTGGACGGGATACATTCAAGAATGCCAGAAGACCGGGACAGTTACCCAGAGGGAACATGCCACATTCTTGAATATGTGGTTAGAAAAATTTATCTTCTGTGGTCAATCAGTAGGACCAACCAACGCTTTCCTCCCCGCGGCTGAACTCTTGGCTAATGGTGTAAGGTTCCCTCTTGGCCGATACCTTCTGAGCTCCACCTATCATCTTCTTCATCAAGTGTCTCAGAAACTTTTGCTTGGCGAACCCATCGGCAACTTAGGAGGCCCGTGGTGGTTTATCAACATGTGGCTGAATGCCCATATGCATAAACGTTTGCAATGGGACTTCTTCGCCCAACAATTCCCACAAGAAATTGCTGAAGACCACGTGCTTGGGGATGAGGAATCGGCAACACGCTCACCCCTCAATTTTGGTGAAGCCACAATTGTCCTCCCTGGAACAGAGGCCAATGAAGACCAGATCGGCAGATTCTTCCAAAGCTTCTATAATGGTCTTTCTCGTGATCATAGGGCCTGGGTACCTTATATTGACGAAGAAAACAGATTCCCCCTTCTTTTCAACTTTGCCGATGACACTCTGAATCAGGATAATGAACTCATGATGGCCATCATTACTCCCAGGGCAATCCCAGTAAACACATTCGGTAGCGGGAAAAACACCAATATCACGTATGAATTTTACAACCCATCGGCAGTATCCCGTCAATTGGCTTTTGGGCAACTGCCAATCAAACTTTGTTTTGCCGATGTGATCAAACCCAGAGAAACAATCACCTGCGGAACAGATTGGAACAAGGTAGTGCGATTCTCCCCCGATGCCGATACTACAGATGTCGATATATCCATCTGGACGCCAATATCTTTCATCACCGAATCATATAAGCAATGGTGGCGAGAGTGGAAGGAACAACTGTTTGCAACATCTGCTCACACATATCGGCACATGATCGACCCTGAATACGCCATCCCCGATGACGCAGTAAGTTTCTTTTAACTCCCTTCTGCTTTTTCCTTTCATATATCGGTAACTGACTTTCTCATGACAGGTTAACAACCCAGCACCATCTATGAGCAAAAGTGGGAAACCCTTCAATCTTCAGCCTGTTTCCCCAATATCACCGATCGGCTACAACGCCCCTACCTTAGCTGCTTTGACTCACCAGAAGACCCGTGCCAAGACCATCACCTCCAAGTCTAAATTGGCTACAGCTAGGGCCACTCCATTGGCTGCTGCTACAACCCTGATCAAGGCATTCAAGGTAACAACCCTGTTTATTTCTACTCATGCCGATCACAAACTGTATTAACATTAATCATCAGGGTGTAAGAGCCGCTGCTGGATCGTCATCGGCAATTCCTCCGACATCAAGCACCACTACCTCTGGCAAACCTTCAGAGGTATTCCTTTGATTTTACATTTTACCTGTTAAATATCATACCTTACACTTGTTTTACAGCAACAAATGGGTATATCGGCAAGCGTACCAGATGTTCAAGCTCCACAACCAACAAATGCCGATGCCCCCCAGCCAACCGTTGCTGAGGCCCAAGCAAAGCGCAAAGCCTTAACAGATGCTGAGGCACAGCCAAAACAACAGAAGTCCATGCCGATCCCCACATCTGCCCCAATGTCTGCAAGCCGGCCAGAATCAGTCGATGCAACTGAGCAAGCAGTTAATCCTCCTATACAGGACATACCATCGGTCATCATACCCCAAGGGCCAACCACCGATGAGGCCACAGAAGATATCCCATCGGCAAGCTCAACCGATCCTCCACACAGCATGCTCCAGGCTGCTTCCTCCAGCCAAATACAGGAAATTGCCTTGAAACAGGTAAGTCGATTGACCTAGTCGATTCACAATATTCATACTTATCCTTAACTGACCTCTTTTTCTTTTTCTCAGGAACAAGACTCCCCAAACAGCCTATTTTCCTTTGCCATTGACGTTTCTGACGATGATGGAGAGGAAACAAGTTCTTCCCTTGCACTGGGAACAATATCGGCAGAAATTAAGTCCAAGCTGGAAGCTCTCCTAAACTTGTTACAGCAGGATACCGCCCAACTGGTAGATGATTCGGACCCCGCAAAGGCAATTTTCAAAACAATCCGTGGCCAGGTCCCTGCTGATGTTGAAGAAGTACTCTTCTCAGCAGCCCATTTAGAAAGCCGCCAACTGCAATATCAACGGGCTGCTCAACGCATTGCCGATAGAGCAGCTCAGGCTCAACTCAAAGAAGAGATGCTACAACTGAAACAGATTGCCGATGAGAAGCACAAGGGCATCGGCAACTTGCAAACTTCGGGCGCTGAACTTAAGCAGAAAATCTTAGATTTATCGGCAAAGAGGATGGCTCTATTGGCTAAATTGAAAGAAGTCGAGGCAGCCTTAACTCATGCCCAACAAGAAGAAAGCCAGCTACCCAATGCCATCAAGGCCCTTCAGCAAGAAAGAGACATCCAGGCTCGCAAAGCCTTGGCCATGAAGAAAAAACTCAAGCCTGTGGAGGGTGCTGCCGATGAAGACATCAAAGAAATGAAGGAAGCCGACCAGATTCGCCTGCGTGCGATATTGGCTATCCAATCCTTGTTAAACTTGTAAATCTTGTCTATTGCATCGGCACTTTATGAGACATCAACATCCTTGTATAATTCTAGCCGATAGGACTGTTATCGGCACTTATACTTTTATGCATCCATCCAGATACTAGGGTAATATTTCTTTAAATATTTTCCATTTAATGCTCTGGGAAACACAACCCCCTCGAGGGTTTCTAGAATATATGCGTTACCAGGAACAGACTGATTTATCCGATATGGACCTTCCCAATTAGGAGACCACTTTCCAAACTTTGAACTTTTAGTCCCAATCGGTAAAATCAATTTCTAGACCAGATCTCCATCAGCAAACTCCTTTACCTTCACCTTCTTGTCATACCATCTGGCTACTCTTTTCTTATTTTCTTCGATGCTAACTAAAGCCCTTAACCGATGACCCGCCACATCTTCCAACTCATCCTTCATAAGAGTATCATAATCATCGGTTGTCAGCTGATTTTGAGAACGTATTCGCCTAGAGCCAGTTTTAATTTCCCAAGGCAATACTGCGTCGTGTCCATATACTAACTGATAAGGCATTACTTTGGTTGCACCATGATATGACATCCGATATGACCACAAGGCTTCATTTAATACTGTATGCCACCTCTTAGGATTTTCTTTAATTTTGCGCTTAATGAGTTTGATGATCCCTTTGTTAGAAGCCTCAGCCTGACCATTAGCTTGAGCATAATATGGAGAAGAATTTAAAACCTTAATCCCCATACCTACAGCAAACTCATCAAATTCTCCTGATGTAAACATAGTACCCTGATCGGTAGTGATAGTCTGAGGAATACCAAATCGGTAAACAATATGCTCTTTCACAAAATCGATCATATTAGCCGATGTCACCTTTTTTAAAGGAATTGCCTCAACCCATTTTGTGAAATAATCGGTAGCAACCAGAATAAATTTATGTCCTTTGCTCGATGGCGAATAAATCTGACCGATGAGATCGATAGCCCATCCCCGGAACGGCCAAGGTTTGATTATAGGGTTCATAGCCGATGCAGGCGCTCTTTGAATATTACCAAACTTTTGACACCCCTGACATCCTTTAAAATATTTAAAACAATCTTCAAGAATAGTCGGCCAATAGTATCCATTCCTTCTGATCATCCACTTCATCTTGAAAGCCGATTGATGCGCCCCACACACTCCTTCATGAATTTCACCCATCAAGCTTTTCGATTCATCACTGCTAACACATCTAAGTAAAACTCCATCTATAGTTCGATAATATAATTCATCATCGAGGAGCACATACTTGGTAGCTTGGAACCTTATACGTCTTTCAACCTTTTTATATGGATCCTTTAAATAATCGACAATCTCCTTTCTCCAGTCATCGGTATCAACTGCCGATGTTAGCACTTCCTGAATAGGCTGATACCCTGAAGCATGCTGAGCTAGTCGATTAGCCTCCTCATTATGTAGTCGAGAAATATGTTCAAGACGAAAATCTCTAAATCCTTTCAACAATTGCAAACACCTTTCATAATACGAAATCAAAACTTCACTTCGGCATTCATAAATCCCAGCCAATTGATTTATAACTAGCATAGAATCACCAAAGATTTCAACAGCATCGGCACGTATCTCCTTCAGCAATTCTAACCCTTTTATCAAGGCTTGGTATTCAGCTTGATTGTTTGTCGATGTAGCAACAATCAGTAATGAAAACTCATACTTCCTTCCTTGAGGTGAAATCAACACAATGCCGATACCTGCTCCTTCACCACATGTGGACCCATCGAAGAAAAGTGTCCAAGGAGCAACCTCCAGAGAGTCCACTGTATTACAATGCTGAGTGACAAAATCAGCCATAACTTGCCCCTTAACTGCCTTAGTCGATTCGTAACGTAGTTCAAATTCTGATAATGCTAAAATCCACTTGCCGATTCTACCACTTAATATCGGCATTGACAGCATATACTTGACTACGTCGTCTTTGCATATGACCGTACATTCGGCAGATAACAAATAATGTCTTAATTTGACACAAGAAAAGTATAAACACAGACATAATTTTTCGATGGCCGAATACCTTGTCTCAGCATCCACTAATCTTCTGCTCAAATAATAAATAACACGTTCTTTCCATTCAAATTCTTGAATAAGAGCTGAACCGATAACGGTATCATCAGTTGACAAATACAACCTGAAAGGTTTCCCATGTTAAGGTGGAACTAGCACTGGAGGATTTGTTAAATATTTCTTAATTTCATCTAGGGCTAACTGCTGCTCAGCTCCCCATACAAATTCTTGATCGGCTTTCAATTTAAGTAATGGACTGAAAGCCTTGATCTTACCCGACAGATTGGATATGAATCTTCTAATGAAATTAATCTTACCGATCAAAGATTGCAATTCAGTTTTATTGGCAGGAGCAACCACCTTGTTAATTGCATCAATAGACTTCCTACTGATTTTGATGCCCCGCTGATGCACCATAAAACCCAAGAATTGACCTGCCGATACACCAAATGCACATTTATTAGGATTCATCTTCAATCCATGCTTCCTTGTGCACTCCAGTATCTTTCATAGATCGGCTAGATGTTTTGTGATATCTCCAGACTTAATCACTACATCATCAATGTAGATCTCCACTAACGTGTCGATGTATTCATGAAAAATAAAGTTCATAGCTCTTTGATAAGTAGCGCCGACATTTTTCAAACCAAACGTCATGACTATCCACTCAAATAGCCCTACATGACCTGGACATCTAAAAGCAGTCTTGGGAATATCTTCTTCAGTCATGAATATTTGATTGTAACCTACGTTACCATCCATGAAGCTGATAATTTGATGTCCGGCTGCAGCATCAATCAACAAATCAGCAATCGGCATTGGATAGCCATCCATCGGTGTGGCTTTGTTAATATTCCTGAAATCAATACAAACACGAAGTTTTCCATTTTTCTTATAAACAGGAACCACATTAGAGATCCACTCTGCATATCGACACTGCCGAATAAACTTTGCCTCAATTAATTTAGTTATTTCGGCCTTAATATCAGGAAGTATATTAGGGTTGCATCGGTGCGCTGGCTGCTGATGTGGCCGAAATCCAGATTTGATAGGTAACCGATGTTCAACTACCGATCGGTCTAATCCAGGCATCTCAGTATAATCCCAAGCAAAACAATCTTTATACTCTTTTAACAAATCAATTATTTGCTGCTTACACTTGGAATATAACTTAGCACTAATAAAAGTAGGTCTTGGCCTATCGCCATTACCAATATCTACTTCTACTAAATCATCTGCCGATGTAAACCCTTGACCTAATTTTCCATCATCGGCAAACCTATCCATTAAAACTCTTCTTCAGAACCGACTGCTTGGATCGGTGGAATTTCATAATCAACAACTCTAAGGAACTCTTTTTCCCAAACTTCTCCTGATATGCATTTAGTTCGCTCATAAGTATCTGATTCTGCCGATGCGAAGATATAAGAAGAATCACCAGGGACAAACTCAATCTTATCCCCAATCCACTGTACGAGGCATTGATGCATTGTAGAAGGAACACAACAATTAGCATGAATCCAATCCCTCCCTAGAAGCAGATTATATGCACCCTTGCCATTAATAACAAAGAACGTCATCGGCAAGGTTTTGCTGCCGATAGTCAATTCAACGCATACTGCCCCTTTAGCCGGTGACACATTGCCTTCAAAATCCTTCAGCATCATATCGGTTTTGGTCAAGTCTTGATCTCCCTTACCAAGTTTCCGATACATTATATAAGGCATAATATTAATCGCAGCCCCTCCATCGATAAGTATCTTAGATACAGGCTGCCCATCAACTCTACCTTTCACAAACAAAGCCTTAAGATGCTGTCTCTTGTCATCGGTAGGTTTCTCAAAAACAGCCATCATTGGATCTAGTGTCAACTGAGCTACTTGATCAGAGAGAACAACTTCTTCCTCATTATCAGATAGTGCCAAAAATTCCATCAGCAACATGAATACCATATTAACATTTGCCGATGGACCCTTATTTTTGTGTTTTACCTGCCACTGCTGATGACCAGACCTCTCATTGGAGGAATTTTCCTCTCGGTATAAATCCTCCTGATGCTCACGTTGCATCCTCCTTTTCTGTGTCTTTGTCAGACCCTCCGGGCACCATCGAGGAAACTTGGTTTTCCAAACCGGCTGATAACAGGTCCTAGTTGATTCTACACGGCGTATATTAGGGTCCCTGTAGAATATTTCTTCATCGAGAACTCTTGCGTTTGCCATTTCCTCAAGCTCCTCTTGATTCCTTGGAAAATATCCAGTGCGTTTACCAAGCCTTTCATGTACACTAAGTCTGCCCCCCAGCCGATCATGCACTGATGCTCTGCCTCTGATCGGCTCATTGATAAATAAACCCTGATTGCCAGGTTGAAACCTCCTTTCTGACCGATTGACCCCATAATAACCATTGCACTCAGGGCAATTTTCAACAGTTGGTAATTTAATACCTTCTTCCCAGCAATGGATGAAAAACAGGCACCTCCAATGATTTTTATGCTGATACCATTCTTCCCGATGTCTCTCTTCTTGCTATTGTCGATATCGGTCCTCACGCTGACGCCAACCCTCCTGCTGCCTTCGATGAGTAATCACAATGCCAGGTCGAGGAGGATTTTTGGAACTACTGCTTTCTCCCAGCAAACCCTTACTTTTTGCATCATCGGTAGTTATCCGATGTTGGGGATCTACTGATGCGTTTTTTCTAAGCAGCCTCTGACGTCAATACCTTGGTCTTCCCTTTGGCCTCCAACATATTTGCTGGAAAAGGGTGTTGATCAATTTTCATCGGCTTCTGGGCCTTGGAAGTACCAAACTTAATTCTCCCAAATTCAATAGCCAATTGTAACTGTTGCCTGAACACCTTGCACTCATTTGTACTGTGTGAAGTTGCATTGTGCCATTTGCAGTACAAGATCTTCTTCAACTCTTCTGCCGATGGGATAACATGATTAGGTGACAGCTTAATTTGGCCCTCTTGAAGCAGAAGATCAAATATCTTGTCGGCCTTGGTGATATCAAAGGTAAACTTTTCTGGCTCTTTCTGACCAAAGGGACAAGATATCGGCTTTTTATTCTTAACCCACTCAGCTAAGCCGATAACTGGTTCTTCATCAGAATCAGAATCTCCTACTTCTTCAACAAATGATACTTTTTTACTCCAATTCTTTTTAGGTTCAAAGACCCTAGTATCTTGATCAGAGATCATTTGCACAAGATGACTAAGGCTTTCAAACTCCTGAGAAGCATATCTGTCTTTAAGATGTGGCAATAATCCTTGGAAAGCCAGATCAGCAAGCTACCGATCATCCAGCACCAGGCTGTAGCACTTATTTTTTACATCTCGTAGCCTTTGCACAAAGCTCTCTACCGATTCATCATTACGCTGTCTCAATTTTACTAAATTGGTAAGCTTCTTTTCATGGATTCTAGCAAAGAAATACTTATGAAATTGTTTTTCTAGATCAGCCCAAGTAATAATAGAATTTGGTGGTAATGAAATGAACCATGTAAATGCCGATCCAGACAAAGATGACGAAAACAATCGAACTCTTAATTCATCTCTGCTAGCTGCCTCTCCACATTGAATAATGAAGCGATTGACGTGTTCCATTGTTGATGTATCATCTTGCCCAGAGAATTTAGTAAAATCTGGTACCTTGTACCAATTTGGGAGAGGAATTAAATCATATGCAGGAGGGTATGGAGTCCGATAAGAATAAGTATTGACCTTGGGCTTTATTCCAAACTGATCCTTCATAATTTCTGCTATCTTATCGGCCCAAAAAGCATCAGCCTCCTGCTGACGAACTGGCTGAATTTCTACGGGAGGTACCTGCTAATATCCCTCCACATATCTTTGTAGCCCACGATCTCCAGCAATCGGCATATTTGCCGTTACTTGTGGTCCATTAACCTGCTGGAAAGGATTCATCGGCTGAGCTGCCGATGCTTGATTCTGGACACCAGCTTGCATATGACCTTGTTGAATCCCTGCAACCTGCTGATTTTGCTGAACTATATGTTGAATAGGTAACTGTCCTGACCAACCATTATTAGAACTCATCGGTACAAAACTTACCGATGGTTGGTAATTTGCTGACATTGTTGGATAATTATAACCAGTTTGAGGCATGAACTGAACCCCAGTTTGACTCATAGCAGGGGCTTTCTGCTGCATCGGCAGTAAGCTTGCCGATAGACCTGAATTGGGTGTTTGAACCAAAGGCACCTGGAAACCTCCTGGAGTTGGTTGCACAGTAGTTGCTGTGGCATATTGAGGCATTTGAGCCATCGGCGAAACAGCCGATGGTATAGGAGCTTTTCCTACTGTATCAAACACTTGAGGTAACCCAGGATTGAAAGTAGATGACTCCGGAGGCATACCATATCCCCACCAATTAGCAGGAATCTGGCTATTCTGAGACACAGGGCCTGACATAGCTGATGCCGATAGATCTGTATTAAGCTGAACTCGTCCTCCTGGTAGTACCGGATCTGATCGTATCGGTGTAGATTGAATATTAGGTAAGTCTGCCGATACTGGAGGGGAAGTAACTTCTGTACCCACAACGGCCGAGGGAGCCAATGGAGTATTAACAGATGCTGGCTCTAGTTGGTGATAGGCAGGCCCAACGTAATGCGGTGACGCTTGTCCTTCTTTGAGAGTTCGAACCACAGCATTATGAACAGTATTGGACAACACATTGGAATGATTAATCAAAGCATGATTTACTGCAGAATTAACCATCTCTTGAAGTTTACCAGGATTAGAGTCAAAGGTAACCTGCCGAGGCAACGGCAAATCTTGCTTCTGGATGACTTGTCCACTCTTGTTCAGGCTAAACGATTTTAGACAAAGCTGCCTGTATTCTTCTACAGCCTTTTCCATAGCCTGCCTCTGCTCTTCCTTAAGATCTTCTTCTGATACCGCGATAATGTTCTCTGAATTGATCTCGGAATTGAACATATTGATCGAATTGATTGGTCCCACCGAGCGTGCCAAAAGATGTGTTGATGCAAAAGTGGATCTGCAAACACAAAGGGCTAATACCCGAATCGATATCCAAAGCGTGCCAGTCGATTTGACCTGTTAATCGACAAGGATGAAGATATGAGCACTTTGGTCCTGACAACAGCGATACGCCCGGAAGTCACGGCCAAGAGGTACTCACGCGGAACTCGAGAATCGCCGAAGGTCGCACTGAAGCTATGCAACTCGCCGAATCAATGAGAACTCGTAAAAATGAAAAATATGCAAATTGACGAAGTCGCCGAAAAGTAAGTAGATGCAAATAGGAGTAAAAATTGGTTTTGATATTGATTCATATATCTTTATTACATTGCCCCTCAATCTATATTTATACCCTGATCTAAAGAGACATAACCAAATACAACTAGGACACCAAGTACATATCTAAGGAAACACGTGACTATTACATGAATCATATTCTAACAAATATAGAAAAGGAAATCAACTCCTAACTATTTCCCTGTCCGCCTCAATTACGATGGAAATCTCACCGACCTCCTTTCCATCGGCATACTTCCTGTTTCATCGGCAGTAGTCTTCAAGCCTTCCTTCATCGGCATCGACAATAACATCTCCAACCTTATCGGCAACGCCCGAGTTTAAATCAATCTTTCCATCGATCACCACCATTCATCGGCAACCATCTTTACAAGCTGATTTTCATCGGCTGTCAGCGTATACAGTAACTTTCCTCCTGCCGATTAGCCCACTCTGATCATTTTGACATGTGCAAAAAATGGTGTCAACAGAACCCGCAGTCCTCGGCCGGTTTAAATATCCCAGATTTTATTTATTTAAATTCAAAAATAGTTCATTCTATTTACAGAAATGCCACTGCATTGTTTTGCTTATTAAATCGTCGTTTTAGCTCCGAATCGACCCGTTCAAATTGCGTTAGATTCGTAATAAGGCTCTCTACATGTTAATACCACTGTCAAACATGTTTGCAACATTTAAATTTTGAGGTTAGATTTAATTAAATAAATTGCTATTGGAAACCCCGTTTAATTCATAACTTTCGTGTTTTAGCTCTGTTTTTTGTGATCTTCGCGTTGACGTGATCATAGCGAGACATAGAATCTTTTCATAAACATTTTATCTTGTTTTCTATACTGCTGGTGTACTATTCTAACTATAGGTTTGTTTGCTTTGCATGAATGCCTTTGGAATGCTTGTATGTTGCTTTGTTGGTCGAGTTCAGACGGTGAGGAGAACGTTGGAGACCAAGAGTTCTTTGATGACCAGCAAGACCAGCAAGAGTTTGTTAACCAAGGCAAGTATAGCATGGGATCTACCTTGATGTCCTATTCACCATTTATTAATTACTCATTTGCATGTGTCTAATTTTGATACCCGTAAGGACATCCTAGTGGTTGAATATCATGTTTTCCTTGTCTCCTATGGGTTATGTGCATATGGGTAGTTGCTAGCGCTCAACGTAACTGTACATGATCTACATATTGAACAATGATTCTATGGAAAGAAAAGGCAAAAGTTGCTTTTAAACAACTGAATTATAGGGCGAAGGAGCAAATGACTTTTGATCATGATGCTCTCGGCCCTCCATAAGGACTTATCTGTCGGCAAAAGCTGGGACTGACAGTGCAACCGTGAGGGTCACATGGCTTTGACTTTAGCTCAGTAATATGACCTTTTCTAGCTTGTTAGAGGTTACCTTTATGGCACAAAAGGGGCTTGCCATGTTGGGTATAGGACTGCCCCTGTTCTTATGTGTATAGCCGTGAAGGATTTGTGCCATAGGAAAGGGGGTGCCTACATCTGCCTGTCAAGGAAACCTAGTGGCCCTAACTTGTTAGAGAAACCTATGAAATGGCTTCATAGTGTACCCCGCCCGCTCACCTTGGCAGTGTTATGGGAGTAATTAACCCAGGCATATGGGAATCATGACTCACGGTGAATGTGCACAACCTCTGTAGAGTGTTACAAACTGTTATAACAGTCGTGCTCACAGTCACAAGCGGCCCGGAAAACTTATAGAATAACTAGTTATTTATTGTTGTTCATTTATGATGTTCTACGATGATAATATGATACAATTGATTATGATATCTGATCATGTGGGTTTAATTTGGGCTTAAGCATAACTTGATAATAGTTGATGATAAAATCTTGACTTACTAAAAGTGCTAACAGCAGTAAACCAGAGTCATCCTTTTTGAGCTTTGATAACCCCATGTTATCCTGTTAAGTACGGGAAGTACTTATGCTTGTTTACTTTCTATATTTGGATAAAAATCCTGGATGGGTAACAGATGTCAACGAGTATGAGGAGTTTCCAGAGGACTTTTAGGCTTATGGTCAACCAGTTGACCGTCCCTGTGTTGGAGCTACCACGAGAGAGCTACCTTCTTATTTTCCGCTGTGTTGTGTAAGACTATGTGATGGTAATAATCGTGATGTAAGAAACACCGTGATGATACTTTATGTAATTTGTCAACTTATGTGTGTGACTGATCCCTAGGCACACATGAGTTTTATGCATTCAATTTAATCCTTAAAATTGGGTGTGACAGCACCGTGCAGCTGCACATCGTGGCGGGAGTTGTGGATTGAAGCCCATGATAAATGCAACAATTGCATCTGAGAAGGCTGTGCGGTTACCACTCTAAAAACTTGTCTCTCTCGCGTGTATGTGTCTGAATCTCAACGCCGCGTTCATGGTGATCACGCGCTGAGCTCCACACCGCGCCGGTAGGATCCTGGCGCTGGCGGTGATCATCGGTCCCAACACTATGGTATTGGAGTTGGTCTATGTTCTATAGCGGTTCCATTAGTCCACCACGATCACCGGCGTTGAAGAAGTTCAAGGCGGTTCACAAGAAATCGGTGGAGAAGAAGATGGGTGACGGCGCATCGACGAGCACCATGTCCGCATCTGGGAGAGCTCGCTGATATGGCTGATGCTAGATCAGTCAAACTACACCGAGTGGGTGATGCTGATGCAGTGCAATCTCGAGGCGATGGAGATCTAGCATGTGATCAATCTAGGCACCAACGTCAAGCGGTCATAAGATCGGCAAGCCATGAGCATGCTCCTACGTTCGGTGCCAAAGGACATGTGGTAGTCGCTCGGTGGCCAGAAGACGGTGAAGGAGGCGTGGGAGGCAGTGTAGACCATGCGTCTCGGCGCCGATCGAGTGAAGGAGGTCAATGCCCAAAAGCTGCTGAAAGAATTCGAGAACATCGGGTTCAAGGAGGGTGAGATGATCGATGACTTCGACATGCGGATCACCCACCTTGTCACCAACCTCAAAATGCTTGGTGAGATGGTGGATGATGCCTGCGTGATCAAGAAATTCATGCGCGTGGTACCTTCCCATTTCAATCAAGTAGTTGTTTCCATCGAGATGTTCTTTGATGTGAAGAAGATGACGGTGGACGAGTTGGTGGGGCTCCTGCGGGCGGCGGAGGACCGACTCGACGATAAGGTCAAGCTAACAGATCGTCGATAAGGCGGGGCGTCTTCTACTCATGGAAGAGGACTGGCTTGAGAAACACAAGCACCGTTTCCTTGCCGGTTCGAAGGAGGGAGGCAGCGGTGCCAGTGGAAGCCACTCGAAGGGCAACACGGCGGTGCGCTCAGATGGCAGCAGCTCGGGAGCAGTCAAACTAACCTCTGAGGGCATGCCAAGGCGGAAGGGGCACCGCCATAATTGTGGCATATACGGGCATTGAGCGCAAGACTGCAAACGCCCAAAGAAGGAAAAGAAGGAGGCCAAGCAGCCGGCGTTGATGCTGGCGACGTGCGACATCGACGCCGTGTGCGGTCCGACACAGATCATCCACCTGGCGGAGAATGTGATCCCGGTGGACGTCCCTGACGATGTGTGGGTGCTGGACACCGGCGCCAGTAACCACATGACCGGAACATGGTCGGCGCTGACACAGCTCGACGAGGGTGTTCGTGGCATGGTGCGGTTTGGTTGTGGCTCTCATGTTGAGATCCATGGCGTTGGCTCCGTGGTGATGGAAGGTCACCAACAGCAACACAGGGTACTAACTGATGCTTACTATATCCCCAAACTGAAAAGCAACATTGCTAGTTTGGGTCAGTTAGAAGAAAATGGATTCAAAGTGGTTCTGGAAAATGGCAAATTGTGTGTGTTTGATCAAGAACGTGCTCTGTTAATTGCTGCTCCAAGGACTGCTAATAGGTTATATACTGTCAAATTTGGTTTGGTTTCACCAATATGCCTATTAGCAAAATCTGATGATGAAGCATGGCGTTGGCATGCAAGATTTGCTCATTTGAATTTTAGAGCTTTGAGGGATCTTAGCTGCAAAGGGATGGTAGAAGGTATGCCAACAGTAAACAGAGTAGAACAAGTTTGTGATGGTTGTGTTCTTGGTAAATAGCTTAGAGTTCCTTTTCCACAAGCTTCAAGTTATAGAGCAGAAAAGGGGTTGCAGCTTGTAAATGCAGATTTGTGTGGTCACATCACTCCAAAAACTCCTGGGGGTGCTCATATTTTTTGCTAGTAGTGGATGATTATAGCAGATATACATGTGGGTGGAGATGCTAAAGTCAAAGGACCAAGCTCTAGAGTATCTCAAGAAAATAAAGCTGAGAGCTGAGGTTGAATCTGACAACAAGCTGAAAGCTCTGAGAACAGACAAAGGGGGGGAGTTTACCTCTCATCTATTTTTAGTTTTCTATAATGAGCAGGGAATCAAGCACTAAACTACTACTCCCTATTCTCCTCAACAAAATGGGGTAGTAGAGCATCAAAATCAGACAATGGTGGAGATGGCTAGGTGCATGTTGAAAGCAATGAATGTTCCTGCAAAATTCTGGGTTGAGGCAGTTTTGACTGCTATCTATGTACTAAATAGATCACCTACAAGGAGCCTACAAGGTGTCACTCCATTTGAAGCTTGGCATAAAAGGAAACCAAGGGTTAGTCACCTTTAGAACATTTGGGTGTGTGGCAAATGTGAACCATACAGGTCCTGGTCTAAACAAACTGTCAGACAGATCATCCAAAATGGTGTTTATTGGCTATGAGTCTGGCACTAATTGATAACTCACCTCAGCGATGTCGGGCGGCAGATGCGTTTGGGGGATGAATCCCCAGACCCTTGCTCTGCCTCATCAGGGTGAGGCAGCTTCGAGCCTGTCCCCTGCTCCTAGGTAGAGGGGCTCGCCGCTGACGACTCCTGGGGCGCTCCCCTTGGCTCTTGGGGCGCGACGGTGGAGCCGCCCGCTTCCGCCAACTCCTGTGGCACGATGGCCGAGCCCCCTGCTTCTATTGACTCCTGGGGTAGGCCGACGGTGCATCCTATTTCCGCTAGCTCCCCAGACATGCCCTCCCCTCTATGGAGTGGGAAGGGCCCCGACGCCTACGAGGACAAACCAATACCTGTCAGCGCATCCTCATTCTCTAGGTTGTCCCACTCAATTTCTTCAGCTACCGTTTCTCTTTCTTCCACCACCTCATCGACGTCATCGTCATCATCATCGTTGGTGTCCTCCCCATGATCCCACACCCGCTGCCTCATTTGCTGCTTTCTCTTCTTGTCCTCCTTGGCCTTCTTCCACCGTTCTGCCTTGGTGTGGTTCACCGCCTTCACTGCCGGATCCCTCGGCAGCGGCACCGGGTGATCCATGAGGATGAGGTCCCTCAGCTGGCCCCGCCCCTCTCTTAAGTCAGTCTTACGGGGTCAAAAAATCAATTGAAAAAGAAGCTGGGGAAAGGGAAACTTAGAAAGACGACATAGCCTGGTTCCAGACGCATCGGAGGATGCCCCGGCACCGAGTAAACGTAGTCGAGGACAGCTCCCGCGTCATCCCACAGAGGCTCCATCGCCTCCTTGATGCGTTGCATGATCTTGGAGTTGGGGAGCGCTCCCTCGGCGAGCACCTTTCCGTTGCACGACGCCTTGGGCGCCATCGCGTATAGCAGGAGCGCGCGCATCATCAACGGTGCCACCCTCCTCACGTGGTAAGCACCAATGACGCCCGACCCCTTCAGGCCGCTCTTCTTCAGGATATGGATGGTGGCGATATGGTCCCGAATCTTCTTCTTGTCCTTCTCCGAGACACCCCACTTCCTCCACGGCTCCGGGGCCTCCTCGATTAGGCGCCTGGTGAACTCTGGAAGAGGGGCGGCAACGTCGTTCTTGAGGTAGAACCACTGCGAGTGCCACCCCTTGTTGGACGTCGAGAGCCACATCAGTGGGTACTTGCCGACCAGGTTGTTCTAAAGCTGGATGCCGGTGCACCCCATCGGCATGTGTGGATCCGACTTGCCGCCCTTCTCCCTCTTCTTCTAGAGGTTGATGGCGAAGAAGTACCTCCATAGATCGAAGTGAGCGCTGATCCCCATGAATCCTTCACACAGCGCGACGAACGCCATCATGTGCTGGATCCTGTTGGGATTAAGGTGCTGCAGCTTGACCTGGTAGTAATGCAGTAGCCCCCGAAGGAATTAGTGGGCGGGGTCGCGAGCCCACGCTCATGGAAGTGGGTGAACGACACCACATAGCCATCGAGCAGTGACGGCATGTCCTCGTTGCCCGACAGCAACCACTCCTGAGCTGCGGTCTACGCGCGGAGGAGGCCACGGTGGACGAGGCCCTCCATGCACGCGAAGGTGATGTCGGAGCGGCACCACAGATCCATTGGAAGTAGGGGGAGATGAATGCGAGCATGGCGGCGACGGAGATGTGAGGGCAGAAAACCTAAGAGATTGGCGGCGGCGGTGTGGCTGTGGAGGTAAGGATGCAGGCATGCGTATGAAACACAGGGGGCTAACCCATTGGTTTTATAGGAAACCAACCACCCACCTAGGTCTCCACGCCCGCCATGACCTGTCACCACATCTTGTCGCGGACGCAACCTCTGGCCGTTACCTCAGAAGACGCGCCAGATGTTTTGCCTCCCCGAACGGACCATGACCCATCACAGGTAAAAGGAATACGGAGCTGAAAACGCTCCTACGGCCCATCTAGGCCTAGGAGTTCGAAGGTTGCCCCACCGACGAGTTCAACAACCGCTCCGGGCACCTTTAGAGTGAGGGGTGGAAAGGGATGGGCCCGCTAGTGGCCAGTACCTAGGTGCACGAGCGCCACGGGCATCTCGGCCCATGTTCGAGTCTTGGCTGGATGCAATCCATGGTTTTTCCTCGAGGAAAGGCAGAGAGCCCTCGGGACTGGTCGAACGGACCCGAGAACTATATGGATTGACCGCCGAGAATCTGGAGTGGGTCACCAGCTGACCCAAGCTGGACCCCCACGAACGGGATGCCGGGGCCCCACTTGGACTAGCCCGTTAACAACTCACCTAGCACCATGATTCGTCCATAGAGGAAAATCATGGCACGGCTCAGCCCCTCTGTTTTTGTCAGAAAATACGCTTGAGGGAAGGCGATCACAAAGATGAGCTGACCCTGGACCAGACCCTAGCTACATGCAAGGGCTCGAGGAAAGTTGGACTCACAAGGAGACCGAACGCGTGGTCGCAGAACGACGGAAGGTCAATTAGACCCCCGTAGGGGTCAAAATCAGGAAAGACGTTTTCCGAACCCACCAAATCCGACAGCTATACCCCCGAGAGATCCGATCACGACAAAAGGGAGTCACTGTCCCTGGGACATGCTGTGGGCGACGAGAGAAGGCCAAGGCCCTCAGTGTTCTCCCGTTCGAAAAAGCCTCCAAAGGATTATTTCTACTCCTCTGCAGGCTCGGGGGCTACTGTCGGGGACCAATACTAGGGTACCCGAAGAAGAGGAGCTAATGGTCATCTACTGTGATTCGCCCACGCTGTCAAATGCACGACTACAGCTCCAACCGACCCCCAGGCGCATGGGTTCCGCCTCGCCCGACCTTTGGGTCTGGGGCTCCGCCTCGCCCGACCGCTGGAGCCAGGCGCGGGGGCTCCGCCTCGCCCGACATCTCATCATGACCTGTGCCCGTGATATGTCACTCTGGGGAACTCACACCACCCACAGTGACAGACGCATGGTCATCATGCTGCCTGCTCCCAATGCGGTTGCTGACCAGAACACTGGTCCACCGTGCTGCCCGTCGGGATGGGATGGAACGCCACGGCCCGCTGACAACGCCAGGGCATGTCATCAGTGACAATCAGGCACCCGACGTAGAGCCGTCCATGTCACCTTCTGCAGTGCCGGCGGGACCCACGTAAAAGAAAGAAAGGCCTGGCGGTCCGAGAGGCCTTGTTCCCCTTGACTTTTACCCCTCTATCTCCCTCTCTCCTTCTCTGTAACCTGCTCGTCCCCTTGGACTATAAAAGGGGAAGAAAGGACGCCCCATAGGGAGGGGGGAAGAGAAAAGGAAAAAGGAGACATCCTAGCGACACACACACGCACCAGAGACTTAGGACCTTCTCCCTCTCTCGCCCATTTGTAACCCCTACTACAAACCAAGTGCCGGTAACACGAGCAGCGCCAAACTGGACGTAGGGACATTCAGTCCGAACCAGTATAAATCCTTGTATCTTCTGTGCACACCATCCGAGCCAGACGCGCAAATATAAATTTACTAGTTGGTGACTCGAAACACCGACACAAATGTTGCTAATATTTTCTAAAAAGTTAGTCAAACTTGAGAAAGTTTGGCTGGCATGGATGCCACGGTGACACTTAAATAGGGACAGGAGGGAGTACTTCTAAGCTAATGAATTTATTTGGAGATACAAATGCTACCAAGCTGAGACCTAAAAAAACAAAGCTGATCTGTGCTCTTGTTGAACAGAAACCTAAAACCGGAGAAATACAACATGAAACCTATGAGATACTTGTAATATATGTTCCTGCTTCCTAATACATGAAACCTGAAATTCAGTGAACCTCAAACTGCAACATGTATAAGACTACAACTTTCTTAGTTAATGAGATGCCCTGTGATCATATATTGTTGTTCTGTTTTATATCCATGTTCTGTTTTGGATTCTAGTTACAAAATTAAAGGGAATTATTGCCCCTTTATTTCTAAAAAGCAGCAACCAAATCACCTGGTAGAAATTGGTAAAGACAGGATGGACTTGCAGTAGACTTGTGCCCAGGATGGCCAAAGGACACTGAAAGATTTTCTCATCCAGCTATTGAGAATTTTTTTTTTAATTTTAACACTTTTTCGAAACTAATTTTAAATCTAACACTCTCGGTTTTTTTTTAAAACTAACACTTTTGGCCGCACCTATTGCCCTGGCGCGGCCAAATGCCTGTGCCGCGCCATGCATGGTGGCGTGGCAGGGAGCTCACGTGGCGGCGACCAGAAGCGCTGACCGCTGACGGGGTAGAGCTCTGCCGCGCCACCGATCTTGGCGCGGCAGTGCCGCGCCCTGATCCATGGCGCGGCAGAGCCGGATATATCCTCCACCACGGCCCGCGTGCCCGAGCAGTCGCCGTTCTCCGAGCAGCGCAGCAAGGCAGCCTGCCCGCCTTCGCCCGCGCCTGCCCGCCGCGTCTGCGCCTGCCATCCTGCCCGCCGCGGCCGCGTTCGCCCACGCCTGCCAGCCCGGCCAAGCCAGCAAGCCAGCCACGTCCACCCGGCCGCGCCAGCCAGGCAGCCAGGCAGCCAGGCCGCCGGCCGCCGGGTGCGGCCGCCGCGCCCGCACGACGGCGTGCCTCCCCCTCCGGCCAGAACCTCCGGTCACGCACGGCGGCTGCCCTGTGCCCGCGCCTCCCGGCCCGGTCTTGCACGCTGCAACGAGGTACTCCACTAATATAGTTAGCACAGTTAATAAAGTTAGTAAAATTATTAAAGTATAGTTAGTATAGTTAGTAAAGTTAGTTAGTTTAGTTATTATACGTAATATAATAAGTTAGTATAGGTAGTAAAGTTAGGAAGTTTAGTTAGTACAGTTATAGTATGCCTTGTATAAATGCTAATATTTGATTAGTTAGTATAGTTATAGTTACAAAATATATTAATGTTAGTATGGACATTACGAACGATGATTTCGACGACTTAATGAAGTTTCTTGAAATGCTTTTGCAGATGGATTGTTGAGTTAGAGTTTTGTACGGAGGAAGTGTTAGGAGAGATGATGGTATGTTTGAGGATATGGAAGAAGAATTAGAATGGTTTGATGAACCTCCTAGCTTCAACGAACTTTGTGTCCGTTCGAATATAAAGTTTGACGGTGATTTTACACTAAAGGGTAGGTTTGATACTGGGAAGACTAGGGCACACTATGTCCTCATGCCCTTGCGCGACCCTGCTCACTGGTCCCGCTACACTAGGGTTCTCCAAGGTTCTAATGTGCCCATGGCTGAGGTGGTGGTGGAGAATGGGTACAGGATGCATGGTGTTCAGGACGGGCCGTCCATTGATGGATTTGGAGGCAATGAAAAGGAATTAGGGGTCGAAGGGGAAGCAACTTAGGATAACATGGATTTGGATGGTCAGTTGACGCAGGAGCAGTTTCATTCAACTGCAGTAGGCTGTATAAGCAATGACTTCGATGTGAATGAGTTCGAACAGGAAGAGGAGGAGCAGGAGGAGGAGGACAGGATCGGTGATGTAGTTAGCAGTGATTCAGATGATTCTGATGATGACCAAGGAGGTACATATGCTATGGCAACAACGGCTGATGCCATGGCAGTACCATTACATACTATGCCATTACCAGTACCAACTGAGGTTTTGCAAGGTATCCATGCTCATGGTAGACTAGTCACAGATTTGGCTACAGATGATATCCCCTATGATTCATGGGCCAGAATTAGCGAAGCGCAGCAGTATGTTCCACCACCACCTTACACAGCGACTGAGCTTGAGCAACTAAGGTCCAAGAACGTACCTTTCAGGGGTGTTTTGAACTATAGGGATGTCAGCATGACGGATATGGCAGTTTATGATACCGGTCTCTAGATGTGTAGGAATTCATTGTATAACCATGAGACAGAAACCCTTAGGAAGGGGATGATATTCAGCACAATGTCAGAGATGAAACTCTTCCTTTAGGACTATGCTGTGTACCACCATAGACCGTACACCATCACTCATTCGGACCAGGAGTTGAGGTACCACTTGATATGCAAAAATGGTTGTCTGTGGAGGTTAAATGCACGAAGGAGAAAGAGTGATGGCAAGTGGAGGATAACTAAAGTTGTTGAACCCCACACTTGCCTAGACAATAGGGGGAAGGAAAATCATCAGCAGCTCACTGCACGTTACCTTGCCTGTCGTATATTGGGGCTCGTTGATGACAATAACGATATCTCGGTGTCTTCTTTACAACAGTCCATATCTGGATTCGTTAGGTATGATGTGACTTATGGAAAGGCTTGGCGTGCTAAGCAAATAGCTCTGGCGATTCGATGGGGTACTTGGGAGGAAGCATACAACAGGGTGCCCCGCATTTTATGTGCAATGCATTATTACAACGCATTTTCCGTGGCAGGAATCTTTGCTCCGTTTGCAAACAATCTGGCCACAAGGCTAGAAGGCATAGAAGGCAACAGGTGATTTCATATTGTGTTCGTATTGCATAACAAATAGTTCAAATTTTGCAATGCTACATAATGTTAATCTAAAAATTGTTAATTTGAATACTCTAACCCTTTGTTTATCATTTTGTAACAGGATGGCCCCTCCCACGCCGCACCAGCTGATCCCCCTTCTTGATGTGGAGTACGACGACCCCCTTCTTGTACTGAACGACAAGGTTCATTACATCGTGGGACTTAGTTTATTACGTCAAACTTATGTCGAATGAATATTGTCGTCGAAAACTTGTAGACTCACAAACCAATGAAAATGTTGTATGGCAACTTATCGTCCATTTATTTGCTTCATGTTCATTTTGTCCAGCACTTGTAGTTTTGTACAACACCAACAACAACTCAATTGTAGCTGCCGTTGTCCGTCCGCGCACTGACGTGCCATGTACTATGGCGCGGCACAGACGCGTCGTGGGCTTTGGCGTGGCAGAACCATGCCTATGGGGCACCATAACCTCGCCTATGGCGTGACAAATGATTACGTTTGTTTTAGAAATTTTGAACGCATGATACAAACAGATGTGATCACTTAAGATCGATCATGGGTAATCCGAGTACATGACACATGGGTACAATACATCAGTAGTTCAAATGGAATATATAAGACAACACAATAGAATTTCAACTACATGGCTACATTGATCATTAATAAAGCATGGAACTAACAGACGGCGCAATAAAAACCCTCAGTCAGAAATATACTGAGTAAGCAACTCGTCGTCCGAGTACCAATCCTCAACCACAACCCTATTGCTGTGGCTATGCTCACCTGCGCTGCTCTGACCTGCCTGTCGCCTGTAGTAAGCGGCCTCAGCTTCATCTGCGGCCGCTGCGGCCTGAGTGAAGAACGCGTCGTCATCCTCCTCCGCCTGTAAGCCCACCTCTGCTAGAGCGATGAGCTCACTCAATCTGCCAGTGTCGTCCTCATCCTCCTGCGCCTGTAAGCCCGCCTATGCTAGAGCGATGAGCTCGCTCAATCTGCCAGTGTCGTCCTCATCCTCCTGCGCCTACAAGCCCGCCTCTGCTAGAGCAATTAGCTCACTAAGTCTGCCAGTGTTGTCCTCATCATCGTCCCCCTCATCAGACAATATAATCGGTGATTCAATGGTGTGACCAGCTCGCTTTCTGTGCTCATCTAACTTCTTTTCCTCGTAATGCAGCAAAAAAGGCGTTCAAGCACTCACTGGCACATAATGCAGCAACATGCTCGTTCAAGACCTGCATCTGTACTCTTGTCTCCTCCCTTACCTCCTTCCTTGCCCTCTCCTCCTATAACATCATCCGCCTCTCCAATCTCCATTTGTTAAGCCCAACATCGATCGGGTTACAAATACCGCATTGTCTAGCAAACTCACGCATCTTTTCTTTGTGATGTTTAACGAATAGGTTGACGTAGTCAGGTCCATATCCCCTCTTCCTTGCAATTAGTTGCCTCTTCTTCAGTTCATCCAAGAACTTAGCTTGACCATCGTAACGTTCCCACCTGCATTTCCTAGTGCTCTGTTCAAAATAAATATTATATCATATATGTCTGAGCAAAAGAAACAAAATACGATTTCATGTTTACCACAAAAATAACGAACCTCTTCGTACTCAACCATATGGCCGCAATAATGGTCTATTCCAAGCTCCAAAGGGACAAGGCCATAGTTAGAATTAACACCACATTCGCACTTGACTGGTGGTGCTTTGTAAATTAACCTTTCTTTCTTCTTTTGTTTAGCTTTTGGAGGTTCTTCGGGCCATTTGTTCTTAGGACCATACAACCACTCCTTGAAATGACACTTCGCCATTGAATACACCTAAATAACGTGACATTAGTACATGACACATAGAGCTCAATATTTCAACACATACACTTTGCACTTACTTCATGCTTGTTTGGACAAACAAACTCCAACGTATTGTCAGGGTTTATCACGGCTCGGTCTCCGCAATGGCACAGAGGAGGTTCCTCGAGTCGTCTAACTGCGGCTAAGTGCTTCTCCTTAGCCGTCATTGGAGGGGGGTTAGGGGGAGGTGGAACCCACCGCTCGAAGTGCTCTCGTGGATGTCTCCCTCTAAACCAATCGTCGAAAAGGAGGTACCTGGGGTCAAACTTGTCTGCACCGTCGATCCACTGAAAGAAAAGGCACCTCTCATGGTCCTACACAACAAAAAAATTTAAAAAATATTAGTAATCTAGTAATACAAATGAAGAAGAAAAAGATAGTGGAGATAATTACTTACATTAAAATGACTGCACGTGTAGAAGCAACGAGCCGCTGTGTCCGGATGTCTCGATTGAAACACGTCGGCCGGACGACCACAGTCACAATTAGGGACAGGGAGTTCAGGAGGGACGGGGGCATCTTTGCTAGACTCATCGGGGTACATTTCTCTAGGACGACCCCGTTTTCGCCATAACTGCTCCCGAAACATGTCTTCCATCTAATAAAATGGTTCAAATTAAACATCAATCAAAATAACGCAAATTAATGTTAAATGTAATCATTTGCGATGCAACTAAAATATTATAAACAACAAGTATAGCAACAAAAATATACATGGCAAACATACTTCTAACTAAATAATTAACCTTAACATTGACAAAATCAAACTAATATGTTCACCATAGTTCCAAACATAATTTTCCTACTAACCTTAACTCCCATTCATAATATCCTATCCATCATTCAAACGAAAATAAAATGTGCGTCATTACCTTGGACCAGGACGAGGAGGGAGGGAGTTGGCCGGGGAATGGAAGGGAAGGGAGGGAGGCGGCAATGGAGGGCCAGGCTGTCGCCGTTCGTGGCGCGGCCGCCGGCGTGCTTGGCGACGGGCGGGAGCGGAAGCGACGCCTAGGCCGCCGGTGTGCTTGGCGACGGTCGGGAGCGGGAGCGACGCCTAGGCCACTTTGCTGCTCGGGCAGCGGGACTAGCCGCGGCGGAGGATATACCCGGCTCTGTCGCGCCATGGATCAGGGCATGGCACTGCCGCGCCAAGATCGGTGGCGTGGCAGAGCTCTGCCCCGTTAGCGGTCAGCGCTTCTGGTCGCCGCCACGTCAGCTCCCTGCCGCGCCACCATGCATAGCGCGGCACAAGCATTTGGCCGCGCCAGGGCAATAGGCGCGGCCAAAAGTGTTAGTTTTAAAAAAAACCGAGAGGGTTAGATTTAAAATTAGTTTCGAAAAAGTGTTAAAATTAAAAAAAATCGCTATTGACTTATGATGGGAGTTTCAGGGGATTTTTAAGTCTTGCAGGAGGATTACAAGACTATCTTAGGCGTATCACAAGCAATACATGGTAGAATAGAGGTCAGAGTGAACATAGTTTTTATGGGTATGAATTTGGTTGCTTTGATCTAATATAAAAGCTTGAATTATGTACTTTGGTGCTAATTATTCATGCTCCGTGAACACTCATGTAAAATTTCTGGCGATTTGCTGCAAACAGAATGTTACGAAGATCACACTTTAAACATTGTTTTTTTAGGAATAGTACAACACAAATTCGAACTTCAATAATTATCATGGTGTGCGGGGCTCGGCACGTGGCGCGCAGTGTGGGGGCGCGCGAGGGCCGCGGGGCTTGGCACGCGATGCGCGGTGCGGGGGCTTCGGGCGTGCGGCGCTCGGAAGCAGCCGCGGCTCGGTCGCTCGAGCATGGACGTGCGGTGGCCGGCGTACGGTGGCAGGCGGCGGCTCTCATCCGGTCCTCGTCCTTCCAAATCTCAAAGGCCGGCGGGCCGCTGCGGCTCCGGCGCCTGGCAGCGGGTCGCGTCCTCGGCACGGCGCCTCCCCCGGCGGCGTTCGCGTCCTCGGCACGGCGCACAGGCGGCCCGGCCCCGCTCCCCACGCGCCCCGTCCCCGTACCCCCAGCGGCCACAGCCTGACCCTGCACCCTGGCGGCTAGGCCCCAGCACCGCATCTCCAGTGGCCGCGCCATGGCCGGACGGTCGACGATGTCGGAGTCGCTGCCGAGCACCTCGCGATGAAGCCGAGGTCGTCCGCCGCCGCTGCCCTGCCCTGTAGCTCCGCCCAAGGCCGAGCGCCACCACGCTCGCCTCCGTTGGCCGGATCCGAGGTTCCGCTGCTCTGCTTCCCCCATCCCTCTTGCCCTTCTGCTTCCCTGCTTCTCTCTCTTCTCTCCGTTCCGCGCCGAGTGCTCTGCTCTTCCCCTCCCCTTGCTGCCTCTTTTGGAAGAGGACGGCCGCAGGTCGCCGGGGCAGTCGCAGGTGCTCCCCGGTCTTAACGCCGCCCTCTAGTCTCCCACCGCCTTGCTTCTCTCTCTCTTTCTCTCCCTCTCTTGCTCTGTCTGATCTCTTCCGTAGACCACTCAGAAGGAAAAGGAGCAGGAGCAGATGCGCCTCGCCGACGGCACCCAATGCCCAGCTCTCAGCATCGTTGCCAGGGCCAACCAGGGCGCGCCACCTCGCCCCGTGGACCCCGCGCGTCAGTGGCTCTGTCTTCCTCTTCCCCTGTCCATAGACTCGGCTCACATAGGCTAAAGACAGAGAGCGCATGGTTCACCGATCGGTGCATAAGAGCAGCAGCAACAGAGCGCCCACCTGCCTCGGCCAGACAGGGGCAAAACCACAATTAGGCATAATAAACGAGGGGCAAAATCGCATGGGCATTCATGTCCTTTTGTACAAAGTTTAACACCGTTAGGGGTGGATGACGGAGCAGGGGCAAACTGGTGCTTCGTGAATGGCACAGTAGGGGTAAATTCACAAAGTCAAAAAAAAAAATAGAGGCAAAATCACAGTTTCAACACAAAACAAGGGTACAAACGCAAGAGCCCCTATTTAAAATTTGGGGGGACCTAGAATTGCAATCCTAAGTAAGGTGTTATTGGAAGCTCTCGGTACTTGGAGGGCGGCGCTGGCCAGGGCAAGACATGTTTATTTTTTAAAAAAAAAGTAACACATATTCATATTGTATTATTTTTTTCCATTGCAATGCACCGACATGATCCTATTATTCTCCGAATTTCATTTGTATCTTTCCTAACAAAAAAGATCATCTGGACCCCTGTACATTACAATCCATATTCAGCTTATACACCGATCTAACATTTACAGTAGCATACTGTATATATCCAATGCAAGGGTGAAATATGAAAGGATAGATGCTGGCTGCGGTTGGTTGGAACTATGGATGCGTTTAGAGCATGTTCAACAGATTACTTATACAAGTTTCCTCTATAATAAAAAACTGCTATACAAGGGATAAGGTAGCTATATAGCAGATTACTTTTCCTTATCCCTAATACCGAAACATTCTTAATCCCCAACAGCCAACACTCACTAATTTTTTTGTTCCAAAAGTAATTTAAGACGGGTCCAAATTTGAATCACTTCCTTCGCAAAAAAAAAATGTCACTTGAAAAATTATTTATCCTGTGGTATCCAAGGCAATATAATAATGTTGCACTTAAAAGATTATTAGTTGTTAGAGAGAGTTCCTACCTGAACATGGAACGATCTTCATCCTGATCATTATTAACTTTCTCTTTTCCCTTTTCCATGGAACGACCTTCATCCTGAACATTGTTCTTAGATTTTTATTCCCAAGGTAAAAAGTAACAAGTACAAATTGGTCAAAGTTCAAAAGAAGATAGATGTACAGGATCCGGGGCCAAATATTGCCAAATTCATTGATGATAATAAGGAAAACAACACTCGAGCGTACCAGCAGCCTGTTGTAGCCATTTTGTTTTTTTAGCTCACCAAGGATGGATGTAAGGAGGACCTTAATTTCGCCAAGACTGTCCGAGATTCTTGTACCCCAGATGGCAAAGCCGGAGGAATTTGAAGAAGCAAATCAAGATTGGGATGAGATGAGATACACAAGAAAGCTAGCTCGTTCGGCAAACAGAAATATGATGCACCACTAACTGTTCTCGTAAGGAAAGATATAGATAGATAGATAGATATACTTATCCAGCTTGTCCTCCATGGCGATCGATCGGCCTCTCTCCTAGTAAGAAACACTTCCAAGCTAAGTAAGCTTACTTGCTGTCGGTTCATGCCAGGCGAACGAACGAACGGAGGTGTTGCGACGAGTAGCGAGGCGGAGTCGGAGTCGGAGGGGTGGATGCTTGTCATTTGATGGGCCATTAATGGGCCGTATGCTAATCATGTTGGGCTCGTGCCGGCACTACGAATTGGACGCACGTGCCAAGCACAGCCCTATGCATCGGGCAGGCCAGCACTGGCCTGCTAGCTTTCGTTCCGTGTATTTGTGTCGTGCTTAAATGAGCTGTCTTTATGCCATCCAGGGATGGCAACATGGTAGGTCGGGTGGAGTCTCCGCGAACTCGAATCCAAAACTGTCCTGAACACCTATTCAGGTGATAATCGAAACCCAAAACCAAACCTAAACCAAACCTGGTGGATCTCCGAAAACCAAAACCCACCACTATATGGCAATAGGAAAACAATAATGATTTTCAAGCAACATATGCTTGATATATATTACATTTTTTAGATAATGATTGATATATATTACATATTCACATGTATACACAAGAGGCAACAAAACAACACATAATTTCATGACTCAACTTAAAACAAATTTAATAGTTTATATAAATAATTTATTAATAAATTAAAACACATGAGTTTTTATTCAAAATGACATATTTCGGACCTCCATTGGGCATCTGCGGGTGAAACCCGAAATCGAACTCGATAAGTTGCGGGTCCCCAAACTTGTAACCATGGGGGAAAATCGAACCCGAACCCACTGGACCCTGAATCCGTAAAGCTCCAACCCAAAACCGTCCCACTGTCATCCCTAGCCACCCATGAGGGCTAGCCCATTTGGCTATCTATAGGTGTGATGGTGCCTCTGCGAATCATGGAGAAAGTAAGCAAAAGTATGCGATGTCCATGAAATAGGAGCGGGGGTGACGAGATCCTAACATACAGGTATGTTAAGCCTCGGGTCCAACGGTTCCCGAAGGAAGAAGACCCCCCAACCGACCCCTTTAGGATCGCCCGGGGGCTCGGGGGCTATGCCCATCGGGCACGCTAGCGCGCACCCTCTGGCAAAGAGATCCGGTCGAGCCTGACTCGACCTCAACTTCCGCTTGGGGCTCGGGGGCTTCCCCGAGCCTTGGGCTCCCGATCTACGGTACCTTCGGGCCCGGCCCTTGGCTCCTGCCTGGCTAACAATGCCAACCAAGGCCCGGGCACAAGAAGGCAAGCCCCGGGCTACCGATGCCCGGGGGCTCCCTGGCGCCTCTCCCTAAGCGTGCCCCTACTAACTGCTCCTCCAACAGGGTCATGTCCAGGGCGTGATACAAGAAGACAAAGCTTCCCACAGCCTTCGGGGGCTCAGGGGCTTTCGGGCCCACATGTCAGCCCCTGGAGCCGACCTCCTTCGCCACCAAGAAGACTCTAGAAGGTCACACCCAGGGGAGGCCGGTCCAAGCCAACGCCGTCTGACACGCAGAGTGTCAGAACAAAGCAACCGAACGACGCCCAGGCTTCTTCAGCTCCAAGACTACTTCGATGGTCCGCGACGCACCGCTGCAAGACCCTCCTAGACTCCAACACATGTAGACCGTAGACTAGAACCCCCAAACCGCCATGTACCCAACCTATCTCGTTATATAAGGGATAAGGTCGGACCTAGCAGGGGGAGGATCCCGATTCGATCACCAGACACTCCATTCCACTCCATCTGCCTCTACTCTACACCGAGAGCAAGGCAACCCAGAGAGGGGAACCGAGAGCTCCTCCTCCATCGCATCCCGTCGTCTCCTTTCTCTCCGACAAGGGGGAGACTCCACCGGTGGTGAGGCAACCTTAGGATTAGCACCGAGCTCACCCCCTACCAAATCTTCTTCCTTTACACTCTGTTATAACCCCCTAGATTTTGGGTGCTCTTGAGTATAAGGATCATCAGCTGTTGGACGTAGGGACCAAATTAGCCCGAACCAGGATAAACGGTTGCATCTTCGCTGTGTGATTCTTGTGTTCTTGAGACCACCTGAGCCACCGGAGACCCCGTACTCTGACACTGACTCGAACAACATGCTTGTCGTGGTTTCAACCCCATGACAGCTAGTGCGCCATGTAGGTGGTAGCGTCAAGTGCGATTCTGGCTCTATGGTGGCCGGAGCCACCCGCCTCGTTGCCAGAGCAAGCGGCACCGCCCCAGACGGCGGTGTCCGCTTCCCTAGCGAGTTCTCCATCGCGACCGATGCCTACACTTCGGGATAGGTTTTCCACTTCAGGAGCCTGGTCTACATCACCGATTGCCACGACGAGCTTCATCTACTCCATAGGGCCACGCCGGCGGGCAGCGAGCCCTCGGTGTCGCCCCCTCCGCTAGGGCCCTTGAGAGCGGATCTCGAGGTCCTGGCCCAATAGATCCGGCGTAGCTTGGGCTCAGACCCCACTGTGTCAGACCGCCGCCAGATGTTCCACATGTTGGCTAACGTTCATCATCGGGTAACTGCAGGTGAGGCGCTCCCGCCGCCTAATCACTTCTGGTACAATCTCCCGGATCTGCCCTCGAGAGTCCGAAACGCGCTGGAGTCCTTCCAGATGGAGTTGGAGCAACTCGTTGTCTGCGAGGCTCCCCGGAGCCCCATCCTCTTTGGCATGGCAGGGGCCGATGCCCCCTCCCTGTGCACCTTCTTCGCAACCCTCCAAGGAAGTAATCCAGAGTACCACTCTGGTGACACCGAGTACGACACGATGCCTTGCGAATGACGCCATGTCAACAACAAGTCTCCCGCCGAGGGAGCACACGGGCATGCATCACCAGAACAAAGCCCCAACTATCGTGCGGACCGCCCTAGGGAGGGGACCGACAGCAAGCAGGGCTGGCAGGCTAGGAAGCCCCTGCGATAGAGTGCAAGCTTCAAAAGAGGAAACTTGCGTAGCAACACCGCGCACGGCCCCCTGCGGGTGGTGACGACGACCGCGGTGAGGCCCCCATGGGCCCGCATCGACGAACGGAGAAGAGGCGACGTCGGCACCTGGTCCATCCAGCTCCTAGAGCACGTTCTACGCACCCGGCGGCAGCAACAGCTTGGCAGGTCCCTCCACCCAGGCGCTTGGTCCCCAAGAGGGGCCAGCCTGGTCGAGTGGAGCCCTGGCCCTTCCCCATTATGGAAGACCCTCGCCAAGCTGATCCCCTAGAGCACCGACGTCTGATTCGAACCAGGACACCCCCGCCTCTACCTCCCGTTGAGCATACAGGAGAAGGGCAGGAAGCTACGTAACTCTTCCTCTTTATTTCTTGCATTTCATTTCCCTAGGATGAATGTTAAGCTCGCTTCTTGTTCGCTGCTAAATCCCCCTCCTTCTAGTAAGTGCGAAGGGCCGCCCGCGCACCGCTCGCCAAGCGAACTTGGCCTCCTCCTCCCGGTCTATTTGTGTCTCTCGGCTCCCCGACCTAGTGCCCACGCCTGTGCGGCATCGAAAGGGGTCATGAACCCTGGCCACCCATGTCACGGCCAAGGATCTCGAGGGAAGTGAGGCCCCAAATACCGACCAAAGGGGGAGCACCGGTGGCACCCGGGAAGCAGAAAAACAGCAGCGGCAAAGAAATGGCAAATAAACAAACTTAATATTTACAAAAACATTAGATTGTTTTGGAGACTTCACCCCATTGTTCAGCCATAGAGCACACGCTGGTTGATCCTTCTTCTTTCACAGGCACGGCCGGGGAGGCACAGCGTCCGACCATCACCCTTCATGGTCCGACGAAGGACCACGGAGGACCACGTCTAGTGGAGTGATCCCTAGGACGACATTGGTGGCTTCCTCCAGCTGGGGCATGAGGAGCGCCATGTCGGTGTTGCTGGTGTTCCTGGGGATCCCCTCCGCCACTTCACAAATGTCCACCAGGTCAGGGAAGTGGAAGTGCACCACGGCCAGTGCAAAGGCCTCCCCCTATCGGATGCCATCCTCTATGGCCTCACGGAAGCGCACCGGCGTGGCATGGAGGTGCTCATTCACCTCCCTGGCGCTATCGCGCACACCCCATGGAAAGAGGGCGCGACATGCTCCTAGGGCCACGACATGAAGCTCCCTCGACTCCACACCCCAGGACTTGAGGAGGGCTCATAGCCTACCCTCGTCCTCCTAGGACCCCTGAAGCTACTCTGTCAAGTGGTGGACCTCCTCCTTCACCCCTGCACTGACAAAGATGAGAGGTGTCAAGTTGAACGCCGTAAGTGCGACCCACGGGCCAGGACTGGCAGGAAGCAAGAAGGGAAGGGAATGACCCGTACCTTCGAGCTCCTCCCTCAGATGGGCCTCCTCGACCTGCGCTGCATCACGAACGTTCTCCGCCATCACTGCCGCCTGCCGCTCCTCTTTGACCTCCCTTCGGGCATCCTCGGTGGCCCCAAGGGCGTCCTCCCATTCCTTCTATAGCGCCTCGATCGTCGCTGCTGGGACAGTGATCGAGGCGTCAGGGAGAGCACCCCCGGTGAAGGAGCGCGCCGGCTTGATCCAGCCGCCAACGGAGAAGGCGGCAGCAGGCGAGCCCTATGTTGGGGAGGCTCGGCGCCACTCCAAGAACCAACCTCGACAAATGATGTCCCGGTGAATCCTCTACACGCGACGAGGACAATAACATTAGAAGCGGTGACAAAATGAAGAAATGTGAAGGCGACTCGCACCTGTCCCTTCGAGGGGACGGTCGATGAGGTGGGCTCTGCCCGTGCCTAGCGGGACTCCTCTGGCGCCTTTAGGACCCTCCATGGACCTCCAGCGTGTGGACCGCCGGGGCTAGGATCACCAGCGGAGCAAGAACCGCCGTCGGAGATAGAGCTGCCGTCGGAGCCACAGCTAGAGGCGGACCGATCGCCAACGCGGGCAGCACTAGCATCCCTGATGGGGGCGCCACCATCCACGTCCACTCCACCTCAGAAGGCAGAGCCAGGGTCTCCGATGCCATCCCAGCGAACGGATGGCCAGTCAAAGGAGGATGATCGGCGATGAAGGGGGAGGGCCGACGCCAGCCCTAGATAGTTTGCACCGATGGCCTCAAGCATCAACACCCAAAGTAGCATCTCTAAGATGGGATAAGGGAACTCCATCATTGGGTCGGTAATCCCCTGGTGAAGCCACAATGGGTGCGCCCGCTCCCTCAGCGAGAGGATCCGGCGATGGATGAACGTGCGCACCACCACTGGCCGGGTCAGCCCCTACGCTGTCAGGGCCTCGATAGCCCCCATGAGAGCAGGGACGTTCGTAGCCTCCTCCGCCAAGGGGTATAGCCACCATGACTCCAGAGCGACGCCACCCGGCCTCCCCGCCGTGAAGGAGGGCAGCACCAGGAACAAGTTGGGGAGATAGAACCAGTTCTTCCACCAGTTCGCATGTCCATCAAACCTCGATAAGCGGGCAAGGGCAAGGGCAAGGTATTGGCCAGTAGCATGCAGACACACCTAGACCCGGGCACCCCCATTGTCGGGAACAAGCCGCCAGGGAGCGACGGCACCACCTAGAACACCCACCTACAGAGCATGAAGTGGGGGCGATCCCCAGGAACACCTCGCACATCGTGATGAAGGTCGCAATGTGGAGGATCCCCTCCAGCGTCAGGTCATGAAGCCAGATGCCGTAGAAGAATAGAAGGCCTCGCATGAAGGGGTGTAGGGGAAGGCCGAGCCCTAGGTAGTGAAGGAGACGATCTCCCCATTCTCGGGCATAGGTGACAGCTCCCTACGCCTGGGGGACACCAGCCAACCGCCAAAACCTCCTCTGGCGCCAGCTCGTTCTCCTCCATCCTCCTGATCTCCGCCTCAGTGACTATTGACATTTCTTAGCGTTGCTACTAAGAATGAAGTTTAAATCCTAACCCCTAGCAACAGCCTAGAAATGCTTATTGGTATTTATTAACGTGTCACTTGGTTGAAGTACTTAGCCACCTATTATAAACGTATATATCCTAACTTTACTAGGTTGTCATCCCTACTGATGATGCTAGAGATATGTGTTGGTACTACATAGTATTACTACTAGAATAACACTAAGCAGATCTTTATTAATGTGTGTGACTAGAGAGAATATATATAAATCTATAAATGAAAAGTATCCGCAAAGCGCACAGATAATATACCATTGTAGCATTTTACCCGAGAGTATTTCAGGTATCGTTATTTATATTTTTACCACTAGGAAGGTCTAGCATGGACATGTATTGATAACTTATATTATTGAAGGAGAAGTAAACCATAACAAATACTCTACTCACAACAGGGGTAAGTCATAGGATAAGAGATATATATAATAAGTAATGATAATGATAAGTCACTAAGAGCACTCCTTTCTATGGCATTAGCTTGGTCAGGTAGAATATTAGAGGAATAATTCCTAAATCATCCTTTACTACAAGTCAAAGCATACATTTGATCATCATCATATCTACACAGAAGGGATACTACTAAGGAAGATTGAGGGCAGAGCTCGTTCTACCTTCGTAATCGGATCCTACGTGTGTCTATATTCAGGGAGTGGACTACAAAGGACTCAACAGGAGTGTC
Organism: Miscanthus floridulus; assembly: GCF_019320115.1. Lineage (NCBI taxonomy): Eukaryota > Viridiplantae > Streptophyta > Magnoliopsida > Poales > Poaceae > Miscanthus > Miscanthus floridulus. The sequence goes on from NC_089595.1 coordinate 8,371,259, forward strand.
ACATCCATGACCTACCACATGACCCAGAATATAGGGTGTATCCGCAGGTAAACAACGTATAAGCACCACGCTTACACAATGTCGACCACCCACCCATGGTACCTAGAGTGAGCGCTATACGAACTTATGCATAAACATAAAGATAAACTAGCTATACTAAGCATATAATCAAAGTAGACGATGAACATCATAATGAAGAACATGAATAAGATGAATATTGAGATTGTCATAACAATTGTAACTAGCATATAAAAATAATGGAGAAACAAAAGAGAGGGGTACAAAGTTTATACCGAACCACACTCGTGACAAGATCGGAAATCCAAGCGAAGTCCTGCTTGCCTCCCTCTAGATCTATCCTAACTACCTATGCTATGGAGGAGGAGCTCTGAGGGGATTAGGGTTTCTGTCTTCTCAAATAACTTGATGACTTTTGATTCCTGGGGGAGGTAGGGGCTGGATTATATAGCCTTGAGGGTCCAACGTGAGCCCTTGGATCAAACTGACTTAAGCAATGGCCTAGATGCATTCTCAAAGGTGGTGGGAGACCGACATACGAAGCTGGCTGACAGGTGGGGCCAGAGGGGCCGGGCGGCCCCACTTGTCAGTGGGTGGCCCTCCGCTTCGGTGACGTGGCTTCTGGACCCTTCTAGAGTTTTCCCACATAGGTACCGTGGCGGGACTACGTATTTTCCTTTGACGATTAGGTCCTCCTTGGCGGTTTTCTGATTAAACCCCGCTGGATACACAGATTCACCAAAACTTGTGAAATTTATTAGTTTAAACCCCTAAACCTTCATTGGTGATTATATTTATGCCCTTATGTATGTTTAATTGACGGTTTAAGTTGGTTGTTAACTACCGTCAACAACTCCCTCAAGCTTACCTTTTGCTAGTCCCTTAGCAAAACTAAACTTAGTAAATGGATCTGGAGTTTAAGGATTTTGAAAAAAATTGAAGCAATGCCTCAAAAGTACATATGTGTTCAAACAAGAATTCTCCTCCGAATAAACCGATCTGACTTTCAAACTTACCCATATTACCTTTAACCATGGGGCTTGTAGCCTTCACTTGGGTCTTGAGCAATTGAAAGACAGAACAATCAAGTCAAGCACTATGTCTCAAGTTCTTTGCTCAACCATTATTTCAGAGTTTTTAAAGGTTTTCAAAATAAAACTCAGAGCTCTCCATTGTATGACTTTCTCAAGTCTCTCAATATATGTGGTATTTATGGATCCTCACCAAGACAATAAAGATGTTATGCCTTTTTCTCTTCCTACAACTAAGGCTTATGTGGAGCTCATAGGAGTGGAAAAAGCATAAAAGAGCATACTTGCAATACATATATTGTAAAGTCAAACAATGGATCCAAAGAGAGTTGAGTCATACAATCAAATCAAGATGTGCATGTGTATGGATGTATGGTGGATATATATGATGGCTAACCTAATTCTACCATGCTCCTTGAAAACATATCTCTCTTTTAAAACTTGAAAACAATTTTGCAAGAAAATATGGGCTATCTTATTTATCTCACTTTTTTTAGGCGGGCATCTGAGTACCCAATGTTTTAATAATTCGGACACTTGTCCATTTTTTCATCTCTTCTTTCTTTCTTTTTTTTGAATAACTTTTGCATAGCCCCATGCTTCTTTCTGCAACAAAACTTTTGAGAGATAGCAACAAGAACTTGGAGCATTTATTTGATGGATATCCTATCAAGAATATTTTTGGTGTTTACTCCCAGTGTAGGAGTGAAACATTTTTGGGTGGATCTAGATGGAATGGCATGTTTTTGCGCCTACCCCCAGTGTAGGAGTAGTGCATATGTAGGTGGTGTGTATGTGATCTTGATTTTAAGAGACGTCGCTCTTCGAGGGACTTGGCTAGTGCCTCCGCGCTCCGACCGATCGCCGCCTTGGCGGTCTCCAGCTCCTGCTCCAGAGAACCAAGTTTTCCACCCAGTTCTAGAAAAAGGACGACAAGTTCAGAAGCAAAGGAAAGGAGAAACCAAGGCATCAACCATAGGTGGAATAGGTACTTACCGAGGCGGGTGTTCTTGAGGATGGAGAGTCCTTCCTCCAGCCGGGTCACCTGCTCGAGCAGCCAGGCGTTCAACTCCTCCGTCCCAAGCACACGCCCCCGGAGTGCGAGCACTTCATGGTTGACCTCCGACCGGGCCTTCCGCTCTGTCTATAGGGCATCCAAGGACTTTTGGAGTGCCGCCTCTATCTCCGCCAGGTGGACCATCGCTGCGTCGAGTCCCTGCTCGGCAGCAGTCACCCGTTCTGCCGCGAGCATCACCCGTTCTACCATGAGCCGTTTCGCCATCTGCGCCCCCATCTAATCGACCACTCGGTCTTAGGACTCCCGGTGGGTGGACTCTAGCTAGCGCTCAAGCTCGGTGACCTACCACAACATCGTGGCCTCCCGCCCCATCCGGCCGTGCTCCTCCCGGAGGAAACAGGACTTGTGGATCGACTTCGCCTCTAACTCCTGTAAAGCAAGAAGCAAGCACACTGACACGACCAGCGGAAGATCAAAGAGTTGAGGGCGAACACTAAAACACAGAAGACTTACCTCGGCGACGTGTGGTAGGTCGACTGAGACCACCTGATGGGCGAGCTAAACCCGCTCCAAGGCCTCCTTGAGCTTCGCCTTGGTTTGGGTGAGGTTAGACTCCACCGATATTCCTCTCTCCTCTAGGAAGTGCCAGAGCACCACCTCCTCATCGTCGCAAAGGATGAACCAAGCCCTCCTTGGGTCGCTAGGGCAGGGCCACACCAGATTGTGGGTTGCCCCAAACCCGCTGGAGGGCCCAGCCGATGACCGGACCATCGCCAACTCCTGCAACGGCAGGATGGCCGGCGGCTCCACCCTGGCCCTACCTCGCTGGGGGAGGGGATCTCCATGATCTTGATTTTGCGGCCTGTCGGCGGATGTTCCGCCTCTGGTCTGGCCATGTCTCCCCCAGACACCTCTAGCTCTGGCCAGGAGGGCGAGCCATGCGTCCCTCCGTCGGGCAAGGCAGGAAGCCTGGTCTCCCTCCTGTCTTCCGCCATGATGGTTGGGGGAGGGACCACGAGGGTCACCTCTGACCCAACCTCTGTCATCGCCACCGGGATTGCCGCCATCACTGCCACCGCCGCTGCCGCCATACTCGCGACCGGCTGGGAGAGCTCGACCCCCGGAAGGGAAGGTCGCACCACCACCAGTCTACTCTCCCCGCCGCTTGTCGTGGCTCGCTATAGGCTAGGTCTCCACTCCTCCCACACGGGAGGCAGGGCGATGCTCAATCCCGCCACTATCTGGCCGCTGTCAAAAAGGTACAGGTTAGTCGCACTCAAAGAACTCAACTGTGAGATCAAAAGTAACATGGATACATACCTAGTCAAAAGGGGTAGGCCCTGAAGCCCCGACCCGCGGGCAATGAGCCCGCCAGACAAGGACCGCTCATGGGTCATGGCTCCTGCCCCCTCACATCGACCAAGGTAGGAGCTGACCCGGTCGGTTCCTGGTTGGCCCACGAGTCACCACGGCCACCTGCCCATGGCACACCCACCGAGGCAGCTGACGGGGCATCTCCCCATTGTAGCTCGTGCGCTCGCACCGACCCCGAAGATACGGGGGTACGGGCACGCTCCTCCGACTGGCTGGCGCGCTCCGCCACACTCGGAGCAAGGGGGGTGAGGCCAGCAACGCCTCCGAAGGGCACGGCGACCGTGGCCGCTTCGCCTCTCGCTCGACGGTAGCGTTCGACCACGCGGCACGCTTCCTTGACGTAGGGACGTCACCACACCTCTCTGCTCCCGCCCACCACCGACAGACACGGCCATAGGCTCACGACGCTCTGCCAAGGTCACGACGACGTCCCGATCTCCATCCTTAGGGGAGCTCGCGTCATCACCTAGCTCCATGGGCTCCTCCGACTCATGTTCCGCCTCCATGTCGCTCTGATTATCGCTAGCCCGCACCCGCCGGGCGATCTCCATCTCCTTCCCGTGGCTCCTCCGAGCCTTTTTAGCTCTCTTCTTCTTAGCGTCTGCCGCCTCCTTCAGGGCAGCTTACCGAGCCACGCCTTCTGGCCCCTTCAGGAGATGCGGCCGGGACTTATAACCCATGAGTCCCTATGAAACGGGCGACTCGAGGTCAAGATACAGGAGAGCAAAAAGGAAAAGGATACAGAATAAGGAGAGGGGAGCGTACCAGATTAGACAGCTTCATGGCGTGAAGGGGTCTGGGCTTTCCTTCGAGGGTCTCTCAGGCCCTTAGTTGCAGCACCCGGTCGAGCCGACTCCAGACCTCGTCCTTCGCCAACTCCACCGATGACGCGCGGTCGGGATCTATTAGGCCCAAGTACATCCACATCGGCCGTCTCCTCTCTGCCAGCGGGGTGACCCAACGGCGGAAGAAGGTGTGGAACACCCGCACCCCATCGAGGTCGTGCTGTACCAGCTTCTAGAGCTCCGCCTCGATGACCTCTAGTTTGTTCTGTCGACTAGAGGGCCCCCATGTCCAGCTCTCCGGCCTCTCCGGCCTCCTTCCGGTGAACGGCGGGAATGGCACCTCCACCGGGTTCCTAATGTAGAACCACTCCCCATGCCACCCCTGATTAGAGTTGCAGGGGGTGTACGCGGGGTAGGAGCCCGGTGGCCTTGGCTTCTTCTGTAGCGCGAAGCCCCCAACCGGCGTGGTCCTGGGTGGCTTCCCCTCCGACAAGGCTCGCCCAGTGAAGATCCATCGGAAGAAGTCCACGTGCGGCTCCATCCCGAGGAAGGCCTTGTAGACGGTCACAAAGCTAGCGACGTGTAGCACCCCAGTCGGATTGAGGTGCTGTAGCTCTAGGCCCCACTCATTGAGGAGCCCACGCAAGAACCAGTGCGCGGGATATCCTAGCCCGCGCTCATGGAAGGCGAGGAAGGAGACAACCTCGCCGGCCGAGGGTCGTGGAATAGCCTCCCCACAGGAGCCCTCCAGTGCGCCACCTCCTTTGGCGGAAGCAGCTCCTTCTCGGCGAAGGCGACCAGCACTGCCTCATCTACACTGGATGGCCTCCAGCTCGACATCGCGCTCTGGATTCACGAATGGATCTATGAGTTCACCTCTCCCTCGCTTTACCCTCTCTCTCCTAGGAACCGCCGCGACACATGAACACACTTGGCAAGAAGGAAGAAGGCCAGGAGAGGCAGCAGATGGAAAAAGGTGAGGGAAGGGGACAAAAACTCTCTCTTCCCCTATTTAAAGAGGAGAGGCAGCAGTTGGAGAAAGGCGAAGGATTGGGGCGAAAAAACCCACTCCATTCCCCTATTTAATGCGGATAGGTATGCGACGGGATGCGTCCTGACTGATGGGATGCGCCCTGCCCGACGAAACGGTGCCTGGTCAGACGGGACATGGCCTAGGCATGTCCCACCACTACCGCACGCCGAGCATAGGAAACAAGGCACAACCGCACGTAGGTGGCCCTCCGCCTTCCTAGGAAGGACTTGGAAGGGCCCAACGACGAGATCTCCGCCAAGGAGAGACCAACGGGCTTCCTGAGTCGATCGGACGACTCAGGCGAATGCCGAGAGACAGGTAAGGAACAGTGGGATGCCCCATGTGGGCCATGTCGTCTTCGTCACGAACGACGAACATGGATCCCATTAGGATATATCCGATAAGAACTCCATAAACCTGTCACTCGAGTCATCAAGGTAACTTTACCAAACCCTCTTACTTTATTTTTCTGATGCATGATCATTCATCCATACATTCTCATACACGCATTCATACAATCATTCATTCATCCCATACATCCAAAGCATCGCATATGTAGTTAATGCATCACAACGCTTTGTGTTGCGTCATGAAGCGGTAGTTGCCTCATTCAACATGAGCAACGACTGGCCGAGGTTCGAAGGCTGGCCCGCAAAGGGCTTGAGGCCGCCTCGCGTCAAACAGAGCCAGGGGAGAAAAACACAGATGAGCCCCAGCGGTCGTCGCCCGATCTGCTAAGAAGCAGACAGGGTCATCTCGACCTTCTTGTTCGATCCTAACCTCGTGCCATGCCCATAGAATCTCCATCGAGTGGAGGCCAACGAGCCACCTGAGTCGGTCTCCGGAACGACCCGGGCATCTGCCAGGAGGCGGGTTAAGGAGCAGTGGAATGCCATATGAGGGCTATGCCGACCCGTTACGAACAACGGACCCAGATTTTGCTCGGACATACCCATTAGCGAGCTCACCGAGCGCGTCACTCGAGCTATCAAGGCAAGCGACGTTAGCTCAACCCCTCCGGTTGCGAAAACCGCGGATAGGGTAACGCACGAAACTCAACCAACCCCTATCGAGCCCAACGGGGCTCAGGGGCTCGGGACGCCCAACCCCTCGGCGCGCCTAGGTCCACGAGTCCATCTCGCCTGATCCCTCCGCTGCACTAGACGCCCGGGTCCACGAGTCCATCTCGCCCGACCCCTCGGCTTTGCCCGACGCCTGGGTCCATGAGTCCGTCTCACCCGATCCCTCGGCTGCGCCCGACGCCTGGGTCCGCGAGTCCGTCTAGCCCGATCCCTCAGCTACGCCCGACGCCTGGGTCGACCTCTAGTGCGCTCGCAGGCACCCGCAGGCAAGTCGAAAAACCCCCCAGGCGATTCTACCTAAATCATCCAGGGGCTACACCCACCGGGTGCGCTCGTGCGCACCCGCTGACAAGTCGAAAACCCCCCAGGCGATTCTACCCAAATCGCCCAAGGGCTCGGGGGCTACACCTACCGGGTGCGCTCACGCGCACCCGCTGACAAGTCGAAACCCCCAGACGATTCTACCCGAATCGCCCGGGGCTCAGGGGCTCCTATCAGATTCAAAAACCCGGGGTCCCTAATGGGCATGCTTCCTAGCAAAGGCTCGGCCCAGCAGACGACGTTGCGAACGACGCGCGACTCCTAGGCCAGCCCAGATATCTCCGACAGGCCAGAAGAGCGACCCAGTCTCTGACCGGTAGGCCTGACCAAGGAAGAGATGACGCTCGCCTCCGACTCCGACCTGCCTCTCCGATCGGAAAGACGACGCTCGCTTCTGACTCCGACCCACCTCTCCGACCGGAGAGACGACGCTCGCCTCTGACTCCGACCCACTTCTTCAACCAGAGAGACGCCGCACCTCTGCTTACAGCTTCTGACTACGACCGATGCAATCGGAGCCGACTGGAAACAACCGACCAGGGACGCCCGCTCGGTAAGGACCCAAGAAGTCAGGCGGAGCAGATAAGGCAGGACGCTCAAGTCAACCGCAATACCGAGGACCGTACCCTACACACCTGCAGGACAGTACTGTCAGGACATGTCAGAAGGGTGCTCTGCAACCTTCCAGGCATGTCAGAACCCAAACAGTGTTGTGGGCGCCGACGTTTGCCCTACAGTGTTGTGGGCGCCATCAATTTCCTTACCAGGTGAACACGGTAAAGCCACCCACATGCATCTGACATAAACAGTGTTGTAGGCGCCGACAAACCATCTTGTACCCGACGACGTGGGCAACAAGACTAGGTAGCTCACACACACACACACTCACTTATAAGGCCGTCTCCTTCATCTATAAAAGGAGATGCGCTCTCTCCCAACAGGGACAATCAATTCAAGACGATCGATTCGGACAACAACAGACGGATCATTCCGATTCACTCTCTGCTAGCTTTAGACACTCTAAAGCTACACAGAGCACACGTTCGAACACTTAGCGCACGTAGGAGCTCCCATCACTCTCGGCCCTTCGGTCCAGAGTCTGACCGGACATCTTACACCCCCATCTTACTCCCACTTGTTTGTAACCCCACAGCAAACTTCGAGCACCTGGGCTCAGGAATAAAGTCACCGACCGACTCAAACTGGACGTAGGGCACGTTGCGTGAACTAGTATAAACCCTGTGTCATTGAGTGCTAGGCCACATCCGATCACAACGCACGGCAAAACTACAAACATTTACTTGTTGGTCACTTTTCGCACCGACAATGTGTCTTGGGTCATATGTGTGGATCTGTTTTAAGCTAAGCTAGGGAGCTTGAGTGTTTTTTTATTTGGATTAATTATTAAGCTGCTAATGTGGATGTGTATAATTAATTAGATGATGGTGATGATTTTTTAGTTTATGTTATTTTTCTTTTTGAGGTTGGGTGTTTCAGTTTTTTCTTTCAAGGTTAAGTGTTTCAGATATTAGTATTTCAGTCTTTCTTAATTTAATTGTTTAAATATTTTTTTATTATATGGGTTTCTATGTTGTTTCAGGCCTTCCTTTCAACTGCTAATGTAAACTTGTTGGAGCAATTTGTTGAATTTTGTAAATTATTTGTTTCAGGCCTTCCTTTCAGTATTTCAGATGCATTTTCTTCCTGCAAAAATGTTAAATGAGGAGATGTTAGTTGTAGTAGAAGTTCTGTCTCATATTTTTTCAAAAAAAAATTATCACCTGTACCTGTATGGTATTTGATATTGAAGATTGAAAATTCGTTGTTCTTGGCGACAGATTTTTCCTCAATACATTTGTTAACCTTGCTCCCTGTGTATTTTTTTTTTGAAAATGTAATTCTGTTAGTCCATATAAATTGTTGTATCTTATATGCAGTTTTCAAAGAAGAAAGTGCTACAACACATTTTTTGAAGCCCTGACCGTAAATGTACTTAGTTAGATAATATGTCTTCTGCACTTCTGCTCTGTGAGATGGAAAGAGATTGCTTATATGCAGATCTATGTCTGTTTCAAATATGTACAACTAATCATAGGGCACATTTAACACTCTGGTGTATACATAGTCGATCGATCAGTTGTAGTATTAAAATGACACTTATCCATTGTTAATATATCATTAGCTGCTTTTTTATTTCAATCTGAACTTCATGCTTTTTTTTGTGAACTGGTTAAGTCACTTTCTGTTTTCCTATTGTTGTGCAGATGCTGGTGTTGAGGCAAATGAAGTGTATGCAAGTGTTTTCTAGGTATGGAATTGCTTTTCAGCATCCCTCTGCAAATTGCAAATTTTAGCAACTATTACATCCCCTCAGGTTCTGTATGTACTATGTATGCTTGTCCCTTTGTCTCACATTCTCGCTAGCTTCTATGCTTGGTTCTGTATGTACTATGTATGCCATAATCCTGTTATTTTGGTTCCTTCAGATTCTTATTTTTTTTTCTTTGCATTCGTTTTATGGCAGTAAGGAATCCAGATGAGGCGGGTTCTGTAGACTGCACTTCTATTCAGCCATTTGACCTAAAACATTTTTTTGGCGAAGATGGAAAGATATATGGTTACAAAAATCTTAAGGTAAAGGACTGTTATTGAAATAACACACTCCAGCCCTTTCCTCCCACTAGCTTGACATGTTAGTTATTTGACATGATTCCCTAGAAACAGACCTGAGTGAGCATTTGATGTCACTTGAGGTCTTACAACTTAGTTTTTTTATATTTGATTTCTAAGAAAGGTTAGTCTCTGATTTCCAAGTTTATTAACCTTCCTTGAAAGCATCCAAATACGCCTTTAGGTGTTTTCTGTGTGCTGTTATTAAAAAAACTTTTAATAACAGAATCACACATAGGGTGATGTACTGGTGTCGTAGTATGTACTACAGTGCTAGTAGTTCTCGTTTTCTCTTCTCGATGCTGCTGGCAGCAATTAGCATGCATTTATTTATGTCCAGCAGAGACGCACCAGTCATCATAGTACCTCTTTGTTTCTTATTCATAGATGACACTAAGCCGTGTTCAGTTCAAAAAGAGTTCAAAAAAGTGCTACAGTACTCGTCACATCGAATCTTGCGATACGTGCATGGAGCATTAAATGTAGATGAAAAAAAGCCAATTACACAGTTTGGTTGGAAATCGCGAGACGAACGTTTTAAGCCTAATTAGTCCATGATTGAATACTATTTGTCAAATAAAAACGAAAGTGCTACAGTACCCAAATTCCAACTTTCCCTCCAACTAAACACAGCCTAATTACTCAATAGTACTCCGTAGACATTAGTACTGACTAAGGCATCAGCATTAGTACACACAACTGACGAATGAGTGATGGGATCAAAAAAACCAGCGCTCTGCTAGCTTCGCTTATAAGCCGTACTTTTTCAACCAACGAACAGTATTTTTCTCTCACAACAAATCAGCCAACAGTATTTTCAGCCATGGTTTATCAGCCAAGCGAACATGGCACAGATGGGAGTCTCTCTGCATTCTACTGCTACTAGCAGTACAGACCACACTTAATCAACAGCAAAACCCAGGGATTAATTTAACAAACAAACAATAATAGGACTCTGATTATGTGTGCATAGCAAACTTTGATTATGTGTTATAATTTGTGTTTTCCTTGAATTGTGCTGCATATTTACTGATTATGTTTTCTAATTTTTTATTAGAGCTGCTGCAGGATGGGTGGCGGTGGTGGAGCCGCTGCGCAGCCACAACTAAAGCACAACAATAAAAAGCCTTTTCTGATCAGAGCAGTTTGCTTTTGAATAATACTAACATAGACCGTGCATGTGCAAATATTTTGTACAATAGAACTCGTTCTTGGTGACCTAATTGGATCCAGTGAACCTGCATATCTTGATGCCTGTGTTTTGAAAATTGTAATGTTGTTGTTCTATTATTAATTCGTAGCAAAATTAGATGCAGATCTATGCCAAATAAACAATTTTTTGCATCTTGTTGGTTTGCTTCTGATCTGGGTGTTGATTTCAAGTTTGGTCTTGCTGAGTCCTCATCGGCTTTCTCTTTCTGCTACGACGCCGCCGGCCGCTGCCGCGGCCATCTACGTTGCCGCGCTTTTTGTCTTTTTATGGCACCGGGTTTTTTTTTTCCTTCTTCTCCTTCAAGTATGCTTTATCTGTGTTGTCCTTCGGCTGGGAATTTGCCACGTCACTTTCCATGAAGTGGAAGATAACTACCACAAAAATCTTCCAGACATTTGTCGTACATGTGTTTTTTTTATATTTGTGCTTTGTTGTACCATGTGACGTGGCAACTTATGATTCATTGAAAAAGTGGAAGACAACAAACAGAAAAGTCTTCCACAAGATGTGTAGTCATAAACTATTTAAGGCCCTTTTGGATTGGAGGAATTTTTCATGTTTCTTGCGTTTTTCCTGTGAAAATGAGCTGATTCCTATGGAATTCCTGTGAGATTCCTGCGTTCCAAAGGATACCTTAATTATTCATTCATTGACACATGTAAGTACCGAGTAGCTAAAAAACATGCAAGTATATACAGTAGTAGTACAAATATGACTGTGTTTGTTACAGTACAAATGTACAATACAATGTACTTACTACATACATTCATAATTAAAAAACATATGTGGTACACTACACGTCTACACCATGAGTCCAAGGATAACATTAATTCGATCTTGACTCACGCGCGCGTTCTCCCTATGCATGTGTGTTGTCTTGACTCTTGAGATGAAAGAGTAACACCCGCGATGTCGAATGAAGACATTCCGTCTCACACGATCTCAGCTCGGATCACTTCGCGCCCACGAAGACACGCCCGACCCATGGGGCATGGGCTTCCTCCGATCCAGCCGAATTATTTGACCGTGTGCTTTATTACCGATCCGCACATCATATCCCCAGCTTCACAAAGTAAACTGAATGTAATTGTCATTGTTACTGTTACTGTCATTTTGGACTTACGATCCCGCCAGTGGCCCTCCGTGCGTTAAAGTTCTTTCCACCAAACTAAACCGAATGTAACTTTGGACTCGATGTGCTGTCTACTTCGCAAGTGTGAACACAGGCAGTCCCGGCCGCCCTCCATGTATGTGTGTTGCAGCGTGCTTGGAGCCTTGGCCCAATCACAGGCAAAGGCTAGTAGGGCACAGAACACCGCCAGGTCTAGAGCCCAAGAACTGACTACTGAGAACGTTGTTTAACGCTACCTTTTCCAGGGGCTGTTCGCTGTGCGCCTGTACGCTTTGTAGGATCCAGCTAGGGCAGAGTTAAGAAGAAAGCAATGCAATCGGGTTCTTTTTTATAGAAACAAAACCAGTACTTTATTACTAAACCGAGAGGTTACGCTTGCTGTCAGTTCAACGTCCCAACAACACTAAGCTCGATGATCTTCATATTTAGACCCATTTGGCACGGCTAGTGGAGCCTTTTTTTTTTTCCTTCAGCTTAGTGAACAGCTCCGATATATGGAGCTGGAGCCATTTTGGTAAATCATTTGGTAAAATGGCTCTATATGTACAGCTCCTTAAAACATGCTCTCACATAACCCCATACAAAGTTCACCAGGACGAGGTGAAGCCACTACTTTTGGCTCCATCCCACCTCAAACATATGTGAGAGCATAATTTACGGGGCTTTCTAGGTGAAGTCATTTGGCACAAAATGGCTCCAAGCGGCTCTGAAGCCGTGCCAAACGGGGCTTATACCATCTTTATTGACTTGGCATCTAGAAATGTTAGAAGAAACTTTTAAGATAATACATATCAATTTATTTGATGTGGACATCATCTTTGTTGCATTTACAATGTTTATTGATAGTATATATTTTACATATACTAGTATAATAATATACATATTGGTTATTTTTTTGTCACAGAAAATATTGATCATCACCACCGGAAAAACATTTGGTCATGTGTCTGGCAGTGGTAGTAGTTAGCACAACTGGTTTTGGTACATCCAGTGGTGATAATGGAATCTCATAGGATAGGGAAAATTGGTTTCATAGCATCAAAAAATCACGACATTCGGAAAATACCATCGAAAGACCCGTCACGTGAAATACCACAGAAAAAATGAACCGTTACCTTGAAATAGCATTGTGTCACGGTGGCTGCTGTTGCCGTGAATCCCTCCGTCGAGACACATTTCTTCCTCAATCCACTGGCCTAGTTGTGCATGGTGGCGTGCTCTGGATCACCTACGACGGGCTGCCTGTGCCTGGTCCAAGCGCAGCACCCGCTCCTGCAACGCTCGTCATGTCCGCGACATGCGCCACGCTTGGCCTGCCACGCTGCTAGCCACCGCACCTGTGAGTCATCCAAAAGCCACGCCCCTCGCTCTGTCTCTGTGGAACGCCATGGCCATGGATGCCAAGCTCGGAGCCGTCGATCTGTTCTCGCCACCACCATTCCCCACAGTACGCACCACCACTGCTAAGCCATGTGCCCCACCATCTCCGCCAGCATGTTCTCACCCTTGTGCATGCCAGCAAACAACTCCAGGCCAAAGCCACGGCATGTCGCCAAAACTGCTGCTTGCGCCGCCATGACGGGCACTCGGTCCGACATTGCTATTCCTGTGGGTGGAGACCACCAGCGCTTCGGCCAAGCGTACTACCACGTCCGTGTCCGTCCGGACTTCTTCCGACCGCGGCTCACCTGAATAGGGCAAATCCGCGTCAGGACGCTCGATCCTGCCGCCGCGAATGCACCATTCCTGTTGCTTGCCATGGCCGTCGCGCGGGGAACTCTCACGGAAAGCTCCAACCAGGGCCGCCCCACCAAGCCAACTACACCGCCGCATCCACCATGTTGCCACTAGCATCACTATCCAAGATTCCATTTATCCCCATTGGTGTACTAAAGCTTTAGCATTATCCATTCCAAACTTCTTGAGAATGTCCTTGATATACTTACCTTGACTTACAAATGTGCCATTCTTCATTTGCTTGATTTAAAGACCAAGGAAGTAACTGAGCTATCCAATCATGGACATCTCAAACTCACTTGCCATCATCTTGCCAAACTCCTCACAAAAATCTTGATTTGTTGACCTAAATATGATATCATCAACATAGATTTGCATTACAAACAAGTCATTTCTAAGCTTCTTGGTGAAGAGAGTGGTGTCAACCTTTCCCATCTTGAATCCCTTAGAGAGTAGGAAATCCCTCAATCTCTCATACCATGCTATATGTGCTTGTTTCAATACATACAAAGCCTTTCTCAACTTGTAAACATGGTTGGGTTTCTTTTCATCTTCAAAACCGGGAGGTTGCTCAACATACACAAGCTCATTGATGTACCCATTGAGAAATGTACTCTTCACATCCATTTGGTACAACTTGATGTTGTGGGCACAAGCATAGGCTAACAAGATCCTAATTGCTTCCAATCTTGCAACCGGGGCATATGTTTCTCCAAAGTCAAGACCTTCAACTTGAGTGTAACCTTGAGCCACTAATCTTGCTTTGTTCCTTATTACTATCCCATCTTGATCTTGCTTGTTCCGAAAGACCCACTTGGTTCCAATCACATTATGATCCTTAGCGCTCTCAACTAGCTCCCATACTTGGTTTCTTGTGAAGTTGTTTAGTTTTTCATGCATAGCATTGTCCCAATCAACATCCTTCAAAGCTTCATCTATCATCTTAGGTTCAATGGATGACACAAATGAGAAATGTTCACAAAATGAAGCCAATCTTGATCTAGTTTGCACACCTCTTGAAATATCACCAATGATAGTGTCCAATGGATGATCTCTTGCAACATTGGTTGGTTGAAGCACATGCACTTGATTGCTTGCATTTGATTGATCACTTGGTTGAGATGATGAACTAGCCACTTGTTGTTGATCTTGCACTTTGTCATCCCTAGTGCTTGCTTGAACTTGATCATGAGAACCACTAGCTTGCACATTTGAGTTAGAGAGCACTTGATTCTTATCATCTTCAACATCAATCACCTCTCTAGGTCTTATATCACCAATGTCCATGTTCTTTATTGCATTGACCAATTGAGTGCCTCTTACATCATTTAGATTCTCATCTTCCTCTTAGGAACCATTTGTTTCATCAAATTCCACATCATGAACCTCCTCAAGAGTACCACTAGCCAAATTCCAAACTCTACATACCTTGCTAGTAGTGGAGTAACCAAGCAAGAAACCTTCATCACATTTCTTTTCAAACTTACTCAATCTAGTGCCTTTCTTCAATATGTAGCATTTACAACCAAAACCCCAAAAGTATGCTATGTTGGGCTTTCTTCCATTCAATAGCTCATAAGGTGTCTTCTCCATCATGGGATGATAATAGCCGGGGAAGGCACAAGACCCCTCACAATCACCACGATCGGAGCCAGAGATAATCACCAACCTCCGCTCGACGATCCTCGCTGCTCCACGCCGTCTAGGTGGCGACAACCACCAAGAGAAACAAGTGAATCCCACAGCAAAACACGAATACCAAGTGCCTCTAGATATAATCACTCAAGCAATGCACTTGGATTCTCTCCCAATCTCACAATGACGATGGATCAATGATGGAGATGAGTGGGAGGACTTTGGCTAAGCTCACAAGGTTGCTATATCAATGCAAATGGCCAAGAGAGTGGGCTTGAGCCAGCCATGGGGCTTATATAGAAGCCCCCATGAAATAGAGCCGTTGGCTCCTCAGTCCACTAAAAATCAGGGCGATCTGACGCGCTGGTCAGATCGACCGGACGCTGGACCCCAGCGTCCGGTCGTGCGATGCATGCCACATAGCCCCTGCTTCAAATGTTGATCGCCCGATCTCAATGGTCATCAGTACATTTAAGTTGTGACCGGACGCGCTGCTTCAAAGTGACCGGACGCAGGACCCTAGTGTCCGGTCACTTCCAGTAAGCATCCAGAGACAATTTTTCGCAATCGGACGCGTTCGGTCACCCCTGACCGGACTCACCCAGAGTCCGGTCAGTCACTCTCTTCTCTGTGCGCTGTCACGTGAGCTAGACCGGACGCACCCCGTCAGCGTCCGGTCAAAGACCGACGCCAGCGTCTTCACTGCTTCCACTGACCGGACGCTCCGGTCTAGTTGAGGCCAGCATCCGGTCCACTCTGTGAAAACCTGTCTTTTCTGTACAGGGCGTCGGTGGCACCGTCGGACTGTCCGCACTCTATGGGCAGACACTCCGCCGGTGAAGTTTCTTACCCTTGCTCCCAAGTGCTAAACACAATGTGTATTACCTTTGTGCATGTGTGTTAGCATATTTTCACAAACATTTTCAAGGGTGTTAGCACTCCACTAGATCCTAAATGCATATGCAATGAGTTAGAGCATCTAGTGGCACTTTGATAACCGCATTTCGATACGAGTTTCACCCCTCTTAATAGTACGGCTATTGAACCTAAATGTGATAACACTCGCTAAGTGTCTTGATCACCGAAATAAAATGGCTCCTACCATTTATATATTTGCCTTGAGCCTTTTGTTTTTCTTTCTCCTTTTCCAAGTCCAAGCACTTGATCATCACCATGGAATTACCATCATCATGCCATGATCTTCATTTGCTTCATCACTTGGAGTAGTGCTACCTATCTCATAATCACTTTGATAAACTAGGTTAGCACTTAGGGTTTCATCAATTCACCAAAACCAAACTAGAGCTTTCACCTCCCCAGGACGAGTCGGGCTATGCCCATACGCCAGCGTGTGTGCTCTGTTCTACTGAAATGGGGGAAGAAAGGTGCCTTGATGGAGGGATTCACGGCAACAGAGGCCACCGTGACGGAATGCTATTTGAATGTAACAGTTCATTCTTTTGGTGGTATTTTACGTGACGAACGTCTTTCGATGGTATTTTCCAAATGTTGTGATCTTTCGATGCTATGAAACCAATTTCTCCCATAGGATATTGTTCTTCCTTAGCACTATGCCAGATCTGATAATCACTGCCGCGTCGAAAGCCCCCATTACTGACGGAATTCATACCGGCAAAGGCTAATCGGCAGTGATGGGGGTAGGGTAACCTACCACCGCCGACCCGGCAGTGATTATGGCACAACACTGCCAGTTCATTGAAAAACCCGGCGGTGATATGTTCAGCATCACTACTGGCTGGAGGCATCACCCGACAGTGATTATGGCACAACACTGCCGGCTCATCGGAAAACTAGCAGTGATATGTGTTAGCATTACTGCCGGGTAGAGGCATCACCCGGCAGTGATATAATGTGTATCACTGTTGGGTTGACATTCGAACCGTCACTGAAAGTTAATATATCACTGCCAGCTTAGCATCACCCCCGGCAGCGAATTTGTGACTATCCTCATCATCATACATTTATAGGCACACACTGTCCTCTCTGGGCACAATTACATATACATGAAAGGTGTGTTCAGTTTGCGAAGAATATACGCGTGAAACAATTTTGTCGCGTGATGAGACTCAAATTTCAAAAAATAGAAAACCTTACAATATGATGTCGGATGAAGATAATTTTTATATATAAATTGTAGATCTCGATGAGATCTACAACTTTGTAGTTTTGAGTTTTTTCATTTGAGGACAGTAAGATGTTTGAAAAAATAATATAAACTTTCAGCACCATATTTTATCGCGTGATGAGACTCAAATTTCAAAATATAGAAAACCCTTCAATACGATGTCGGATGAAGATAATTTTTATATGTAAATTGTAGACCTCGATGGGATCTACAACTTTGTAGTTTTGAGTTTTTTCATTTGAGGACAGTAAGATGCTCGAAAAAATAATATAAAATATCGGCGCTCCAAAAAATATCAAAAGTTACTGTTTACCCACAAAACCGCACGGAAGGTTGAAAGTTGAACTTTTTCGAGAGTTGGAGGGCTACAGTTGTCCGGTTTTAAAGTTCAAGGTTGAAATCCGAACTTTGCTGCAAGTTGAAGGGTGTAAATTGAACTTAACCCCTATATACATTATGGGACATACAAATCCAACAAGCACAAGGAATCGAGCGATAGTTCTACTTATTCAGCATTGTTTACATGCTTGGTTAGCAATGTTGACAGCTATCTACATCATCGTGGGTGCATGACCCCTAATTCAAAAGGAATGGATTAGAAGCTCAAATGACTAGTTCAAATTTATTTTATCTTTTATTTAAAACTAAGTATAGAACAAGTCATACTATAAGGAGATAAGGGATACCATTGGTAGCTGAGATGAACCAAGTGCTCACAACTTTATAATACACAAAATCATCCGGCCTACACACAACCGGCGTCACTATTGTTTTACTCTAGTCTGTCTTTTTCTCCCGTTTGCCGTCACTATTTGTTTTTTTGTCCGTTTCTGGTTTGTTTTTCCTTCTTTCCGTCCCCATTTTTTTTCATTTTCTTCGTCCATTCGTCCCGCTTGATTCCTTTTTCCGAGGTAGCTTCTGTTTCCTGCTTGTGTTTTTTTATATCTCGTAAACATAAAAAAGAAATAATATATTATATATGGGCTTTCGAAGCCTAAAGAAACAAAGTTTCCTTTCACACACACGCGCCCGATCGGCTGGTTGTGCTGCTGCTGCAGAAAAATCTTCGCTTGCTACGGCACGAGAAAAGTATGCAGCCAAAGTTGCCAGCCGAGCAGACGCGAGTTTCACTTGAGATGCCCTGGTTTCACTTGAGATCACTTGAGTTCCATTGAGATGCCCTGTGTTCCCTATCAGAAGAAGAAAAAAAAAAAGATGCCCTGTGTTTCCGTGATATCATTGGTGTGCGCCATTGCTGCCATAGGCATGAGAATAGAAAGTTTGTTTCATGCGCGCATCACGCATGCATTAGGTAGCGTTACTACTGTACGTGCGTTCCTTCTTTTCTTTTCTTTTCCTTTCAGAGCTAATAATGAGGTCTCTTTGCGTTAATTATATTAATTCTTGATCTGTCTAGGCAACAATTGAATGTTTTGGTCTCTCCTATCAACTGAATTCTTAGCATGCACTTACACTGTCTTCTAGCTACATTTACACTGTCTTATTACTATATTTATAACGATTTCTTTGGTGTAATTTATTTGACAGAGTGATGTAATTTAGGTATAACATAACTTCTATTTCTATGAATTGCAGATCTAAAAAAATGCCAAAATTTTCAGAAAAAATTACAAATTATTTCTATTGATTACAGATATCAGAGAAATTTATACCAAATTGTTCACAAATTTCAGAAAAAAATACAAATTGTTCGCGGGCATCCCGGATCACCACGGGCTCGCCTGGGCGCTCGCCTTTGCGGCGGCCGGCCATGGCTCGCCGAGTAGGCGCCACATCTAGTCGTACAGCGGGAGCGTCAGGAACACGTCGTAGTCGTATACACGGATGGTGCGGGTACCCCCTGGCCCATATATCCGACACTGGGTGTGACCGGACTCTGTGACCGGATGCACCGGACGAGTCCGGTCACTGACCCGAGGCGCAGCCAGGGTGGCTGGTGCGACCGGACTTTGGCCAGGGGGCCTGACCGGACGCGCCCTGGCACTGTTCACCAGCCGGCACAGCGCGCAGAGGGCGACCTGACGCGGCAGTGAGTCCGATCACCATTGACCGAACGCATCATGTCAAGAAAAACGCTCTCTGGACCTCTCTGTGTTGAGATCGGACGCGGCGCTCGGGCAAGTCCGGTAAGGGACCGGTACGTCCATTGTGTTGGCGGCTACGCGCTCGTGTTGGGAGCCGGTAACTACACGTGGCGTGTGCGGAGCGATCGGACACGTCCGGTGCTCCTGGTAGCATGTCCGGTCAGCGCGTGGTAGTTGGGGTGAGTTGGCCAACGGCTCTTTGAGCCTTAGGGGCTCTATAAAAATGTGTTGGCCGACTCTTACTCAATCTCTTGGCTCTCTAACTGATTGATACACCTTGTGAGCATACTTCAACACATCCCACTCATCTAGCTCTTGATTTGTTCATCCAAGTTAAGATTGGGAGTAATCTTAGTGCATTTGCTTAGAGTTTGAGCATCTAGTGGCACTAGTGATCGTGTGAGCTGTGGGATTTCTTGTTACTCTTGGTGGTTGCCGCCATCTAGACGACTTGGATCAGCGAAGGAGGATTGGCACGAGTTGGTGATTGTTCGTGGCCATCTCCCAGTGGATTTGGGTTCTGTAGGGTAGAGATGGTGACTAGAGGAGGGTGAATAGTCGTTTCTAACACTTAATCACGCCGGCTAACCGGAACAAGTGCGGAATTAAATCTATCGGTCTAGCCAAGACTACACCCCTCTATCTATGTTCTCTAACACCTTGAGAAGATCCTAACTAAGCAATTAAGGTGTCGGGCTAGCTAGAGCTCACCTAACCAATTCTAAAAGCAAGGTCACACAAACCTATGCCACTAGTACGTTAAGCAATGAGGGAGCTCCTACCCATGCTAGTAAGCAAAAGCACAAAGCTCCAAAGCTCACTAGCAATGCTCAATAACAAGACAACCAATGCCAAATTAGAGAGCGCAAATACTTAGCTACACAAACTAAACAATGTGACTAACAAGGTTACACAAACCAAATTAGCCATGTAAGGGAGCTACTTCAATGCTACACAAGCTTGAAGGTAACTGAAGCGACCTGATTTCCGCGAAGGGAAATCCATAGAGTCGAAGTGTAATATGACCGTTGTAGATCATATTACCCAAATTCCAGTCGAATACCACATCCATACAATGATAATATCAGAGTACAAATAGTGCGGAATTACATAAATTATTACATCGCCGCATTGGCGGAATCAAAAGTAGCATTCATTCAGAACAGCTTGAAGATGAGATCGCCAAACTCGAGCGTAGGAATGAACCCCTCAACCGTCAAACTCCTCAGAGCTATTTTTCTCAGCAGAACCTGTGTGCCAAAATTTATCAGTATGATTTGTACTGGCCACTCCCACCCTATGAGCATTGCTTTGTGGAAATTGGATGCAAGTTGGATATAATCAAAAGGAACCAATAAGGCTGGGGTTTCCTATGTTTTTAGCATATCAAATATATAATAGTGTAGTCAAGTTGTAACACCATTCCCACACACATTCCACCCCATTTCTGCCCAGAGCCAGGTTTCGATCCAGGGATCGATATACCACCATCTCCATATCATCACCATACCATCGCTCAGTCGATAGGCCAACTCCCTCTCGACACTGTCTCAAGGCCCGTAGCCCCTGGCTACGACCGACACTCTCTCACAGGGGAAGAAGAGAAAGACTCATCTCGCTATCTAGTTTAAGCGAAACTCAGGAAAGGTCCATAGTCGTCAAGTCGGCATATGTATTGATCGATCAACCATACACTCTGCAGAGGTTTTACATAACCACAAGATCTGCCTTCTTCGCTGACCGTCGTCAACTGGGCTGATTTCGGCCGCTTGCTAGCCTAGGATAATGCCACTCTACCATTCAACCCTGGTACACCCCAAGTCTAGTCTGGGGCGGCTGAAACTATGAGTCATGAGCCGGGTCCACAAGGTCTCCATGAAGTCTCGGAAGGGTGTGGGGGAAATCCTCCGCGCCCCATACCTCCTTACACTGTCCGCTATCAACCTAGCAGTAGTGGCAATATCCCACCAAGTAGTTCGGTCGTCCCGCACCATATAGGGCGAGTGGTACGTAAGGCTTCCTGGTGAATCTGAGTACTAGTAAGTCCTTAGGGATGACCAAGCCAGAATGTCTTCATCAGGGTTTCCATTTACCATGCCACCACAGCACCTCCACCCCAGGCTCCTCCCATCACAGGTTCACACCTAGGGCCACCTCATATACCATTTACCCACCACATGTATCCAATCCAGGGGTGCCCAGGTAGCACCACACGGCAAGACTTGTCCAAGGCTCGTCGTATACTCCAACTTGGTCGACACAACCCTCACCCTCCACGCACCCAAGTCACACACGTAGCACTCTCCCCATAGTCCAGATAACACCAGTTTCCACCACACATCAATGTAGTACAAGCGTCAAGGTAAAGGCCATCAAGTAAGCATACTACCATGCAAGTCCTATTATAGTGTGATTATAGCAATAAAGTAAAGCAATAGCAGTTCTATTTTAGCCATGCGTAATAGGTGCTACGAGGTTGGGTGGGATGTGGCACTTTCAGTGAAGTCGTCTCTGTACTCCTCACGGTACTCTCGATCCTCGTCCGTCTGGTTCTCCTCCGAGTCTGCAAACGATCGCATTATAGTCGTGTTAGCGACGTCTATAGAATAGCACAAAAAGCAATAAAAATTCAAAAGAGCCAAATGTACTCAAACATGGGTTCATTGCATAGACCTTGATTTTAGATGAATTTTGGTCCTAGTCTTGTATTTTTTCGAGTTCGTATGAATTAGTTATGAATTTCCGAAGTTTAAATCATTTCCGAAAATGGGAAAAGGCTGAATTAATATCGTGCTGACACGTGTCATGCTCCTGTTGGTTCACGTGGCATGCTGACATCAGTATGATGTCATCATCTCGGTTCCGAGCTAACAGATGGGGGTTCCGCTGACGTCAGCATGACGTCATCGATGTCATCAGCTACTGACAGGTGGGACCAAGGGCTCTTGGGTCACTGACATGTGGGTCCAGTCTAAGTCAACGTCAAGTCAACGGGCGAGTCAATGGTCAACGGATCACAGTCACTGACAGGTGGCCCCAGTCAACGGTCAATGTTGACCGGTCAATGGCTAATACAGGCCGGGCCTCGACTGGGCTGGTTGGGCCTGGATACGGGCTGGGCTTTGGCTTACCACGTGGCGCGCGCTGGTGCGGCCATGTCGTCTTACTGGGCCACTAACGGGCCGTGATCCATGGGCGTAGGTGAGGCACGGTTCATGGTGAACCCGCCTACGTTGGTCCATAGACCGCAAAGCCGGTCTATGAAGGACTTGGTCCACTTACTCCTTCCCAAGGTTCGGTTCACGTGCACGACATGGTCGTGGTCGGAGCTCGGCGGAGCTGCTCGGGACGTGATCGACGTGGTCATGGTCGGAGCTCGGCGGAGCTGCTCGGGATGTGGTCGGCGTGGTCATGGTCGGAGCTCGATGGAGCTGCTCGGGACGTGGTCGGCGTGGTCGTGGTCGGAGCTCGGCGGAGCTAAAGTGGTAGCGAGAGTCTAGTTGGAGGAGCGTGTGAGCTCCATGGTTCTTCTACGGCCTTGGTGGGTGTGTTGAAGGAGCTCCTGGTGCTCCCAGTGGCTCCGACCATGGTGGTGGGGCAAAACAGAGGCGGTGGCACTCCGACGAGGTGTGGTGCAGCAACGCAGGGCTCCGGTGGGCTTCTTCCTTGGCTAAGGTGAGCGCGGTGCGTCTCTCGTCATGGCAGAGCCAGTTGGGGTGTCAACGGTGCCTTTACCGCGACGTAGAAGATGCGGTGGTCTCGCCATGGTTGTGCTCTCGGCCATGGTGAGCGTGCCCATGCATGTGCGCTCCTGTTCCGATGTGCAACGTCATGGCTGGGGGCCTCCTTTTGGCTGATGGCAGCGCGCATGGCACGTCCTGGGTCTCGGTAAGTGTGGCCATGGTGGTCTTCCTAGCTAACCAGTTGGGCTAGGCCAGAGCTCAAAGCTTCAGCAAGGTTTTGATCATGGTGGTGCATGTTCCATTTGGCTAGGGAGGTGGTCTCAGCAAGATGGCTCACCATAGGGTTCGTGGCGGTAGGATGGCGGTGCGGTGGCGAGGCCGTGATGAGGCGATGCAGTGCCGTGCCGAGCAACTACGTCGTTGTAGTTGATCGGGGCAGCGCTCCTAGGTCTTGGCGAGGTCCTCCCCGCAGCGGCTTCCTTCTCCTCCTTGCTTCTCCCTCCTCCTTCTCTCTTGGCTTGACGTTGTGTGGTGCTGTGCCACCAGCGGCGGCGGTGAACGGGCTGAGGGTTAGGGCTCACGGATGTTGGCTTTTATAGCCGAGCTCCAAGGGCTCCAATGGCGGACGGCGATCGGGCGGTGGTGATGCGTGCGGTGCATCCGACGGCTCATGTGTGGTAGCGTAGGCGCGGCGCAAGGGGGAACAAGGTCATGCGATTTGCGTGACCCTAGGCCCACGCCTGCCATGCTGGTCGGCCCCCGGTCACGCGGGGAGAATGCGTGGGCGAGGGGAAGAAGACACTACTGTGCTGACAAGCGGGGTCAGGTCATTAGGCGCTTGGCGCGATGTGGCTGCGTGCGGCGCATGATGGCTGATGAGCGGGCCCGGTTTGTCAGCGACTGTGCGCGTGAAAGGGTAGGCGAGGCTGGTTCGCAAGGCCGAGCAGGCCTAGGCTACTGCTGCTCCCTCTTTTCTTTCCTTTCTCTTTTATTTGTTGCCAATTTGGTTAGGGTTTGTCATAACTATTAAGTAAGTTAGTTAAACATCACATAAGGCAAGAGAATCCAAATCACAAGTGGGATTAAGGATGCATGCATGATTTATTCATTTAGGAATTTAATTACACATGTGGCATGAAACCAAACTATGCTTATGATTTTAACCTAGTTGGGTCACATCCAATCCAAAACTAGGGTTGGGCTTCTACATGTGTCACTCAACATCACATAGGGCTAACACAAAAAATTTTGTAGTTGTGATTTTTGGTGTGTGGATTTTTGGGTTGTTACAGTCCTACCCCCTTAACAGAATCTCGTCCCCAAGATTAAAGCGTAACGTACTCTTTGAAGAGATAAGGATATTGTAGCCGGAGGTCAGACTCTTTCTCCCATGTTGCTTCTCTCTCAGTGTGATTGCTCCATTGGATCTTGCACATAGGAATAGTTTTGCTTCGGGTCTCTTTGGTATCTCTACCCAGAATTCAGATAGGATGTTCTTTATACTCGAGAGTATCTTGAATGTCAAGTGCATCAGTTGGAACTACTTCATCGGGCACTCTCAAACACTTGCGTAGCTATGAGACATGGAATATGGGATGTACTTCTGCCAATTCCTCGGGTAGCTCAAGTTTGTAAGCGAGTTTTCCAATCCTGTTGTGTATCTTGTATGGCCCAACAAATCTAGGGGCAAGCTTCCCTTTCACATGGAATCTGACAGTTCCACGTAGCGGGGATACCTTGAGATAGACAAAATCTCCCACTTTGAACTCAAGTTCTCTTCTTCTTTTGTAAGCATAGCTCTTGTATCGACTTTGAGCAATTCTCAAATTCTCCTTTACTTGAGCAACTCCTTCTTCAGCATCTTGAATCTTAGCAGAGTCAAAGAACAATCTTTCCCCCGGTTAAGACCACATCAAAGGTGTCTTACAAGGTTTGCCATACAGTGCTTCAAACGGCGACATCTTGATGCTGGCTTGGTAGCTGTTGTTGTAAGAGAACTCTACATAGGGTAGGCATTTCTCCCAATCAGAGCCATAATTCAGTACACTAGCGTGAAGCATGTCTTCTAAGATCTGATTCACTCGTTCAGTCTATCTATCTGTCTGTGGGTGATAAGCGGTACTGAAATCAAGTTTGGTTCCGATGGACTTGTGTAGAGCTTCCCAAAATCAGGACATAAACTGAGGACCACGATCAAATACAATACTAGAGGGAGCTCCATGCAGTCTGAGAATATGCTCAACATATAGATCTGCTTACTTTTCGGCATCGGTCTTGGTCTTAACTGGTACAAAGTGAGCAATCTTGGTCAAACGATCAACAATCACCCAGATGGAATCATTGCCTTTCTGTGAACGGGGCAATCCAACTATGAAATCCATAGATATGCTCTCCCATTTCCACTCGGGAACGTCAAGAGGCTTCAGCAATCCTACAGGCCTTTGATGTTCTGCCTTGACTCTATTACAGGTGTCACATCATGCCACATGTCCCGCAATGTCTATCTTCATGTCTTTCCACCAAAAGTGTTTCTTCAAGTCTTGATACATCTTTGAACCCCCAGGGTGAATACAGTACTTAGAATCATGAGCCTCTGACAGAATTTTCTCTCGTAGTGCCAGATCAGAAGGTACACAGATTCTGTCCTTGAACCAGATGGTTCTTTGTTCATCTTCATGGTGGTTGGTCTTGTAGCCTAGTTTCATCAGACCATGGAGATATTCGATCTCTTCACAACTTTTCTGAGCTTGACGGATGCAATCTGTGAGATCATACTATATGTGGAGCTCATTCAACAAGCCATGCGGTAGCATCTCAAGTTGGAAATCATCAATCTCTTCCTTGAGCTCAGGTGGTACGGATTCAGTGATCAAAGTGTGACAGTAACTCTTGCGACTGAGAGCATCTGTGACTACATTAGCTTTTCCTAGATGATAGTGAATTTCTAGGTCATAGTCCTTGATCAATTCTAGCCAACAGCGTTGCCTCATATTCAAATCCTCTTGAGTGAAAAAGTACTTCAAGCTCTTGTGATCGGTGTAGATATCACACTTGTTGCCTATCAAGTAGTGCCTCTAGATCTTCAATGCATGCACAACTGCTACTAACTCAAGATCATGAGTAGGGTAACGGTTCTCGTATTCTTTCAACTGTCGAGAAGCATAAGCTATCACTCTTCCACCTTGCATCAATACACAGCCAAGTCCTTGACGGGATGCATCACAATAGACCATGAAATCTTTGCTGATATCAGGCAATGCTAGCACAAGAGTTGTGGTAAGCTTCTATTTCAATTCCTGGAAGCTTTGCTCGCACTCGAGCGTCCATTCAAACTCCTTAGTCTTCTTCAGAAGGTTGGTCATCGGATGGGCTATCTTGGAGAAGTTTTCAATGAATCGGCGATAATATCTAGCCAATCCCAAGAAACTTCTGACTTCTGTCACATTACGAGGTTGATCCCACTCTTTCATAGCTTCAATCTTGGCTGGGTCAACTGCGACACCTTCAGCTGATAGTACATGGCCTAGGAAGGCAACTTTCTGTAGCCAAAACTCGCATTTGCTGAACTTTGCGTAGAGTTGATGTTGGGCTAATTTCTCAAGTACAGTTCTTAGATGATGTTCATGTTCTTCAGCGGTGGGTGAATAGACAAGGATGTCATTAATGAATACTACCACGAACTTATCTAGTTCATCCATGAAAACCTTATTCATCATGTTCATGAAGTATGCGGGAGCATTCATGAGTCCAAAGGATACCACAGTGAACTCAAACTGCCCATACCTAGTCACAAAAGCTGTCTTCGGGATGTCACTCTCTCGAATCTTCATCTGATGATAGCCAGATCTGAGATCAATCTTGGAGAAATACTTGGCACCTCTAAGCTAATCAAGCAAATCATCGATCCTTGGTAGGGGGTACTTGTTCTTGATGGTGACTGCGTTCAAGTTTTGGTAATCAATGCACATTCTCATTGAGCCATCCTTCTTCTTAACAAATAGAACAGGGGATCCCCAGGGTGAAGCACTGGGTCTGATATATCCCTTCAAGATGAGCTCATCAAGCTATTTCTTGAGCTCGGCTAGTTCGTTAACTGACATGCGATAGGGTCTCTTGGCAATGGGTCCTGTTCCCGGCAAAAGATCAATGATGAACTCTACATCACGGTCTAGTGGCATACCCGGTAATTCTTTAGGGAATTCATTAGGATAGTCTCTCACCACAGGCATGTCATGGACTGTCTTCTCCTCCTTTTGTGATTCTGAACTAGCTTTAAGGGCACATAGGATAGAAGTGGACTTTCTGGACTGAGGTTCATACCTAATAACTTGGCCTGATGGGTGGGTCACTTGGACGTATCTAGGTGAACATGATATGATACCTCGGTGAATGGTTAGCCAATCCACTCCTAAGATGACGTCTAGGCTCGTGGAAGGTAACAGGGTTAGGTCGGTTTCAAAGATAAGACCCTCAATGGTAAGACTTACTTCCTTACAGATGTGGGTGCACTTTAGATCTCCTAAAGCTGAGCTGGTGATGATAGGCTTTCCACGTGGGGTTACAGGTAGGTCATGCTTTCGTGCAAACTTAGATGATATGTAAGAACATGTTGCTCTAGAGTCAAATAGAACAGATGCAGTATTGCCATTAACTAAAAACATACCATACACAACATCAAGGGCAGCCTATGCTTCCTCGGCGTCCAGATGGTTGAGACGTCCACGAGTAGCAAATCCCTTGAACTAAGACTTCTGAGCGGCTGAGTTCTGAGGGCACTCAGCGGCTTTGTGACCCGGTTGGCCACAAGCGAAGCAGGTGAAAGGCGCACCGCCTGTAGGAGTTGGTGTGGGTGCCTTCTAGTTTCCAGTGCTTGGTGCAGAGCGATTCTGTGCTGGGCATTCATTTGCTGAGCGGGAATGGTTGGAACGGTCCTGAGTGTTGCGGTCCTGAGCATAACGGTCCTAGGTGTAACGATCCTGAGCAGGGCGGGAGTATTTGGTGGTGTAGCCTCTACCACCCCTACTCGATCCAGGGTTGTCATCCCTGATGTGGCGAGAGCGTTCCTTGGTTGGTGCATCTCTGCGGAACCGCTTGCGATCACGGCCACGGTAGGACTCCTCAGACTTACGCTTCCTCTCCCTATACTCCTCTCTAGCTTCAGCACGGTCCTTCTCGATCTAGATGCAGCTGTAAGGAAAATGGACCCTTGGCCCATTTACTTTGGATTTTGGTGTTTGATGACCAACACAACCAAATTGGACTAATGAATTTGCAAGTGTTTATTTTGTAGTTCAATAGGGTGCAAGACATGACTTGGACGTAGGTGACGTGATGATCCGATGATCAACACCTTAAGGAAGACATTAGTAGCACAAGGGAGGGTCAAATTTCGTGATCCTTTGTGTATAGAGTGAAATGGATCACAAAATTTGACTCTCACATTATATAGACTAAGCTCCCCCTAAATGTATGCATACATATGGTAGAAAGCAAAGCATATGCATAATTAGCAATTTATTGTATAAGAGAGTTTAATCTATATAATGCATGGAGAAAGCATATAAGAAAGAAAAGTAAACAACATGATGATGCCAATTGAAGAATGATGCTTAACTCCGGGGACTCCATTTTCCATGCAATGAAACTACAACACACAAGATAAGCTTGAAAAGGTGTTAGTCTCAAAGCATCCAACTTGTAGATTAAGCTCCCCCTAAATTTATGCACACAAGTGTTGAATACTTATGAAATTTGTGCACATTGATTTAAGTATCAAAATACCATTTAAAAGATGATATTTGGGAGAGATTATCTACAATTTGGACTTTGGCACATATTAGATAAATAATTGTAAAACAAGCTATGTGCCATGCTTCTAAACAATTTTTAAACCATATAGGTTTGCTCCAAGGGTTGATAATGAAACCGAGCAAGCCTACCATATGATGTACCTATTGAATGCATGACAAAAGATTTAAGCAAGTAAATGCAAACATAGGTATGAAAGATAACTAGATGCTTTAAGAGTATATCAATTGAAGGACAAAACCAATTGAAATGAATATTAATTGAAAGTAATGACATCTAGTTACCTAACATGGGAAGGGGAATTTGGGTCCATAGTATTCACTAACCTACTTGGCAATGACTATGTCCATCAAGATGCACCCCATGAAATGCACCCATACTTTGCCAAGTCTCCAAATTCCCCATTGTCCGATGGACTTCTCACTTCCCTTTCGGGATCCAAACCTTCTTGGTGCTCTTCATGTTTGAAATGATTTCCTTTGGCACCCAAAAGCGTTTGACCCCATTGTTGGCTTGCATGTTCACCTTGATGGCCACCACCTTGTCATTTTTCTTCTTCTTCAAGAGATAAGGTGTGGAGGCCTTCTTGTCCACCTTGTTGGTGTAGGTGTTGGAGAGCTTGCTTATTTGCTTTTTCTCCTTCTTCTTTGCTCCTCCCCCATTCTTCACCTTACACTCATAGGACTTGTGACCTTCCTTATGGCACACGTAACAAACCACGGTTTGTCCTTCATCAAGCTTCTTCACTCCCTTGACGGCGTTATCTTGATGAAGTTGGGTTTGCTTTGCCTTGCCTTTCACTTGAGTCAAGTCCTTGGTGAGGCGAACTACTTCTTGCTTGAGTTGCTCATTCTCCTTTGCAACCTCTTGTGTGCATGTGTCTACAACAATTTTCTCAACACAAACTTGGTTGCACAAGGGTGAGTCTAAACATAAATCATTGCAAGAAGTAGAGGCATCCTTTTTAATTATGTCATTTCTTTTAGATGCCTTGGTGGGGGTATTTTTGACGGCCTCAAGATTAGCAACTTTATTTGTTAGCTCATCACAATGTTTGCCCATGATTTCCATTTTAGCAAGCAAACTTTGATAATCATTTTGTGAGCTAGCTAACTTTTCTTTTAATTTTTCATTTTTCTTTTCAAGTTGCTTATCTTTGATTGTGCATGCATTTGTTGTTGCACTAGCCTCAAGTTGCTCAATTTTAGTAGATAGTTCAACATTGAGATTTGCAAAGTTTTCATATTGTTCAAGCAAATTTTTGTATGCTTCTTATGAACTACCTAGCTCTTCTTTTAAATTTTTTACCTTCTTTTGTTGACTAGTGCAAACTTTAGCATATTTAAGATTTTGTTGCACAATTGTATTATAAGAAGGCAAATCATCATCACTATCGCTCTCACTAGAGGATGAGCTTTCATTACCTCGTGCCATAAGGCACACACGAGAAGAGCTTGATGATGAGTGCTTGCGCCCTCGCCTCTTGTGATGATCTTCTTCACTTGAAGAATCATCCCATGACCTTATTGATGTGAGGGCTTTGTTCTTGCACGCCTTCTTCTTTGCCTTGGGTGTGGGCTTGTTTGGACAAACTTCCACAAAGTGCCCCAACTCGCCGCATCCATAGCATCCCCTCTTTCTTTGCTCGTTTCTTTGATTAGTGAAAATGAGGTCTTGAATTTGGATGGGCACACCCTTGACATTGAGCCTTACGATCATCTTCTCCACCTTTTTGATAAGTTTGATTGATTCTTCATCAAGGTCGGAGGTGGAGGAGGAAGATTGATCATCATCACTTGATTCTTGTTCATCATCATCATCATCCTCATCTTCTTCTTCTTCACTTGAGGAGCTTGAGCTTGAGCTTGACTCAACTTTCTTGCCCTTCATCTTTTTCTTCTCGCTACAAGCGAGAGCTTTGCCTTTGCTTGATGAAGATGCTTCTCCTTGACCCATCTTACATGACATTTCAAATGCCACTAGCTTGCCAATGACAATGCCCGGGGTCATGTTGCTCAAGTTCTCCATGTTGTGAAGAATGGTGATGATGCTTGCATATTTCTTTTGTGGTAGCACGGAGATGATCTTCCTCACGATGTCCGCATCATCTAGCTTTAATAATCCTATAGAATGGAGCTCATTGATAATTAGATTCAATCGAGAATACATATCACGAACAAGCTCATCATCATTCATAGCAAAGGAATCATAATTTTGCTTGGCTAGACAATGTTTTTGCTCACGGACATTACTAATGTCTTCCTTTTTGGTGTTTGATGCCAAAGGGGGAGAATTTGAAGGACCAAAGGCAAGCATCAAGTTGATGTCTACAAGTGGTAATGGTCCGAGAAAGGGAGGAAAGTGAATTATGGATTAGTCTAAGTAATGGGTGAATTTTTTTAGAAAGATAGGCTTTAATCCATAATATCACATGGGGACATTTGCAAGGGCAAGACATGCTTTTAAGTAAAGTTTTAATTGGTATCTGTCAATTAGTATCATATAACCTTGCCCTTTGCATTGCAACCTAGCAAGTAGGTAGTTTTTAACTTCCAAATTCTAATTATTTGCTTGCTTTGGTCGTGTTGGCATCAATCACCAAAAAGGGGGAGATTGTAAGGAAAATGGACCCTTGGCCCATTTACTTTGGATTTTGGTGTTTGATGACCAACACAACCAAATTGGACTAATGAATTTGCAAGTGTTTATTTTGTAGTTCAATAGGGTGCAAGACATGACTTGGACGTAGGTGACGTGATGATCCGATGATCAACACCTTAAGAAAGACCTTAGGAGCACAAGAAAAGACCCAAGATATCAAGCAAAGTCCAAGCATGAAGATAGGAACCAAGCCGTACGCAAGATCATGAAGAAACGAGCTCGCAGAGGCGACCGGACGCTGGACCAGTGGCTCGGTAGACAGGCGACCGGATGTGAGGACCGGACGCTGGCGGCAACTGACCGGACGCAGAAACACAGCGTCCGATCGAGTACAGAGAGGTTCCAGGCGTGCGAAACTACGACCGGACGCGTCCGGTGGCAGGCGACCGGACGCTGGCAGTGTCCGATCGGCAGTTTGCGGCTGCAACGGTCGGGACGACCGGACGCGTCCGGTCAATAGCTGTTTCGCGGGAATTCAACCCCAACGGCTACTTTCTCAGTGGGGCTTATAAATACAACCCCCAACCGGCCATTTGATATGTGTGGAGCTGAGGAAACATACCAAGGGTGTTGATACACCATTTCAGGGATCTCCACTTGCATAGTGCTTAGTGTTTTATTAGGTGATTAGCATAAGTGCTTTGCGAAGTGCTTAGGTTGATTAGACCACCGCTTATGCGCTTGCTCTAGGTGTATGCCTAGTGTTTAGTGAGGTTTGCATACCTCTTGCCACCCCGTGCTTGCGAGCACAAGAGTTGTACATCGGAGGGGCTTGAAGTCTTGCGAGATCGCACCAACCGCGTTTGTGGTGCGGCCGCCACCGTGTACCGAAGGGAACAAGGCCCGCGGCGTTTCGGCCGAAAGCTTGATAGTGAAGACGGCGGGGAGCATCCGGGAGAGGCTTGCCAAAAGGCACATCGGAGACCCACTTGCGCGTGGGGAAGGCCCGAGGCTATCCACGGAGTTACCTGACCGGGAGCTTGGCCCTTGCGAGGGATTCCTTGCGAGGGGCTCCAACGAGGACTAGGGGGAAGCTTGCGCGCTTCTCGATACCTCGATAAAAATATCGGAGTCGTCGATGGGAGTTTGCATATCTCTACCTTGCTCTTTAAGCTTCCACAGTTATATTGATCTTATTATTATCATTTGCAGTAGAGATAGCAACACACTAGCAAAACCGTAGTTGCACATCTAGATAGATTACCTTTTGCATAGGTTTTGCTAGAGGAAGAAAAAGAGGCCATAGTTTTGGAGTTAGATTTTATAAGTTGCCTAATTCACCCCCCCCCCTCTTAGGCGTCCACGGTCCCTTCAGCAGCGATCCACCAAAGCACGCAGCGTGCTACTCTCAATACCGCCAAACTTTAGCTTGATGTGCGGGTTAAGTCCCTTGTGGTAATAGTATAGCTTCTCCTTCTCAGAGTTCACAACATAGGAAGGTGCATAGCATAGAAGGTTGGTGAAACGAGTGGTGTACTCAGTCACCCTGTCCTTTCCCATCTTGATGTTGTGGAACTCCTTGGCTTTGGCCTCCATGATACCCTTGGGAATGTGATACTCAGTGAATGCAATGCTTCGGCGAACTCATCCCACGAGATGTTGGCAGGGTCCTCATGGGAATCACTGAAACTATCCCACTAGGCGCGTGCTGCACCTGTGAGCTGGTGTGTGGCAGCTCCAACACACTCATCATCGGTGAAGGTGGTGAGGTCAAGCTTCTTCTCCATCTCCTTGAGCCAGTCATCGGCTACAAGCGGGTCAGGGTCGGTGCCATCATAGGTAGGTGACCTTAGCTTCAGAAATCCCTCCAGCTTTCTTTGGAAGTCATTCTGCTAACCTCCCTAGCAACGGTTTGCTCCGTCTACAAGAGCTGCAAGAAGCTGGGTCTATTGCGCCATCACCTCTGCCAGGGTCGGTGGTGGTGGTGGTGGAATGTTCTCCTCATCAAGAGGCGGGGTATTCTCCAGGTTGACGGGTATCCCTCCACGTCCACAGCCACGGCCACGGCCACAGTTGTTGCCACCATGCCCCCTATTTGGTTCGACTGGTTCGGGGGTGGGCGCACGTCCATGGTTCATTAGGCGAGCAGATCGACGGTTCGACATCTGCAACACGGGTCATAGGAATTTTAGTGTTTGTGCCATAAGTGCTTATAATTCAGTTATGATTACATGATTTTGATGATTTAAAATCATTTATACTATCCAACACTCATTATAAAGAAGCAATAAGATCCATAAGATGCAATAAGATCCAAAACATTCATTACATGGGTTTTATTACATAGCATCATCTCCAGTAGCTACACTTGGAGACTTGCGAGAATCGTTCTACGCATAGTGTCTCATATTACGTCTCATAAGGGGTACATCATGGGGTACAACTTATGGAAGCCACTGACATGACTCATGACCACGTAGGGTCATCTACTCTAACTCATATACCGCAGCTGGGATACGACTATTCTCGATCTCGATCTCCTCGTCAGACTTGTGAAGTCGAGACACGTACTTCAAGGCCTCAGTGAGCTCCTCAGTAGGCTTGGCTCCAGGTAGGGTAGGGCAGGCATCTAGGTTGAGACGAGTCGGGGCTAACTCAAACTCCTCTATCCTAGGCTTCATCTTGCTACAAATCTCCTTGGGTAGCTGATCCCACATACCCTTCATCTCCCTGAGGCGCTTCTTGTCAGACTTCTGCCAAGCCTGTCAAGTCCTCTCACACTTGTCTTGTAGGTACTCGTTCTGCCTGAGTGCCTCAATCAGGTGACCCTAGTTGCGAACGGCCTTCTTCCTGAACTCCTCTAACTCCTGAGTCATGGTCTTGTTCTTAGATTGGATTTTTAGCATATCAATCCCCTTGGACCTCTCTCTGTCTCCTCTACGGTTGAACTCGGCCTTCTTGTCGTCCAACTCTCTCTGCAACTCCAAGACCTTGCTGTCGAGGTAGCAGTTCCTGTTGCCTACATCGGCGGCTTTGTCCTGTAAGTCAGCGACCTCGACTCTGTGGACTTCTTCACGATGGTTGAGCTCGTCCTGTAGCTTGGCAACTGTCTCAAGTAGACTAGCTCGCTCCTGTGTTCCCTGCGAGTCTCGCTCCTAGTACTCCCACAGAAGGGCCTGGTTCTGATGTCTCCTTTGCTCAAGCTGGGTCACGTATCTATCCTGCTCCAGTAGGTGGATAGTCGAGACATGAAGGCATCTGTCCTCCTTGGCAAGAATAACTCTGTCGGCTGCGAAACTCTGCTCACTAGGGGTAAGGCTAAGGTCGAGGGCCTGGGAAGTAGACGGAACTCTGTCATCTTCAGGTGCTCGTAGTGGTCCCTCATCACTCTGCGAAGAGCCTTGTGTGAGACAGCTCGCAGTCCCTCCTCAACTGTGTCCTCTATGGTTAACTCAGTGAAAGCTGGGACAGAAGGTAAGGTAGTGCTAGCTGGGAACTCGACTGAGGTGACAACTAGTCCTTCGATTCCTCCTTCCTGAGCTGACTTCCCGGTGCAGGTGACCTTGACAAGCTCGTCAGGGACTCCTAACATGACAAGAACTCAGTAGAGGGTCTATGCAAAACCCCTGAGCTCACATAGGTCAAAGGTAAGCTTGGCGTGGTCCAGAGGTAGCGGTCCTAATGGTGGCCATTCGACGTTCGTTGCCATCTGCATATTTTAAGGAATCAGGTGTTAGCAGGTCAATAAATAGGTAAGCCTTGCATAAAAGTAAATGTAGGGTCGGTATATAACCAAAAGAAGGGATGTTCACGTCCTATTCTATCGTCCATTTCTGAGGGTTTCGTCCTTGGGTCAAGTATGGCTCTGATACCAACTGAAGCGACCTGATTTCCGCGAAGGGAAATCCACAGAGTCGAAGTGTAATATGACCGTTGTAGATCATATTACCCAAATTCCAGTCAAATACCACATCCATACAATGATAATATCAGAGTACAAATAGTGTGGAATTACATAAATTATTACATCGCCGGATTGGCGGAATCAAAAGTAGCATTCATTCAGAACAGCTTGAAGATGAGATCGCCAAACTCGAGCGTAGGAATGAACCCCTCAACCGTCAAACTCCTTAGAGCTATTTTCCTCAGCAGAACCGGTGTGCCAAAATTTATCAGTACAATTTGTACTGGCCACTCCCACCCTATGAGCATTGCTTTGTGGAAATTGGATGCAAGTTGGATATAATCAAAAGGAACCTATAAGGCTGGGGTTTCCTATGTTTTAGCATATTAAATATATAATAGTGTAGTCAAGTTTTAACACCATTCCCACACACATTCCACCCCATTTCTGCCCAGAGCCAGGTTTCGATCCAGGGATCGATATACCACCATCTCCATATCATCACCATACCATCTCTCAGTCGATAGGCCAACTCCCTCTCTACACTATCTCAAGGCCCGTAGCCCCTAGCTACGACCGACACTCTCTCACAGGGGAAGAAGAGAAAGACTCATCTCGCTATCTAGTTTAAGCGAAACCCAGGAAAGGTCCATAGCCGTCAAGTTGGCATATGTATCGATCGATCAACCATACACTCTATAGAGGTTTTACATAACCACAAGATCTGCCTTCTTCGCTGACCGTCGTCAACTGGGCTGATTTCGGCCGCTTGCTAGCCTAGGATAATGCCACTCTACCATTCAACCCTGGTACACCCCAAGTCTAGTCTGGGGCGGCTGAAACTATGAGTCATGAGTCGGGTCCACAAGGTCTCCATGAAGTCTTAGAAGGGTGTGGGGGAAATCCTCCGCGCCCCATACCTCCTTACACTGTCCGCTATCAACCTAGCAGTAGTGGCAATATCCCACCAAGTAGTCCGGCCGTCCCGCACCATATAGGGCGAGTGGTACGTAAGGCTTCCCGGTGAATCTAAGTACTAGTAAGTCCTTAGGGATGACCAAGCCAGAATGTCTTCATCAGGGTTTCCATTTACCATGCCACCACAACACCTCCACCCCAGGCTCCTCCCATCACAGGTTCACACCCAGGGCCACCTCATATACCATTTACCCACCACATGTATCCAATCCAGGGGTGCCCAGGTAGCACCACACGGCAAGACTTGTCCAAGGCTCGTCGTATACTCCAACTTGGTCGACACAACCCTCACCCTCCACGCACCCAAGTCACACACGCAGCACTCTCCCCATAGTCCTGATAACACCAGTTTCCACCACGCATCAATGTAGTACAAGCATAGTAGAAGTATAAGCAATGAAATATAGCAGCAGCGTGTGTCTAGCCTAATAGCAGGGTGAGCAGGGGTAAGGTTGCGTCAAGGTAAAGGCCATCAAGTAAGCATACTACCATGCAAGTCCTATTATAGTGTGATTATAGCAATAAAGTAAAGCAATAGCAGTTCTATTTTAGCCATGCGTAATAGGTGCTATGAGGTTGGGTGGGATATGGCACCTTTAGTGAAGTCATCTCCATACTCCTCACGGTACTCTCGGTCCTCGTCCGTCTGGTTCTCCTCCGAGTCTACAAACGATCGCATTATAGTCGCGTTAGCGACGTCTATAGAATAGCACAAAAAGCAATAAAAATTCAAAAGAGCCAAATGCACTCAAACATGGGTTCATTGCGTAGAGCTTGATTTTAGATGAATTTTGATCCTGGTCTTGTATTTTTTCGAGTTCGTATGAATTAGTTATGAATTTCTGAAGTTTAAATCATTTCTGAAAATGGGAAAAGGCTGAATTAATATCGTGCTGACACATGTCAAGCTCCTGTTGGTGAACGTGGCATGCTGACATTAGTATGACGTCAACACGATGTCATCATCTCAGTTTCGAGCTGACAGATGGGGTTCCGCTGACGTCAGCATGACGTCATCGATGTCATCAGCTACTGACAGGTGGGACCAGGGGCTCTTAGGTCACTGACATGTGGGTCCGGTCTAAGTCAACGTCAAGTCAACGAGCGAGTCAATGGTCAACGAATCACAGTCACTGACAGGTGGCCCCGGTCAACGGTCAATGTTGACTAGTCAATGGCCAATACAGGCCGAGCCTCGACTGGGCTGGTTGGGCCTGGATACGGGCTGGGCTTTGGCCTACCACGTGGCGCGCGCTGGTGCAGCCACGTCGTCTTACTGGGCCACTAATGGGCCGTGATCCACGGGTGCAGGTGCGGCGCGGTTCATGGTGAACCCGCCTACGTTGGTCCATAGACCGCAGAGCCGGTCTATGAAGGACTTGGTCCACTTACTCCTTCCCAGGGTTCGGTTCACGTGCACGACGTGGTCGTGGTCGGAGCTCGGTGGAGCTGCTTGGGACGTGGTCATGGTTGAAGCTCGGCGGAGCTGCTCGGGACGTGGTCGGCGTGGTCGTGGTCGGAGCTCGGCGGAGCTGCAGTGGTAGCGAGAGTCTAGTTGGGGGAGCGTGTGAGCTCCACGGTGCTTCTACGGCCATGGTGGGCATGTCTAAAGGAGCTCTTGGTGCTCCCAGTGGCTCCAGCCATGGTGGTGGGGCAAAACAGAGGCGGTGGCGCTCCGACGAGGTGCGGTGCGGCAACACAGGGCTCTGGTGGGCTTCTTCCTTGGCTAAGGTGAGCGCGGTGCGACTCTCATCATGGCGGAGCCAGTCGGGGTGTCAATGGCGCCTTTACCATGATGTAGAAGACGCAGTGGTCTCACCATGGTTGTGCTCTCAGCCATGGTGAGCGTGCCCGTGCATGTGCACTCCTGTTCCGATGTGCAACGTCATGGCAGGGGTCCTCCTTTTGGCTGATGGCAGTGCGCATGGCGCGTCCTGGGTCTTGGTAAGTGTGGCCATGGCGGTCTTCCTAGCTAACCAGTTGGGCTAGGCCAGAGCTCGAAGCTTCAGCAAGGTTTCAATCATGGCGGTGCACGTTCCATTTGGCTAGGGAGGTGGTCTCAGCAAGATGGCTCACCATAGGGTTCGTGGCGGTAGGATGGCGGTGCGGTGGCGAGGCGAGCCCGTGATGAGGCGATGCAGTGCCATGCCAAGCAACTACGTCGCTGTAGCTGATCGGGGCGGCGCTCCTGGGTCTTGGCGAGGTCCTCCCTGTAGCGGCTTCCTTCTCCTCCTTGCTTCTCCCTCCTCCTTCTCTCTCGGCTTGACGTTGTGTGGTGCTGTGCCACCAGCGGTGGCGGTGAACGGGCTAAGGGTTATGGCTCATGGATGTTGGCTTTTATAGCCAAGCTCCAAGGGCTCCAATGGCGGACGGCGATCGGGCGGTGGTGATGCGTGCGGCGCATCCGACGGCTCGCGTGTGGTAGCATAGGCGCGGCGCAAGGGGGAACAAGGTCATGTGATTTTCGTGACCCTAGGCCCGTGCCTACCACGCTGGTCGGCCCTCGGTCGCGCGGGGAGAATGCATGGGCGAGGGGAAGAAGACGCTACTGTGCTGACAAGCGGGGTCGGGTCGTCAGGCGCTTGGCGCGATGTGGCTGCATGCGGCGCGTGATGGCTGATGAGCGGGCCTGGTTTGTCAGCGGCTATGCACGTGAAAGGGCAGGCGAGGCTGGTTCGCAAGGCCGAGCAGGCCTGGGCTGCTACTGCTCCCTCTTTTCTTTCCTTTCTCTTTTATTTGTTGCCAATTTGGTTAGGGTTTGTCATAACTATTAAGTAAGTTAGTTAAACATCACATAAGGCAAGAGAATCCAAATCACAAGTGGGATTAAGGATGCATGCATGATTTATTCATTTAGGAATTTAATTACACATGTGGCATGAAATCAAACTATGCTTATGATTTTAACCTAGTTGGGTCACATCCAATCCAAAACTAGGGTTGGGCTTCTACATGTGTCACTCAACATCACATAGGGCTAACACAAAAAATTTTGTAGTTGTGATTTTTGGTGTGTGGATTTTTGGGTTGTTACAGTAACTAGCAAGCTACACAAGCTAACTAATTACAAAAGCAACTACACAAGCACAAAGTATATGAAAGTAATTATAAGCTTGTGTAACGAGGATGTAAACCAACAGGAATACAAGGATGACACGATGATTTTTTCCCGAGGTTCACGTGCTTGCCAACACGCTAGTCTCCGTTGAGACAAGCTCCAAGGTTGCCACCAGTCCTCTTGCTAGTGGTGACACACAAGTCACACTCTCCCACATGGAGTGCTTACCACAAGCTCTAGCACTTGACCCGGCCAGACCACTTGTCGCCCTTCACGTCTCGCTTTACTAGAGTTGCTCTTCGCGGCTCCCGCGGGGCGAGCACAATGCACCTCATAAAGCTCTTCTTCGGAGCACCGCACAAGCTTCTTACAGGCTTCGACGGAGACCACCACCAAGCCATCTAGGAGGTGGCAACCTCCAAGAGTAACACGCACCATCAGCTTGCAACTCGATCACCTAGTGCCACTCGATGCAACCTCACGATGCAATCGCACTAGAATCGCTCACTCACTTAATCGGATGAACACTTTCAAGCTAGAGTGAGTTAGAGGGCTCCCAAGCACCACCACATAAGCCACCAAGGCTCTAGTGTGCTCAGCTCTTCCAAGCTATCAGCCAAAGGCCGACCATGGCTCCTATTTATAACCCCACGTACAAATAGAGCCATTACCCCTTCACTGGGCAGATTTCGGGCTGACCGGACGCTCCGGTCATATCGACTGGACATACCCTGCCAGCATCCGATCAATGGATGGCTGCCACATCATCCCTGGCTTCAAATACCAAGCGCCCAATCTCAACGGTTAAGTTGCGACCAGACGTAGCACAGTGTAGGACCCCAGTGTCCGGTCACTTCCAGTAAGGTTCCGCTCGCGACCGGACACGTCAATTTGAGCACGACCGGACGCAGGACCCTAGCGTCTGGTCACTTCCAGTAAGCTTCTAGAGATGCTCAACTGAGACCGGACGTGTCTGGTCGGTCACGATCGAACACAGTATTAGCGTCCGATCCTTCGCCTCTTCTCTGTGTTGACACGTTAGCAGGACCAGACGCACCCACCCAGCGTCCGGTCATGAAGTGACCCAGCATCCGGTCAAAGACCAATGCCTGCGTCTTCACTACTGCCACTGACCGGACGTAGGACCCTAGCGTCCGGTCACTATGTGACCAGCGTCCGGTGCACTCTGTGAAACTCTATCTTTTCTATACAGGGCACCGGTGGCACCGTCGGACTTGCCCTTCACGCTTGCAACCGGTCCATCAAGCCAAGTCTTGTCATGATCTTCTCCACCTTGATCACATGACTCAATGTCATGTCTCATGTGCAATGAGCTCATTCATCATCACATATATGAGCTTTGCAACATCTCCAAGCCATTTCCACCTTCATGGCATATGTTGCTCACACACATGTACCTGTGGACTATTTACCTGTGTATCTCACATAAACACAATTAGTCCACCTATGTTGTCACTCAATTACCAAAACCACATAGGGACCTTTCAGGTTCTTGGGCTTATTCCCTGGCGGAGCGCCAAAAGCCACTCTAGTAAATTGCTCGTGTCATTGAGTACCCTCATTTTGTGTAGATTCTTGCGACGCCCGTGTAGGGCTAGGCTTGTGACATCTATTAGCTCGCCGAACCACCAAGTGAATGGTCGACACAACGGGGACTAGCTTGCCGGCAAGTATGTGAACCTCGGGAGAAAAATTGTGTGTCAATTGTCTCCAATGGATTTCATTTGGTGATCATCTATATTGATTGATTGTCTCTTGCCACGTCGATATACATCTCTCTACACTTGTATTTATATTTGTCATTACTTTTGTGTAGTTAGCTCTCTTGTGTAGTGTAGAATTAGTTAGCTAGCTTAGCTTCCTTGTTAGAAGTAATTAGTTCTTGCTAGCTAACTAGTTTAGAGAGTAGTGACATAGCTCTTGTGTGCATAGAGATCATACTTGACTAGAATTGTGGATAGGTGGCTTGCAACCCTATTAGAGCTAGAGCAAAAAGCATAATTCGCCATTTAGTAGTCTAACCATTTGCTCTAGTGTTTTATAGAGAATTTTTTTAGGCTATTCACCCCTCTAGCCATTTAGGACCTTTCACTAGGTCCGCTGCGTCGGCGAGCCACGGTCCCGTGCCACCAAATCTTGTTGAGAGACAAGATGAATAGCAAGGATAGAGTGAGCTAGGGCAAAAGCGTAGTGGATGTGTTTTTTTATGATTGAAAGTTGGATTCTCACTCGGTCATGATCCTCTCGTTTATATAGAGGGGGCGGTTTTATTCTAGTAGAAAACATATCCAGCATGCAATCTTAAGTTCCCATATTGAAAATAGACCCAAACCCGATTTGAAAATAAATCAGATTCGGAATAGCAGGAAAACGGGGCCTACCTCTCTTGCCTGGTCAGTTAAAGGAGAACCGGTCTGGCCGGTTTGGGTAGGACTGAGCCCAAATCTTCGCTTGGGCTTTGATTCTTGTTGCGCCAAATAATTTCCTTTATTATCTTGACGTCAGGAACTTAGTCATGAAGTCCATTATACTTGTTAGCACATCTTTTACTGTCAACATATGGCTCCCTGTTTTTAGGTGATTTCTGTATGAACCTGAAAACATAAAAGCACTAAATAGCAACGATATTCAACTCATTGGCTACCTAGCATCTAAGAATGATGTATATTTATTCTAAGGACGATACATGTACTAGCACCATTGTTTGGAGATCACTCTAGGCTTCTTGCCAAATACTTGGAAAATATTTTTTTTCAAATACCTCCTGTTGGGTACCATAAAAAGGGGTCCCCTAAGCGAAAACTGAAAAAATCACTTAGACCCTGTCGAAATCAAAGCCCAGAGACAACTATTGGCTAACCCCCGGCCTTGTCTGAGGCTACCGACTCTCCGCCTCGCTCAAGGCCTCACACGAAAGGCCTCGGACGACCTACCGACTCTCCGCCTCGCTCGAGGCTTCGCACGAAAGGCCTCGGATGGCCTACCGACTCTCCGCTTCGCCCGAGGCCTCGCACGAAAGGCCTCGGACAGGGAACCGATTCTTTGTCTCGCTCGAGGCCTCACACGTAAGGCCTTGGACGCGGTATCAATTCTCCGTCTCGCTCGAGGCCGGCTCAGCAACAGCCCTATCGCCTCCGCCTCGATCGATTTCCCTGACAAAACGTCACGTCCAACTGACGCGACCAATCACTCCCGCGATGTCAGCTGGACGATGGCTCAACACAACGAAGTGATCGACGAGACGGGAAGTCGCATCAACACCAGGCTGTCTGGGATGAGACGGGGCAGGGGTTACCGACTGCTGTGCTCAGCACTATGCCCATGACTGACACCCACACTGCACTATGCTACCTAAACCCCTGCTTCAGGAACAACACGACGTGGGGAGTCAAGTCCGAGTCACTGTAGCCTCAGAATCAGCGTATAGGACCAACTGCTCCCTCCAAGCCTCAGCAATCCACTTCAGGGTCTCGGCAGCCTCGGGATTCACGCCCACTGAGCCCCCACGATGGCTCGGCCTTGGCACCAACTAAGCCTCGGCTCTTCACACTATCAACACACAGCAACCGGCACGTCGCCCACCATGCCCTACATCAAGCTATCACTGGAGCTCCCACGTCGCACAGGATCGGGTGTGACCGGCGTGTTGCACCAGTGCATCAAGGACAGGACCACTCCGTCAACCATGCGGCCATAGTGACAGGCTATAGGGCTCGGACATGCCGCCTCTATTCGCACAACGCTACGTAGCAACCCCATGTATTACCCCTGTCCCCCCTTCAACTATAAAAGGGAGAGACCGGGGCAGTTTCTAAGGGGGCATAGAGACGAACGGGCACGAACACGGACAGACGAACTCACTCACTCGCGAGCAAGCGACACTCTGTAACACGCACGCTTCCCCGCTGCCT
Organism: Miscanthus floridulus; assembly: GCF_019320115.1. Lineage (NCBI taxonomy): Eukaryota > Viridiplantae > Streptophyta > Magnoliopsida > Poales > Poaceae > Miscanthus > Miscanthus floridulus. Next base: position 8,414,523 of record NC_089595.1, read on the forward strand.
AAGATCAACATCTCAAGCAATTCACACCACTCCACACAGAGACTTGGGACTAGCTCCCCCTCTCACCCTGCTTGTAACACCTACTACAAGCACTTCAGTGTAAGGAATACAAGATCAATCTCTCAGACTGGACGTAGGGCACCTCTTGCCTAAACCAGTATAAACCTTGTGTCTCTTTGCATCACCATCCGGAATTAGGAGCACGCAGTACATTTTCACTAGTTGGTTGAGGAACCGCCGGTCCAAAACACCGACAGTTGGCGCGCCAGGTAGGGGTACTCCTGCGTGTCATCTTCGTCATCCCGACAAGTTCCGGATGGCAGACCCCGTGTGACCACTGTGTCTCGGCACGATAATCTGGTTTGGGAGCCTAGAGTTCATGTCTCTAGGATATGAGTACAATATGGTACTCCTCTCACCCAGAGTCCCACCGACCGTCGACGACATCATGTCCCAGCAGCCTAGGCCCAGGTGATGCCTAGGCCGCCGCTCTCATCGCGCTCGCTAGGTACGGCACGAGGGAGACCACCCCGAACCTGCGCAAGCTCAGGGCGACGCGCCGCGCTCCACCGGTATCCCCTGCCCAGCTGTTGGCACAAGGTCCCTAGTTGGGGACCTGTCTAGCCTAAGCCTAGACAGGGGAAAGGCACCGGTGGCACACAGCGATGCCCCATCATCAAGCTCTGCCCCGCCACCTCCTGAGGAGTCGACTCTGGCGGAGCAAAGCCCAGCAATGGCACCATCCCCATACCCCTTCGGGTTAAGGAATGCCGCCGCCACCTATGCTTCCGCCTACACTTCCGCTCACACGGAACCCTCAGGACGCCACCAACACTTCGCCCTCAACCTTGATGCCACGACCTCGACCCACACCCATGCTGACTCCTTGGAGGAGGACGAGGCATGGGTCGAAGCGGACTTCTCCGGGCTCTACGACCCTGAACCCCTGTGCCGCTTCCTGGCTACGAGCGACTACTGCTTCGGCTACTCTGACTCTGATGATGAAGGCGATTATGACCCCACTTGTGAGTGCTTCCACACCGAGCTCGGGAAGCCAAGCATGGGCGATGAGGACGAAGGGGCCAGTTCTCGCTCCTCGCCCCCCGAGAGGGCGGGCGGCGCCACACGACCACATATCGAGCCTCAAGTAGCACAGAACGAGAACCTTGCCCCTAAGCAACTTCAACGCCCAGACCTAGAGCAGCTCTATGAGCTTCAAGCCAAGGTCGAACAAGACCGACTCCTTCTGCAGCAGCTCCGAGACACTCTCGAGCAAGAGCAACAGGGTTGCGGCGATGGCGGAGCAGCCCGGTGGAGGGCCCGCGACGTCCACCACTGCATCAACAACGAGGATGATCAACCCCCTATCTTCCATCGCGCTAGCCAGAACATCGCGGCAGCAGCAGTGCTACTCCGAACAATGCTCGAGCCCTCCACCACGGAGGGGCGACGAGCCCATGGCGAGCTCTGAGACCTCCTTTAGACTGCCGCAGTGCAGCAGGCCGAAAGTTCCGCCTCTTGACGGTGTGGAGGCACCTCAGAACTTCCCACGGCACTGCCTCGGTAGGATAGGGAAGCCTCAGTTCGTCTTGAGCCCGCTCGGGCACCAATGGCCAATAGGGTCCCCTCGATGCACGACCGCCTCGGCGACCGACGTGAGGCGCAAGGCGACCATGATGTGGTCAGCAGGCGACGGTGCCATGACAACAAGGGGCCCACCTGGGGCTACCATCCGCACTGGGGTGGCCGCTATGATAGTGGGGTGGACCGTAGTCCTTCTCCTGAGCCGCCTGGCCCTCGAGTCTTTAGCAGAGCTATCCGCGCTGCTCATTTCCTGGCCTGGTTTTGGCAGCTGGCCAACCTCACAAAGTACAGCAGCGAGACCAATCCCATACTTTGGCTGGCCGACTACCGCCTGGCATGTCAGCTAGGCGGTGCGGACGATGACTGGCTCATCATCCGCAACCTCCCGTTGTTCCTGTCAGACTCGGTGCGAGCCTGGCTCAAACACCTCCCTCCCTTCCACATCCACAACTGGCGCGACTTGGTAAGGGTCTTCATCGGGAATTTTTAGGGCACATACGTGCGCCCTGGGAACTCCTAGGACCTCAAGAGTTGTCGCCAGGGACCGGACGAGTCTCTTCGAGATTTCATCCGACGCTTCTCCAAGAAATGCACCGAGTTTCCAAGCGTCAGCGACTCGGAAATTGTCCAGGCTTTCCTCTCCGGTGCCACCTACCGAGACCTAGTCCGAGAGTTAGGCTGGAACGTGCCGACCTCGATGGCTACTCTCCTCGATATCGCCACCAACTTCGCATCGGGCGAAGAGGCCGTCGGAGCCATCTTCCCCGACAACGACGCCAAGGGGAAGCGGAGGGACGAGGCCCTGGGGGCCTCGGCTCCCCACCCCTCCAAGAAAAAGAAGAAGGGTCACCAAGGGAAGCAAGAAGTCCTCGAGGCCAGCCTAGTCACGGCCATAGAGCACAAGAATCCCCGAGGTCCCAGAGGCCCCGGGCTCTTCGACGATATGCTTAAGAAACCCTGCCCTTACCACCAAGGCTCGGTGAAGCACACCCTCGAGGAGTGCACCATGCTCCGGTGTTACTATGCTAGGCTCGGGCTCCCCGACGATGATGCCAAGAAGAGGGGCGCCAGCGACAGGGACGACGATAAGGACGATGGGTTCCCCGAGGTAGACAACGCCTTCATGATCTTCGGCGGGCCTTTAGCGTGCCTCATGGCACACCAGCGAAAGAGGGAGCGTTAGGAGGTCTTCTCTGTGAAGGTGGCTGCTCCCTGGTACCTCAACTGGTCTCAGGAGACGATCACCTTTGATCAGGATGACCACCCCGATGATGTCCTGAACCCTGGGCAGTACCCACTTATCGTTGACCCCATCATCGGCAACACCTGGCTCACTAAGGTGTTGATGGACAGAGGCAGCGGCCTCAACATCCTCTACGCCAATACCCTAGAGCTCCTGGAGCTTGACCAGTCGTAGCTCCGGGGTGACGCCGTGCCTTTCCATGGCATTGTGCCGGGGAAACGCACGTGGCCCCTCGGGCGCATCGACCTACCCGTTTGCTTCGGTACTCCCTCCAACTACCGCAAGGAGGTCCTCACCTTCGAGGTGGTTGGGTTCAAGGGAACCTACCACACCATCCTGGGGCGGCCGTGCTACGCTAAGTTCATGGCGGTCCCCAACTACACCTACCTCAAGCTCAAGATGCCGAGCCCCAATGGCATCATCACTGTCGAGTCCATGTATGAGCATGCATACGACTGCGACGTCGAGTGCATCGAGTACACCGAGGCTCTCGTAGAGGCCGAGACCCTCATCGTCAACCTCGACCGACTCGGTAGCGAGGTGCCTGACTCCAAGCGTCGCACCGGGACTTTCGAGCCCGTGGAGGCTGTCAAGCTCGTCCCGGTCGACCCCAACGGCTTCGATGACTGGGTGCTGAGGATCAGCGCCACCCTCGACATCAAATAGGAAGTCGTGCTCATTGACTTTCTTCATGCGAATGCCGATGTATTCGCATGGAGTCCCTCGAACATGCCGGGCATACCGAGGGAGGTCGCCGAGCATGCCTTGGACATCCAGGCCGGCTCCAGACCGGTGAAGCAGTGCCTGCGCCAATTCGACGAGGAAAAGCGTAGGGCCATCGGTGAGGAGGTGTAGAAGCTTTTGGCGGCCGGGTTCATCGAGGAAGTATCCCATCCGGAGTGGTTAGCTAATCCTGTATTAGTTAAGAAGAAAAATGGGAAGTGGAGAATGTGTGTGGACTACACTGGTTTGAATAAAGCATGTCCAAAAGTCCCTTTCCCATTACCTCAAATCGACCAAATCATCGATTCCACTGCGGGATGCGAAACCCTATCTTTCCTTGATGCATATTCTGGTTACCATCAAATCAAGATGAAAGAGTCCGACCAGCTCACAACTTCTTTCATCACACCATTCGGTATGTACTGCTATGTGACTATGCCGTTCGGCCTTAGAAACATAGGGGCCACATACTAGCGGTGCATGACCCATGTCTTTGGCGAGCACACCGAGCGAACTATCGAGGCCTACGTGGATGACATCGTGGTCAAGTCTAGGAAGGCCAGTGATCTTGTCAATGACTTGGAGATAGCCTTCAAGTGTCTCAAAGAGAAGGGCATCAAGCTCAACCCCGAAAAGTGTGTCTTTGGGGTCCCCTGAGGCATGCTCTTGGGATTCTTAGTCTCGGAGCGTGGCATCGAGGCCAATCCGGAGAAGGTCTCGGTCGTGACCAACATGGGACCAATCCGAGACCTCAAGGGAGTACAGAGGGTTATGGGATGCCTTGCGGCCCTGAGCCACTTCATCTCACACCTTGGCGAAAAAGGCTTGCCTCTGTACCACCTCTTGAGGAAATCGGAATGCTTTTCTTGGACCCCCGAAGCCGAAGAAGCCCTCGTCAAGCTCAAGGCATTACTCACCAACCCTCCCATCCTGGTACCACCAGCCAAGGGCGAGGCCCTCTTACTCTATGTTGCCGCAACGACCTAGGTGGTCAGCGCAGCCATGGTGGTTGAGAGGCGGGAAGAAGGGCATGCCCTACCCATCTAACGACCTATTTACTTCATCAGCGAAGTGCTTTCCGAGACTAAGACACACTACCCTCACATCCAGAAACTGATCTACGTCGTAGTCTTGGCTCGACGCAAGCTGCGTCACTACTTCGAGTCCCACCCGGTGATCGTGGTGTCATCTTTCCCCCTAGGAGAGATAATCCATAACCGGGACGCCTCAGGTAGGGTAGCCAAGTGGGCCGTCGAACTCATGGGGGAAGCCCTGTTTTTTGCGCCTCGGAAAGCAATCAAATCTCAGGTCTTGGCTGATTTCGTGGCTGAGTGGACTGACACCCAACTGCCACCTACTCAAGTCCAGGCGGAATGCTGGACCATGTACTTCGATGGGTCCTTGATGAAGACCAGGGCAGGCATGGGTCTGCTCTTCATCTCACCCCTCAGAGTGCACATGCGCTACATGATTCGGCTCCACTTCACCGCCTCCAATAATGCAGCCGAGTACGAAGCCCTCGTCAACGGCTTGTAGATCGCCATCGAACTTGGAGTACGGCGTCTCGACGTACGGGGCGATTCACAGCTCATTGTCGATCAAGTGATGAAGGAGTCGAACTGCCATGACCCCAAAATGGAGGCATACTGCAAGCTGGTACGTCGCCTTGAAGACAAGTTCGACGGTCTCGAGCTCAACCATGTCGCGTGTAAATTCAACGAGGCCACGGACGAATTGGCAAAGATGGCGTCGGCATAGGCCCCGGTCCCCCTAAACGTCTTCGCCAGAGACCTCCACAAGCCTTCCATCAACTACGCCTCGGCAGCGGAAGAGGGCCCACCGGTCGAGCCCACCGCAGGGCTCGAGGCCCCCTCTATCGCCGAGACTCCTTCGGCCGAGCCCGAGGTCATGGAAGTCAATGCGGAGCCTCCCGAGGCCAACCAGGGCACAGACTGGCGAGTCCCATTCCTTGATTGCCTCATCCGAGGAGAGCTTCCCGTAGACAGGACCGAAGCCCGATGGCTTGCTCGGCGAGCCAAGACTTACGTCCTCAGCAACGGCGAGTTGTACAGGTGAAGCCCATCTAGCGTCCTCCAACGATGCATCACCACCGAGGTAGGTCAAGCCCTACTTTGGGACTTACACGTGGGAGCCTGCGGGCACCATGCAGCGCATCAGACGCTCATCGGAAACACTTTCCACTAAGGGTTCTACTGGCCAACGGCTATCGCTAACGCCACCAAGCTCATACGCTCCTACAAGGGATGCCAGTACTACGCACGGCAGACGCATCTCCCGGCCCAAGCCCTCCAAACCATCCCCATCACATGGCCGTTCACCGTGTGGGGGCTCGACATGGTTGGGCCTCTACAGAAGGCCCCCGAGGGCTACACCCATCTGCTGGTAGCAATCGATAAGTTCTCCAAGTGGATCGAGGCTCGTCCGATCAATCGAATCAAGTCCGAGCAAGTGATGCTATTCTTCACTGATATCATCCACAGGTTCGGGGTTCCAAACACCATCATCACCGACAATGGGACGCAGTTCACCGGCCACAAATTCCTGACGTTCTGCGATGACCACCACATCCGTGTGGCCTAGTCGGCCATGGGACACCCTAGGACAAACGGCCAAGTAGAGCGTGCCAACGACATGATCCTATAGGGCCTCAAGCCAAGAATATACAACCGGTTGAAGAAGTTTGGCAAGAAATGGCTTGCCGAACTCCCATCGGTCATCTGGAGCCTGAGGAACACCCCGAGCCGAGCCACGGGGTTTACACCGTTCTTCCTGGTCTATGGAGCCGAGGCCATCCTCCCCACTAACTTGGAGTACGGTTCCCCGAGGCTGCAGGCCTACAACGAGCAAAGCAACCGCATTGCCCACGAGGACGCCCTCGACCAATTGGAGGAAGCCCGATATGTTGCGCTATTACATTCAGCCAAGTACCAGCATGCCCTATGACGCTATCAAGCCTGGCACATTCGAAGCCGAGACCTGAAGGTGGGCGACCTGGTGCTGAGACTGAGGCAGAACAACAAGGGCCGCCACATGCTAGCCCCGCCATGGGAAGGGCCGTACATCGTCGCCCAAGTGCTGAAGCCCAGGACCTACAAGCTAGCCAATGAGAAGGGCGAAATCCTCACCAACACTTGGAACATAGAATAGCTACGTCGCTTTTACCCTTAAATTTCCAAGCATTGTATATTTTGTTTCTCAAAATACAATAAAGAAGTGTTCTTTCATTGTTCTAATTTTTTAGAAACCCCCTGAGCCCATCGTGGGCCTCAGCGTTACGATAACACCATAAGGGAGACTCGGCTCTGCCTCTGCAGAACCGAGCCTCCCTCAAGGGCTAGAAGGGGGGACTCCCCCCTAAGTCCCACGCACCATTTTTATTCATTTTTTGAAAAATTTCTACGCCAAACTCTCTAGCGCGCTCTGACAAATTGATTGTAAAAGACCCAAGGACCGAAAGTCTATCTCAGGGCCAAAAGGTCGGCCAAGTCACGAGACGGCCTACACCTCTAGGCTACGGCACTCCCTCACCACCTTTTGCTCGAGGGGCAGCTTAGGCTTCGAGGATGTTTTTACAAGAGATATGTTCAGAAACGAGACAGAGGGCAGAGGCTCGGAAATACCGTAAAAATGATTAGAAAGCATAGATGCATAAATACTTTAAAAAAGGGCCTCGACGGCCACAAACGTCACGACAATAACCTTAATTTATTTACAATGGCCCCTTTGGCCTAGGTCAAGGTTCAGGGTTTCATGCATCGGCGGACGGCATGCGAGGAACCACCTCCTCTTCGAACAGTTTGGCCAGCGCCGTGCCGGGGCCCTCAACCGCCTCCATCAGCTTCGCGACCTCCTCATCGGCCTCCTCATCATCCTCAGCCAGGACATAGCCGTCACTGACGGCCTCGAGGTCGACGCCGGCGTAGTGCGAGGAGATGACGGCCAGGGCACGCTTGACACCCGTGTGCAGTGCCCCTCGGAGTCGCTCGCGCACTTGGCCGCTCAATGCGGTCAAGCGGCTCTTAAGGGAGCTGCCCGACTGAACCCCCTCAACCTCCAGGGCCTTGCAGATAGTACGGGCGGCGCTCTGCAGCGTGTCATGCTCCCTGATCTCAGCCTCGAGCACCACCTGCACTGCGACAGAGGCCTCGGCTACCTGGGAAACCTCCTTCTCCAACCTTGCGCCAAAACAAGCAGGATGGGGTTAAGCGCAAAAGAAAATAAGCCAAACAGGGGCAAAGCCCTACGGGACTCACCCTCGGCTTTCTCTTTCTAGCGCTAGGCCTTGACCCGGGAGACCTCGGCTTTCTCCTTCCAGCTCTGAACCTCGACCCAAGAAGCCTTGGCCGCTCTGGAAGCCTCTATCTCCAGCTCTGCATCACACCAGGGAGTTAGGGGTCGAGCACAAGAAAAACAAGTAAAATGAGGGGAACGGGACTCACCCTCGGTGTTTCCTTTCTAGACCAGAGCCTCAGTCTGGGAGGCCTCGGCCACCTTAAGGGCCTCTACCAGGGCGCCTTTCGTCAGCAGGTGCGCGCCCTGCTCCGCCCCCAGCTGCCCAGCAAGGGCCTTAGCAGAGGCCGTCGCTTCTTCAGCCCGGGACCTGAAGGTGTCCTGATCACCGGCCGCTCGGGTCAGCTCCTCCTCCAACTCCTTGATCCGCGCTGCCAGAGGGGCGGCCTGCTCCCGAGCCGTGGCTGCCTCAGCCTTCATATCAGCACAGCGAAGGCGGAGGTCCTCCACCTCCGCGCTCCGCGCCGATAGAAGCTCGTTGGCATTGACGAGCAGGTCCTTCTGCTGCCGAAGCTGGTCCCAGACGTCCCTCTCCCGCCAGAGGAACAACGACTTCCCAAGGGACCGGGCCTCGAGCTCCTAGATATGCAGAACAAGGGTCATGTGCTACGAGAAAACTTGGAAAAAGACGACACCGCACGAGAAAAGAAGGCACATACCTGGGCGACCCCGGGCAGATCATCGGCCACGACGGACAGCGTTGTCCACAGCGACCGCTCCGCCAGACGGCAGTATTGCTCGAAGGTGTCCTAGCGCCCCCCCCCTTAGGGTCATCCCGGCTCCACCACAAGACACGCGGGTGATCCCACCCGTGGGGCTCGGGTTGTACCAGCACGAGGGCCGAGCTTCCCTCGCTAGAGGTCGGAGCCGGCTGCTCCACGGTACCGGCTACCTCGGCATCGGCCACCTCCTTCGCCCGGGAAGTATCGTCGGAGGAGATCGAATGGACCTCCACTTCCCGGGCGCTCTCCTGCAACGGCGGTGGGCCTTGGACCGGCGGTGGTATTGAAGCTTGCCCTGCCTCCATCTCCACTTCCTGGGCCGCCGGCTTCGCCATGCTCACAACGGCCGCCGCCACCCCGGCCTCGGTGGTCTCAGGGGCTCTGGTCCCCGCCACTTCGGCCTCCATCGCCTCAGCCTCGGAAGTTCGGGGGGCCTCGGCCTCGCCCTCGGTGGCCTCGGCAACTGAGGGCGCTTCGGCCCCATCTGACTCACGGGCCTCGGCCCCGCGGGCATAGGCTCCTCCTCCCTCGCTTGCCTCGTGGCCGCCTCGGCAACCTCTTCCTGGGTGACCTGCTCCTTCAGGTCGGTCCTCGCCATCGCCGCGCCACGTTGTATGGCGGCTTGCACCTCCACCACCCATTGGGCGGTGGAACTAGTGCTCACCTTGAGCGCCTTACGCGGCGCCAAGGCGGGCACTTCCACCTGACGCTTCCGACTAAAAGTAAAACTCCAACAAGGTCAGCATATGACCAAGGAACGAATGGGAGATGCTGCCAACTCCACCGAAAAAACACTCGCCTCGAACGGGGACACAACCGCTTCGGCACTACGTCCCTCCTCTACAACGGCGGTGGCAGCGGCAGTGGCATGGCCTCTGCGTCCACCAGTGCCGGCTGGCCCTCACCAGACTCCGGCACCCCCTCGACCCTCTGCGAGGGCAGTTGCGTCGCCCCCGCCGCCACCTGCTCCACCTCTGTCGTCGAGCCCACCGGGCTGATGGCGCGCTTCCCTAACTCTCATGCCTCGGGCATGTCGGCCTCGGCCTCGGGGCGAGTGATCGCCAGCCCCGAGGCGTCCTCTCCTCCTCCTCCTAGAAGCGCCGAGCTGCTCGCCGATGCCTCGAGCGTTGTCCCCCCGATGTCAGGGAGATGGTCCAGGGGACCCTGCCCCACCTCGCTCTCGTCACATTTGCCCGAAGAGTCCGTCGACAGTGATGGCGACGGAGATGCCTTCACCGGGAGACCGTCCTGCCTCTACTGCCGGCGGCGCTTCTCCAGCTCCTCGCGCTCAAGGATCTTCCTCTTGCGCTTTGCCTCCTTGGTGTCCTTCTGCCTCTTCTGCGCCTCGGCGAGCGCTCGGTTCACCGCTCGCCGCTCTATGTCCTCGGGAATGGGCGGTGGGGAGGCTCGCACGTCCCTCATCCCCTACGGGGACGACGAACACAAATAAGGGATCGGAAAATGGTGAGGAACGAGGAGGCCTCGGGGGCCGCAGCAGCGCGTGACTTACCAGAGAGAGGTACCCCCGCGACGGGCGCATCACGATAGGGGTCAGACCACCACTCTTCAGCTGCCCCTCCATCATCTCCCTCACCCGCCGTAGAATCTCCTCGTCGGAGAGGGCAACGGCGGACATCCGGATGCCCTCGATCGACTCATCCGGTCTCATATCGAACATGCGCCGCCGCCGAGCCATCAGCGGCAGCACCCTCCGGCGGTGGAAGGCCGCCACAACCATAGCCGCCATGAGGCCGTGGCTGCACAGCCTCTCCAGCCCCTCTAGGAGTGGCTACAGCTTGGGCTGGTCAGCCAGCAGGACGCCATACCTCCACTTCTCTGGCTGGCTCTCCACGATCTGCCCGATGTAGGGGGGAAGTCTGTCGTCGTCATTGCGGAGGTAGAACCAGCTGGTGTACTAGCGGCGATTAGATGACACGAGCTGGGCTGGGATGTAAAGGTGCTGACGGTCTTGGCGCCCTTGGAGAGTGCAGCCGCCGGCCCTCATCGCCTTCCTCGTGCCTGTCGTGCCCGTCGGCTTGGTGGTATGCCCCGCCCGGAAGAGGTAGAGCCACAGCTCCCAATGGGGGGCAATGCCCAAGTACCCTTCGCAGACGGCGACAAAGATGGCCGCCTACGCGATGGAGTTGGGGTTGAAGTTGTGAAGCTCCACGCCGTAGTAATGCGGGAGCGCCCGCATGAACCGGATCGCTGGGAGGACGAGACCGCACTCGTGAAAAGACACGAAGCTCTCGATGTACCCGTCGCGTGGCCTCGGCTCCGGCTCACCCGACGGAGCAATCCACTCCGGCCTGTTGGGGTCGGTAACCGGGCGGAGAAGGCCGTCGTCGATGAGCGACTGCAGCATCTCCACAGACACATCGGACGGACCCCAAGGATCCACCGGGAGGATAATAGGGCCACCGGCCATTGCACGGTGGAGAATGCGGCTACGACAGTAAACTTCACTCTGCCTCTCTCTCTCTCTCTCTCGCCCTTCTCCCTTCTTCTCCCCGGCGCTCTCGGTTCCTAGCAACGGCTCAAGGGCAGCAAAGGCGAATGTAGGCAAGGTAAGGAGGGGAGGGGCGAGGCTCATTGCGTATTTATGCAGGAAAGGGGCGAAGCGGACGGGCGACGAAACCGGGGAAGTTTCCCTCGAATCTGATACAGTTAATCTAGATCCGATTTTACCGCCCATGTGCCCACCTTTTCCTTATTAATCGCATGAACAGTTATGTCCCATCCGCTGACACAGCATCGTGTCCGACCGCAGCAGCGGCAGGCACCGTTCCGCCTCCCCGAGAAAACCGCCTCAAAAGGTGCACCTACTGTAACACCCCGGTGTTATGCCTGCATTTAGGCACTGCAAATCACGCATATCATGCATCATCAAGCATCCAAATCATACATGCATAATCTTGCATATAACAACTGACACATTACTTCGAAACATACGAAACATGTTTGTGAAACGTAAATGGTACATACACTTATTATAGTTGTTTTGCCCTGATTTTTGCTTGCTAGTTTAGTAGAAACTGTTTGGTTATGATTGTAAATCAGCTAGAATTGTTTAGCACAATTTTTGGAGCAAGGTTTGTATTTGAATTATTGCCAAATTTTGCTTTAAAAATAATTCCCCAAAATTAGGGTTTTGAGTTAAAATTTGACTTTGATTTTGTAATTCAAAATCTATAAGAAATTGGACTTTGGTCATGTAATCAAAGTTGTAGAGGATAAAATTTTGAGCAACTTTCATTTTTGGTCCAAAGTTTGAAACTGCTTTAATTTAGTCCAAAAATTCGTTTGAATGAAAAAGGGATTCAAATTAATTTGAAAAATCTGGTTTTACCTTCGTGGGCCTTGCGCCTCGCTTCTGGCCCGCCAGCCGAAGCCAGCCCAGCCCCGCACCGCGCTGGCCTGCTTCCGCGCTCCGCCTTGGCCCAGCAGCCGCCTCGCCAGCCCAGGCCCACGCCGCGCCCCCGTTCGCCCGCACTCGCGCGCCTGCGCCCTGACGCCGGCAGAAGCCGACCGCCGCGTGGCGCCACCCGTCGCCGAGCTCCTGACCGCGCGGCCACGCACCACGGGCTTCCTGACGCTGCTGGCCGAGTCTTGAGCACCCCGCGCGCCCACCGCATTCCAGCGCTCCACATTTCTCTCTCGCGCTGCCTCTCTGCCTCTCACCGCGCGCCCGTCATAGCCACCGCGCACCGCGCCTCGCCGGAGCAAGCTCGCCCGGCCGTCCTAGCTTGCCATTGAGCCCTCCATCTCGCCCGCATCTCCGACTCATCTTCGCGCACCTCGTGCTCGCCTCGGTAAGCAGCGAGAAGCTCCCTCTCCCTGGGAATCTCTCGCCGGAGTTGTGGCTGAGCTCACCGGAGCGCTCCGCTCCGTGGACCTCGCCCTCCGTCTTTCTTCCAGCTATCTTTTCGCGCGCACGACCACCGCACGAGCTCAGTGAAGCTCCCGCTCCACTTTTCGCGCCCCTTCCTAGCCGGAGTTGGCCGGCGTACCTCGCGCAGCGCCGCCGCGACCGCCATTGCCGCCGTGCTCCATGGCTGGGGTGCTTAGGGGTCAGTAGAGAGCAAGGGTAGAGTACCAATCGACGCGGTTCTTCACGTAGAGCACGCCGGTGCCGTCGGGTTCACCGGAGAGCTCACCGTCGGCGAATTTCACGGCTGCCGCGCCGTCGTCTCCCTCCTTCCCTGTTTCCTCTCGCTGACGCGCAGGTCCCGCATGTCAGTCGCCGAGCCGAGGAGAGCCAGGCTGGGCTGCGCCGTTCTGGGCCATGTGTGTGTGCGCACAGTAGTGGGCCAGTTCGTTTCCAGCGGGCCGGCCCAGTAGAGTTTTAAAGAATTGTTTTCCATTTATTCTTTATTATTTGAAAACAGAAATGGTTTGCAAAATGTTTGGATACTCAAACTTGCTCCAAATTTGTTGAAACAAATTTTGCTAGGTTCCTTATCAACAGATCTACTTGGGAAAATTATTGCATGTCATTTTTGAGATATTTTTCTGTAGGATTTTATTTAATCATGGATATTGCTGATAACTTGAAAAATATGTAGAAAAATCTATAGGCTTCAGAAAAATATGATTTCAAGGTTGTTAATCTTATTATGTAATGTACTTCCTAGGAAAAATATATTTCATGCATGTGCTGTGGAAAAATTTTGAGGTGTAGTTCAAGTACCTTTACTGGCTGAATTTTGTTATTTTTGCTAGAGAGCAAAATTTGTATAAAACATGCATGTGGTAATTTTTGTACAGTTATTATTGACTGTTTAGAACTTAGGAAAAATACTAAATCTATTGGTTGACACTTTTCATAGTACAAAGTAATTTCATGATCATTTTTATGCTATAACTTGTCATTTTTGTGTAGGATAGTTTACTTATCCAAATGCCATGAAATTTTTATGGTAGTCTTTTGAGGGTAGTAGTATGCTACTGCAATTTTCTCAGATTTTTATGAGCCTCAGAAATATAGGTTGCTATTCAAACCTATTATTAATTAGGGTTTAAGCAAGTGTTGCTTTAAGTGTGATTAAGAAAGTAGTAAAGCTTTGGTGTATCTTTGAAGCATTTCATAAGATAGGTTAACTTAACATATTAGTAGTAGAAGAGAATGCAGTAGATGACATGTGCTTGTAGTATAGTTCTTAGATGATGTTGACTACCTTGCATTTCAACATATCCCTTGCATGCATCTCCTTCGATGCACCGTTGCATAATCACTTACGCGCATTGCATCATACAGGATCGCAAACCGAGAACCCGGTCGTCATCCCCGAGGAGCCCGAGGAGCAGCTCGAGGTGCAGCAGCAGGAAGTGCCAGAAGTCAACGAGGAGGACGTTGAGGAACTTTCGGAGTGCCCCGATCACCGTCCGAGCTCCTTCGAGAGAGGCAAGCCCCGAAGCATTTTTCTCCCGGTTTGCAATTAATTAATTAAATGCTTTACTTTAATTGATGCATTACGTTCAGGAGTTGTTTGCAACCGTTGCTGCATTATACCTTGTTTACCTTTGTTATACTATATCCTTGTTACCCTGGTATCCGCAGTCGAGTCAATGCTTAGCTGGCTTAGACCGGTAGAAGTCGGGTGATTTCCTGTCACCTGCGAGCTATAGGTGGTTACCTGGATCTGCTTGGATGACTATGAAGTCATAGTATAACTAAGTGTTAAATGAAGTTGAGACCGGACGGAGACTTGCAGAGTTTTGGACTGCAGTGTTTCCGTCTGTGTCGATTAAGGACCGACCGTTGTTGGGCCTCGAGTCATGTTGAACGCATGCCTTACATTTAGCTGGCCGGATAAAGTACCTTCCGACCGCGAAGCTGGGAGATTTTTCGGGCCGAGTAGATTGCCCGCAACGCACTGTACCGGAGCAGGTGTGGTAGGACACGGGGGCGGGATGATAAGACCAAAGTGCAGTCGGTCGGCCCCCGGGTACATGTGGTTCCTGGCAAACTCGAGATTCCTGGAAAGTTGACTCGGTGATCAATATCTCACTTTAGCGGGTGAGTGAGGTTTGTGTAAGGAATAAATCACCAGCTGGTTAGGAATCGATTCGAATCGCCATCGCTCCTGGATAGTGAGCACTTGACTTGAGTTACTTCATCGTAGTAAATGCTATGGAACACTTGGACAGTTATAGTGAATATGACAGTATGGAAGTTGTTTAATGATCATTGGTTATCATTATCTGCTTAATCACATGTTTACTCTAGCATAGGTGCAAACCTAGTTGACAGGTTAATAATAATTAACTTGGCAATAATGCTTTTAGACAGGTTTTTGAATTGCTAAAAATGCTTCTTTTTGCAAATGAGTCAGCTACCCTACTATAAAGCCCTTCATAATCCTTGGTGTCATTATTTTCGGTTATGTCGGGTAAGTCTGGCTGAGTACATTCTCGTACTCAGGGTTTTATTCCCACTTGTTGCAGATGGGCAGATGTACTATGGCTACTGTATCAACTGCCTGTATCCTGCGATGGGTGATGCTTAGGACCATGGGCATGGTCATTCCTTACGTCTCATCTAATGCTTTTGTTGGAGATGATCATCCGCTGGCACTATATTTCAACTCTGTGTGTGTGTGTGTGATTTGAACAAAAGACTTCCGCTACTTTTTATTCGAACTGGTTTGTAATAACTATGTTGAAACTCTGATGTATCTGTTATGTGAACTTTTACGTAATATGTGATGGTGACCGCTAAACTTATTACGATCATGGCTGGGACACGAGTTGGTTTGAAATCCTTCGTGATTTCACGGACTACCGGGTTATACGGGCTTAAGTTTGCTCAATCGTCTGCTCTGGTGGATGATTTTCTTACTTAATTTCGTATAATTGGTCGGTTCCGTCACAGCTGGTATCAGAGCATGGTTTAGCGTGTTACTGTTCACAAGTGTATTTAAAACAAAAAGGCACTGGAAAACGTGATTTTAAAACTATAAAGTGTGCCAGTGATCATATCCTTTATGCCCAGTTAAGGACTTTAGGTGGCTTAATTAAGTACTGACTGGGGTTCTTGCATCATATTTCTCTTTCGTCGCTCATACGGCGTGCTATTGTATGAGTGCCACTTGTTTGAGTGGTAATGAATGGATCAATTGCCTCTACGCCTCGGTAAGTGTGAGTTGTGAGAGCATGATCGGATACACCGCCGATCTAGGGTGAATGCTTATATGATACTGGAGTAATTACATGTTCTACGCATGTTTTACCAAGGTATCTCATGTGAGGGTCTTCCGTCTGTGGAGGCGATGCCATCATTAGGATGATGATTCGGGTAGTTACTACCGTTGTACACGTATCTGGGGATTCGTGTAGAGCGTGTAGGTAAAAGTTTACTGTTTTTATGCATTCATTGGGAATTGGGCTGAAATGAATCTTCTGCAGGTACATAACAACGCTATCGTGTAGAACGTATTAGCTACGTAATTGAGAGATCGTTGTGATGCCACCGAATTCGTCGTTAGAAATTATTATTTCATAAGTTTGTGAGAACGTACGATACGTACATACATCATGTTACTTGTGCATCTCATTCATCTCATGCATACCTCCCCTTATAAATTGATTATCTCATTTTGATAAAAGTTGTATCACCTAAAATATGTTTCCCCGAGGTAATAAGAGAACTTTTGCTACAGATGGCCCGCACGAAGCAGACCGCCCGTAAGTCCACCGGAGGAAGAGCACCTCGACGTCCGTTGGCCCTGAGGGAGCACCGCACCACGGACACCTTCTTGAGCGAGTTTGGCATGCCGACTTTGCTTTGGAGAGTGCTCCATGATGTGGGGTACCCAGAGGGTCAGGAGCCGGTGTACTCTTGGAATGAGAGCCAGTTAGCAGATGATGGACTTGCAGTGGTGGAGATCACGGTTCCTGCTCTCGGTGATGCTCCAGATTGGGATGGTTGGCATTTGGAGTTTGAGGGTCGCACTCCAGCTGAGGGTGCAGAGGGAGCAGCCTTCCGTGTCATCAGGGACATTATGAGCAGATTTCCCAGTGAGCTTGCAGCAGCTTTAGCTGGTACTTTTCCTAGGGATGATCCCCGCGATGCCATTTGGGTTCAGCCTGAAGGAAGCGCATTGGTCAGAGGTCCAGCTGAGGGACAGGCTAGCGACAACCAGGCAATGAGTGCTATGTTCGCCGCCATCAGAGCGTATGAGGGTCTTGAGAGTACCTACTGGACTTTGACTGGCTTGCGTAGTGAGGATAAGCTCAAAGGGAAGAAGCAGAAGAAGAGACAGGCTCGAGCTATAGCTAGCTTGCAGGAGCAGTTAGCTGATATGAATCTACAGCGAGATCAGGCGGTTGAAAGAGGTGATAGAGCTATGCAGCGAGTGCATACGTTGACTCAAGCCAACAACAATGCAGATCGCATGATTGGACACTTGGTTCAGGAAAGGAATGAAGCCTGGAACGCAAGAAACCTTCTGTTGCAGAGAGTCGATGAGCTAGAGGAATACAACGGCTACTTGCACGAGGAGTTTCACGCGCTCTACAATGGGGTTGGCCCATATGCTCCACCGAACGCCGCTGGCATGGACATCGACGACGACAACCAGGATGAGCCTGTAGTTTTACCTGGAGGCGATGGTGACGTCTCCGATCCCGACGATGGCCCCGAGGAGTAGGCTAGTAGCTTTGCGCTAGTATCTAGGTCTTGTCGCGATGACCTTTCTTTTGTTGGCATGTAATCTATCGTATGTTGCTTCGAACGTATGAGAATTGGCATGTGTTTGGAACTTGATTTTCGAATGCGATATCTGAACGCATAAAAAGTCCAGTGTATGTATACTGGCAATGTGATTGTATGGACGCGATGTTTGCTGTTTAAGTAACTCGATTAAGTGCTGTTGTTTTAATTGGAATTGCGATTGTTGTGCCTCTGTTTTTATTGTATGAATTTATTCTCTCCAGTAAATTCAGTATGGCATAATTTTTCCCTCACTCGCAATTATTACAGCTTCACTCAATCATACTTGTTGCTGAAATATGCAGATGACAAACACTCGCCGAACCACGTATGAGGCCGCTGAGCCCGGTGCCAACGGTGCAGGGACCGGTGGTGGTGGTGGTGGTGGTGGAAACCACAGCAACAACAATGAACCTCCCCATGAACCGCATTTGCCACCTCCACCCCCGTTTACCCCCGAAATGTTCCTCGCACAGCTACTCGGGAGTCAGCGCAACACAGAACAATCTCAGAAGAACATGGAGGATCTTCTCAAAACCATCGCCAACAACGTTCAACGTGGTAACAATCAAGGTGGTGGCATGGGAGTGAACCAATATAGCAGCTTCAAAGATTTCATGGACACCAGGCCACCAGTCTTCAAGGAAGCAACAGAGCCACTTGATGCTGAGGAATGGATCAACACGATGGAAGATAAATTCCGTGTGTTGAGAATGACTGAGGTGCTAAAAACGGAGTATGCTGCACTTCAATTGCAAGGACTGGCGGGAATGTGGTGGAAGCACCATCGCACCACCTTCCCTCCAAATGCTCAGATTTCTTGGAGAGAGTTTGCTGAGGCCTTCCGCGGAGTCTATATTCCACCCGGGCTGACAGAGATGAAGTTGGGAGAGTTTCTGGCATTGAACCAGGGTACCAAGACCGTGACGCAATACCTGCATGCTTTCAACAACTTATGTCGCTATGCTCCCGACATGGTTGACACAGATGCTAAGAGAATAGCCAGTTTTAAGAGGGGTCTCAATCCAAAAATGATGAAGCATGTTGGTACCAACAACCGCGTCAGATTCAACGATTTCATCAGTGACTGTCTGAAGCAGGAGAAGAATAACAACGCCAGCACCGTAGCCAAGACACGCAAGAGAGCCTTCGAAGGTGGGCCGTCTCAAGCTAGAGCACCTATGGGAGGTCGTCCTCCTTATCGCCCATCGGCACCTGGCGCTAGATTCAGGCCACCTCAGCCAAGAAGCCAGAATTTCCGTGGACCTCAAAAGCCGTACAAGATGGCAGTACAGCCCAACAAAGCAGCCGCAACTGCGGTACAAGGCAGTTCCAAGGGAGCTGTGGGATCTGCCGGGACAGTGAGAGGACCCTGCTATAACTGCGATCAACCCGGTCATTTCTCGAGGTTTTGTCCATACCCGCCCAAGAAGAAGCAGCAGACTTATAATGCTAGAGTGCACAGTACAACAGTGGATGAAATTCCAGAGGGAGAGCCCGTCACTGCTGGTAAGTTTACTGTCAATGAAAACCCTGCAGTTGTTCTATTTGATTCCGGATCATCGCATTCTTTTATGAGTCAAGCATTTGCACAGAAATATGAACAACTATGCACAGAATTGGGTTATGGTTACCGTATAAGTTCAGCAGGGGCTGATGTTTTGACCAACCGGATGGTTCGAGGGGCAACCCTTGAATTAGGTAGCAGAAAGTTCCGAGTGAACTTGATAGTTATGCCTGGGTTAGTCTTGGATGTCATTATAGGGATGAATTGGATGAAGGATTGGGGAGCAGTCATAGATACTGGAGGTCGAGTACTTACCCTTAAGGATCCCCTGGGTGAGGGTACTTTCCAAGTACCATTGCCTCGAAGAACAGACCTTATAAGTGTTACATGCGCTACGGCAGTCATTCCTATTCATCAGATTCCGGTAGTGTGTGAATTCCCGGACGTATTCCCGGATGAGCTACCTGGTCTTCCGCCAGATAGAGAGATTGAGTTTGGAATTGAGTTAGTCCCCGGAATAGCTCCGATTTCAAGGAGGCCCTATCGGATGCCTCCCGACGAGTTAGCTGAGCTAAAGAAGCAATTAGAAGATTTGTCGAAAAAGGGGTTTATTCGGCCAAGCAAGTCTGAATGGGGATGTCCAGCTTTGTTTGTGAAGAAAAAGAAAGAGGGCACGTTGAGAATGTGCGTAGATTATAGGCCACTCAATGCTGTGACCGTCAAGAATAAATATCCCTTGCCACATATTGATGTTCTGTTTGACCAATTATCCAAGGCCAAGGTGTTCTCAAAAATAGATTTGAGATCCGGTTATCATCAGATCAAGATTAGGCCACAGGATATACCAAAAACTGCATTTTCCACCAGATACGGGTTGTATGAGTATCTTGTCATGTCTTTTGGCTTGACAAATGCTCCCGCATATTTTATGTTCTTGATGAATACAGTTTTCATGCCAGAATTGGATAAGTTTGTGGTAGTATTCATCGATGACATTCTGGTGTACTCCGAGAATGAGAAAGATCACGAAGAGCATCTGAGAATTGTCTTGACCAGACTGAGAGATCATCAATTGTATGCTAAGTTTAGCAAATGCGAATTCTGGTTGAAGGAAGTCCCTTTCCTGGGTCACATTCTGTCAGAGAATGGAGTTTCAGTCGATCCAAGTAAGGTGCAAGAAGTTATGAATTGGAAAGCACCGACCACAGTTCCTGAGATTAGAAGTTTCTTAGGACTAGCGGGTTATTACCGTCGCTTTATACCAGATTTCTCAAAGATCGCCAAACCGATGACGAGTCTCCTACAGAAGGATCACAAGTTTGTGTGGACAGAGGAGTGTGAAGCAGCTTTCCACACTTTGCGGAAACTGTTGACCACTGCTCCTGTTCTAGCACAACCGGATATAGAGAAACCATTTGATGTGTTTTGCGACGCATCAAAGACTGGATTGGGTTGTGTTCTTATGCAAGAAAGGAGAGTCATAGCTTATGCATCACGTCAATTGAGAAAGCACGAGATCAACTATCCAACACATGATCTTGAACTTGCTGCAGTTGTGCACGCCCTAAAAATTTGGAGACATTACCTACTTGGTAATGTGTGCAATATTTTCACGGATCACAAGAGTCTTAAGTATATCTTTACCCAACCAGAGCTAAACATGAGACAACGTAGATGGTTGGAATTGATCAAAGATTACAACTTGAATGTGCAATATCATCCTGGCAAAGCCAATGTAGTGGCAGATGCTTTGAGCAGGAAGTCACATTACTTGACTGTGCAGCCATTACTTGAAGATGGATTCGATCTAATGCATCCTGCTGTGTTAAATAGTATTCAGATTAGTTGCTCTTTGGAGAGTAAGATAATAGAAGGTCAGAAAACTGACAAGGGAATATTCCACATCAAAGAGAAAATAAAAGAAAAGCCGTCTCAACACTTTAAAGTGGATGAACAGGGCGTGTTGTGGTTTGACAACCGTCTTGTGGTTCCCAAGGATCGAGAGCTTAGGAATAAACTCATGGATGAAGCTCACCTGTCTAAGCTATCTATCCATCCCGGAAGTAGTAAGATGTATCAAGAACTAAGATCTCGCTATTGGTGGACCAAAATGAAGAAAGAAATTACAGCATATGTTGTCAGATGTGACACATGTTGTCGAGTGAAAGCCATTCACATGAAGCCTGCCGGTATGTTGCAACCTTTATCAGTCCCTAGTTGGAAGTGGGACGATATCAGTATGGATTTTATCACGGGTTTGCCCACTACTCAAAAAGGACATGATTCAATTTGGGTAATTGTGGATCGTCTTACCAAGACCGCTCATTTCTTGCCTGTCAAAACAGATTATCGACCACCTCAATATGCTGAGAAGTATATCGCAGAAATTGTGAGGTTGCACGGTATACCCAAGACCATAATATCTGATAGAGGCTCACAATTCACGGCTCATTTTTGGGAACATTTACACAAAGGCTTAGGAACTAGTTTAATTCGCAGTACCGCTTATCATCCTCAGACAGATGGTCAGACTGAACGAGTAAATGCTGTTTTGGAGGATATGTTGAGAGCCTGTGTATTGTCTTCCAAGGGATCATGGGAGTCATGGTTACCGTTAGCTGAGTTTTCTTATAATAATAGCTATCAAGAAAGCATCAAGATGGCCCCATTCGAAGCTTTATATGGTAGAAAATGTAGAACACCATTGAATTGGATCGAGCCTGGTGATAGAAGGTATTATGGCATTGACTTTGTAGAAGAAGCCGAGAAGAAAGTTCATATTATTCAGCAGAATATGAAAGCTGCCCAATCACGTCAGAAAAGCTATGCAGACAAAAGAAGGAGACCCCTTGTGTTTGAAGTTGGAGACTATGTTTATCTGAAAGTTACACCAATGAAGAAGAAAAGGTTTGGAATCCGAAGAAAGCTTGCCGCAAGATTCGTAGGACCATACAAGATCTTGGAACAAAGAGGTCCGGTAGCCTACAAGTTAGAGTTACCTGAGACAATGAGTACAGTTTTCCCAGTTTTCCATGTATCACATCTCAAGAAATGTTTGCGTGTTCCGGAGGAAAGAATAGAACCTCGAGGTATTCAACTCAAATCAGATTTGGTGTATCGGGAACAACCAGTCCGAGTGTTAGACACTAAGGAACGTGCTACTCGGAATAGTGTGGTGAAAACTTACAAGATACAGTGGGATCATCATGATGAGGGAGATGCAACTTGGGAAACAGGAGAGTATCTACAAAAAGCTTATGAAGAATTTTATAACAAATGGTTCGTAACCCAAATCTCGGGACGAGATTTTTATAAGGGGGGAGGGCTGTAACACCCCGGTGTTATGCCTGCATTTAGGCACTGCAAATCACGCATATCATGCATCATCAAGCATCCAAATCATACATGCATAATCTTGCATATAACAACTGACACATTACTTCGAAACATACGAAACATGTTTGTGAAACGTAAATGGTACATACACTTATTATAGTTGTTTTGCCCTGATTTTTGCTTGCTAGTTTAGTAGAAACTGTTTGGTTATGATTGTAAATCAGCTAGAATTGTTTAGCACAATTTTTGGAGCAAGGTTTGTATTTGAATTATTGCCAAATTTTGCTTTAAAAATAATTCCCCAAAATTAGGGTTTTGAGTTAAAATTTGACTTTGATTTTGTAATTCAAAATCTATAAGAAATTGGACTTTGGTCATGTAATCAAAGTTGTAGAGGATAAAATTTTGAGCAACTTTCATTTTTGGTCCAAAGTTTGAAACTGCTTTAATTTAGTCCAAAAATTCGTTTGAATGAAAAAGGGATTCAAATTAATTTGAAAAATCTGGTTTTACCTTCGTGGGCCTTGCGCCTCGCTTCTGGCCCGCCAGCCGAAGCCAGCCCAGCCCCGCACCGCGCTGGCCTGCTTCCGCGCTCCGCCTTGGCCCAGCAGCCGCCTCGCCAGCCCAGGCCCACGCCGCGCCCCCGTTCGCCCGCACTCGCGCGCCTGCGCCCTGACGCCGGCAGAAGCCGACCGCCGCGTGGCGCCACCCGTCGCCGAGCTCCTGACCGCGCGGCCACGCGCCACGGGCTTCCTGACGCTGCTGGCCGAGTCTTGAGCACCCCGCGCGCCCACCGCATTCCAGCGCTCCGCATTTCTCTCTCGCGCTGCCTCTCTGCCTCTCACCGCGCGCCCGTCATAGCCACCGCGCACCGCGCCTCGCCGGAGCAAGCTCGCCCGGCCGTCCTAGCTTGCCATTGAGCCCTCCATCTCGCCCGCATCTCCGACTCATCTTCGCGCACCTCGTGCTCGCCTCGGTAAGCAGCGAGAAGCTCCCTCTCCCTGGGAATCTCTCGCCGGAGTTGTGGCTGAGCTCACCGGAGCGCTCCGCTCCGTGGACCTCGCCCTCCGTCTTTCTTCCAGCTATCTTTTCGCGCGCACGACCACCGCACGAGCTCAGTGAAGCTCCCGCTCCACTTTTCGCGCCCCTTCCTAGCCGGAGTTGGCCGGCGTACCTCGCGCAGCGCCGCCGCGACCGCCATTGCCGCCGTGCTCCATGGCTGGGGTGCTTAGGGGTCAGTAGAGAGCAAGGGTAGAGTACCAATCGACGCGGTTCTTCACGTAGAGCACGCCGGTGCCGTCGGGTTCACCGGAGAGCTCGCCGTCGGCGAATTTCACGGCTGCCGCGCCGTCGTCTCCCTCCTTCCCTGTTTCCTCTCGCTGACGCGCAGGTCCCGCATGTCAGTCGCCGAGCCGAGGAGAGCCAGGCTGGGCTGCGCCGTTCTGGGCCATGTGTGTGTGCGCACAGTAGTGGGCCAGTTCGTTTCCAGCGGGCCGGCCCAGTAGAGTTTTAAAGAATTGTTTTCCATTTATTCTTTATTATTTGAAAACAGAAATGGTTTGCAAAATGTTTGGATACTCAAACTTGCTCCAAATTTGTTGAAACAAATTTTGCTAGGTTCCTTATCAACAGATCTACTTGGGAAAATTATTGCATGTCATTTTTGAGATATTTTTCTGTAGGATTTTATTTAATCATGGATATTGCTGATAACTTGAAAAATATGTAGAAAAATCTATAGGCTTCAGAAAAATATGATTTCAAGGTTGTTAATCTTATTATGTAATGTACTTCCTAGGAAAAATATATTTCATGCATGTGCTGTGGAAAAATTTTGAGGTGTAGTTCAAGTACCTTTACTGGCTGAATTTTGTTATTTTTGCTAGAGAGCAAAATTTGTATAAAACATGCATGTGGTAATTTTTGTACAGTTATTATTGACTGTTTAGAACTTAGGAAAAATACTAAATCTATTGGTTGACACTTTTCATAGTACAAAGTAATTTCATGATCATTTTTATGCTATAACTTGTCATTTTTGTGTAGGATAGTTTACTTATCCAAATGCCATGAAATTTTTATGGTAGTCTTTTGAGGGTAGTAGTATGCTACTGCAATTTTCTCAGATTTTTATGAGCCTCAGAAATATAGGTTGCTATTCAAACCTATTATTAATTAGGGTTTAAGCAAGTGTTGCTTTAAGTGTGATTAAGAAAGTAGTAAAGCTTTGGTGTATCTTTGAAGCATTTCATAAGATAGGTTAACTTAACATATTAGTAGTAGAAGAGAATGCAGTAGATGACATGTGCTTGTAGTATAGTTCTTAGATGATGTTGACTACCTTGCATTTCAACATATCCCTTGCATGCATCTCCTTCGATGCACCGTTGCATAATCACTTACGCGCATTGCATCATACAGGATCGCAAACCGAGAACCCGGTCGTCATCCCCGAGGAGCCCGAGGAGCAGCTCGAGGTGCAGCAGCAGGAAGTGCCAGAAGTCAATGAGGAGGACGTTGAGGAACTTCCGGAGTGCCCCGATCACCGTCCGAGCTCCTTCGAGAGAGGCAAGCCCCGGAGCATTTTTCTCCCGGTTTGCAATTAATTAATTAAATGCTTTACTTTAATTGATGCATTACGTTCAGGAGTTGTTTGCAACCGTTGCTGCATTATACCTTGTTTACCTTTGTTATACTATATCCTTGTTACCCTGGTATCCGCAGTCGAGTCAATGCTTAGCTGGCTTAGACCGGTAGAAGTCGGGTGATTTCCTGTCACCTGCGAGCTATAGGTGGTTACCTGGATCTGCTTGGATGACTATGAAGTCATAGTATAACTAAGTGTTAAATGAAGTTGAGACCGGACGGAGACTTGCAGAGTTTTGGACTGCAGTGTTTCCGTCTGTGTCGATTAAGGACCGACCGTTGTTGGGCCTCGAGTCATGTTGAACGCATGCCTTACATTTAGCTGGCCGGATAAAGTACCTTCCGACCGCGAAGCTGGGAGATTTTTCGGGCCGAGTAGATTGCCCGCAATGCACTGTACCGGAGCAGGTGTGGTAGGACACGGGGGCGGGATGATAAGACCAAAGTGCAGTCGGTCGGCCCCCGGGTACATGTGGTTCCTGGCAAACTCGAGATTCCTGGAAAGTTGACTCGGTGATCAATATCTCACTTTAGCGGGTGAGTGAGGTTTGTGTAAGGAATAAATCACCAGCTGGTTAGGAATCGATTCGAATCGCCATCGCTCCTGGATAGTGAGCACTTGACTTGAGTTACTTCATCGTAGTAAATGCTATGGAACACTTGGACAGTTATAGTGAATATGACAGTATGGAAGTTGTTTAATGATCATTGGTTATCATTATCTGCTTAATCACATGTTTACTCTAGCATAGGTGCAAACCTAGTTGACAGGTTAATAATAATTAACTTGGCAATAATGCTTTTAGACAGGTTTTTGAATTGCTAAAAATGCTTCTTTTTGCAAATGAGTCAGCTACCCTACTATAAAGCCCTTCATAATCCTTGGTGTCATTATTTTCGGTTATGTCGGGTAAGTCTGGCTGAGTACATTCTCGTACTCAGGGTTTTATTCCCACTTGTTGCAGATGGGCAGATGTACTATGGCTACTGTATCAACTGCCTGTATCCTGCGATGGGTGATGCTTAGGACCATGGGCATGGTCATTCCTTACGTCTCATCTAATGCTTTTGTTGGAGATGATCATCCGCTGGCACTATATTTCAACTCTGTGTGTGTGTGTGTGATTTGAACAAAAGACTTCCGCTACTTTTTATTCGAACTGGTTTGTAATAACTATGTTGAAACTCTGATGTATCTGTTATGTGAACTTTTACGTAATATGTGATGGTGACCGCTAAACTTATTACGATCATGGCTGGGACACGAGTTGGTTTGAAATCCTTCGTGATTTCACGGACTACCGGGTTATACGGGCTTAAGTTTGCTCAATCGTCTGCTCTGGTGGATGATTTTCTTACTTAATTTCGTATAATTGGTCGGTTCCGTCACACCTACCGTTGTCAGCCGGTGGGAGGGGAATATCCCCCACCCGATTCCTTTCAGACGAAGGAACTGGGCATCGAGCCCGTTACGGTCCAGGGGTTCGAAGGCTGGGCCCTCAAGGGTCTCGACAGCCGCCCTAGGACAATAGAGTCAGGGACAACTATGGGCGAGCTCGTACATGGCCGAGGCCCGAGCAAGCGAACGCTCGAGATGCCCTAAGTTGTGTCCGAGACCGGCAGGGAGGTCTCCGAATGGGATCCCACCGCAGGGAGGCATCGAGCCCCCAGGGCCCATCGAACGGCCCTGGGACCCACTAGAGAAGCCCTCTGGTACTTTTGGAGTGTGTTCCTGGACCGCTAGCAGACCCTTATCGAACGAGGCACGGGCCTCCACTCAGACTTACCCGATAACAGCTCACCGGAAGTGTCATCGCTCACGCCCATCGAGGGTAGCCTGACATATTCCACCCCTCCTTCCGAGCGAAAAGGATGCGCGAGGGTCGCACAAAAAGCCAGGGGAACTCCTGATCGCCCTCTCATTCCGTGCAGAGGCTCGGGGGCTCTTCCTGCAACCTTGCTGAGACCCAGCGACCCAGGCTCGCACCCGAGGGCTCAGCAAACAACCCCTCCTTCCAAACGAAAAGGATGCGTGAGGGTCGCACAAAAAGCCAGGGGAACTCCTGATCGCCCTCTCACTCCGTGCAGAGGCTCGAGGGCTCTTCCTGCAACCTTGTTGAGACCCAGTGACCCAGGCTTGCACCCGAGGGCTTGGCAAACAACCCCTCCTTCCGAACGAAAAGGATGCGCGAGGGTCGCACAAAAAACCAGGGGAACTCCTGATCGCCCTCTCGCTCCGTGCGGAGGCTCGGGGGCTCTTCCTGCAACCTTGCCGAGACCCAGCGACCCAGGCTCGCACCTGAGGGCTCGGCAAACAACCCCTCCTTCTGAACGAAAAGGATGCGTGAGGGTCGCACAAAAGCCAGGGGAACTCCTGAGCGCCCTCTCGCTCCGTGCGGAGGCTCGGGGGCTCTTCCTGCACCCAGGACGAAGACAAGCAACCCAAGCTCGCACTCGGAGGCTCGGAAAAATACGATAAAGGGCACTGAGCCCATTACGGTCCAAGGGTTCGAAGGCTGGGCCCACAAAGGTTTCGACAGCCGCCCCAGGACAAACAGAGTCAGGGATGACTATGGGCGAGCCCGTACTTGGCCAAGGCCCAAGCAAGCAAATGCTTGGGATGCCCTAAGTCGTGTCCGAGACCGGCAGGGAAGTCTCCGAATGGGATCCCACCGTAGGGAGGCATCGAGCCCTCGGGGCCAATCGAACGGCCCTGGGACCCACTAGAGAAGCCATCTGGTACTTTTGGAGTGCGTCTCTGGACCACTAGCCGACCCTTATCGAATGGGGCACGGGTCTCCACTCGGACTTACCCGATAACAGCTCACCAAAAGTGTCACCGCTCGCGCCCACTGAGGGTAGCCTAGCATCCTCCACCCCTTCTTCCGAACAAAAAGGATGCATGAGGGTCACACAAAAAAGACAGGGAAACTCCTGATCGCCCTCTTGCTCCGCGCAGAGGCTCGGGGGCCCTTCCTGCAACCAAGCCGAAGACCCAGTGACCCGAAATCGCTCTCATGGGCTCGGCAAACACGATGAAATCCCTCACACGATGTGAGAAAAGCCCCTGGAGGAATAAATCCACTCCTCCAGGGCCTCGGGGGCTACACCTGGCGGGTACGCTCGCGCGCACCCACCGAGGCCTCGAGTACGAAACACCATCCCGCCAGGAGTTGCCACGAACTGAGCCTCGTCAAAACCTCAGGGAGAGCGCTCACACTCTCCCTGAGGCTCGGGGGCTACTGTCGGGTACCATAAAAAGAGGTCCCCTAAGTGAAAACCAAAAAAATCGCTTAGACCCTGTCGAAATCAAAGCCCAGAGACAACTATTGGCTAACCCCCGGCCTTGTCCGAGGCTACCGACTCTCCGCCTCGCTCGAGGCCTCGCACGAAAGGCCTCGGACGGCCTACCGACTCTCCGCTTCGCCCGAGGCCTCGCACGAAAGGCCTCGGACAGGGAACCGATTCTTCGTCTCGCTCGAGGCCTCACACGTAAGGCCTCGGACGCGGTATCAATTTTCCGTCTCGCTCGAGGCCGGCTCGGCAACAGCCCTGTCGCCTCCGCCTCGACCGATTTCCCTGACAAAACGTCACGTCCAACTGACGCGACCAATCACTCCCGCGATGTCAGCCGGACGACGGCTCAACACAACGGAGTGACCGACGAGACGGGAAGTCGCATCAACACCAGGCCGTCTGGGACGGGACGGGGCAGGGGCTACCGACCGCTGTGCTCGGCACTGTGCCCACGACTGACGCCCGCACTCCACTGTGCTACCTAAACCCCTGCTTCAGGAACAACACGACGTGGGGAGTCAAGTCCGGGTCACTGTAGCCTCGGAATCAGCGTACAGGACCAACTACTCCCTCCAAGCCTCGGCAATCCACTTCAGGGTCTCGGCAGCCTCGGGATTCGTGCCCACCGAGCCCCCACGATGGCTCGGCCTCGGCACCAACTGAGCCTCGGCTCTTCACACTGTCAACACACAGCAACCGGCACGTCGCCCACCACGCCCTGCGTCAAGCTATCACTGGAGCTCCCACGTCGCACAGGATCGGGTGTGACCGGCGCGTTGCACCAGTGCATCAAGGATAGGACCACTCCGTCAACCATGCCGCCACAGTGACAGGCTACAGGGCTCGGACATGCCGCCTCTGTTCGCACGACGCTACGTAGCAACCCCATGTATTACCCCTGTCCCCCCTTCAACTATAAAAGGGAGAGACCGGGGCAGTTTCTAAGGGGCATAGAGACGAACGGGCACGAACACGGACAGACGAACTCACTCACTCGCGCGCAAGCGACACTCTGTAACACGCACGCTTCCCCGCTGCCTAAGATCAACATCTCAAGCAATTCACACCACTCCACGCAGAGACTTGGGACTAGCTCCCTCTCTCGCCCTGCTTGTAACCCCCTACTACAAGCACTTCAGTGCAAGGAATACAAGATCAATCTCTCAGACTGGACGTATGGCACCTCTTGCCTGAACCAGTATAAACCTTGTGTCTCTTTGCATCACCATCCGGAATTAGGAGCACGCAGTATATTTTCACTAGTTGGTTGAGGAACCGCCGGTCCAAAACACCGACACCTCCCATTAATCGTACTTGGGAGACTATCAGCTTGCAATATCTTCAGCTTATATGAATTTTCGAATATCACTTTGATCACTTTATAAGGACCTTCCCAACTTGGTTACCACTTGCAAACTTGTTGCTCTTCGTCCCAAGTGGTCAGCCATACCGCTGTTGTGTCTGATGTTACAGAGCTTGATCCAATACCGTTTTAGGGAAACTAATAGAGCCCTCAATAGAAAATTTGCCAGCATGAGTAATATCATTTCGCACTTGCCATGTCCTCCAGAATAGCATCAGACTTCTCGCTCTCATGTCCCGTTCAACCAGCATAGAAAACTGTTAGTAAATTATGTTGGGTGATATTAAGGAACCGTGCCTCATCCGGCAACTCCCAAAACTTCCTCATTGCAGTCCGCAGTTGTCTCGCATGCGGGCATCCGACTAGCGCGTGATTCAGCGTCTCAGGGCCCGAACCACAAATATCACAATTATCTCTCGGGACAATATTTCGTCGGTGCTTGTTTTGTTGAGTTGCAAGTCCGTTATGAGGCAACGGAATGTTCTAGTATTCCTTCCAAATCGGTCTAGACTCTGGGTTTTCAGACGTTGACTGACCACCCTCATGCTCCTCCAATTGCCCGCCTCCTAGCCATTCGGTTGGCGCTCTTTATAGTGTAGCGCCCATTTTACTTGTTAGCCCATTTTTTTACCGTTAACGTATGGCCCCCTTTTTTAGGTGATTTTTGTATGAACCTGAAAACATAAAAGCACTAAATAGCAACAATGTCCAACTCATCAGCTACCTAGCATCTAAGGACGATGTATACATCGGTCATATTTGTTCTAAGGACGATACATGTAACAGCCATTGTTTGGAGATCACTCTAGGCTTCTTGCCAAACACTTGGAAAATATTTTTTTTCAAATACCTCCTGTTAATCGTACTTGGGAAACTATCAGCTTGCAACGTCTCCAGCAGATATGAATTTCCGAATATCACTTTGATCAATTTATAAGGACCTTTCCAACTCGGTTACCACTTGCAAACTTGTTGCTCTTCGTCCGAAGTGGTAGTATGGTTTTCCACACTAAATATCTAACTTGAAATGGCTTGCTTTAACTCGAGCTTTGTCTCTCTCAATGTCCTTCATAGCCTTGATTCTCTTGTCGGATACCTCATCGATATTATCCGCCATGAAATCATGATACATAACAACGAATAGATCATTTTGCTTAGCCAATCTATATGCATCTAAATTTACCTCAACGGGCAACACAACTTCTTGTCCATATACTAGCTCAAAAGCAATAACCTCTACCTCAACGGGCAACACAACACATTTATAACATTTCTACTCTATTCACCCCCTCCCCCCGTTAGCCATCTAGGTCCTTTTAGTATTGTACTCCTATGGGTCTCTAAGTTTTCCAACACCCTTACCATATCTGTGGAGTGGTCGCCGGTGGCGTGGCACCCTTCAGCAGGTTTCTACCAGGCAGCTTAATGAGGAGGCATGGTGCATCAGCAGAGCATATAGCCAAGTTGGACTCCACTTGAGGAGGACATCGTTGGCGATGTCAAGCTCGCCCTAGGTAGCTCGATGTGGAGGCGCAATAGATTTTTCAAAGAGCAGAGAACCTTGGAGGGTAAGTGCTAGCTAGGATTAGTGTTTAGGCCAGCATAAGACAACGGATGGCGGGAGGCTGAGGGCAGCACGGGTTGGCGAGTGCCGCGGTGGGCTGTCACGTGCCGCCACAGGAAGACGAGTGACACAGCGAGAGATGCTTTAGGGCACTGCCAACCAATCATTAATTAGGGTGCCAATTAAGCAAAAAGATGACTTTGGCACTGCAAGTAAAGAAGACAGATGAGGAAATGATTTCTTAGAGAAGGAACCATGTCTACGCGAGAACCAAGACATGAATAGATATGATTGGTATGTGACAAAGAAGGCATGTGATTGGACAAAAAAAAAAGTTATTGTATAGAAACTATACGAAAATTAATAAACAGAGAAACGAATGCCCTTATTGCAATATATAAAAGTTGTCCACGGCGGGGTCACCACGTCTTTTTGGAAGGATTACTGACTCCCTAGCGGCCCTAACGCCCTCTCTCATCTATCCGGCCCGTTCTTTTGTCAAATAGTCTCGGTTTTTGAAGTCTTTCAGAACGGTTTTGACTTGCGCCTTGTGGACAGATTGACTGGCGCTGCACGCCATGAGCATGCGGAGCTGCTTCTCTTTCGAGGGATTTCAACTGGACAACGCTAGTGATGTCAGGTTTCCGATCTCTACCGGGAAGCGTTTCAACACGAGGAATTTCAACTGGACAACGCCATGAGCAGGCCGCTGAAATTGTGCAATGTACACATTGACGTAACAACCCAGTACTAGTCCAGAAGCTCAAAATTCACCTCCTGTAGTTCTATTTCTCTGCCGACGCCGGACCCGTTTCGGCTTTCGCATTCACTAGTGAATTGTGCGCGCCCATATGCGGGCGCGCAAGGCATTGCCCGTGCTTGTATTTGGGGACAGGTGCATGACTTTACATGGTAAACCGCGTCCATGACCGTGACTGCAAAAAGAGATGACCATTACAAAGGCCTTTGAAATAGATTTGAATCACGAAACAGAGTACCATTGCAAAATAAAATCGACATGCAACAGTTCGATACGGGGACATACATGGTAAACCGCGTCCATGACTGTGATTGCAAAAGAGATGACCATCTATATATATACATAGCTCAGCACGCAGATTGACCAAGAGATACAGTGGACCGCTGCGTACGCTGATGGGCCGACTAACGTCAACTGTGTATAATGGCGATGCGATACCGTACGCTAACTGTTCGCTGTGACAACACGCAAACAGAAAAATAAGCGGCGGGTGCTTCTTTGTCATCGCAATTGCTGATTGGCACCTGCACCTATCAGGACAGAAAAATAAGCACATGTGATGGCAAAAGGCGTGATGCGTATGGTTCTGGGTACCTGATAAGCATCTTGATCCCTAAAGGCCATCCTCTTCCTAGCAGTAGGGTGCCCACTATTTCCTGATGCATTACTGCAAGTGCAGAACATGGAGCACTGTGGTAAGACACACTCAAACGCCTTTGAAATAGATTTGAAGCCATATACTATCCTGGTTGACCTTTTGATGCCGGTGTACTGGCTGTGTGAATATTTGGACGAGTGGTCTTTCCCTGCAGTATGGAGCAGTTCAGAGCACATTAGTAAAGTGTTGTACTGCCATTCGGAGGTCACAAAGCTGGAAAAAGCAGAGAAACAACTCACATTTGCAAGGAGCTGGGAAGAAAGGACAGGATCGGACACCTCGTCTCCATGAGTAGTGCTTCCAGAAGGAGCCCGATGATCTGCACCATTACCTGGCCGTCCATCATCCCTTTTCTCAATAGGACGAGGGACAGTATGTTCTCGACTGTATGAGGTCACTACAGGAACAACCTGATATATCTGTCGACCACACGACATCACCACAATGATAACACAGCGCAACAAGGAGAAAAGAGGAAGGAAGCCTAAGAGCAGGCCCCTACTTGAGCCTCTATACCTAAATTTGAGGTCTCAACTCAAAAAATTAACTCCAGCAGGGTCCATGCTACGGACCCCCTAGACACGCAAATTCTAACCACGTACCCGATTCCTGTGGGCACTAGGTGCCCCCCCCCCCCCCCCCCCCCCCCCCCCCACACCCCCCAAACACTGTTGCGGTAGTTTCTCCCCGCTTGCACGCGGAACTCGCGGCGCACGGCCAGCTTCAGCTCGGTGGCCCCTGCCCTCGCCTCCCCTCCGGTCGTCGAGATCCGGCTACCTCCAACGGATGTAGCGGCGAAAGATAGCCATGGCGCACTGCTTGCGAAGGTGGAGATAAAGGCGGCCATGGCGTACTCCTCCCGGCGCGATTCCCTCACAGCCATGGCCGCGCTTCCCTCCGTCGCACCGGAGCGGCCCGGCCACGCCTTTTTTCCGTCCTGCTCGTGGCTTTGCTCGCAGTGTCCGTCCTGCTCGCAGCATCGGTCCGCTCGCCCCCCTGCCTTATCTATGTGTGGAGAGAGCACCTCCACTCCCCGGTGCTCGGCCCCTTCTCCGGCGCGGCGCGCTACTCCGCCGCGGGCACGGCCGTCCGTCCCCGCTCGCCCTGCTGGCTTTCTCGGGACGAAGCAGGCCACCGAGGAAGGAGCAAGAAGGCTGCCGGCGAGGAGGACGTAGCGGCGCAGCAGGCCCGCGCGCCCACCGGTTCCTTCCCCTCGCCCGCCCCACCGCCGGCTCCTTCTCTCACGGCCCGCCCCACAGTCGGCTCCTCTTTTGTATGCGGTGCGATAGCTCTGGTGAAAGATTGAAGATGACAGGTGGATCCCAATGGTCAGTGTGTATTAAGAGAATTTGGGGCTTTAGTTTGAAGGCTTCTGCTGTAGCAAATACAAAATAGAGGATCAACAAAAATAGAAAGAGACGCCCAAATTAAAAATAGAGGCCCTGATTTGAATACTCCTGCAGGAGTTGCTCTAAGACATCTGGAGGTAATATGAAATTATGAAATTAAGGACCTTTGCAACAAAGGCATACGGATCCGTCGCATTAAGTTCTTGCTGAGTACTTCCTTCATGCTGTGTGGGAACCCGTGCCTGGCACTGCTGTCCAGCGTTCTAGGTACAGATCTTATCTGAAGCTTCCGATCCTACCAACTGGGTAAAACAAAGATACATTTTAGAAAACTAGTAGATCCAATCTAGATCTTTTTCATTGGACGAAAGGTACATGACAAGCCAGTCATGAAAACGGCAAACCTCGCATGGGACGGGTGAGTCTCAGTAATAGGAGGGCCAAAGTACCAGCGCCTGGCATATAAACACGTAGCATGAAGATTTCGAAGACTCAAGTCAGGATTCCATGGGCATGGTACAAAGTAGGGGAAATATAGATGCAGCCGCACACACCTTGGTAGGACCTTACCAGGTCTCCAACAAATAACAAAAAAATTGGGCATTACCGCGTGGGGCACACACCTTGGTAGGATCTTACCAGGTCGCCTTAAGATGCGCGCCTCCATTAATCTTGCCTCGATTAATCGAGCATTAACAGAGGCGAACTGTGTCTGTCTACGTTGAGAAGGCGGTTGAGAAAGGATGAGAGCGAGCCACATGCGCACGCGCCGCCGACGGCGAGGTGAGGCATGGCCGAGCCGTGCCGAGCCCCACGCGGTGCGGAACATGAAAGTTTTGCTGCTAAAGCCAATTATGGAGCCGATAGGAGTTTCAGGAGTTTCTACCCCTAACGAGGAAAGTTACGGAGTTATGGGCAGGAGCTACGGGAGAGTCTCCCCTAGCAGTTTTCTCCTGTAGCGTCGTTGCATCTCCTCCCAAAGTTATGGGTAGAAGTTAAGGGAGACTCCCGTAGCGTTGCATCTCCTTCCCGAGCAGTTTTGTGTCTCCTCCCCTAACAAGGAAAGTTATAGGCAGGAGTTACGGGAGACTCCCGTAGCGTTGCGTCTCCTCCCCGAGCAGTTTTCTCTAGTAGCGTGGCGTGTCCTTCCCTTTCTAACTTCCCGTAGCGTTGCGTCTCCTCCCCTAGCAGTTTTCTCTCGTGGCGTTGCGTCTCCTTCCCTTTCTAACTCCCGTAGAGTTGTCACTACAAGAATTGTGTTGATCCGTGACAGTTTTTTGACTGATTTTTTTCTGTCACAGATTAGCAGAACCAGACATGGGTTCTCTTGAAGCCCAACCTTAGGCCCAGATTTTGTGACGAATTTTATTTACCGTCACTGTTGATATCTAAAATTCGTCACAGTGCCGCTTTGCCACATTTGATGCCACCATGGCATGCTGACATGGCCACACAAGACCATTACAATATTGTGCTCTTATGTGTTAGAATCTAGATTAGTTTTGTTTTACTCAAAATATTATTTACTTCGAATTGTTAAACAAAGCTGGATGGAAAAATGACTAAAACAAAAGTCATAGATCTCGATGAGTTCTACAACGTTGTTGTTGACGATGTTTTCATTCGAAATTAGTTACTATCCCAAAATTCCTTTTAAAGTTCTTATATTCGGAAATTTAAATTTCAAATTACACAAACAAACTTGAATAGAGAAATGACCAAAACAAAAGTTATAGATCTCGACGAGTCCTACAATTTTTTTGTTTACCACTTTTGCATTTGAAGTCATTTATTATCCTAAAATTTTGTTTGAATTTCTCATATTTTGAAATTCAAATTTAAAATTATCTAAGCAATGTCGGATGGAGAAATGATCAAAACAGAAGTTGTAGATCTCCATGAGTTCTACAACTTTGATGTTGATGATTTTTTCATTTGAAATCTTTTACTACCTCAAAAAAAATTGTTCAAACTAACTCATATGAAGAAAGGAACAAAATGAAAGTTATAGATCTCGGTGAGTTCGTCAACTTTGTAGTTGACTACTTTTTCATTTAAGATAATTTATTACACCAAAAATTCGTTCGAATTTCTTATATTTTGAAATTCAAATATTGAATTACTCAAAAAATAAGTCAGATGGAGAAACGACCAAAATAGAAGTTGTAGATCTTAATGAGTTCTACAACTTTTATGTTCATGACTTTTTAAGTTGAAATCATATACTCTCAATATGTTGTTTCAAGATGCCATTTTTTAATTTAAATTTTGATTTTTTTCAAACAAAGTCACATGAAAAGATGAACAAAATAACTTAATAGAGCATGATTTTAGAAAATTTTAGAAAAAAATCATCACATTTGGAATTAGTATATGGGAGAAAGACTAGTTCCAAGTTTTAGCCAGAGATTAAAAAGAGAAATCACACTTGTTCTTGTAGAACAGGTCAAGAACAAGTGTGATTTCTCTTTTTAATCTCAGGCTAAAACTAGTAACTAGTATTTCTCCCTCGTACTAACTTCAAATTTGATAATTTTTTTCCTATATTTTTGTAAAATCATGCTCTACCCATTTATTGTGTTGTTACAGCTATTATTTTTGTCATTTTTTCATGTGACTGTGTTTTATCAATTCAAAATTTGAATATCAAGAAATGGCAACTTCAAACAATATTTTGAAGCAGTAAATGATTTCTTCTGAAAAAGTCATCAACAACAAAATTGTAGAACTGGTCAAGATCTACAACTTTTATTTTGGTCATTTCTTCATCCGAGAAAGTGGTAGTAACATTTTTCACAAAATCTACATATCTCTCTTATAGTTTATGAAACCATATGAGATATGTAAAATTTATGAACATGTATAGTATCACTTTGACGTATGGAGAAATGACCAAAATGAAAGTTGTAGATCTAGATGGATTCTATAACTTTGTTGATGATGATTTTTTCAGTTGAAATCGTTTACCATTCAAAAAATCTATTCGAAGTTCTCAAACTTTGAAATTCAAATTTCAAATTGTTCAAACAGAGTCGGATGGAGAATTGACCAAAATAAAACATCTCGATGAGTTCTACAACTTTGAAGTTGTCAAATTTATGTTCGAAGTTGTCAAATTTTGAAATTCAAAATTTGAATCGTTTAAACCAACTCTGATGGCGAAATGCCTAAAACAAAATTTGTAAATCTCGGTGATATATACAACTTTGTTGTTGACGACTTTTTTGTTTGAAACCATTTATGTTCTAAATTATAATAATAATCATGACTTTCATTGAAATAAAAATAAAAACGTTATACAGTAATGGGCCAAAAGAGTCTCAAAATTGGCCTTTTCGTCCCAGCAAAACAGGCTCCACGTGGCTCTTCGCCGTTAGATCAAAACGGATGGTCGAGATGCACTAGGCTCAAAATAAAAATCGAGGAACCCTAACTCTTGCGTCTCATTTCTCCCGTCTCTCCTCTCTCTCTCTGTCGCCTGCAGCCGCCGCCCTCCCATGGCATCTTCTCCCCCCCTCACTCTCTCGTAGCAGCCGAGCGCGGCCCTGCCTCCCTTCCGGCAGGCGCACGCGGACCCGCCACCTTCAGCCCGGCGCGGAGCAGCTCCGGCCCCTCCTCAGGGTGGCGTGTGTGGCCTGTCCGCACCCATCTCACCCCGAGAGGCAAGATCCCAGCCGCCGTCCTGTACGGCCGCGGGAGCAGCGGCGCCCTACCGCTCGACCTCGCGGAGCAGCGAGGGCGCGAGATCCGGTGGCAGTGGCCAGTTCTGTGAAAAGTTGACTACCCAATGCATTTAAAAATATTGGATCTTGCTAATTGTAGTCGTATGGTACATTTGTGTGATCGGCTTGCATGTCAAATATTGAATGCCTATTTGACTTAGCTACCTTTTCTAGTTCATAATTGAATGGGGTTTGCTTTTATTTTCTCCGAATTCCTCTCTGAACTGCAACCGAATGAATTCTTGTGTTAAAATATAGTGAAGGATTTTTTCTCTCCAATTTTATTGTAGAGATGACATGTTTAATACAAGCTAATGTATTTTTTCTGAGAATATATCAATTAAGTGTCAGGAGGTACATGTGTTAATTTCTCTGAATAAGCTAATTAGGCTCTTTAGCCTTTCTGAGAATATATGATTGCTGACAATTGCCCAATTAATTTCTGTGACAAGATCATATGCAGAATTCATTGTTGTACCTTTTTCTTTGATTCACTGATAGATTTACATGTACCTGTGATGTGTGGCGTTCAAATCTGAATATTAAATTATTTCCAATCAACATATGGTCATGGTTGCTGCGTAAACTAGCTGGAACTAAGTGCGTTATGTGCTGTAGGAAGTTTTTTTCCTTTCTTTTTACACAGAGGCTATAAAGTTTTGATTTGCTTTGAACTTTAGCAGCACTAAATACAGAGATACAGTACACTGCAATTACTGATTTGTTTTCATGCCACAAACTTGTTAGCAATATCATATTTAATAGTCAAATGGTTACTGTACCCTGAACACTACAAGTATGTTGTATTTTACACAGGGTTTTGAAAGACAAAATGCTAAGTCATTAGTCGAAGCTTCAGTGTTGGTGCTTGCAAATAAGCAGGACACTCAGGGTGCTCGACAACCTACAGCAATCACCAAGGTACCCATTCATCAATAATCATTCTCCTAGTGGTGTTTTCAGTTCATGTTTTGCATGTACCAGAGTACAGGGCTTGCTTATGTCTTTCTCGATAGATATTAAATATAGTAAGGCTGAAACAGCAACATATTTGTACCCAGTATTCAATAGGGTATAAATCATAGTGTTGAGGGAATGATTAGCTACTGTTTTTTTTACAACATTTCAGCGTCGTCTTCATTCTTGTCCTCTCTTTTTATGCTGCAGAGATGAAATGTCTAACTAGCAGTAGCACTTGTTTATTAGTAGCAGCACGTGTGCTAGTGTATCAACATGAAATGTCTAACTAGCAGCAGGACAATGTATGAGTGTCCAGTTAACTGAACGTACTTTCAGGTCAGGTTCAGTTAACTGAATCTATCTTCAGTTCAGGTTTAGAAGCAGCTCATCTCGCTCTGTTCTGTTTTCTTTGTTGCACATGGCTTGGGAAGTAGCAGCATATCATCTTGCTGTGTTCGGTTTCATGGTGTTGGCTTGATTCAGTTCAGTAGCAGCTCAATGAAGTTATATGCATAGCTACTAAATTCATATGCCTAGCTGCTAAATAATTTATGGTTGAAAATTCATATGCCTAGCTGTTAAATAATTTATATGGTGGGATTCCACGTGATGTGATATGCCTGTATAGTGGGGAACAATGAAGTTTAGAAACACAGTGTCAATTGCACATATATATCATATCAGAGTGCGTCGTCTAGATGAGCTGTGCATTGCATAAGCATGCATGTTGTCGCACCTACTAGTCTTCCTTAAATTAAATTATTAAGCATGAGTATATATGTTGATTCTAAAAATAATTTCCGATATGAAAATTCAGTTCTGAAAGTAATTTATGGCTGACCAGTGCACATTCCATTGCTGATTTACTAAGTCCAGTTTTCTTTACCTAGTCTAGCAGCACAAGTTAATTGTTTTTGTACTACTATGTAACTATCTCTTAGTGGGGAGAAGAAATATTGCTTTTGTAT
Source organism: Miscanthus floridulus (assembly GCF_019320115.1). Classification (NCBI taxonomy): domain Eukaryota; kingdom Viridiplantae; phylum Streptophyta; class Magnoliopsida; order Poales; family Poaceae; genus Miscanthus; species Miscanthus floridulus. The sequence goes on from NC_089595.1 coordinate 8,453,949, forward strand.
GTGATATTAAGAATCACTAAGTGAATAGCTATTAGCAACTATGCGATGCTATCTCATTTTCCTTGAACAAGTCTTTTTTATATATTGATGTCAGAAGATGTATCTAATCATACTAGACAAGATGAGCTTGCGATGGCAGCATGCCGAGCCTCCACTAAACTTGTTTATATGTTTCATGGCAGGGAATGAAGAGTTAGTTTTTGAAACATGGTCCATCACTTAATTGAGAGGCGCCTGCAACACGCACAGGTGGACATAAACATAAAAAAATTGATGCTGGTACTGTCATGTGCTTTTGGACACGTTTTAAATACGTTGAATGAGATGTGAAGGTTGTAATATGTTCCCAGAATATTTATGTGCTGATCTAGACCTATTTTTGTTGCTGATGATGCGAACATGTGTTAACTAATGATGATTGGTAATTAATTTGGCTGAAATTATGGATGAAAATATTTTTATTTTGCTATCAGTCATTTCTAGTTGGGCTGAAATCTAGTAGCAGCCCAATTTGAGCAGGGTTGCATGACCATTAAAAGGCCAAAAAAGGCCCCTAAAAAATCATATTTGTCCAAAACAAAAAAAAAATCAGTTGGTCGTAAAAGGGGCCGAAAGTTCCTGGGAACCCAAATTGGGCCACAAAATACCTAGGCTAAATCCTATGTGGCAACGATGACACGTCAGCGTACATCTTGCGGACACATGGCGTTTATGACGGAAAAAAATCCTACGTGGCAGCCTATCTGTGACAGAAAATTTCGTCATAGACTACCGGGCTCGGCCCGGCCTAGAGTGGGCTGAGTGGACTTCTACGGCATCCATGACTGTCGAAATCCGTCATAGATGGCGCTCAGCCAATATGTAACGCTTGATACATGACAGAAAAAAAAATCTGTCACGGATGGCGATCTATGACGGATTTCAGGGCTTTTGTGACGGATTGAATCTGTCATGTATCAACATCATTTTTGTAGTGTGTTGTCTCCTTCCCTTCCTCCTGGGGCTGCCTCATGCGCCATTTGGCTTCCCTGACTACGAGATAAAAAGAAAGGCTCGCTTCAACATTCGTCTCTCTAGGTCCAACACACAAACAAATCAAGCCTTCTCATCCCGGTTCTTGTGAGCACGGGAATAGGGAGAGTAGGCCTCTGAAACCGAGTCATCTACGAGTTCATCTGCTCGGGTGAAGGGCGGCCATCAGGTGTTTAGGGAACGACTACGCGACTGCTTGATCGTTCCACAACATCATCTTCTTCCCGGCGTTTTTGGCTGCGGCGGGAGATCAACATTGCAACCTCTCTGCACTACATCCAGCGGGACGACTACTCCAACATGTGTTATGTCGACTAGTGCAGTTGGCTCTGGTGCCGCTGAATATGTTGTATTCTATCCCCTATTTTCAGCGATTAAAATCATGATAGTTAGTATCATCTATATGTTCATGTCACTTAGATCACACGTGCACATATACGAGATCACAAACTTGACATTATTATTTTTCTGGATGAAATTGTTACTGAAATTGCCTAAACATCTAACAAAAATTACCTTTTTGGGGAACTATCTCAGTGTTATATTAAAAAATTTGCTGACAGATATGTTCTAAGTATGATTATTTAACTGTATAATTCTCTCTTAATGGTTTTAGTTTTGCAGCTCTATACTTCCTACAAGCAGAAACTCAAAAGCACTCATAAATCACGATTTCTACACAAAATGTGAGGTCTATATGCTTTTCAGTTGTCAGTTCAGTGAACCTATACAGGCCTCACATATTACCCTCTGCTCACCCATGAAAAAATGTATCATTGTTATTGTACACAAAGACATAGTTCTATGTAGAGTTTCATTATTCATCTTCCTTTGCTGAGATTGTTTTGAAACTTGGATCCTTTAAATTTGCAATGGTATTTTGGTCAACATGTTTGGTTGCCAGATTGGCAGGTTAAAGATGATCATCAATTCTTGCATGTGATCTTACTGATTTGAGTTGTATTGCATAATTCGTTCCATCGCTTTAGTTCTTGATTTTTCTTGTGTTATATTGAACTTGCTCTATTTGTATTCTTTCAGATTAATATTAGCTTTAATCAGGATTCCTATGATATATAGTTTATCTTTCGAAAGATGTTTATACGATTATATTTTTCGAAAAAAACATTACATGGTACATGTGTAATTATTATCTTACAAATTCATCTATCCCTGATATTAAAGAAGCAAAAATTTCTGACCACTTTAGATTTTCGTCCAACCTAATAATTTCTAAAGCAACTCGGTCTCAGCCATCAACTCTGCAGAAGTTCCGGCTTCGTTTTTCGCTAGACGAAACGTCTGTTTTCCCGGTAGAAAACGTTTCTGTTTGCATGTTCTTGTCCTTGTCCGTTTTCTTTTTACTCTTTTCAGCTTTCTCAAATAGAACCCCACGTTTAATTTTGTACGTGATTTTTTCTCTTTTTTATCTCCCATTTTTTATAAACAAAAATAATAAATAACAAAAATAGTAAGGAGAACAAACAATACTCCGTACGTGAGATGAATCTTCAATACGTGACCTTTTTTTGTTTTTTGTCTCCCTTTTTTTATAACAGAAAAATAAATAATAAATATAGAATATGGAATCGCCGAACTTTCATTCTTCTCTAATGAACAAATCATGACCGAGACCTTAAGCAGTTTGTCATCCAAACTAATAATCTATATATGTCTATACCTTAAAGATGTAGAATTTTTTCCGTCGCATCTAAAAACTCACCTCGGTGCTTGAGTTCATCCTCCACAAGTCAATAAAACCCAAATTCAATATCATAACCCTATCATGTCCTTACGCCCTATGTGTTCTATATGGACCCCAACTTATAATCCGTGCTCATAAGAGTTAGAATAACTTGCATATGAAGTATGATTCAAAGACGTATTAGGTTCCGTTGCAACGTTTTTTTCTCTTTTTTGTCTCCCCTTTTTATTATAGAAAAATAAATAACAAATATAGAATATGGAATTGTCGAACCTTTATTCTTCGCCAATGAACAAATCATGACTGAGACCTTAAGCAGTTTGTGATCCAAACTAATAATCTATATATATCTATACCTTAAAGATGTAGATTTTTTTTTCGTCTCTTCTAGAAACTCACCTCGGTGCTTGAGTTCGTCCTCCGCTTGTCAATAAAACCCAAATTCGATATCATAACCCTATCATGTCCTTACGCCCTACGTGTTCTATATGGACCCCGACGAGCATCTCCAAGAGTATCCTATTTTTTTCTCCAAAAAACATATAGTTTTACAACTCCTAGAAAGATATTGGAAGAAAAAAAGAAGGCCATCTCCGAGAGTTTCTAATAATCCACTCATAAAATATAGAAAATAATTTTACATCAGGAATCCTATACTATTTCTAAATTATCGTAAACACTTTTATATATTCTTTCCCTCTCGTACATTTGCATCAGGAACCATTTCTTACTTCTTATTCTTTCCCACGCCCTTCTACCTTTAGATTGAACGACCGATACGCACGGGAAAGCAGTATCCGCGCAACCGCGACTACGCGCAAAGTTACGAGCGACGGGGGGGGGGGGGGATTTCCCAAGTGTGTAAATTTTAGGAGTATGGATTAGGAGTTGTTGGAGAGGAGTTTTTTCGCATCTTGCAAAACACTAAGGATCACTACTACAAAATGTTTATCCGCGGCGGCCGTTTTTGGTTTCCCGCGGCGGGCAAACCGGTCCGCCGCTGCCGGGAAGTCACGGTAAATCGTGGCCTTCCTGCGGCGGGCTGCTTTGCCGGGAAGTCCTAAGGAAGCCCGCCACGGTAAATCATTTGGAAAAAACAAAAAAAAAAGAAGAAAAGCCCACACAGGCTTGGATCTGGGCCGCACTGGACCTAGATCTCGCCGTCAACGTCGATCCGCCGTAGCTCCAGCCCGGTCGCGCCACCGTCAGATCCGCCGTCGGCGCCTCCGCCCGGACCGCCCCCGCCTGGATCCGCCCGATATAGAAGAGGAAGGAGGCGCTCGCGGCAGATCAGGCCTCCCAGGCCACGCCACCGCCGGATCCGCCGCCGGGGCCTCCACCAGGGCCACCTCCGCCTGGATCTGCCCGCCGGCACCTGGATCTGCCCGGTGGAGAAGGGGAAGGAGGAGCTTGCGGCGGATCCGGCCTCCCCGGCCGCGCCACCGCCGGATCCGCTGCCGAGACCTCCGGCAGGGCCGCCGTCGCCTGGATCTGCCCAACGGAGAAGGGGAAGGAGGGGCTCGCGGCGGATCCGGCCTCCCCGGCCGCGCCACCGCCGGATCCACCGCCGGGGCCTCCGCCAGGGCCGCCGTCGCCTGGATTTGCCTGGTGGAGAAGGGGAAGGAGGGGCTCGCGGCAGATCCGGCCTCCCCGGCCGCGCCACCGCCGGACCCACGGCCGTCCATGCCTGGATCCGCGGCCGGCGCCCTCGATCCACGCCTGGATCCACGTCCGTCCACACCGGCGCCCTCGCCTGGATCCGCGGCCGCGACGCCGCGCCACCGCGTGCCTCGAGCCGCCGTCCACCGCCTGTTGAGGGAGGAGGAGAGGGAGGAGGAGGGTCGCCGGTTGAGGGAGGACGAGGAGGAGAGGAAGGGAGGAAGAGGGACGCCGTGCCTCGTGCGAGAGGACCGAGAGGAGTGGTGGCTACCGCAGTTGAGGGAGGAGAGGGAGAGAGTGGCTGCCGGTTGAGGGAGGAGTGGTGGAGAGAGAGAGAGGTGGAGTGAAAACCCTAAAACCCCCGTATATATAAGCCCGATAAATCAGAATTGGATACGGGCCTCGCTGGTGTGCCTATTGGGCCGTGGCCTTTTCCGTGGCGGGCCTTATAATGTGTCCGCCACGGAAAATCGATTTACCGTGGCGGGCAACTTAAGACGGCCGCCACGGTTAATAGGGTATTTTCTGTGGCGGGCATCTTAATATGCCCGCCACGGTAAATCGTTTTACCGTGGCGGGCAAAAATAGGAGCCCGCCACGGAGACCTTCGGGACGACGCTGCGCAAATTGGATTTTGTAGTAGTGGATTGAGAAAGAAAATAGGGTACTCTTGGAGATGCTCTTGTTCCGTGTCCATAAGAGTTAGAATAGCTCGCATATGATGTTCGATTCCAAGATGCATGAGGTTCCGTTGCAACGGACGGGCATTTATCCGAGCAGTGCGTACAGGGCCAACACTGATTCCATGCACCGTCCAGCGCATGTACCAGAAGAGTGAAAAAGACCTCCGACACAAAATAGACCTCATCTAATGCCACTCATCAAGTCCCAGTGAAAGCCACGTCCTTGCTTTGGGTATAGGGTTGCTGCGCTGCACGATTCAGATGCTCTTTAAGACTTTAAGGGATACATACATTTGTTATTATCTCCTGTCCTGAGGCATCCCATCATACGGCAACTACTCCGTACCCCGAAAGAAGCACGGCGAAAGCAATAAGCAAGCGCGTGCGCGTGAGTAAACAAACAAAAGAGAAGTCATCACAGTTTAATTATTGGGAGAATTATGTATTTGGCACTGAAATAAATCAGCTTTCTATATTTGGTATTAAAAAATCAAACTTTCTTATTTGGCACCAAGTTGAAAATTTCTTTCCTAGATAGCACTGCCGTTCATTTGGGCCAGTAATGACGTAGGTTGCTGGTAAAATGACATAAATATCCTTCTTTGTAGCAGAAATACGTGATACCAAATAGTAAAATAATAGAAGGACGGTCATCGGAGAAATTGCCCAGGCATTGCCTGCGAGACCCGGTGACCCTGCGTATCCATCGGCGACGGCCAGAGGCCAATCCGCCGGCAGTCCGGCACCGGGCTCCACCGACTCTTCCTTCCATGCAGCTTCCTCCCCCTCACTCTTTTCAACCTTTCCATACTTTTTAATATGATATTGCTGATAATATACTTACAAATGAAAAGGGTATCTCGAATTATTCTCGCCCCCACCAACCTCAAACAAATAATGAAAACGCGGGTTTGTTGTTCGTTAGCCATGCCATAAAAAGCTCGAGCAGCAGGCCTCATCAGCTCGACAGGCCTCAGCTCAGCTCAGCTCAGCTCGCTCGCATCAAGCTTACGCTTGGCAGTGTTTCTTGTTTTAGGATCGACGGTCGAATCGGCGCCATGGAGGACGACAATCTGGATAGGTATATACATATGTGTTGCCGCATCTGCTTATTTCTGTTTGCTGAAGGAGCTTGCTAGCTTTTTAGCTCGTGTATGTATCTCATCGATTGATCGTCTCATCTCAATCTTGCATTGGTTTGCCTCTTCGAATTCCTGCGGCTTTGCCATTTTAGGGATACAAACTATCCTGGCGATTGGAAGGACCTCCTTGCATCCATCCTTGGTGAGATGAAAAAGAATACTGCCCTCCTTGAATCCATCCTTGGTGAGATGAAACAGAAAAATCGCAACAAGCACAGGTACACTCGAGTGTTGTTCTTCCTAATTAATTTGGCAATATTTGCCCCGTATCTTGTACATATGCATCTATCTAACAAGAACAATTAATATTCAGGATCAAAATCCTCCCATGGGAAAGGGAGAAGAAATAGTTACTTTCCACGAAGAGCGCCAGGAATCTCGTCCTCTTTTTCCCGGTAGCTGGAGTGGACAATCGCTACCTCAACCTGTGAGGTAGGAACTCTCTCTAACAATTAATAATATACCACAGGATACATAATTTTTCAACTGCCCTTTTTTCCTGGCAAAAGAAGTGATTGAATTTTGAACCCGTCCTAATTAGATTACCACCCGAACTATTAGACTACTTTTTCAGAAAAAAGAAAGAGCATAAACCAATTTGAGTATGTAATTAATTACTAACTACTCCCTCTATTCTAAATTATAAGTCACTTTAACTTTCTTGGAGAGTCAAAGCATTTCAAGTTTGACCAAAATTATAGAGGAAATTATAAAGATTTATGACATTAAATAAGTATTACTAAAAAAATATAATTATTGCAAAATCTAATGATGTTTATTTGGTATCATAAATATTATTATTTTATTATATAAATATGATCAAACTTCAGATGCTAGGACTCTCTAAGAAAATTAAAATGACTTATAATACCCAAATATAAGCTTGAGTTCAGTTCAATTCATGCATATATGCGTGAATGAATTTCAGGGAGACTAACAGTTATTTGCATGACCTAAAATGATGCAAGAAGATTCATTAATTCCTAGCATGAAGGCCTAATTTGATAACAGCTACATCAAGCTGAAAAAAAACTTCCATATGCTGTTCAAGAGATGCGGCATGAGACAAAATTAAAGAGGAGAACCTGCACATCAGGAAGAACTGAACTGACCAACAGTTCTAAAACCCAACCTACACGCAATGAAATTACTCGTAGGTGACAACAGAGACCAGAGGCCACTGGCCTGGCCAGTCAATTGCTATTATTGCCCAACACCTGGAAGCGATACATATCTCAGGAAGAAAGAAACACCGGTGCAGCAAGGTTTTTTTTTATTTTTTTTTTCTCCCGGTTGGGAAACCCCTTTAGTCCCGGTTTCCCAACCGGGAGCACCAATTCGAAACTAAAGGTACCCTCCTTTAGTCCTGGCTTGACGCCCGGAACTAAAGGTCCTTTAGTCCCGGTTGGAAACACCAACCGAAAGTAAAGGAGGCCTCCAGGCCTGGCCAGGGACCGTCACGGGGCAGGACATTGAGTCCCGGTTGGTGTTACCAACCGGGACTAAATGTCCCTCTTTTTTTTTTCTTTTTCTGGTTTCTATTTTTGGTTTCTTTTTTCATTTAATGATTAGTTTTGATATTAAAATACATTTTCGAATACGCTGCTAATAGTAATATATGTGTACTTCGCACGCGTAAATTTTCGTTCGAACTTTGTACATAAATAACAAACGAATATACGCATACATGCATATATATATGATGATCATATATATACACACGTTATTTTATGTATATATATATATATATATATATATATATTACAAATGTTTGATATATAAATTGTTTATGTCCTTAGCAATTTACTCCTCTAGATTTGGCATCCACGTTTCGTTCGGGTCATTATTGTAGAACTCGCCGTTGGGGTTGATGACCTGGTCATTTAGAAATCCTGCTATAGTCTCTCGAATTGCTTTAAGTTGGTCAAGTCGTATGACTCTTTCCCTCAACCATTCAGTCTTCAATAAAAGTTAAAGAAAAAAGTATTAATATATATATATATATGTGTGTATTGCTCATGTAATTACTTATACAAATGAGAGCAATAAAGAAATTGTAAATATACGATCGAAATAATATAAAGGAAAAAGTATTTATATACGTACTTTGAGTTGCTCTTTAGGAGTTCTCTTTGAGTACGCCATGATGAACTCGCAAACATAGTATTCGCAGTAGTTGTTACCCCACTCCTGCCTTAGAACCCACTTTTACGACAAAAAAATCAATTAGGGTGAATTGAAATCATCATATGGTGTTAATTGAATATAAATGTGTAGTTATAGTACTTACTTTGTGTGCGATTACACCCAGTGGCGCTTTGCAATGTTTTATTTTTTGTTCCTCAATGAACCTTTTCCAAACCCTGCTCCCAATAAAATAAAAAAATAATTTAACCTTTAATAATTGTTGAGAGATCGGCGCCATTATATATATATGTTGTTATAGAGAAACTAAATTAATTACCCTTGTATAATATCTATCATGTCTTGATACTCCGTTTGCGGTTTTCTCAACGAGTCTAAGATTTTCAATCTACTATTGGCCATATCGATGACCATCAATATCCAGTGATTGCTGCATAAACATATATATATATATGTGTGTGAGAGAGGTAACTAGCTAGTAAGGAAATATTGATGTCCCATATAAATGATCGACATTAATTACTTATAATAACACTCACTTGAAGTTGTAGGGGAAGAGTATCTCCTTCTTGTCGCGTTGGTTCACTAAGAAATTCATGAGATTTCTCTCAGGTTGAGGCTTATAATCCTTCGGGGGGTTAGGGTGTTTGTATACGACATACGGATCAACGAACCCAACATCATTATCCTTTCTCTTTCTAAGTTCTGTCATCTCATATCTGCATACATGAAAATTGTGAATATATATATTGTGAATATATAATAAAGAAATTGTGAATATAGTAGAAAATAATCACACTTACAGACAATAGTAGCTAATGAGACTTTTCTTAGTGAACAAGTCATATATGTAAACAAGTCATATATGTACAATAAGTCATATACAAAATAAATCTAAGTCACATATATAAACAAGTCATATATGTAAACAATTCATATATGTAAACAAGTCATATATGTCAACAAGTCATATATGTAAACAAGTCATATATGTAAACAAGTCATATATATAAACAAGTCATATATGTAAACAAGTCATATAAACGACGAATTCGCCCTAGCGAGAACGACGAATTCGCCCTAGCGAGAACGAGAACGACGAATTCGCCCTAGCGAGAACGACAATTCGCTCTAGCGAGAACGATAGCGCGAATTCGTCGTTCTCGCTAGGGCGAATTTGTCGTTCTCGCTAGGGCGAATCGTCGTTCTTGCTAGGGCGAATCATTGTTCTCGCTATGGCGAATCGTCGTTCTCGCTAGGGTATACAACAACGGGGCGGCATTGCTCCGCATATACAACAACGGGGCGACGTTGCTCCGCATACAACACAACGAGGCGGCGTTGCTCCGCATACAACACAACGAGACGGCATTGCTCTGCATACAACACAATGAGGCGGCGTTGCTTCGCATACAACACAACGAGGCGGCATTGCTCCGCATACAACACAATGAGGCGGCGTTGCTTCGCATACAACACAACGAGGCGGCATTGCTCCGCATACAACACAACGAAGCGGCGTTGCTCCGCATACAACATAACGACGGCGTTGCTCCGCATACAACACAACGAGGCGTTCCTCTGCATATATCACATACAAACACATATCGACGTACGTAGGGGTCGGCGGTGACGATCAACGTACGTAGGGGTCGGTGGTGATGGGCGTCCGGAGGCGGTGATGACGAGGGCGGTGTCGGTGGCTGGGCCGGGTGGCGTCGGTGGCGGCGCGAGTGTCGTGGCCGGCCGGGTCAAGGTGGAGTCATCAGGGCCGCGCGCGCAGCGTCAGTGGCGGCATGGCGTCGGGCGCCAGGGGCGGCGTGGCGTCAGGGGGCGGTGTGGCATCGGGCGTCAGGGGCGGCGTGGCGTCGGGCCGGGCCGTAGTGTGGTGTCGGGGCCGAGCGTCGAGGCGGTGGGGCGTCGGGGCGCCGGGCCGGGGTGGTCGGGGGGCGACGCGTCGGCGAGCGCGCTTAGTCGGGGCGTGCGACGTCGGGGCGGTGGGGCGCCGGTGTGCGTGCGGGCGCTCGCGAGGTGCGGCGTCGGCGGCGGATCGAACGAGCGGCGGCGAGTCTGTTAGGGCTTGGCTCGGCAGTGGGGAGGAGGAAGAAGAGAGGCCGGGGCGGGCGCAGAGGCTATCTAAGGGAGAGGACCTTTAGTCCCGGGTGCCACCACCAGCCGGGACTAAAGGCCCTTTAGTCTCGGGCCCTGTTAACGCCCGGGACTAAAGGTCGCACCTTTAGTCCCGGCTGGTGGTGGCGCCCGGGACTAAAGGTAACCTTTAGTCCCGACTGGTGGTGGCGCCTGGGACTAAAGGTTTTTGGCGGGCAGCCAAACTGCAGTTTCGCTGCCCGCCAATTCATTAGGATTTTAATATATTTCTTTTTACACAAATGATAAAAGGATAGTTAATTACACAGAAAAATAAATAAAAAACATAAAAATATTTTAAAAAAATATAGATTCTATTTTGATTTATTGCACACAGGAAAATTATGTGACCTAAAGTTTTAATTTGTTTTAACAAGTTTTAAAACACAATATAGTGTTTAAATTACTATTTCGATAATGCAAAAATATAGTGTTTAATTAAATTTAGAAAAACTCTTGTGTTTCGACTGGAAATTTGTTTTCACGTCATTTGAACGTGACATAATCCCACCATCAAACATAAATTTGTTTTCACATCATTTCAACGTGACATAATCCCAACATCAAACATAAATTTTTTTTCACATCATTTCAACGTGACATAATTCAACATCAAACATAAATTCACAATTATTACATAATATCTCTAATACACACTATTGAACATCAATATATATATCAAGCGAGCACAGTAGTGAACTTCTTCTTGACATATGGCCCTTGGTTATGATTGCGCCGTAACCATGGAGTGTCCTCATCGTTTAGCTGGATGCTAGGGTCTTTGTTCACTGTGAAGGGTGAAATTCGGTCATCCTTTTCATAATCTTCTGACATGTCTGACTTGTCTTCGATTCCGACGATGTTTCTTTTTTCTGAAAGAACTATGTGGCGCTTTGGCTCATCATTGATTGGGTGGTTGTCGTTTTTCCCTCTCTTTGGTTTTGTAGACATGTCCTTGACATAGAACACCTGAGTCACATCCTTCGCAAGGATAAACGGTTTGCCTTTGTACCCAATATTATTGAGGTCCACTGTTGTCATTCCATACTGGTTGTCGACTGCTACGCCGCCTCTAGTCGTCTTTACCCACTGGCACTTGAACAAAGGTGCCTTAAAATGAGATGCATAGTCTAGTTCCCATATCTCCTCTATGCGGCCATAGTATGTTTGCTTGTTCCCACTAGGGTCGGTGGCATCAATGCGGACACCACTGTTTTGGTTGGTGCTCCTTTTATCTTGTGCTACTGTATAAAATGTATTCCCATTTATCTCATACCCTTTGTATGTGAGGATATGCCACGATGGCTGCCTAGCCAACAAATACAGCTCCTCATCAATACTCTCATCACCCTGACATTCTTTTCGCAACCAGTCACTAAAAGTTTTCATGTGCTGATGCGTAATCCATGCTTCAGACTTCCCTGAGAACTCAGATCGGAGGAGGTTCTTATGTGTCTTGATATACGGATCTACCAAGGAGGAATTATATAGAACTGTGTAGTGTGCTTTATTAAAATAATCATCACCCTTACCAATATATATTTTCTTCCCTAGTGTCCCCTTTCCACTTAGTCTCCCCTCGTGTCGCGATTCAGGAACACCAATCGGGTTAATATCGGGAATGAAGTCAACACAGAACTCAATGACCTCCTCTGTTCCGTAGCCCTTGGCGATGCTTCCTTCTGGCCGAGCACGGTTGTGAACATATTTCTTCAGGATTCCCATAAACCTCTCAAAGGGGAACATGTTGTGTAGGAACACAGGACCGAGAATAGTAATCTCCTTGACCAGATGAACTAGGAGGTGTGTCATGATATCAAAGAAGGAAGGAGAGAACACCAACTCAAAGCTGACAAGATATTGAACCACATCATTCTGTAGTTTCGTTAGATCCGTTGGATCGATTGCCTTATGAGAAATTGCATTGAGGAATGCACATAGCTTCACGATGGCTAGACATACATTTGGCGGTAGAATTTCTCTTAATACAACTGGAAGCAATTGAGTCATGGGCACGTGGCAGTCATGGGACTTTAAGTGTCCAAATTTCTTCTCTGGCACATTTATTATACCCTTTATATTCGAGGAGAATCCAGACGGTACCTTAATGCTATCTAGGCATTCAAACAAGCTGTCCTTCTCTTCTTTGCTAAGAGTGTAGCTGGCAGGACTTAAGTACTGGCGTCCATCATCTGTCTTCTCTGGATGCAGGTTGTCTCATTCTTTCAAACACCGCAGGTCCTGTCGTGCTTCAATTGTGTCCTTAGGCTTCCCATATACGCCCATGAAGCCTAGCAGGTTCACACAAAGATTCTTCGTCAGGTGCATCACGTCGATCGCGCCGCGGACCTCTAGGACTTGCCAATAGGGTAGCTCCCAAAATATGGACTTCTTCTTCCATATGGGTGCGTGACTGTTGGCGTCCTTCGAAACAGGTTGGCTGCCAGGTCCCTTTCCAAATATTACTTTCACATCATTGACCATATCGAGGACGTCCTCACCAGTTCGGTTGCGAGGCTTGGTCTGGTGGTCTGCCTTACCTTTAAAATGCTTGCCTTTCTTTCTTACAGGGTGATTTGCAGGAAGAAATCGTCGATGCCCAAGGTACACGACCTTGCAACACTTTTTCAAGAATATACCTTTCATGTCACCGAAATAGTGCGTGCATGCATTATATCCCTTGTTTGATTGTCCTGAAAGATTACTTAGAGCTGGCCAATCATTGATTGTTATGAACAACAATGCTCGCAGGTCAAAGTGCTTCTGCTTGTGCTCATCCCACACGCGTACACCTGGCTTGTTCCACAAAAGTAGAAGTTCTTCAACTAGTGGCCTCAGGTACACATCGATGTCGTTGCCAGGTTGCTTTGGGCCTTGGATGAGCACCGACATCATAATAAACTTACGCTTCATGCATAACCAGGGAGGAAGGTTGTAGATACATAGAGTAACAGGCCAAGTGCTGTGACTACTGCTCTGCTTCCCGAAAGAATTCATACCATCCGTACTTAAAGCAAACCTTAAGTTTCTTGCGTCACTTGCAAACTCGGGGAATTCTCTATCGATTGCTCTCCACTGGGACCCATCAGCAGGGTGTCTCAACATATTGTCTACCTTATGGTCTTCTTTGTGCCATCGCAATAACTTTGCATGGTCTCTGTTTCTAAAAAGACGTTTCAAGCGTGGTATTATAGGAGCATACCACATAACCTTGGCAGGGATTTTCTTCTTGGGACGTTCGCCCTCAACATCACCAGGGTCATCTCGCCTGATCTTATACCGCGACGCGTGACATACAGGGCATGCCTCCAACTTCTCATACTCCGTGCCACGGTAGAGGATGCAGTCATTAGGACATGCATGTATCTTCTGGATTTCTAATCCTAAAGGGCAGACTACCTGTTTTGCTTTGTACGTAGTGCTAGGCAATTCGTTATCATTCGGAAGCATCTTCTTTTGGATTTTTAGTAACTCAGCGAATCCCTTGTTAGATACACCATTATTTGCCTTCCATTGCAGCAATTCCAATGTGGTACCTAACTTTTTCTGCCCCACATCACAAGTTGGGTATAGCAATTTCTTGTGATCCTCTAGCATGCGGTCGAACTTGATCTTCTCCTTTTCACTTTCGCATTCTCTTTGTGCGTCACGAATGGCCTGACCAAGATCGTCAGCGGGCTCCTCCTCTGCACCTATCTCTTCTTCAGCGGGCTTCTCCTCTGCCCCACCTCTTCTTCAGCGGGCTTCTCCTTTGCCCCCACCTCTTCTTCAGCTTCCCCCATTGCAGTATCATTGAAGGCACCATATTCAGCAAAAATGTCATCATCGCCCCATTGTTCTCTTCACCTTCTTCCATTATAACTCCGGTTTCTCCGTGCTTCGTCCAACAAATATAGTTTGGCATGAAACCCGACTTAAACAAGTGTGAATGAAGAGTCTTTGAGTTAGCATATTCCATCGTATTCTTACATACGGCACATGGGCAGCACATGAAATCATCGCGTTTGTTTGCCTCGGCCGCACGTAACAAAGAATGCACGTCGTCCATGAACTCTTGGGAGCGACGATCAGCATTATACATCCAATGCCGACTCATCTGCATTACATGACATAAATACCGTATTAAAACCTAGAACATAATTAGTTAATTATACAACATGCATACCACCACAAAAGCTATAAATTTAAGAAAGCCTCGCTACAATGTAGACAATCCCAACTACCACTAAAAACACTAAAGCTAAAATGCACTTCAGCAGCACAAGGATTTCACGACCAATCCCAACTAAAACAGACAGATCTCCCGTTTGTTCAACATCTTTGGGCTTCTTCGGCTGGATCACTGCATCATTAGCCGCCATATCTGCCTGTTGTGCAAGATATTTTTACACAAGTTCAACATACTCTTCCTCCCAGTAGAAGCCTGAACATCCAGTGCCATCCCACTGAAATTAAAACAGAAAATTAGAACTTTAATCGCAACCATCATGAAAATAGGTATAAACTAACCATAGTCATTAAATACGATAAAATAACTCACATTGCGATCCAGACACTTATAGAAAATGCGACCCTTGTTGGGACCCTCCTTCTTCACTCGGTACTCCATCACAATCTTCGTCTCATCACAACACTTGCCGCATGCAATGAGTGGGAGGTCCGGCCTAAGTCGCTTTGGAAACCCATGAGAGGCCGAGGACCCGAAAGCAGTTGCCAGCTACTCTCTATACTCATTTTTTAATACACTATAAATTTCTCATTTTATAAATAAATAAAATTAAAAAAACTCTAAAATTCTCTATATCTCTAAACAATGAAGTGTGCTATGTATGCTACAAATGAACGGTGAATACTAGTTTTTAATAGCCACTTTAACCTTCCTTCATGTAAATATGCAAGCTTGAAGTGATTTTGAGCTCAAATTGCTTACAAATGAAAAAAACCACAATAAAGAACCATATATATAGTGAACAAAATGAGATAAAACAATGGTGAAATATGAGAGTATGAAGTTGGTAACCTTTAGAACCGAAGAATCGACGGAGGAATCGAAGAAATCGACGGAGGAATCGAAGAATGGATAGAGAAAGAGCAAGAACACTGCTTAAATTTGAACTGAAGCTCTCGGACGGGCTCGGGGAGGAAGAAGACGGCCAGTAGGATTTATAGGGGGGACCTTTAGTCCCGGTTGGTGGATTCAATCGGGACTAAAGGTCACTTTCCAGTCCCGGGCCACGCCACTAGCCGGGACAAGAGCTTTACTCCTGGTTGGAGCCACCAACCGGGAGTAAAGGTCGACCTTTAGTCCCGGTTGGTGGCTCCAATCGGGACTAAAGGTCCCCTGCCACAACGGCCTAGCGCAGGAGCCGTTGGGCAGGGACCTTTAGTCCCGGTTGGAGCCACCAACCGGGACTAAATGTCTCTCTAGTCCCGGGCGCAATATTTCCCAGGACTAGAGCCTGGTTTAGCCCTTGGATTAAAGGTATGTTCTCTACTAGTGAAAATGACAAAACATATGACTATCTCATACTAAATTCATAATAATTAACAAAGGTCATATCTATCCATGAATACAAATACAGACTAAAATCAATAAAGAACACTAACCAATCAATCAATAAAATATAATTTCAAAAGAGAGCAACGATACTCCTATACCGCTTAGGGTTATGCATGGTAAAAAAAAAATCACCGACCTGTCATTTAGGCATCTTGAATTCTAAAACCCGCGTTATAGATTTTTTCTTTGCCATAGGAAATAAACCACCTTGCCTCATATATCCAACATCCCCTTTATGTTTTGTGGATTTATCCGACATTCTTATTGCCCTATATGACAGCTTTAGAGGGTAGAATTCCCAAGCACAGGTCCCGTATACTCATGCATACTGATTAGAGTTGCAACATTTATACTGCTTAAGGATCAAAATACACATATTGATTTGGGTTGCAACAAACATATTGAGTAGGGGTCGCAGCAACACGCATATCAATTAGGGTTATGGGTATGCCTATCTATTCAGATTGCTACTTTTTAGAGTTTTTATTTCAAACACGGTTCTTATATGCTCGTGCTTATGCGTCGTAGTACCCTGTGCCCATACCGCTTAGGGTTACGCAGCCATACTAAAAAGGGTCATGGCAAGATTATTGATTAGAGTTTTTTATTGGTCCTTTGCTGGTCCCCTCAGTTTGCTACATTTTAGAGCAAGTATAATAGCATACTGTAAGCCGACTAAATGCTGAGGTGGAGGAGAGAGGGGAGGAGAGAGAGGAGAAGCGGGCTGTAAGCTTACAGCCGCCTTGAGTATAAGAACCAAGAAAGTCTGTGAGAGAGACAAGTGGGCCTTATATTAACTGTAAAAAGCTAACTACTATATGAGTGGGCTGAGAGAAAGCTGCAAGAAACTTTACAGCCAGCAAGCCAGCTGTATTATTAGTCTTGCTCTTAGATTTCTCAAACAAGGACCCGCATACCCATGCACTGTGACTAGGCTATGCTGCGGTGGATTCGACCAGAAATAGATATAATCGCTGATTTTGGACAGCATCTCGAACTTTGATTGGTTGGGATTTTGCGTGCGCACGGTCGCGGCGAGCACGAGGCTGCTGGCGCCTGGCCGGCCGGCCGGACCAAGGCAGCGAAGCGTCCTTGACTCCTAGTTCGCAGCGTCCACGGCGTCGATGATTAGCTGGGCGTCGTAGCTGCCAGCCCTGGAGGCAACAAGCTCGCCGATCTCAGGCGTGCCGGCGAGCGTCCACACGCCGCCAATGCAGGCCTTGGAGGCGGCTATCTCATGACGCCGCCACACACCAGCTTCATCTCTGATCTCTTGATCGAGCTCTATCTCCATAGATGATTGAGGGGTGGGTTAAGGCGCCGGCGATGTGGGGTGCGAGTGCGACGTCGGCGGGTGGCCGCCTGGCCGGGCACCACGGGATTTTGCGGCAGTCTGGTTGAACTATTCGGCGAAGACGGGGGTAAAGACGTCGGTTTTGCGGCGGGTAAGACGTACAGGGTGGAACTATTCGGGCCGGCTTGGGTTGGGCGGTTTCTGGTCGTGGATGCTTGACTGGCTGGGTGCAGAATTAAGGGCTTGTTAAGAGCTAATAATCACTGGCTAGCTAAAAATTAGCTCTAGTATACTTAAACAGGAGGGCTAACAGGTGAGTTAATTTTTTTAATAAGACTTCAACTAGTTATTAGCCAACTAACTAGCTAATAACCTTAGCTAATTTTTAGCCCAACTAATAACTAGCTCTAGCTCATCCAAACACGCCTTAAGATTCTACACCAAAGAACGTAGAATAGTGCTTATTTATATACATGCATACACATATATTTCTTTAATTATTTATATGTTGTACTAACGCATATCTGTTGCAGCTTACGAACGGAGGGAAAAAAATATCGACTACATATAGTGGGTGAAGTGTACAATCATGAAGTTCCTGGTAAAAACGGAAGTATAACACGGAATGTTATTCGTGGAGAACCATTTAAGGTAGAGGTAATTTTGAAGGATGGTGACCAGGAAGTTGATCCTAAGGACCCTATTGCTTCAGTGAGAGTTGAGCTAGTCGTCCTGGACCGAGAGTACTATATCGAAAGGTCCACTTCATGATGGAATCACGTAAGGATAAAAATAAGATGGTATCAAAGGATAGTGTTCATCGTAGTAGTACTAGAGTGAAAGTGGATAAGGGCACATTTAACTTGGTTGGTGGGCGCGGGGTTCATGAATCCGCGTCTATTAACAAATTCTCCGAGAAAAATGTGGAGGTTCAACTTGGGGTAATGGTTTGCCCTGCTGACAGAGGACAAGAAAGAGTTTTGGAAGGAGTGTCATCAAACAAGTTCGATGTGATAGACAAGCGTCGGGCGAGGTTGGTTCTACAAATGAAAGATACATTCATGCATCTCCTGACACACACTAATTGACCAGTCGTACTACTTATTTGACGTGCAGACCAAAAACAGGAACCCCACAGCTAAATGCAAACGGTATATATACGAGCTTCAAATTCGTTGCTTCCTCATGCAGTTAAAAATATACAATAATGTCTGATTTCTTTTTTTCTCCCAAAAAAACGGGGATTTTTTTTAGCATAATTTGGCAGGTGCTCTGCCTTTTCATTGAGTACATAAAAAAACGGGGATTAGAAACTGGAACAGAACACACTCTATCGAGCATGCCTGATTACTTAGCTAAAAAGAAAATACTCCCCCCCCCCCTCCTAAATTAAATTAACTTTTAGAGGCTTCCTAACTCAAACTATTTTATTGACCAAGTTTATACAAAAAAGTATTAATACCTATGACATTAAATTAGTATTATTAGATACATCATACAATATATCTTCACAATGTATTTATTTGATATCATATATGTTATTACTGTTTTCTATAAAGTTGGTCAAACTTAAAATATTTTGACTTTGACTTGCAGTGATTCTAGGAATTATTCATTTATTTCAGGATGGAGGGAGTATTGGTTTAAGTATTATTGTTACCACTTCACAATAGATATACTAGAATATATAATAACTGTCGTTTCTATTCTTTGATAATCGATAGAGGAATCAGTTTTAGGGAAACGGGGAAGAAATCCAAGCACATCAAACTCACAATGTAGGAATTTCCTTCTTACCTCCCTTCAATTATTGCGCAATTGCCTACCTTTTTATCTACGTAGTTTTGAGCACATGATATTTTCCTTGTAGATTCAGGGCAAAACGTACAACAATTTGGTCAACTTGGTAATAAAGGCTGTACATTTTTATTCTCTCTTTTTCCGCAAAAAAAAGGAATGACGTACATATGTCAACAAGTGAATTATTTTTGGCGCACCAGCACTTCATCCTGGGAGCGGGGGAACTGCTCCACCTCAAGCCTTTGGACTTCCGGCCTCAGCCACGACGGTAGTGCTTATTTAGATGCTCATATTTATCTCAATTCACATGTGTTATAGTGTATTATAGATTTATAGTGGAAATCAAACTAAGTTTCACCGCAATCCACAACAACAACATAGATTAAGGTGAATACATATACATCCAAATAAGATCATAGTAAGGTTCTGTTCAAATGGATTAAAATAAGTAGTTAGCTGCTAAAAACAGCTCTAGTTGATCAAACGAGTTACTTTATAGTTTTGCTCATACAAATTACAAACTATCCAACCATCCAACTTACTATATATTGGCTGTTTCCTCATGCCATTGCATCTTATAAAAAGTTTACCTTTCTTGAGGGTGATCAAACATGTCTAACTAGGTAGATGGGTGTGCCCAAGCATTACAATGGGATGATAACGCATTTTGTTTAGTTCCAAAATTTTTTCCCAAAAAGTGCTATAGTAGTCATCACATTGAATCTTGCGATACGTGCATGGAGCATTAAATGTAGACGAAAAAAAACTAATTACACAGTTTGGTTGAAAATTACGAGACGAACGTTTTGAGCCTAATTAGTCCATGATTAAATACTAATTACCAAATAAAAACGAAGTGCTACAGTAGTTAAATTTTCAAAATTTGGCCGACTAAACAAGGCCGTAGTACTAGAGTGAAAGTGGATAACGGCACATTTAACTTGGTTGGTGGGCGCGGGGTTCATGAATCCGCGCCAACACTGATTCCATGCACCGTCCAGCGCATGTACCAGAAGAGTGAAAAAGACCTCCGACACAAAATAGACCTCATCTAATGCCACTCATCAAGTCCTAGTGAGGCCCCGTTTACATCCAAAATTTTTGGATTTTGGCTACGGTAGCACTTTCGTTTGTATTTGGTAATTAGTGTCTAATTATGGACTAATTAGGTTCAAAAGTTTCGTCTCGCGATTTATCACCTAACTATGCAATTAGTTTTTTTTTCGTCTATATTTAGTACTCCATGCATGTGTCGCAAGATTCGATGTGACAGATACTACGCAAAATTTTTTGAAATCTAAACAGGCCCTGAAAGCCACGTCCTTGCTTTGGGTATAGGGTTGCTGCGCTGCACGATTCAGATGCTCTTTAAGACTTTAAGGGATACATACATTTGTTATTATCTCCTGTCCTGAGGCATCCCATCATACCGCAACTACTCAGTCATCACAGTTTAATTATTGGGAGAATTATGTATTTGGCACTGAAATAAATCAGCCTTCTACATTTGACACTAAAAAAATCGAACTTTTTTATTTGGCACTAAGTAGAAATTTTCTTCCTAGATAGCATTGTCGTTCATTTTGGGCTAGTAACAGCGTAAGTTGCTGATAAAATGACATAAATATCATTCTTTGTAGCAGAAATACTCGATGCGGAATAGATGGACGGTCACCGGAGAAATTGCCCAGGCATTGCCTGCGAGACCCGGTGACCCTCCGGTCAAAGACCATGCGTGTGCGTGATCTCACGCTGCCTGTGCCATCGCGATGACGGCTCTGTGCCCTGCACCGAGCTAGCGACAGTTCGGTCGGTCCGGTAGACTGGTGGCATCCTTTCCCCCCTCTGGCAGTCCGGCACCGGGCTCCACCGACTCCCATGCTTTAGTTCCTTCCATGCAGCTTCCTCCCCTCACTCTTTTCAACCTTTCCATACTTTTTAATATGATATTGCTGATAATATACTTACAAATGAAAAGGGTATCTCGAATTATTCTCGCCCCCACCAACCTCAAACAAATAATGAAAACGCGGTTTTGTTGTTCGTTAGCCATGCCATAAAAAGCTCGAGCAGCAGGCCTCATCAGCTCGACAGGACTCAGCTCAGCTCAGCTCGCTCGCATCAAGCTTACGCTTGGCAGTGTTTCTTGTTTTAGGATCGACGGTCGAATCGGCGCCATGGAGGACGACAATCTGGATAGGTATATACATATGTGTTGCCGCATCTGCATATTTCTGTTTGCTGAAGGAGCTTGCTAGCTTTTCAGCTCGTGTATGTATCTCATCGATTGATCGTCTCATCTCAATCTTGTATTGGTTTGCCTCTTCGAATTCCTGCGGCTTTGCCATTTTAGGGATACAAACTATCCTGGCGATTGGAAGGACCTCCTTGCATCCATCCTTGGTGAGATGAAAAAGAATACTGGTGAGGTGAAAAAGAATACTGCCCTCCTTGAATCCATCCTTGGTGAGATGAAACAGAAAAATCGCAACAAGCAGGTACACTCGGGTGTTGTTCTTCCTAATTAATTTGGCAATATTTGCCCCGTATCTTGTACATATGCATCTATCTAACAAGAACAATTAATATTCAGGATCAAAATCCTCCCATGGGAAAGGGAGAAGAAATAGTTACTTTCCACGAAGAGCACCAGGAATGTCGTCCTCTTTTTCCCGGTAGCTGGAGTGGACAATCGCTACCTCAACCTGTGAGGTAGGAACTCTCTCTAACAATTAATAATATACCACAGGATACATAATTTTTCAACTGCCCTTTTTTCCTGGCAAAAGAAGTGATTGAATTTTGAACCCGTCCTAATTAGATTACCACCCGAACTATTTGACTACTTTTTCAGAAAAAAAGAAAGAGCATAAACCAATTTGAGTACGTAATTAATTACTAACTACTCCCTTTATTCTAAATTATAAGTCACTTTAACTTTCTCGGAGAGTCAAAGCATTTCAAGTTTGACCAAAATTATAGAGAAAATTATAAAGATTTATGACATCAAATAGGTATTACTAAAAAATATAATTATTGCAAAATCTAATGATGTTTATTTGGTATCATAAATATTATTATTTTATTATATAAATATGATCAAACTTGATGCTAGGACTCTCTAAGAAAATTAAAATGACTTATAATTTAGGACGGAGGGAGCATATGATACCCAAATATAAGCTTGAGTTCAGTTCAATTCATGCATATATGCGTGAACTGAATTTCAGGGAGACAAACAGTTATTTGCATGACCTAAAATGATGCAAGAAGATTCATTAATTCCTAGCATGAAGGCCTAATTTGATAACAGCTACATCAAGCTGAAAAAAAACTTCCATATGCTGTTCAAGAGATGCGGCATGAGACAAAATTAAAGAGGAGAACCTGCACATCAGGAAGAACTGAACTGACCAACAGTTCTAAAACCTAACCTACACGCAATGAAATTACTCGTAGGTGACAACAGAGGCCAGAGGCCACTGGCCTGGCCAGTCAATTGCTATTATTGCCCAACACCTGGAAGCGATACATATCTCAGGAAGAAAGAAAATGACAAAACATATGACTATCTCATACTAAATTCATAATAATTAACAAAGATCATATCTATCCATGAATACAAATACAGACTAAAATCAATAAAGAACACTAACCAATCAATCAATAAAATATAATTTCAAAAGAGAGCAACGATACTCCTATACCGCTTAGGGTTATGCATGGTAAAAAAAAAATCACCGACCTGTCATTTAGGCATCTTGAATTCTAGAACCCGCGTTATAGATTTTTTTCTTTGCCATAGGAAATAAACCACCTTACCTCATATATCCAACATCCCCTTTATGTTTTGTGGATTTATCCGACATTCTTATTGCCCTATATGACATAGCTTTAGAGGGTAGAATTCCCAAGCACAGGTCCCATATACTCATGCATACTGATTAGAGTTGCAACATTTATACTGCTTAAGGATCAAAATACACATATTGATTTGGGTTGCAACAAACATATTGAGTAGGGGTCGCAGCAACACGCATATCAATTAGGGTTATGGGTATGCCTATCTATTCAGATTGCTACTTTTTAGAGTTTTTATTTCAAACACGGTTCTTATATGCTCGTGCTTATGCGTCGTAGTACCCTGTGCCCATACCGCTTAGGGTTACGCAGCCATACTAAAAAGGGTCATGGCAAGATTATTGATTAGAGTTTTTTATTGGTCCTAAGCTGGTCCCCTCAGTTTGCTACATTTTAGCCACTTGTTCGGCTGGGGCTGACATGAACCAGCCAGCAGTACTTCTCTCTCACATAAACGAACCAGCAACGATACGAACCAGCCAACCGAACAGGCTGTAGATTTCTCAAACAAGGACCCGCATACTCATGCATTGTGACTAGGCTATGCTGCGGTGGATTCGACCAGAAATAGATACAATCGCTGATTTTGGACAGCATCTCGAACTTTGATTGGTTGGGATTTTGCGTGCGCACAGTCGCGGCGAGCACGAGGCTGCTGGCGCCCGGCCGGCCGGCCGGACCAAGGCAGAGAAGCGTCCTTGACTCCTAGTTCGCAGCGTCCACGGCGTCGATGATGAGCTGGGCGTCGTAGCTGCCAGCCCTGGAGGCAACAAGCTCGCCGATCTCAGGCGTGCCGGCGAGCGTCCACACGCCGCCAATGTAGGCCTTGGAGGTGGCTATCTCATGACGCCGCCACACACCAGCTTCATCTCTGATCTCTTGATCGAGCTCTATCTCCATAGATGATTGAGGGGTGGGTTAAGGCGCCGGCGATGTGGGGTGCGAATGCGACGTCGGCGGGTGGCCGCCTGGCCGGGCACCACGGGATTTTGCGGCAGTCTGGTTGAACTATTCGGCGAAGACGGGGGTAAAGACGTCGGTTTTGCGGCGGGTAAGACAGGGTGGAACTATTCGGGCCGGCTTCGGTTGGGCGGTTTCTGGTCGTGGGTGCTTGACTGGCTGGGTGCAGAATTAAGGGCTTGTTAAGAGCTAATAATCACTGGCTAGCTAAAAATTAGCTCTAGTATACTTAAATAGGAGGGCTAATAGGTGAGTTAATTTTTTAATAAGACTTCAACTAGTTATTAGCCAACTAACTAGCTAATAACCTTAGCTAATTTGAGCTAATTTTTAGCCCAACTAATAACTAGCTCTAGCTCATCCAAACATGCCTTAAGATTCTACACCAAAGAACGTAGAATAGTGCTTATTTATATACATGCATACACATATATTTCTTTAATTATTTATATGTTGTACTAACGCATATTCTGCTGCAGCTTACGAACGGAGGGAAAAAAATATCGACTACATATAGTGGGTGAAGTGTACAATCATGAAGTTCCTGGTAAAAACGGAAGTATAACACGGAAGGTTATTCGTGAAGAACCATTTAAGGTAGAGGTAATTTTGAAGGATGGTGACCAGGAAGTTGATCCTAAGGACCCTATTGCTTCATTGAGAGTTGAGCTAGTCGTCCTGGACCGAGAGTACTATATGGAAGGGTCCACTCATTGGGGCCCAGAGGAGTTTGAGGGTCACTTCATGTTGGAATCATTAAAGGATAAAAATAAGATGGTATCAAAGGATAGTGATCATCGTAGTAGTACTAGAGTGAAAGTGGATAAGGGCACATTTAACTTGGTTGGTGGGCGCTGGGTTCATGAATCCGCGTCTATTAACAAATTCTCCGAGAAAAATGTGGAGGTTCAACTTGGGGTAATGGTTTGCCCTGCTGACAGAGGACAAGAAAGAGTTTTGGAAGGAGTGTCATCAAACAAGTTCGATGTGATAGACAAGCCTCGGAGGTTGGTTCTACAAATGAAAGATACATTCATGCATCTTCATTGGAGTTTCTCCTGACACACACTAATTGACCAGTCGTACTACTTATTTGACGTGCAGACCAAAAACAGGAACCCCACAGCTAAATGCAAACGGTATATATACGAGCTTCAAATTCGTTGCTTCCTCATGCAGTTAAAAATATATAATAATGTCTGATTTCTTTTTTTCTCCCAAAAAAACGGGGATTTTTTTTAGCATAATTTGGCAGGTGCTCTGCCTTTTCATTGAGTACATAAAAAAAAGGGGATTAGAAACTGGAATAGAACACACTCTCT
Organism: Miscanthus floridulus; assembly: GCF_019320115.1. Taxonomy (NCBI): domain Eukaryota; kingdom Viridiplantae; phylum Streptophyta; class Magnoliopsida; order Poales; family Poaceae; genus Miscanthus; species Miscanthus floridulus. Next base: position 8,479,260 of record NC_089595.1, read on the forward strand.
CGAGCATGCCTGATTACTTAGCTAAAAAGAAAATACTCCCCCCCTCCTAAATTAAATTAACTTTTAGAGGCTTCCTAACTCAAACTATTTTATTGTCCAAGTTTATACAAAAAAGTATTAATACCTATGACATTAAATTAGTATTATTAGATACATCATACAATATATCTTCACAATGTATTTATTTGATATCATATATGTTATTACTGTTTTCTATAAAGTTGGTCAAACTTAAAATATTTTGACTTTGACTTGCAGTGATTCTAGGAATTATTCATTTATTTCAGGATGGAGGGAGTATTGGTTTAAGTATTATTGTTACCACTTCACAATAGATATACTAGAATATATAATAACTGTCGTTTCTATTCTTTGATAATCGATAGAGGAATCAGTTTTAGGGAAACGGGGAAGAAATCCAAGCACATCAAACTCACAATGTAGGAATTTCCTTCTTACCTCCCTTCAATTATTGCGCAATTGCCTACCTTTTTATCTACGTAGTTTTGAGCACATGATATTTTTCTTGTAGATTCAGGGCAAAACGTACAACAATTTGGTCAACTTGGTAATAAAGGCTGTACATTTTTATTCTCTCTTTTTCCGCAAAAAAAAGGAATGACGTACATATGTCAACAAGTGAATTATTTTTGGCGCACCAGCACTTCATCCTGGGAGCGGGGGAACTGCTCCACCTCAAGCCTTTGGACTTCCGGCCTCAGCCACGACGGTAGTAAATACTCCTCTTTTTAAGGCTTATTTAGATGCTCATATTTATCTCAATTCACATGTGTTAGAGTGTATTATAGATTTATAGTGGAAATCAAACTAAGTTTCACCTCAATCCACTACAACAACATAGATTAAGGTAAATACATATACATCCAAACAAGATCATAGTAAGGTTCTGTTCAAATGGATTAAAATAAGTAGTTAGTTGCTAAAAACAGCTCTAGTTGATCAAACGAGTTACTTTATAGTTTTGCTCATACAAATTACAAACTATCCAACCATCCAACTTACTATATATTGGCTGTTTCCTCATGCTATTGCATCTTATAAAAAGTTTACCTTTCTTGAGGGTGATCAAACATGTCTAACTAGGTAGATGGGTGTGCCCAAGCATTACAATGGGATGATAACGCTATTAGTCAATTCCATTTTAAATAAGAAAATGCATCATTTATGGCCTCTTTGCATATCTATCAAAAGGCAGGACGACAACACTATTTGGCACATCTTAACCCTTTCATTAAGACCCTATTTGGCACATCTTAACCCTTTCATTAAGACCCTATTTGGCACATCTTAAATGGCTGTGGTTTCTATCGGCTACAAGGAGCTAGTGAAAAAAAATACTGGTTTCACCCTGCTTCTACTCTCCACATTGCAAATTACAAGTCATTTTGACCTTTTAGGTTTTTTTTAGAAAATAGAAAAATTCCGGCCTCTGCGATCGCACACAACCAAGTCTTACAATGTTGTCATCTTATTTGCTGACAAGAAAAAAGAAAAAGAGTGTACTCAAATAGGAGAAAATCAAATGCAAAGTCTATTATTACTTTGCCATCCATTTTTGGCAAACACATCTAAAGCGATAACTTCCAACGCTTTGCTTGCACATCGAAACATCTCCCTTTTATCTTCATGTTGCAGCAGCACCTAGAACCACAACCAATATGCTCCTCTGTAGCAGCGCCTAGAAGCGGAACCAATATGCTCCTATGAAAATAGCCTGCACAAAAGAAATATCTCAAAAACAATGTCATTAAGAGTCCAAATTGCCCAAATAATAGCAGTAGTCTCCACAAAAATATGTTTTTTTATCCACCCTCCCAATGCCCGTGAACCAGCCTCCAAGCATGTGAGTAGTAGATCTAGGTGGGGTTAACCCAGCAGCAATATGAACAATATTTCTAATAGCTTTAGCATGGCAGCAATAAAAAAATGACTTCACTTGATAATGATACTAGAGCAAGGAGCTAAAGCTATCTAGAGCCCTGCAAAATTAGTTCTAATAAAGTCATATCATTTTTGCTTTATCCTTGTTGATACTTGCCCTGGACGACCTCCAGTCTAGTCGAGCACAACACCCAACTCAATTCCGCACTATTAGATATGATCGAAACGTTGAATGCAGTCTGACGTGCTGAGACTCCATACACATGCACTTCATTCAGTTAAAAATTTTCTTATGTTATCCTCTCTTTGTTCTATTCTACTCAGCATCAGGGTATTTCTTCGCCTACGCTGCCGACAACTTATAATACGGCTGGAGCTCATGATGGTCTCCGTCCAAATAATCCAATGATGGGTAAGTCCTAATAATAATAAGTGGAGGGCAATGCTACCTCTCTTGAACTCAGAATATATGGTGGTAGTCATTCTGACGTACAATTCATCCTATATATCGCTGACGTGTAACATGGCAATCATTTCAAACAGTTAATTTTGTTCATACACGGTATATTGTCATTGCCTAGGAGTATCTTTTTGTACAAAAATAAAATAGCGTTATATGCTAAATCAATGAAAGTAGGAATGTGGTTCTTACCTTCCTTAATTTATTATCATTGCCTTCCTTTAAACATCACATCACAATGCTTTCCTTTATATCCCGGGGAATCCATTAGCTTCGTCGTCATTCGATTCAATTCTTAATGCAAGTCTGACGATGCCACCACAACTTGGTAACTAAATCTATAGATTATTGTTCTAGGAGTATCTTTTTGTACAAAAATAAAATGGCGTCATATGCTAAATTAATGAATGTAGGAATTTCGTTCTTACTTTCCTTAATTTATTATCATTGTCTTCCTTTAAACATCACATCACAATACTTTCCTTTGTATGCCAGGGCGGAATGCATTCGGTTCGTCAGTGGAGGCAGCAGATCCTAATGAATGTCCGGCAATGTCATCACAACTTGGTAACTAACTAGTAAATCTATAAATTATTGTTCTAGGAGTATCTTTTTGTACAAAAATAAAATGGCGTTATATGCTAGTAGTGTGTTATTGGCTTGCAAAAAAAATAAAGTTATGGGCGAGCAGCAGCTTCGTCATGCATGCAACAAACACTACTACACAAATGATTTTGCGCGACAACCCCCCGGAGGCCACCGAGGCGGGCACCTATTTTTGTCCGTCACAGTAAATGCCACGGTTTACCTAGGCGGGCATTTTTTATTTAACACGGCGGGCTTTTTTGCCCGCCACGGTAAATCGATTTACCGTGGCGGACGTCTTAAGATGTCCGCCACGAAAAATACCCTATTTTCCGTGGCGGACGTCTTAAGATGTCCGCCACGGTAAATTGATTTACCGTGGCGGACGTCTTAAGATGCCCGCCGCGGAAAATGTGCAGGCCCAATAGCCATCTCCGATATAAACCGAGGCCCTCGCACCATCGTCGCCGCCTCCCCCACTCTCTCTCTCTCTTAGCTCCCCGCCTCCCCCACTCTCTCTCTCAGCTCTCCGCCTCCCCCACTCTCCCTCTGCCTCCCTCTACTCTCCCTCGATGCAGGCAGCGGCGCGCGGCGCAGCTCTCCTCCATAGCTCCGCCCCCTACAGCGGCGCGCACGGGACGACGGCGACGGCTGCGCCCTCCTCCTCCCCCACGGATCCTCCATGAACGACGACGGCGCGGGGCTAGGGTTTCAAATCCAGTGAGTTCATCTCCCTCTTCCTCTCCATCTCCCTCTTCCTCTCTCCATCTCCCTCACTCCTCCCTCTTCTTCTCTCCAGATCCGGCGACGGCGACCTCTTCCTCCACGGATCCGGCGGCGGCGACCTCCTCCCCCACGGATCTGGCGGCTGCACCCTCCTCCTCCGTGGATCTGGCGGTGGAGCGACCGGATCCGGCGGTGGATCTCCACCACGGCCACGACGCCGGGATCCACCACGGCCACGACGCTGGGACCTCCACCACGGCGGGCGAGGACGCGTCGGCGCGGCGGCCTCCCTCCACCACGGCGCGGCGGGATCCGCGAGGAGGCATCGGCGTGGTCCCCTGCGAGCGACTGGCGAGGTGGTGGCGGCCGTGGGAAGTCTGGATCCGTCGCCGGTGGGCTCGCCAGTGGGCTCGAGAACGGGCTCGCCGGCGGGCTCCTGGTTTTTTTAATGATTAACCGCAGCGGGCATCCTAACGTGCCCGCCGTGGTAAAAGTATATTTACCGCAGCGGACACGTTACATCGCCCGCCGCGGTAAATCGATTAACCGCCGCGGTTAAGCCATGATTTACCGTGGTCTCTAGGCCGCGGCGAACGGCTTTGCCGGCCGCGGAAAACCGAAAATGCCCGCATCCAGTAAAGTTTGTGTAGTAGTGAAATGCATGGCCGACACAAAATCCACCGACGGAAGTTTGTTTGGATTTCATCCACTCTTACTACCAAATGAATTATTGATGCAGATGATAAGATTTACTATTTACATGCAGAATATACTGAGCATCAGTTTACTGCCAATCAACAGCCTTCTGAAGGATTACTTCAAGCCCCGTCCACTGTGGTAAACAAAAGAACTCCTTTTCATATTATTACATAGCATCGTATGGTAGAGCTTGGTCATAAATCAAACTTCATTAAATGTAAATTTCAAAAAGAAACTTCATTAAATATATGTGACCTATTGATGTTATATAAAGAAATTTTACAGCAGACCTTATACCGTCCAATTAGTATAATTTTTTTTAGGGCAAAATCAAGAGCTTTATTCATTATAAGCAGGATTACAGTCTTTGGATGCCACCTCCCTCAACCAATCTGGAGAGTGATCTGTCTAGTTACATAGACGAAACAAAGGCGAGGGCATACGCGCACAGCAGTGAGCTAAATAACAATTGCCTCTCGCTTATAACAAGAGAAATTTTAAAACAAACAAAGGACCTGCTTAGCTCTTCAACTTCATGCCAAAGATCGGTCCAATTAGTATCATATAGTATATATTTGTGGTGTTATTTATTCGGCATTGTCGTTGATATTCTATTCTAGAAATTTGATCAAGAGAAATGCTCTAGTTAACCCTTTAACTGATGGGTCGGACCATCATGGCCCGTCAGGTCAAGCGATGGGCGGGCTCAGGCCAGATTTCTTAGCACATTGCTCAGGTTAGGCGTGGGCCCGCAAAAGTACCATTGGGCTTTTTTCGGCCTGGCCCAGCATTTGATCAGGTCTAATTTAGAATGAATGAAGAGGTTAAATACGGTTGGTAATATGCTTCGATTAGTTAATTATGCTTTGGGATTCACGGTCAACTGGAGCACTTATCTTTGATCAAACCTGGAAAAGCTTCACATGCATATGATGAATATGACACCTATATATCATGAATCGAAAGAAGCCACCAAACTATAGCACAGTTGCGTTTAATCAGTTTGTGCCAATATTTTTCCTTTTTCTATATATTTCTGTCTCAGACGCCATAATTAAAGCTACCATATGGACCGGTTTGAGGATTTTGCCTAGTATAAAAATTCTTAAAATTTTCTTATGTTATCTTCTCTCTATTCTATGCTACTCGGCATCAGGGTAATTTTTCGCTTACGCGGCCGCCGACTAATTGTACCGCTGGAGCTCATCATGCGCCCCGTCCACATAATCTAACGATGGGTAAGTCTTAATAAAGTGGAGGGCAATGCTTTCTCTCTTGAACTCAGTATATATCGTGGCAGTCATTCTGACGTACACAATTCATCCTATATATCGCTGACGTGTAACTTGGTAATGATTTCAAATAGTTAATTTTGCCATGCGTATACACGACATATGATTTGTCTTCCTTGATCTTGTCTACGTGCAAATAATTGGTTTTCGTTTCACATTCAGGGTACAGCATCAATGATGATGTACATGGGATCCTTTCTCACTACCTATCTTCTGGTGTGGCTAGAATTAAGCAAGGTAAATTGAACTCTAAAAAATTTAAGCAAGGTAAAGTTAGAAACTATAATCCCTATGTTCTGAAATATAAGCCATCCAAGTAATTTTATAGGACATATTATGTGGTAAAACAAATGACACAGATAACCCTCTCTCCTTACTATATTTGGATTGGTGATAAACATAAATGGTAGGCATGCATGTCAATGTTGTCTTTTCAAGGATTTGTCCATCTAGAATCTATATTAAAGAGGCAAAAAATTTCTGGACCCATTTTTAATTTTTCGTTTACCTACTCCTAACTACCCGGATAGTGGGAGTTTCTTCTGTCCCACTTTTTTTTACTTCCCAAACTGCACTAAAACCCTTCGTATCTCATATGTAACTCGGACTTATGACCCATACTCATAGAGTTATGACAACTCATGTCTAGCAATGAGGAATACGAAGTCTAATTCCAATACGTTTTGGGTGGCGCACTATACGTATCTCGTATGTGACCCTAACTCATGATCTGCGTTTATATAAGTTAGAATAACTCACATCTAGTGATGATACGGAGTCCGATTCTTATACCTATTGGGTTTCATTACAACGCACAGGCACGTTTGCTAATCTATATCTATATCTATACCTCTATACCTAATAATAAAGAGGCAAAATTTCTGGTCATTTTTTTCGTCCATCCATTTTTTCGTCCACCTCCCCCTAACTAATCGAGAGTTTCTTCCGTCTAGACTTATATGACCCTAGATAGTTATGATAGCTAGGAATCATAATTCTAATCTAAATAGATCTCTTCGATTTTGAGTAATTTGAATAGGAATCCCAATTCAACATTTTTTGTTTGAGAATTGGCTTTTATATTTTTCAAAACTGTTTTTACGTGAAACCGTTTTTCCCCGGCCTTTCTCCCATGTAATGTACGTGATGGCTTTTATATTATTGACGCGAGTTCAGTACCTCGTGTCCCACACCCAGGTAATGGCTAGAAACTAGTCCCTACAGTAGTGATTTTGAGCTCCGCTCTCATCAGATTTTCTGTTCACTTGCAGGAAATTCTGGTACACCTGGCGGTCAGAGTTACGATGGTGCTCAGGGGAACGCTCAACCTGATTATAATAATTTTAATCCGATGGTGACTACAAATATCAAATGCAAAAAAGAAAAATGACAGATCATTTTTTAAATAAAAAAGAAAATAGAGCAAAATACTTGTCACGAGACACTGCAAACTTCATTATGCCTCTATGTTCTTTAATAATGTTTTAACCTTTTTCTCATTCTTTTCAGGACGTAGTACAAAATATTGATCCATCAGGACAAGGTCTAAATCACATTGCTATGGCATTTATCTTCAATTCATGCATTATCATTTTCATTGCATATGCATGCATGCACTGTATCTCTTTAATTTCGTGAATATCTCCTTCAGGCAATATGTAATTAATAATGCAATTGATCTACACTAATATATTTGTTCCAGCCAGGTGATTCTTTTACTAAAAAATGGTGATGTACAAGTCTCCCCTATTTTTGAAAACCTCATCTTCTTACTTTTTCCCGTTACATTTCATTTTAACTTTACAAAGCACCCACGCCCCTCTGTGTGATACGTTTTTTCATTTTCTTGTGGGATACATTTTAGATTTTTGCCGTGTTTTAGGAAATTAAATTTGAAACCTGCACAACAAGTTTGGTGTACATTTCAATGCTCATTTTCATCTAATATATCCAACTCTGTTGCAACATCAAGAGAAGGGAAGTTAGTATGCACAACTCAGGGCCGCTGATCACTCCTCCCATCCTCCGGTTCTGGGAGATGATCAAGGCTTATCTAATCCTTTATCATGCTATACACAAGTTTACGTGCGATTGATTACATTCTGGTGCAGATCAAGTTTATTCCGCACCGCCTGTTTCTATTTCTTAACCCACAAGTGTATAAAAATGATACTCCAAATTGTTTTTATTTCGCTCATGCAGGTGGTTCGGGTGGGCAGCAATATGGCAGTAACCCAGACGTCTTGGACGAGCAATATGGTGTAAGTAGAAATCAAATTCAGCAGCTAATCATTGCATGGTTATGTTCAGCGCGGGGGGTTCAGATCCTCCCCCCCACCCCCCACACCCCCTCTTTTCCAAATGCAGTATTATAATAAGCGTGCTATATGATCAGTTCCTTTTTACATTTCCCCTTTTTTTCCTTCTTTGCTCTAAGGATTTTTGGGAATTTAGTGTATCTAATAATCTAAGAACTTTTTTACTATGGTTGAGGAGATGTCAGGAAGCGTTAGCTGTGTCAATGATTGGTGGGCCCATACGAGAGAAGGCGTTGAGAGGCGTCGATGAGGGAGGCGTCGGGAGGCGTTGGATGTGTCTATGGTCGGTGGGCCCATATGCGCCGTAACGCCTCCCAACGCCTCCAAAGTTGAGAGGATTATAACTTTAAATAAAAGAGTGATAATTCCTTTTTCGTAGTTATTTTTTTAATCAAGGGTAAAACGGTAAATCCACAATTATAAAAATAATGTTGTGAGTAGTATAGTTGGGATGTATGATTTAAGTACTATAGTTTGATGAATATTTGCTTTTAAAAAAAGATGAATTTTTTTTTGTATCTTTAGGGTTCATTCGCCGCCGTCGTCCGCCATCCGTCCGCGGGAGAAGCTCGACACGCTGCGCCGCTCCTGCGTCGTCTCCAGCGAGATCCGGGCCCGACCCCTCCTCACCAGCCCTCAGCTCCCCAACTCGCCCCATCCTATCTTTCTCTCAGTCTCCCGAGAGGCGACGGCGCCCCCCGAGCGGCGCACCGGCCGCCCCCTCCCCTTCCGTTCCTGTCAACGGTGAGTCCGCACCGGCGGCCCCCTCCCCCTCTGTTCCTGTCGCCGGTGAGTCCGTACCGGCGGCCCCCTCCCCCCGTTCCCCTCGCGGGTGAGTCTCCACAGCCTCTTATCTTCCCTTCCCCCTCTCTCTCCCCATCTCTCTTGATGCGGCAGGGCGGCGGCACGGGCGAGTCTCCACCCGCCGCTGACTCCAATCTGAGCTTGGCTTCAAGCTCAGTCCCACGTGTCCACATGTAGTTCAGAATTCAGATATGATACTGACACATGCATGTCACCAACACACCCTGCCCAATCATCATCGTTGTCGCCGCAGACTCCAATCTGACCTTGGCTTCGAGGTCAGTCCCATGTCTCCACGTGTAGTTTAAGCCAACGAGCAGCTCCGTCACGGCGGCCTCCGTCTTCCTCTGGTCTGCGTAGTGGAGCGTCTGCAGCAGCAGCACGGCGACGCGAACGCGAAAGCTGGGTGGCCATCACCCTGTTCATGCTTTAGGACGACGGTGCCAAACCCACACCCAGGTATCCTGCTACTACTTGATTATAAGTTGAATTTTTTTGTTACATGTCATGTTGGTTTTCTTCAGTGACATGGAAAGCTTAATGCAGTGTCTAACCCTATGGCATCATAAATTAGTTAGTGCCTTGGTTTGCTTCCTCGTTGTAAATGTTCTCAGCTATATGGAAACTGAACCACAATCTATTCTCAACTGTATGCCCAAAAAGCTTAAGCATTGATCTAGTGTAGAAAAAAAACTGTAAATTGATACTTGTCAGTGTCAGGTAAAGCTGTGCTATTATTGCTATAGATTTGAAATTAGTCTGTTAATGCTAGCCGTCAATATCTTGGAGGAAAAGGCATCAGCTCATACCTGATCATAAGAAAGAATATAATTTTGAAAGAAAGTAACCTGTTAATGGTTTGAACCTGAAAGATGTTGGACCTCTGACAAGGACATATGGGCAAGTGACTAAGGAAAAAAACTATTAGTGCTTCAGAAAAGCTCCCTGATTGATGCATTATTATTGGAATTAACTATTATCAGTGATAGCAGCATATGTTTTAGCTGTTTGGAGCCTTTCTATTGGCGCTAATTGCTTTCTGTCACTCTTTGGACACAACAGCAACAGGGTGTGCTTCTGCCTCCCTCCATACCTAAAAGGAAGGTTGTTTTAGTTTTGTCCTAAGTTACACTTATCTAAACCCAGTTTATAGAAAAAAATATACTAATATGTACAATACATGTGCTGCTCGATAGGTCACAGAATACATGTTCTTTATCGATTGTTATCTTTTTCTTATTTCTAAAAGCCACTTGTTGCAGGTAAATATATCCTTATGAACTTCTTTTGTCTTTGGTCTATGAGTGATTTTTCAGACATTTACTTTTATATTATTTGAATCTAGAGTAGCACTTATTTTTTGTGGGCATTGGGGACAGCCCAATATTTAATGCATGATTATTCAGTAGTGTGGTTAATATTTTGTAATATCACCAATCTAGTGCTAATCTTCTGAACAGATACAGCAGATACCTGTAATTACATTCCTCGCAGATATAGCAATGTTATATTCTGGAGAGAGCTCTGTATGATTGTCACTCTAATTTGCAGGTCTTCTGTTTGGTGGCTATGGAAAAGACTATCTCTTACTTCACGACATCTTCACTCCTTTACTTAACGACATCAATGGGCTTGGTGTTTGGTGTTGTTACCACCTTGGTAGTTGACATGGCATTTCTTATACAGGTAAATGAAACCCCCATAGACAATCTTTGTTTCTTTCCAGCTCTAGTTCAGTGACTTCTCTGCCAAATGCTTGTTTTCTGACTGTTGAGTTGCACCTGCAGGCAAACACATACGACGAGCTCCCAGATAGGTGGGTACAGATGGAGAAGTTGGAAAACCATGCGCTGTTTATTAGCCTGGATAGAAGGAACCCTACAATATCTTGGTTGAACCCCGAGAGATGGGGAGGAAAGAGTAACTGCGTTTACGTTGCCAGGCTATTCGATGATGCTAATCCTGAAGAGACTTGGACTGCGCTGGAGGTTGGTCAGTCAGTGCCCCACCACCGTGTATTTGACATCATGATGTATGGTCATACATTCCCACCAAAATACAGGCAAATCAGTAGCCTCTACCTGTTCCCCAGTCTGGTTTATGGCGCCAGCCAGTGATCTTGTTGGCCTACAGGGTTTTGGCTAGTTTTGCAGAGGCAATGGCAATTGCTCTTGTCCTAAATTTTAGTTAGCAAGGTCGTTGTGACTCGAACAGTTTCCTGAGTTGGACCAGCGTTATGTGTTGGAAATACTTTTGATGTTGAATTGGGCAAGCCTGCTTGTAATCTGGTGAAGAACTGAACATCAGGATTGCATTTTGCATTTGCCATTTGAACCCTGGTACCTGTGCACTTCTAAATCGAGCTAATGGTTTTTCAGGTTTTGTTACCATTTGTTGTTGCTATTCTGGTTATTGTTACTAGAGCAGGAGAAATTGGAGAAATGAATTACAAAAGTTTTGTACCCAGTTGTTACTGATGGTGGCTTTGTCATCTCTTCGCTTCCATGCATTTTCCCATTGTTTCAGTTTTCTTCTTTAAGCAGGTTTCAGATTTAAAATAAATGGGGGCAAAAAAATTGTTGCCACGGGCCAAAGTGCCAGCCAGCAGCTAGGTCGGGCTTACCCACGGAGGGAGCCTAACCAGGCCACGACAGCCCAATTGGCCCAAGTGACAAGAGTGAGAGTATGCATTGTAGTTCAGTAGTTCGATGTCTGCCACTTCACCTGTTCTTTTATGCTGCATTCTTGGTTGGTCTTTGAGCAAGGTGGGACTAAACCATCCGGCGCCTGCCTATCACGAAGGCTCTGGCCATTTATTTCATGATGGGCCGAGCATGTAGTGGCCATACGAAATAGAATGGAAGCCCAACACCAGACCGGCCCGGGGAATGAGAGAGAAGCAAAGGTTGTGTGGGGTCCGCGTACCAGTGTGTGTAGAAACTTGTGGACAGGAGAAGAGCTCTTCCCCACCACACCACCCATTCGGTCACCACTGTTCCTCCTCTGTCCTCTCCTGCCTCACGTCTCACACCAGCAGAAACACCAGGCGCCAGCAGCAGCGGACCACCACCACGCCGCCAACCCTAGGGTCTACGAGGAAGGAGGAGGAGGGAGCAGCGCAGCGGCAGGCCGATGGTGTCGATGAGCACAACGCCTTACCCGCTGGATCCGTCGGTCCCGGCCATCGCCGGGGGAGGAAAGGAGGAGGAGGGGCGGCGGGCATGGGAGGGCGCCGCCGCTGCCGCACCCACGGCCGTGCCTGTGCCCGTGCCATCGGTTGGGAACAAGGAGGAGGAGGGGCCCCGGAGGGTGCGCAAGTCGTATACCATCACCAAGTCACATGAGAGCTAGACCGACCCTGAGCATGACAAGTTCCTCGAGGCTGCAGCTGTGAGTCATCCCGTCCCGCTCTCTCCCCGTCCTATTCCTGACCACCACCTCCGACGGTGCTTACCTCTGCTTCGCCTCACTGGCGCTGACCCGTCTGCTCTTCCTTCCTCTCGATCGCTAGAGTTTGGTTCACTAGTTGGGTTTGTTAATCTACGAATTGTGCTCACGTTTGCGTCTTCCTATGCTTTAGTGGCCAGTCGTTGGTCAAATGGTAGATCTAAGGGTCTATTAATCTAGCAGTTTATGGACATTTCATACTTGTAGAATGCCTCGTGTCACACATCTGGAGCAGCTTTCTTACATATTAATCCTTCTTTCTTTTCATGTAACAGCTTTGACCGTGACTGGAAAAAGATCGAAGCGTATGTTGGCTCCAAGACAGTAATATAGGTATAATTAAATCTGCCCTTGGATCCTCAAATCTGTGCCATTGTCTCCCTTTGTAGTTGACTGGCTTTGTCACACAAGGTTTTAGGCTAGTTACGGTTTTTAGTCTCACTGTTTTAGGTGAGGATATTTACATTTTTTTAAAGGAGATGCATACTGAGAAATTATTGGTTGCTCTGTATACCAGTGACCAAGTGAAGCACCTGCAAGAAAATACCTTTCATCGTATGGCCTTCAACTTAATTTTAGTTACAATAGATAGGATAGGAATAGTTGCATGAAATCTGGTGTCAGTAGCTAGGTACCATCACTGAAAGTGGCCTCTCTTTGTGTATCCACTATGTGGTTCCTGCTATACAATTATTCCCTCCAAGGGCTACCATTGAATCGCCCTACGCGTCGCACTCGTTTATTCAAAGATTCGGTGCTCTCCAAAGTGAGAACAGGAGTTTCGACATTCTTTCGCGGTCTTCCTCATCCTCTTTTCTTACTTTCAACTGCTGCTGTATTTCCTTCAACACCTTTCGTTCGCGGTCGTCCCCGTCCTCTTTTCTTATCTTCAGTTCCCGATGTTGTCTTTTCTTTCCCTTCTCCTGATGCTTTATTTGCTTCCCCTCCTTTCCTTCCATTGCTTTCTTTCATGCTAGCCACAGCGATTGTTGGAGTTCCCGTTGATGGCGATAGTGTCTGCACATCGTCTACATCTTCATTTGTTTTGTGCCCCCCTCGTTCCTCCAGATATTTTGCAAAGTACTCTTCCTTCTAAGTATCATCCACCAAAAAAAATGTTAGATAGACCCGACAGTCTGGAACAAGTTGTTGTAACTGAAATATTTTAATATGCAGTAAAAGCACAGACCATGATAGGTTTTCCATTTGAGGGTAAGTATTCCAGGTTGCGCTCAGAATGGAGCAACCTCGTGCATATTATGAATCTAAAACTTTTCATTTCCTTCTATACAAGCGAAACTAGTGCATGTCATGTAACAATTTTTGTTTCAGTATGTAGCAATTTGGAAGTGACAATAATTCTAAGACTCACCGGTGTGAAATCATGAGCCATTTGATCTCCGTCCCATGCCAGTATATATTTTATTAAATACGCCCCACACAAAATACTGCAATGGAACATAAACATAAGTAATTGGAGTACAACATTAATACAACAAAGGAAAAAGAGTACCTGTCGGTTTGTTGCGGTATGTTATCATAGGGAACTATATCCCAGTCGCGCAAGTTAATTGGTTTTACAAATATAACCAAGTCTCTCTTGACCGAATACTCGATGCATGTCTGTATGCCTTCCACCTATTGGATGGTGAGATACATGTTAAGTTTGATAAACCGGTAGTTGTAGTTACACAGAGGATCTGTACTTACCAATGCCTTCTCTAGGTCTCTGTCTCGCATTCCTGGTATAGAGTTAAGTATTTGTACCTCTATCTTTATAAAATTCAAGACTAGGAGAGCCTAGTGGTTGTTGTTGATATGCATTGGCACAAAAACCTGGGAAAAATAATTGAAAACTATTGAGTGTATGGCTATAATCCAAACTGGCAAGATTTCCAAAATTCATAGTACAACACGAGGTAGCAACCAAGCAAAAGTGTCAAAACAAAATCAGTATCACGTACCAAATGCCTTCCTTCACATTTTTCGGCAATTATCTTCCTGAATGTCGAGCATTCGTCAGGACCCAGATTATTTGTTGCCAACTTATGGGCTTGGAACGTTGTTATATATGATGCCGACTCAGTCTCCACATTGCTGATATGAACAAAGGCATTTATGACCTGCAAAAGGTTGAGTTAGTACATAGTAGGTGTGTGCATGTTTGTACTGACGACATGGATGTGAAATGATATTACCTCATCTACTATAAAGCCCCCTGTGACATTTTGGTGCAGCTGTTCTGCTGTAAGAACATGACCATCTATGTGTACAACCGTAGCGTGGTCGTAACTTGATACTAAGAAGATGGCAGCGTCTGTGTCAATTTGTTTCAAATTGTAATCATTGTCGATAATGGGCTGTCTTGGTTTGATATGTGTAGAGGGGTTGCCGATAATATGCTTCCCTAGTTCATTATTTGTAGAGGGGCCGCCTTGCTGTTGCATGATGTTTTCCGTCGTACCATTATTTGCAGTGGGTGCTTCATCATTTATTCTTGCCAATGTCTGTTGGAAACGTTTGCGGTGTGATTCCTGCAATTGGTATTTTTTTGTTAAATTCCAAAGTATCTATTGTAGCACCAGACATGAACTAGTGATAACTGAACTTGTGCAGATGTAATACCTGCAGATGTGAAGATGTAGTCATAGAAGATGGCTAAGCATTTGTAGATGTAGGCATAGGTGGCAAAACTTTTGCAGATGTAGGCATAGGTGGCTGAACTTTAGCAGATGTAGGCATAAGTGGCTGAACATGTGCAGTTGTAGGAGTAGGCTGAATAAGAAGCTGCACTAGCTGTCGGAGTTCCTGTTTTTTGACACATTGTTAGATAATGAAGCATGGATGGGTAGCTAAAATAAGTATTCTCACGCTGGTTACCTTGATTTCCATTTTCATTTGTGCATTTTCAGTTTCAATCTTACTCACCCTGGAAGCTTCCAGTCTCATTTCTTTTTTAAACCTAGCAAACTCCTCATTTTGTGATAGTATTTTAGTACCAAGTTTGTATTCCATCTCAATAGTTTTTTTCCACTTGCAGTCCAAGGTGAGTTTCGGTGTCGTTTTTTCCATTCTTGAAGGCTTTTCATCTACATAATTAGGATATAATGAATTAGGCACATAGAGCTTGGGCACATAAGTAGATGCCATACTTACTTTTTGGTTGCTTAGACCCTCCTCGTGTACTGGTGAATTTATCATGTACCCCTCGTGTGCATATTTTGATTGTCGCGCTTGTGACATTGATTCTTCTGGTGGTTCATTTTTTTGATGGCTGGAGTGACAAACACGGGGCAAAATAAGCTGCAAACAATTAAGAAAGTTAGATTGTACGCATGACAACATCATCATATTGATGCTATGTTTGGAAACTTACAGTTCCTCCATTTATCCCCTTCTTCATAAAAGCCTTCGTTCGAGCATTAGCATTGGTGTCATTCCACATCACCATCTGTGGTTGGATTGTCTGGTCGTACTTGACCCCGTAAGTGCTGTCCTCAATAATGACATGCTCCCCGTACCAACACTGTGAACAAAATGAAGAAAACACGTAAGATCAAAAATAAACACTGTTTATAGGTGTTGGTTGTACCATATAGAACTGACCTGTAGCAGAGCCAAATTGCCCTTTAGGGTGGCTTCTTTTTGTGTGTTGTAAGTATGGCATGAGTTTAGTAAATGGGTCAAAGTGAATTGTCCCCAATTAAATTTATGAATGAGTGATACATGTTCAACAGCTTGTATATAACTATAATTGACATGGGGCTGTGTATTTGGTGCTAGAATCACACCAATTGTGAACAAGACAAATGCTCTTTTGAAGTCATCATCCGGAGTTTTTGAGTCACGAATCATGCTTTCCAAATTCCTTAACTCGAGCTTGTGGTTTGCATCGGCATACCTCTTAAACAATTCAGTTTCCACAGTTTTCTCTTCACTGGTCTTTGTTTGCTCTACATATTCGTCTACATCAGCGCCTTCAATTCCCAGTCCCATTATGTCTCTCACATCCTCTGGATAAATAGTAATATCTTGATCACATATTTTGAAACATTGGTTGCTGACTTGGTATGTTTGTGCAACGTCCTTTATCATTATTTTCCTGATACTCATCTTTGGCATACGAAGCAGCCCCCCAAATACCATATCCTTAACAGCAGCCTTGTGTTCTTCCGATAAACCACGTACGACTTTTTCAAATCTTGTAGGTGAGTGTGTTAAATGAAAAGACGCAGTCTACAGCAACCAGTTGCTCGTTGATAAGTTGCTAAAAATGTAGAGGCAACTTACACAAAAACTGGAACTGGATATGGAGATTACCTGATCGTTGTTATCACCTCGCTCTTTTGTAGTACTACCCGTGGTACCATTGGCATCTGCATCAAATTATGTGAATAAGAAATGTTAAAGTTGCCGAGAGAAGTAGTTTTTACTTTGCTGATTAACAATGAATGCTGCAATTGTAATCTGGTGATAGATTGTCACTCTGGGTTTTTATTTTTAGGGATAGCAGCAATGCAACAGCAGCCAAGGAACAGCAGCCGAGCAGTAGCAGTTTCACTATTATCAGTAGTTGATTTGGTGGTAATTTACTGTAACAAAGCAATACACACCGTGGTGAGTGTGCCATCTACCTCTTGCAATTTAGTGTCCATGTACTGTGGCTTTGACAAAGATTAGGAGTCAGTTTGCATTGTACTGTACAGGATACATTGTTTAATCTGATTACCAAATTTCATTTGAGTTTATAAACTCCAATGACAGATCAATAAAAATAAGTTTGAGTAAGGTGTGCTGGCTTTTGTAAATTGGGTAGGATAGCATCAAGTTTTTCTTGCAAGAGTTGTCACCCAATAGAGATCTTATATATTCTTCCTAATAAGCACCAAAAACACCAATAGAGATCGAGATTGCATGTGATTGCATCTTCTGATTTGTAGGACACAAGCGCTTCTACTGTAAGAGCAAATGCAATTGGTGATTTTAAACTCAAGGGAGATGGTGATGGTCACAACTCAGGGGAAATGGGGGTTTCTGGTCTTGACGAAGAGCCAACTTCACCTGGTTTGGTGTCCAAAGGATCAATCAATGAAGTTAGACGCCTTTCTGATGATGCAATTAAAGAGATGGTAGCATCATCAGGAAAGAAGCATCTATTGCCTACAGAGGTATGGTTTGTGGCTTCTTGAGTTCAAAAGGGAAATGCAAGCTTTGGAAGCAGATCACTAAGCATTTTATTACTCAATTTGTTCAGGTTGAATCTATTCTCAAGGACTTGTGGAAAAATGAAGCCAGGTTCTGCATGTTACTTTCTAACTTCCAGAAGAATACATTAAGTTAACCAGAAAAGAGAAGGGGCTGTGAAATGTTTTTGTTGAATAGTCTCCTCGTGGCACCAAATAGATTCCGCCCATCAACTAGCTCTAGTCTTGGAGTAGGTATCTCAGTCATCTAACCGGCTGAATTTTGTTCTAGAGTTGACTTAATATTTCGAGTTTGTTGTATATGGTACATATATGCTGTATCAACAGATAATAAATGTCTATTTACATTGGAATGATTTCATATGTAGCACAATAGTGATTGGTTGGAAAATAACAGGGCAAACTTACCTGTAATCTTTGCCTCATTTTGAACCCAGTTGGCGATTGCAGTCGGAGTATGGGGCTGTCCTCCATCTGCCGCTGTATCCATAGTGCCAATTCCAGACGATGGATTACTCGGCTGGCCTCTATCTTCTACCGTACCCATTGCCGGCGAGATGAAACAATAAAAAAGAGATGAGAAAGTAGAGAGAGGATGCGGTTTGTGAAGGATGCTGTAGGGTTGCTACGATTAGGAATGAGCAACTGCGATCCTACAGGAAAGAGCAACTGCGATCCTACAATTACGAAGGCCACGTTCTCCAGTGGAGAGTTTCCAAACAAGAGCACCCTACCGCTAAGCCGCGTGGCCCATGTAAGGGGAGTTAGGAGGTCCAAGCCGAGCGGCCCATGGGCGGCGTGCATGTGGTGTTGGCCGAGCCCGCCGCCGCGTGAACGTGGTGCCTGGCGAGTCCTCATTGATCACCGGCATTTCTGAACCGAGCCCGCCGCCGCGTCAATGTGTCATTTTTTTCTTTAGCACTAACAAAGACTAGTAGTTTGTTGCCACCGCTGGTCGTTGCTAGAGCTACATCCCCGATGCTTGGTCTGGAGGACAACGTTTCGCTGCTTCCGTCACCTTTTCATGGGTCTCGAGCATTAGGAGCTTGGGTGAAGCCGATCTTGAATGCATCAACGGCAAGGGAGAATAGCTCAATGGCATCGGATGGCTGGTAGATGACGCGAGCGATTCACAACGATTCTCCGCGTTCTGCGTTGCTCGCAGCTTGACAATACGTGTTGGACGCTGACCGTCTAGCTGACATGATAGGAAGTGAACCGGTCATTCTCATCTCTTGCCAGAGTGATGAAGTACTAGGCATAACATGATAGGAACTAACCCGCCACTCTCATGTGTCGTCCGAGTGGACCAATAGGCTAGCACGATAAGAAAACACAGACGATCGCTCTCATGCTTTGTCTGAGTGGACTCCTAATCTTGCACGATAGCAACTCAACCTACACTCTCTAGGGCTAGTTCGAGTGGACTAATAGGCCCAACCTGAAAGGAAGCGAACCGATCACTCTTACATGTACTCCAAGTGTACTAATAGACCTAACATGATATGAAGTGAACCGGTCATTCTCATTCCTTGCCAGAGTGATGAACCATTAGGCATAACATGATAGGAACTAAGCCGCCACTCGCACATGTCATCCGAGTGCACTAATAGGCAACATGATAGTAATTTGAACCGATGACTGTAGCCACGTGTTTTTAAAAGTGTGATCGCGAGTTTTTCTTTATTTTAAGTTCTAGCTTTTTACTAGCAATTAGTAGTTTAACTCAAAAAAATTAGCATGGATTATGTATGAGGAAAAGAATGTGGAGGGTGAAAAATAAATACAATACATAGAAATTGGATATGAATGGTGACAGCCTCCCTAGCGGCAGATATTAAAAAAAAATAAATTTTAAAATAAATGGTGGCAAAAAAAATTTATTGGCACGGGCCAGCATCAGCTAGGTCGGGCTCGACCACGGAGGGAGCCCAACCAGGCCGCGCCAGCCCGATTGGCCCAGATGACGAGTGAGAGTAGGCATTGTACAGTTTAGGAGTTCGATCCCTGGTTCTTCTCTAGTTCTTTTATGCTGCGCTCTTAGCTGCTCAGCGAGCGAGGTGGGACTAAACCGGATGCAGATGGCTGACTGCCGTATTCACGTGGCTTAGTTGGGCCACGACCACGTGATGGGTAGGCCCAGCCACCGCCCGTTCCCCCTCCTCGATTCATCGCGTGCGTGCGCAGGCCGATAGGCCCAGCAACCACGGCCGGGCGCACGTGTCAGTGACCCGGTCCCTTCCCCGCTGCGCCACATCGACCGGGCGAATCCACCACTGCCCGATTCCCACGCACGCGCCCCCCGAGGTTCCCCGCGCCCATGCATATGAAGATTAGGCACAGAGCACCACGCCGCCCCCTTTGAACCCTACAGGAGCTGCCCCGAGCCCTAGCCCGCGCACCCCCATAGCCGCCGCTCGGAGCTCTACCCGCCGCCGCCGCTAATCTCCGCCTTCACTGCGTCACCGGCGTCTAGAAGCCTCAACGACCTTCACAGTGAGGTGAGCAATCCATCGGTGCCATTTCGTGTATCTCTTATGTAGGTATTGTTGGTTTGGTTGATGGAAATCGACAAGGTTTTCAGTTGCAAATGCAGTTGTTCTCAGCCTAGTATATCTCTAATTTGAATCATGTGAGTTGACATGTTCTTCACTTTTGCTTTCAATTTAAGTATTCAGAATTCCATACACTGCAGATGCAGGAGCAAACCTAAACTCATTTCAGATAAACACATACCATACTACTCTAATCCAAAGTGTACTGCGAAAACAACTCAAACAATACATGTCTTTTCTACTACTTCAGAGAAAAGAACATTGTATAATATCATCTAAATTTTGTCAAAAAAGTAATAGGCTATGTTGTTGTACCATACAGATAAAGTAACACCCTGCTCTGCTATGTTGCTTCTTCAGTTCGGCTCCAAAGCAATAATGATGCTATACATATAATACTCATAGATGTATTGATTCTTCAGTTGAGCTGCAACAGCTGGTTGCAACTGTAGCATGAAATCATGCCTTTACAGAACTATTCCTTCAGACTTTTCTCAAATGTCGCTGATTGATGCAGGAGGAAATAAATGCCGGATCTTGATTCTTTGCTAGAGTACAATGAAATTGTTATGAAGAAATTTGGTAGTGAAATAGAAGGATATCTGTTTTATAACAAATACGCTAAGGGGAAAGGATTTAGTGTTAGGAAAATTTATTGTGAGTGGGGCAACGGCCACAATGAGAGGACCCTTTGGAAGTTTGTTTGCAGTTGTGAAGGTTTCCGCGAAGAGAAGGAGCTGAAGAGGGAGATTAAGAAGCGGAAGCCACAGAATATTACTCGTGTTGGATGCCCTGCTAAATTTGTGATTGCTTGGGATCAGAACACAGGGCAGTGGTATATGAAGGATTTCATCTATGAACACAACCATCCAATGGCGGAATGAGACCTTGCTTGTCTTCTGCGTTCACATAGAAGAATCAGTGATGAGCAAAAAGCTGATATTGTGGCGATGCAGATTTCTGGGATCCACAAACACCAAATAATGGATATTATGGAAATGCAGTATGGTGGGTATGATAAGGTTGGATTTACAACAAGGGACTTGTATAATTTTTGTCATCGCAATAAGGTGGAGACAGTTGCTGCTGGTGATGCTCAAACAGTCATCAGTTACCTGACAGAGTGTAGACGTAGGGATCCTGATTTCTTCTTCGACTACAAGACTGATGGGAAAGGGCACCTCAAAGGACTGCTCTGGTGTGATAGTCAATATCGGCTTGATTATGCAGCATTTGGTGATGTCATCGTATTTGATAGCATGTACAAAACGAATCGGTACAACCTGCCCCTTGTTCCTTTTGTTGGGGTGAATCGCCATGGCAGCATAATTCTTTTTGCATGTGGAATTCTTTCCCAGGAGACAATTGAGTCATATGTGTGGATTCTTAGGACATTCTCTGATGCCATGGTTCAGAAGCATCCTGTTTTCGTGATCACTAATGAAGACCTTGCTATGCAGAGAGCAATCGGGCTAGTGTGGCCGAATTCATCGCATAGGCTCATATGGCATATTGAGTAGAACATTGTGCGTAATCTTCACGATGATGGTGTGAAGGCTGATTTTAGGTATTTCCTTTATGATTGTTGCTCCATAGTAGAGATTGAGAGGAAATGGCTGGAATTCTTGGATAAGCATAACGTTACAGATAAGGAGTCATGGCTGTATCAGATGTATGAGAGGAGGGAAATCTGGTGTGCTGCGTACCATGCTGATAAGTGCTATTTAGGACTAAGGAGCAACCAGCGGAGTGAGAGCCTAAACTCTAGGCTTTAGGTAAATCTAGATTGTAAAATGACATTGTTCGAGCTGGTTGAGCACTTTGGCCACTGCCTTTCGTGGCTGCGCAGTAATGAAGCGAATCTGGACTTTGAAGCAGCGAATTCTTTGCCATGCTTAGAACCAGATGCTTCAATTATTGAGAAAGAGGCTGTGAAATCGTTCACACCAAGAATTTTTGCCACGGTGCAGTTCAGCATAAAAGCAGCCAAAAAGTGTTTTGCGAGAGAGATTCTAGATGACTATGATGCGATTAAGTATATTGTTGGCAGGGAGGATAAAGGAGATAGAGAGTACCATGTGGAATGTGAGATATGTGTTGATGAAGGCAATTTGAAGGGAATTTCTTGTTCTTGTCTTAAGTTGCAGTCCCTTGGAACCCCCTGCTCACACATCTTCTTTGTATTGGGATATCGCAAAGAACGCATGCTTCCAGGCTGCTGTGTTTTGAAAAGATGGACAAGGGGGGCCAAGAGTGCATTTCCTCCTATAAGGAAGAGCACCATGTATGACTATTCTGATAGCCTACAGAGGTACCATGAGCTACGCAATATCAGTCACACTGCATCCTTTGTAGCATCTCGTTCACTTGAAGCATATGAGCGGCTAAAACGTGTTCTGCATGAGGAAGCTGCTATGATCCTGTGAAACAGAGGAGAGAACGGAGACAAGAGGTATGGTCCAGTGCTGCCGCAATGCCTGGATGTTGATTCTGCAGAGTCCAGAAATGTCTTGGATCCCATGCATGTTCCTGGCAGAGGGGCCCCGAAGAAAAATTTGAAGTCAGTTTCAAATAAGAAGAGATCTAAGGTGAAATGTACCCTGTGTAAGGGTGAGGGTCACAATCGGCGAACATGCTCCATGAGAGAAGAGGTAGTTAAGAGTAATGTTCATCAAAGTTAACAACTGCATGTCTGTGAGGATTGTCTAGCTATGGCTAATGTTACTCTTCATTTGTAGGAAACAAAGCTCCCTGAAGATGTGCTGGATATATGATTTGCCAAGGATCCGCTTGTTGTTGCACAATAGGTACGCTACTACATAACTCATTTAAAGTGATACACAATATGGTGCTTTCAAACTGCAAATTTACCTTGATAGGGTAGCAGCTACTCATCATCCATGCCAAAGCTCAGAATGCTGGGTTGCTTATTGGCTCCAAAACTACTTCTAGTTCCATATATTGGTATGGCTATTAGTCAGGAGTCACTGGAGTCAGGAGCATTGTCTATCGTACCAGTTCCAATCTCTAGCTGTAGCATATCAGTCAGTTAAGCATTTCTTCTGTGTCAAATACCTTTGGCCTAACCCTATTCTATACATTGCTACTTTACTATTGTGTTACAAACGTAATTCAAAGAATGATAGAATAGAACTGACCCTGTGGTGGCTTCTCTCAGGCATACACTGAGATGATAGCAGAAAGAAGAAGAAAGGTAGCTAGTGGAGCTGAAGATACCTATGGGATGGAGAAACTCCAGTGAGGATCTCCGGCACCGCTGCTGTAGAGTGCAGAACTCTATTGTTTCTAGTATTTCCTTGCTGAGAGTGATAGTTACAAATGACCGTAGGCTGTGGCACATAGCACGATTTGTCTGTAAATGTATTCGCCAGAAATTGCAATTACATCATGGAATCATGCTGCTTGGTTTGTTCATATCGTCAGCTTTGTGTTCTTGTTGATGTGTTGCTGATCCGGGCCAATTTGACCTAGCCAGCTGTAACGGGGCTCAGTTCCAGTGATGTGATGGAAGCTGATAGATTCTTGTTGGTATGGTAGGTTTGTAAGGAGCTAAAATTATTATCTGTCTAAACTACTTACTGCAATTAGTGCATTATCATTTAGTTCTGAAGGAGTATGTCTGGTTTCATGATCAAAGGATTGCACTGTCATATTTCTGATGGTAAGTATGGTTTCCGTACTGAATTATTATCTGTCATGTATTTGAATTCAGTGACTGTCTTTTTCCCTACCTTATTAACTTTGCTAGGAAATGCATGGTTTTGGTATGTGATGCTTCTAACAAGGCAATATCGTATCCCTGCTTGGTGTTGGCTTGCTGCAGACCATTACCGCACAGCAGGAGGAGAACGGTGCTGGCAGGACACCACATCGCGAAGAGGCCATGTGGGCAGAGGAACTATGCAGAGGCGCTGAGCAGGAATGATATCAAGGCAATCGTCTTCACTGGTAAGTCACCAAAATAAGTTTCTTGTCAAGTGTCCTATGCTAGTGCCGTGTTTCTAGTGTTTTTCTTGTTGCACAGGTGCCAAAGGAAGGTTCTACGGTGGATTCGATATATCTGCATTTGGAAATAAGCCAAGTAAGAATGACAGTTCAGTACCAAGTGTGTTCTGGCCCCTTCCACTCTTGAATAACTAAATATTTTACATGTCATCAGAAAATGAGAAGCCTGGATCCATGTCTATTGATTTCTTGACTGACATAGTGGAAGGTAATTTATCATGCTCTTGCTCTTGCTCTAAACACGCATATTGGTAAGCAAGTATTTTCCATTATTGAGTCATTGATTGTTTGTTGCTGCCAGATGCTCACAAACCGTCAGTGGCTGCTATAGATGGCATTGGTCTAGGAGGTGGATTGGAGCTTGCTATGGTATATGCCTAAGTTGTTTTTCATCATGTCATGCTTCAGATTTCTTTTTTTTTATTCAAATACTTGGCTATTTGTTATACATCGAAAACTCTTTCTGTCCAGGTTTGCCATGCTCGCATTTCAACACTGTCAGCTCAATTAGGACTACCTGAACTTCAGCTTGGAATCATTCCTGGAATGGGAGGTATTCTCAACCCCCTACATATACTACATATACTCTCACAAATGCCCCAATATTTTCTCAAACTCCAAATACAGTTTCCATACAGCAGGAATTGGGAAGTACAAAGAAAAATAGTTTGCTACCAAAAGTTCGGCTGAAGTACTCCTGCTCTAACTATAATAATTATTTAAAAGGTCATGTTCTGGACATATTACTGCTAATCATACTGCTAACCATTGCTGAACATATTAACCATTCAAGATACCAAAATATTTACCCACAAACAATAGTTACTGTAACATAGTTAGGATTCAAAGTTCTAAATAATTACATTTTGTCAACTTTTGTAATAAGATAAGATAATGCCCAGAGGTGTGTTCCTTGATTTTTTTTCCATTTTTTGTGTTGAAGGTCTTAACTTTTTGCAGGGACTCAACGTCTTCCCCGTCTTGTTGGCCTTCCAAAAGCCCTTGAGATGATGTTGGTAAGCTTGAATTGTATTAATATAAGTTGCAGTGATGGTCATAACACAAACCTACATAGACTGTTGTTGACTGAGTACTGGTGTATTCTCCTAATAGTTGTCAAAGACTATAAAAGGCACGGGGCACAAGAAATCGGCTTAGTTGATGCTGTTACTTCAGCTAATGAATTGGTCAACGCTGCCTGTTCCTGGGCTCTAGAAATTGTTGAAAAGAAGAAACCATGGTTCAGAAGTATCCACAGGACTGATAAACTTCCAGATCTTGCGGAAGTGAAGGATGTTATGAAATTTGCAAGAGTTCAAGCTAAAATGAAGGCTGCTAATGTTCAGCATCCCATAGTTTGCATTAACGATTGTGTATTTTCCTTTGCCAGTTCAACTTAGTGACCTGTAATTATTAACACTTTGGGGGAATTTCAAATCAACTTTGTAAGCTGATCCGTTGCTCTTTCCATCCTTCTTCATGCCTACTTGCTTGCTATAATACCTTTTCTATAAATCACCGTTTCCTTAGATCCAATTTGACCCAGCCAGGCCAAAGGCTGATTTCTCATTGGCAGGAACTGGAGCTACTACTACTCCACAGCCAATGAATTTAGAAAAGAATGATGATGCCGGAAATAGTGTGCCACTGCCAGTTGTGTACAATGGGACATCGCATATAGAAGGAAGGGGCGGTATCAGAGATTGAACCTCTTGATAATTTCTACCCTCTTGAAGCTATTTGTTCCTCAACCATTGAACCTGTTGAGGATTCGTTCCCTCTTCAAGCTAGTTATTCCTCAACCAAACCTATTGTAGGGAGTAAATTGTCACCCTCTTGCATTTCTTGTGAAGTATGCTCCTCCAGTGAGCTTAGTTGTCAAGGCAAGTCAGACAGTGATTCCAGTGCAGCAATTGACTTGGAAAACTCTAATGTTGGAGAGACTACACTTGGAGCTTTTTTGTTGAAAGGTAGCAGTTGCACTCCAACTCTTGATTTGTTGCAAGGATTTTATTCCTTTGATCACCAGAATATTGAATGTGACCCAGCCAGCAGTCAGGCAGTTAATACACTAGTCCCTCTCTACTTTGGAGGCTCAATACTTGCAAGTTCACCAGGTCAATATTTTGGTGAACTTTAGAGATTCTTTTTCAGTACCCACTCGCATTGAAAGCAAATGACACCTACATCGGCCAGAGCACAGATCATAGTACATTCAGTTACCAAGTCATCTAGTCAGAACATTCTAATTAGAAGTAAAATAGACAAAGGACAAGCCACTGCAATTTACTTTTCGGAAAAAATATCATCTTGCACAATCACAGTAACATGCATTCAGTTTTCAGAAAAGCAGCAGCTTGCAACACTAATAGACCAAGTGTCCAAATAAAAGACCAAGAACAAGTGCATTCAGTTTTCAGAAAAGTAGCAGCTTGCAACACTAATAGAACAAGTGTCCAATCGACCAAGAACAAGTGACCAAGTAAAAGACCAAACTCCAACTATCCAATAGCTAAGAAGCATGTTTGTTCATCGCATGAGACATGTCGTCTTGTTGAGCTTCCTCATCAGCGCGTCGTTTCTTCATCACAGGAGACGTGTCGTCTTGTTGAGCTTCCTCATCAGCGCTGCCCGATAGACGGTCCTCCTCATAAGGCTGCCATGGATGGCCTTCGTCATCAGGCTGCCATGGACGGCCGTCCTCATCATAAAATCCAACTCCGTTCACTATGTACAGATGACAAATCTTTGTCCTTTCATGAGCATGTGCATCCACCATTTTGTCTACATCTTCTTGTCTGTCAATCTTTACCAATGCAGTTGATGGCTCACTCCCATGAACAGGACTCAGGTAGTACAACTGTGCGTCTCCTTTGTATCCAAAATAAGCTGTCAAATGCTGTGACAGAATGTAATACTCAACGGTGGCTGGCTCTGTAATTGCAAACTCGGTCAATTGTTCTAGACTGTCGTAGTACTTCTGTAGATCCAAATAAATTTCCTTCACGGAGTGAATCTTAAAGCGCATTACCACATGCTGCATGTATAGATTAGACGAATAAGAATCATTTCAGATCAACGAGTAACCAAAATTATATGAAAAATTCATATACCAGGCCACACTCGTTATTAGTTATTACACACATGTATCTCCGTGGTATACATATCATATCTTCTACCTGAAAGTGCAAACAAGGGGGCGTTCAGATGGTTATATATATAATATAAATTAAAAGAGTACCGTAGTTACCTCTATATTCATGTTGGCACGGACCTCCTCTCATTGGATGAAGGACTCAATGAGGGTCTTCATCTTTAAGCGCTCATTCTCCAACGTTGCCAATTGTGCCCTTGCCTGCTCAATCATGGACTCAAAGCGTTGTTTCTCGTTCTTTATATTGGCATCATTTTCTTCACGGGCCTTTTGTAAGAAACAAGAATAAGTGGCATGCTAAATTCAAACCCTTTTAAAACTACATCTAGTAGACTAAAAAGTATGCTACATCAAAGTACGAAATCATGTTATGCTTGTACAAGTGTTGTATTAACATGAAAAAAAAGAAAATGGATAGTGATTAATGCTACTCTACCTGTTAACCAAGATAAAAGAATAATGCAGAACAGTGAACACACTTAAACATTACCTTTTGTAAGTGAAAGTGCAGTTGCCCCCTATGTGGGTTTTGGTGTATTGATGACATCCAAATTAGGGACTAATATGATCTTAATGAGATATGTCGTAGCTATTAGTCCCGTGAAAGAATCAAAGAGTTGATAAAGATGAAATGGTATCTGTCGGTATAGAAAGTGACCAACTAGTGAATATTTGTAGTTTTGCTTTACGTTGTGATCGGAGGTGGCCTAGCACTCAATGACACAGGATTTAGACTGGTTCGGACAACGTGCCCTATGTCCAGTGTGGGTCTGTTGGTAACTTTATTCCTGAGCCTAGGTGCTCGAAGTCTGTAGTGGGGTTACAAACGAGAAGGAGAAAGGAGGGGTGTACGAGAGGCCCGGTCTGGTCCGACCGGAAGGGCCGAGGGCGACCGGAACTCCGCTATGAGCTAGGTGTTCAAGTGTGTGCTTGAGGGGTTTCTCAGCTATCGATCTAGTGAGCCTGAGCTTGAAGAAGTGGACCTCTGGAAAATCGATCCCCCTTTGTTGGAGGGAGCGCATCCCCTTTTATAGATAAAGGGGATGGCTTTACAGGTGAGAGGGAGAGAGTTTCTAAGTCTTGTTGTCCACGCCGAGTGAGGGTAATGATGATGGTTGGCACGCATAACACTATTGATGTCGTTGTAGAATGTCAGGTGCACATGGGGGTCGCGTTGGCTTCTTCAGGAAGGGTGGACGTCGGTACTTGTGAAATGCTGTCAGTATATGAGGAGCCCCACCACGTGTACCAGGTATGGTGAATCCTGGTGCCCACTATCGATACCCAGAGGCATGTGGGGGACCTTTTTGCCATATGGGAGCCCCAACGGCGCCTACAATACTGTAGACATAAATGTTGGCGCCTACAATACTGTAGGCACAGATGTCGAAACCTCCCATACTGCTTGTGTCAGGTCGGTTGTGGAGCACTGTTCCTGTAGGTGTACAGGTTATGGTCCCGGTACCGTGTTTTGACTTTGTGCGCTGCTTTCTCCGTTCGCCCCTGGTCCCTTCCGAGTGGGAATCCCCGGTCGGATGGCTCCAGTCGGTACTGGCCGTGCCAGTCGGAGAAGAGCAGTAAGCAGCTTCCTACGAGCCCCCGGTCGGAGACGTGGGGTCAGAGTAGGAAGCAGCGTTTTGGGCCAGGCCTTCCGATCGGGGAGTCCACTCGGAGGCGGCCGATGCCCGAGGCGAGCGCTCCGGTCGGAGAGGTGGGCCGAAGAATTTGTCGAGCGGGCGTTCGTTCTTTCGGTGGACCTTCCGGTCGGCGACCGGTCTGTCCCCCTGGCCCGTTGTTTTTTAGACCTTTTGGGCCGGCCCATGAGCTACAGGTTGTTCTCCTGGGCCGAGCCCGGGCGTCGAAGCCGGTCCCCAAGGGACCCCAGGTTTATGAACCCAACAGGAGCCCCCGAGCCCCCGGGTGATTTGAGCTGAATCGTCGAGGGGATTTTTGTCTTGCTACCGGGTGTGCGCGAGCGCACCCGCAGGTGTAGCCCCCGAGCCCCCAGGCAGTTCGGGTAGAACTGGCTGGGGGGTTTTCTGCGTTGTGTCGGTGGGTGTGCACGAGCGCACCCACGGGTGTAGCCCCTGAGCCCCCGGGCGGTTCGGGTAGAACTGGCTGGGGGGCGTTATCTTAGCGGGCGTGTATGTATGTTTAGTTTTGAGATGTTTTGTTTAATCAAGGTGTTGTTGCGTAGCCGAGGCATTTTTTAGGTGCAGGGTTTGAGGCAAATCTTTCTAATCTCGGCGTCAGTGCGTGCCGTTGATCGGGTGAGAAGGTTAGTTCGGAGAAACCGCTGGCGTCGGTGCGTGCCACGGACGGTGATGGTTCAGTCGTGTCAAAGCTTACTGATCTTAGGCGTCAATGCACGCTGTGGGATCGAGCGAGGTAGGACCCAGGCATCGATGCGTGCCGTGGATCGCGGGAGTTAGTTTAGTTAGTTCAGGAATCGGACGAGTCAAAGCTCATGGACCCTGAGTGAAGCCGTTACGCGAGTTTAGGAGTCGCGGTCCCAGGTCTTGTTGGAGCGTAGTGAAGCCGTCTGAAGCCGTTATGCGAGTTTAGGAGTCACAGTCCCAGGAGCCGTAGCCGGATGTCAAAGATCCTATTGACGCGAATTCGGGGTCACGGTCCCAAGATTTTTTGGAGCGCAGTGAAGCCGTCTGAAGCCAAAGCGTAGTTAGTTGGTTAAAGATCGGACGAGGCGATGCTCGCGGACCCTGGCGTCGGTGCGCGCCGCGGGATCGGGCGAGTCGGAGTCGTGGATCTGGCGAGTTCGAGGTCGCCGTCCTTTGGCATTTATCTTGAGCCCCCGAGCCCTATCGGGCCTTCGTGGGGATCGATGTGAGTATTGTGCGTTACCCCATCCTTGTTCCTCACGACCGGAGGGGCTGAGTTTCATCGCCTGTCCTGATCGCTCGGGCTCGAAGACTAGCTCGGTGAGTTCGCTAACAGGTGTGATCGAGTGAAATCCGGGTCCGTCGTTCGTGACGGGGTCGGCATAGCCCTCTTATGACATTCCTATCGATGCAGGACCCACAGGATACCCCGCAAAGGAGAGAGAAGATCCAGTCCAACTAGGATTCTTCCCATGTAATCTTAGTAGTAGTACTATTTAGTAATCCTACTAGGAACTCTCATTGTAAACCGACTAGGACCCTGACCTCCTGACTATATAAAGGAGGGCAGGGCTCCTGGGGAAAGGGAGACAGAGAACAGAACAGCAATTGTACAACACAACACTTCACAATCAATCCAACGCAAAGGCTAACGCCGATTGGACGTAGGGTTATTACTCGATCTACGATCAAGGGCCTGAACCAGGATAAATCGACTGTCTCTTGCGTTAACCATCGAGTTCAGCATATGCCGAAGCCCGAACATACTGCCCTGGGTACCCCCGTGGTAGGCTATCGGTGGTAAAACATCGACAGCTAGTGCACCAGGTAGGGGCTTTCGGCGAATTTGCATCCGAGAGCTCGATGGACCTCAACAACATGATCTTCTCAATGGGATCCACTTTCATCTTCGGCTCATGGATATGCGAGGCAGACAACAATGGCAAGCTCCAAAGTCATCTCCTCGAAGATTCGAAACACCATGAAGACGATTCTATTACGACGACCACGACAGATCAAATCTCCGGAGGATTCGCGCAGCTCATAGTGTCTGATTCAACTCAGGTTCTGTAGCTTTGCGCATCCGACTCGAATTCAAGCTCCGCATTCGAGTTGGAGTCTTATCCGAGTCCTTTCGGGAAACCAAGTTCTTTTCCGATGGGACTTAAAAACGTGGCCTTGACCTATCAAGAATACAACTCGGAGTACGCGCAGAATCCCTTCAAGAAGTCAGATCTTCCTCCACTTGGACTCCTAAACATGGCAACATCTTATCAGGGACAGTTCGAAAGATCCTTCAATCCAATGCTTGGGATACCACTGACAGGAGCCTAGGAGGGTCTCGTGCTAATGATAACATCGCAAGACTGTATCATCCACTGGCCAGGTTCCATTCCTGAAGATAGCAGAACCCAACTAGTCGGCACAACAATAGCTATTCTACCTTACCAAGAAGGAGACTCGATCTGCGACATCGAAGCATCTACTAAAGTCATCAGCAACTCCGACAGTATGAAAACTAACACCAATAACAGAACGGCTCACGCATGGGAAGTACTCATGGTTTGACATCCTCGGTCACCATCAAATCCCCCAGAAGCAACCGATGTTAGGTCATCGGATGAATCAGAATCCAACATATCACCCTTTGCCCAGGGCGACGGTGGAGAAACAGAGAGTCAGAAACAAGCTAGAGAAAGGAAAAACAAGTTGAAGCAAGGGCGCCAACACCGTGCTAGGCAGCGCAGGGAAGCCTGGATCAGATACGAGTCAGATTTGGCTGAATACGACAGAAGAAAATCACAACGAGAAGTCGAAGGAAGACGCACGGCAAATACGCCTTACGATAAGATTCGAGAAGCATTAGAAGAACTCAGGGCAACTTCATATCCCGGTGAGAAGTATGAACAGCTCCAAGACTTGCTCCGGTCGACGATCCCGAGAACACATGAAGAGAGAGCCCAATCAAGACTACCCGCCAGATCAACAACCCATAGGCAAGAAGATCAAAATCAAAGGAAGTCTGCTTTCGAAAGACTTGGGCCAGGTGGAAGCCATAACGGAGAAAGTAGGAAGGAACATAATCAAGGCCACCAATTTGAACAACCAAGAAAGACTAGGAGTAGGGTGCCTACCCAGACAGCCTCGCATAACTATTCCCATCAAAACAACAGTTGGCCAGAAGGAGGTGCCGAATCCGAATTCAAAGAAGCCGAAACGCACGACAGATTCCCCTGTTTCACGAACAGGCTTGCATCAGTACGATTACCTCACAAGTTCAAACCGTCTAACCACTCCAAGTATGAAGGCAAAATTGAACCAAGGCAATGGCTTAGAATATATTCACAATCAATTGAACTAGCCAGAGGAGACGATGATATCAAAACCCTGTTCTTTCCCATGGCACTAGAAACTATGCCCCTCCAATGGTTCGATAAATTGAACCCAGGATCGATCAGAAATTGGGAGGACTTGCAAAGAGCTTTTTGTGAAAATTTCGCGGGTATCATCACACACCCGATCACTCATGCAGAACTGAAAGGACTCAAGCAAAAGGGAGGCAAAAGTCTCAGAAATTACTATCGATGATTCGGCGAACTACGGACTCAAGTGCACGACATCATGGAATCATGGCTAGGTGGCAATTTCAAGACTTCTGCAAAGAAAATCCGAGAAACAATGAAGAATTCAGACGAATAGTAGAAAAGATGATTACTGCAGAAGAAAAAACACGAGAGAGGTTCCCGGATAGAAGCAATCAGGACAACCCGGACAAGCAAAATCATCGAAATAGCAGACATCAAGAAAGAAAACGTAGACCAGGCAATACCGTGGCGATGGCCGACAAATCAAAGAAATTTTCCAAACCCAGAAGATATGATGACATTGAAAACATACGTTGCCCATTGCATCCCAATGGGAGACACACCATCGGAAATTGCTACACTTTCAATGATCGATACACAAGAAAGGATAGTAAGGAGAACACCAAAGAGGACAATCAGAAAAAAGACGAAGACAACCACGAGGATAAAGGATTCCAAAAACCCAGGGGAACAGTAGCAGTGATCTTCTCAGGGGCTCCAGATTGCAGAAGCAAACATCAAGAAAAACTAGCACTACAGACTATCATGACAGCAGAACCGGCTACACCAAGATATCTCAATTGGTCACAATATCCAATCCAATTTTCAAGAGAAGACCAATGGACTAGCGTGGGGAACACAGGCCATTACCCACTAGTTCTAGACCCAACTATTGCCGATATGACCGTCACCAAAGTACTAATCGACAGGGGAGCTGGACTCAACATCATCTTTTCAGAAAACACTAAGGAAGATGGGACTACAACTCGCCGGGATGATCACACCAACAAGCACACCTTTTTATGGAATAGTGCTCGGCAAAGCAGCCATGCCGCTCGGACAAATTACTCTACCAGTCACTTTTGGAACACCCTCAAACTACCGTATAGAATTCATCAAATTTGAGGTGGCGGACTTTGAGTCATCATACCACGCAATTCTCGGACGACCGGCACTAGCAAAATTCATGGCGATACCACATTACCCGTATTTGCTGCTTAAGATGCCAGGACCCAACGGTATCCTTTCTCTTCGAAGTGATTTGAAGCGTGCTTTTGACTGCGACGTTCAGGCAATCCAAATTGCAGCCAAAGCACAAGCCGACAATGGAAGGAAAGAAATAGCCACAATTGCTACAGAGATGAGCCAAGAAGAATTAGAAATACCGGCTAAAAAGCCCAGCATCATCACACCACCAAAAGAAGCCGACATCAAGCAAATCGACTTGGGCACTGGCGATACCTCCAAGACAGCAACCATCAGTGCTCACCTCTCGGCAAAATAGGAACTCGCGCTCACCAACTTTCTTCGGGACAACAAAGATATCTTCGCTTGGAAGCCGGCCGACATGCTAGGTGTCCCAAGAGAGTTGGCTGAGCACAGAATTGATGTTAATGAAAGCTCCAAGCCTGTAAAGCAATGGCTACGACGATTCTCACCCGACAAAAAGGCAGCGATTAAAAAGGAAATCACAAAACTGATGGCAGCCAGATTTATCAGAGAAATCCTTCATCCAGACTGGCTAGCAAACCCGGTCCTTGTGCAGAAGAAGAACATGGACGAGTGGCGCATGTGCG
Organism: Miscanthus floridulus; assembly: GCF_019320115.1. NCBI lineage: Eukaryota > Viridiplantae > Streptophyta > Magnoliopsida > Poales > Poaceae > Miscanthus > Miscanthus floridulus. Next base: position 8,513,212 of record NC_089595.1, read on the forward strand.
TCGACTACACAGATCTCAACAAACATTGCCCAAAAGATCCGTTCGGGCTACCACGCATTGACCAGATAGTCGATTCAACAGCAGGGTCTGCACTATTATCCTTTCTCGATTGCTATTCAGGGTATCACCAGATCGCATTAAAAGAACAAGACCAGAGCAAGACGTCTTTCATTACTCCATTCGGTGCTTACTGTTACAAGACCATGTCGTTTGGACTAAAGAACGCCGGCGCCACATACCAAAGAGCTATCCAAACTTGCCTTGGGGATCAAATCGGTGAAAATGTGGAGGCATACGTGGATGATGTAGTGGTGAAATCAAAGAACCCAGACACTATGATTGAAGATTTAAAGCAAACATTCGAAAACTTGAAGAGATGGAGATGGAAGTTGAACCCAAATAAATGTGTATTCGGAGTTCCTTCAGGACAACTACTCGGATTTTTGGTCAGTCAGCGCGGGATTGAAGCCAGCACCAAGCAAATTCAAGCTATAACAGAAATGGGCCCACCTAGAAGTATCAAAGATGTGCAGAAACTAACAGGATGCATGGTGGCGCTCAACTGTTTCATATCAAGACTCGGCGAAAAGGGGTTACCTTTCTTTAAACTACTAAAGAAGACAGACAAGTTTGAGTGGACAAAGGAGGCCGACGAAGCCTTCAAGAAACTTAAGGCATACCTCACATCCTCACCAATTCTCACACCCCCAAGGAAAGACGAAGATATGATGCTATACATTGCGGCAACTACTGTTGTGGTCAGCACGGCAATAGTCGTAGAAAGAGAAGAAGAAGAACGCGTGTATAAAGTACAACGACCCGTATACTACATTAGCGAAGTATTATCTGAATCAAAAATATGGTACCCGCATGTACAAAAACTACTCTACGCCCTATTGATCACTTCACGCAAGCTTCGCCACTATTTTGAAAGCCACCAGATCACAGTGGTGATAGACTTCCCGCTCGGAGACATCTTACACAACAGAGATGCGACAGGACGCATATCAAAGTGGGCAGTCGAACTCGGAGCTCTTAACATCGATTTCACCCCGCGGAAAGCAATCAAATCTCAAGCCCTTGCCGATTTTGTGGCTGAGTGGACAGAGATTCAACAGCCTTTATCAGATACAATCCTTGACCACTGGAAGATGTACTTTGATGGGTCACTCAAACTAGGCGGAGCCGGTGCAGGCGTTCTCCTCATTTCTCTAGAAGGAAAACAACTCAAGTACGTCCTTCAGATATTATGGCAAGCTACAAATAACGAAGCAGAATATGAAGCCCTCATCCACGGGCTACGAGTGGCAATTACCCTCGGAATAAAGAGATTACTCATATACGGTGATTCAGCAGTAGTCATCAACCAAGTCAACAAAGATTGGGATTGCACCAAAGAAAACATGGGTGCTTACTGTGCTGAAATACGGAAACTTGAAAAACATTTCCAAGGATTAGAAATTCTACACATCCTACGCGATTCCAACATTGCAGCAGATGTCCTCGCCAAGCTCGGATCAGACAGAGCGAAGGTTCCACCTGGCGTATTCATAGAAGAGCTATCAGTTCCCTCTATCAAACAACCTGGTGAGACAACCCCTGAAATTCAGGCTAAAGGCGTTCAGATCTTGGTAATCAACACTTCATGGAGCCAAGTTTTCATCGACTATATCAAAGAAAATAAATTGCCAGCAGAAAAAGCAGAAGCCACCCAAGTTGTTCGCAAAAGCAAAAACTACGTTCTAGTAGGAGATAGACTTTACAGAAGAGCAGCATCTTCAGGAGTACTCCTAAAATGTGTCTCATTTGAAGAAGGCAAACAGATCCTAGACAAAATACACTCAGGTTGCTGTGGAAACCATGCCGCTTCAAGAACACTGGTTGGCAAAGCATTTCGCACCGGATTCTACTGGCCAACCGATTTGAAAGACGTAGAAGAACTTGTCAGAAAATGCAAAGGTTGCCAAATGTTTGCAAGACAAGCCCATGTGCCAGCTCACAATCTTATCTGCATCCCACCCGCTTGGCCTTTTTCCTGCTGGGGGCTGGATCAAGTAGGACCTCTGAAGAAAGCAAAAGGCGGCTTCAAGTACATCTTTGTAGCAATCGACAAGTTCACCAAGTGGATTGAATACAAACCACTCGCGAAATACAGCGCAGCCAAAGCAGTCGAGTTCATCCAAGACATTATGCACCGCTTTGGCATGCCCAATCGAATCATCACAGATCTAGGCTCCCCCTTCATAGCTACAGAATTCAAAAGCTGGGCACAAGACTGTGGTTTTAGTATAGACTACGCGTCTGTTGCACATCCAGAAGCCAACGGACAAGTAGAAAGGGCTAATGGACTCATACTAGCTGGATTAAAACCAAGGTTATACGAAGAACTAGTGGACTATGGGTCCAAATGGATTGAAGAATTACCTAAAGTAGTATGGGGGCTACGAACTCAAATAAGCAAAGCAACAGGCTACTCACCCTTCTTCCTAGTTTATGGGTCAGAGGCCGTACTGCCTGCCGACTTGATCTGGACATCATCAAAGATAGAACAATACGATGAAGGAGAAGCAGAACACACAAGAAGATTAGAACTCGACATCTCAGAAGAAGTCAGAGTAAACGCTACCATCCAATCAGCCAGATACCTACCAGGTTTAAGACAACACTACAACAAGAGTACCCATCCTCGATCATTACAAGTCGGAGACTTAGTGCTAAGAAGGATACAAAAAACTGACGGACGACATAAGCTACTCAGTCCATGGGAAGGTCCGTTCATTGTCACAAAAGTCACCGGACCAGGCACATACAAGTTAATAACCGAAGATGGAAGAGAAGTCAGCAATACATGGCACATCAGCCAGCTAAGAAGATTCTACGCGTAAAAACAACTCAAGAAAAAACAGATATGCAAGCCACAAGGGACCAACGTTCACAATCGACAAAGGACAATATTCCTCGACAACATATGTATTAGTTTATATTCATGATCAATAAAGATGATATTCATCCACGGCATGTCTTGTCATGACTTTCAATGAGTTGTTTTCACGAAACAAAAAGCAAAATGGCTGAAAACATGCCCGAGCATCCCGGCCGAGAGCAAAATAGCTGAAAAGACGCTTGAGCCCGCCGATGAGGGTAGCTAAAAGCTAACACCCGAAACAAAAAGCAAAATGGCTGAAAACATGCCTGAGCATCTCGGCCGAGAGCAAAATAGCTGAAAAGATGCTTGAGCCCGCCGATGAGGGTAGCTAGAAGCTAACACCCGAAACAAAAAGCAAAATGGCTGAAAACGTGCCTGAGCATCCCGGCCGAGAGCAAAATAGCTGAAAAGATGCTTGAGCCCGCCGATGAGGGTAGCTAGAAGCTAACACCCGAAACAAAAAGCAAAATGGCTGAAAACATGCCTGAGCACCCGGCCGAGAGCAAAATAGCTGAAAAGACGCTTGAGCCCGCCGATGAGGGTAGCTAAAAGCTAACACCCAAAACAAAAAGCAAAATGGCGGAAAACATGCCTGAGCATCCCGGCCGAGAGCAAAATAGCTGAAAAGACGCTTGAGCCCACTGATGAGGGTGGCTAAAAGCTAACACCTAAAACTAGTCGACCGAAATTAAGCTTCAAAAGACCCTCTAGCTCTTCGTTCCGAAAAGCAAGAGGCTCGGGGGCTACATCCATATAGGAATACTTTTTCCTCAGAAAAGCACAAGCGCCACTCCAGAAAGCACTCGGATGCCGAAGTTTGTCAAGGCAACATTCTATACCGAGTCGTTTTACATAGCGCAGACGAAAGGTTGCCAACACAAAGATTTACATCTAACAAGTCATAGCGCGGACAAAGCACTCGACGGATCACAAAAGAGGAAGAAAAGAAAAGTACTCGACAAATCAAGGGATTTCGTTAGGATAACGCGCAGAGTTGTTTATAGAGCAGAGACGAAAACGGGACAAAGTACTTAGCAAGTCAAGTAACTCCAACCACACCCGAGCAAAGAATACATCAACGAAAATAAAGAATCTTCATTTGAAGAGGAGTGTAATATTACAAGAGGCTGGTCAATTGGATCAGGCATTGTCATCAGGAAGGGAAATATCAATATTAAGACTGTCTACAACCCTACTGGCTAAATCTTCGACCTCAGGCTCCATCCTCTCAACGGCATCAAGGTATTCTTGACTATCAGCTTCCTCTGCTATCTTGGACAGAGGCGCCTCTGGAGCAAGGACCCAGACCTGGGCCAGCACATTCTTGGTACATACTTGAGCGCACTTCTTCACGAACTCTTGGAAATGAGTCAGAATCCGAGGAATAAACTGAGCCCAAGATTGTCCGTCATCCGCTGGAGTTCAAAGAACATCAGCTACTAAACGAAAGGATTTCCACAAAATGTTCCAATTTTCAGTAGCCGTCGCCAGCTTCCTAGATAAGTCTTCAATAGTTTTTGGGCCTGCACAAGATCTTTATCAGCTCCATGCCTGATCAACTTAGCAAGTGCGAGTTCTCCTTCAGCACGAGTAGTTACCTCTTCAGCCTTGTTATGACTTGTACGAACAAGAGTCTTCATTTCATCAATGCCCTCCGAGAGCTTTTTTCCTTCAACTCAGAGAGCTGGACAAGACACCAAACAACAAGTCAGCAGAAGGGAAAGGTTTGAATACTGAAAGAAACAAAAAGAACCCGGAATACCTTTACATTCTTTCTTCGCGGCTTCCAAGCTCTTCATGGCCTTTGAGTTCTTTGAAGCCTCCCGGATAGCAGCATCTTTCTGTTTCTCCAACTCCTGGGCAACAGTATCTCTCTGTTTCTCTACCTCTACCACCCGGGCACGAAGAGCCTTTTCCTCTTTTTGATGCAACTTACGCTCAGTCTCCAACTTGGCCTAGAGGAGGTCAAGGTCAGTCTTCAGAGAACTTACCTCGGAGGACAACTTCTTCTCAGTTTTAGACGAAAAGAAGAAGCTGGTATGGTCACGAGAGAAAGTCTAAACAATTAAAGAAAGAGAAAAATAAGGCATAAGGACGAAGGCAAAACAAATGGCCTAAGAAAGAGTCTCAGAAAAACTTACATGAAGCTTCTCCCCGAAAGAAGTCATAGAGGACGCCAAGCTCCCCCAGGCTGCGGTCAGCTCCGATAGCCGATGGGTGGCATTGAACTGTTGCACCACGTCACCGGTAAAAGAGGGACCACCGGAAGCAAGAGAAGGGGAAGGAGAGGCCGGCTAGGGCAAAGAAGGAACGACCAAAGCAACCTCCAGGGAAGCCGAAGCCAATCCCTCAGAAGGACCCGACGCGACTGCCACAATCACCTCCGGGGCGGCCAAGTCCACAACTTCGCCAGGTAGCTCCGAAGCCCCCGCAACAACTTCACCAATAGTATGTTGCGAGTCCTAAGGCTCGGAACTCGATGGCACGGCGGAAGGCTGAGAAGAAATCGATGAAGAAATGAGAGAAGACGAAACACTAAAAATTGATAAAAGAAAGCACCGATGAGAACCAGAAGAAGGAAGATAGAAGCAAAAAGATGAAGCCAGAATCTACTCACCCAACCACTTTCTTCTTCACAAAGCCAAAAGTAGGATCGTCGGCCCCAGAATACTCGAAGCCAAGGTGGTCCCGCTCTTTCAAGGGCTGAACTCGGCGACGAAGAAAACTCGAAACAATACCGAAACCGGTTAAACCCTGTTGTTTCAGCATGCTGATCCTATCAAGGATTGGCTGGATCACTTGAATCTCAGCAGGTGAATCAAGTTTCTTGTCACATCGGTCATTCAACACAGGACCAGATCCAGAGTGAACGACAAGGGAAGGGATCAAATTGGCAGCATAAAACCAGTCGGCACGCCGATCTTTTACAGAATCGACCAGGTCATAGTCAAAAAAACTTAATCTTAAGACCCTGGCGAAACTGAATCCCGCAACCGCCAAGAATGCTGGTTTCTTCATGGCGGGGTTGAGGTTTCAGACGGAAGAAATAGCGAAAAAGAGATAGAGAAGGAGGGATTCCGAGGAAAGCTTCACAGAGATGAACGAAAACAGAAAGATGGAGAATGGCATTAGGGGTTAGATGGTTCAGACTAACCCCGAAATAACCAAGAAACTAATGAAGGAAGGAGGAAGCAGGAAGGCAAAGTCTGGCGCGGACAAAGGAAACGAAGAGGACAATCTCACCAGGACCCGGAGCAGGAACCCGATGCTCGCCCGAAACTCTCCATTCAGCGATGACTTTGCTTTGGATCAAGCCGTCGCTGACGAGCTCGCGCAGCTGATCTTCGCTTGTTGTTGGAGCCGGCCAAACCTTCTGAGCAGCCCTCATGGCCACGAACTCTTGGTTCTCGATCAAAGAAAGGGATGACTCCTCGTCCACGAAGGTCGTCTGGGACTTGCTCGCGGTTTTCTTTTTACCCATGAACTAGTGGAAGCAAAAAGGTACTGGGGAAGATGAAGCTAGATGGCGGCGCTAAGGACGGCAGCAGCAATGGCGACGGCAGATGATTAAGAGCTAGGGTTTGAAGGCAAAAGAAAGGCAGTAAAGAAAAAGAGGACGAAGGGTCTATAAATAAATTTTACAGCGTTAGAAATGGCCCACCAGGCCCGTTAAAACACTGTGTGAGAATGCAACGGTCCGTTTACCGACGTAGCTAAAATGATAGAGGGCACAAATCCACACAATGGTACAATCCAACGGGCAGATTTCAGACTTATCTGTCCAGCACCACGGCAGGGTTATCAGATCATTACAAGAACAACCCGTCAACCAAGAAGAAACAAAGGGCTACCTCGCAAGGAACAAAAGAACCCGGTTATTTAAGAAAGAACTCAGTAATCTCATGAATGACAGGGATCACTGTTGATGCAAAAGTGGATCTACAAACACAAAGGGCTAATACCCGAATCGATATCCAAAGCATGCCAGTCGATTTGACCTGTTAATCGACAAGGATGAAGATACGAGCACTTTGGTCCTGACAACAGCGATACACCCGGAAGTCACGGCCAAGAGGTACTCACACGGAACTCGAGAATCGCCGAAGGTCGCACTGAAGCGATGCAACTCGCCGAATCAATGAGAACTCGTAAAAAGGAAAAATATGCAAATTGACGAAGTCGCCGAAAAGTAAGTAGATGCAAATAGGAGTAAAAATTGGTTTTGATATTGATTGATTTATATTACATTGCCCCTCAATCTATATTTATACCCTGATCTAAAGAGACATAACCAAATACGACTAGGACACCAAGTCCATATCTAAGGAAACACGTGACTCTTACATGAATCATACTCTAACAAATTTAGAAAAGGAAATCAACTCCTATCTATTTCCCTGTCCGCCTCAATTACGATGGAATTCTCACCGACCCTCCTTTCCATCGGCATAC